>NC_086292.1:28187163-28887734 GCF_963924245.1 Chroicocephalus ridibundus
AGAGCCCGCTCCCTCCGCACTCCCACCCTCGCCTCAGCGCCCGCCCGCCCCCAGGCCCAGCTGCCACCGTCGCTCCGAAGGCCCTCGGCAGGCCACGTTGAGGGCCCAGCGGAGCGGCGCGGCGCCACGCCCAGCCTCCTCGCACCTGTCCTGGGTGTTTATCATCCTCGGCTCGGTCCTGGCTCCGGCTCAGCCCCGCTCAGCCCCCTCCGCTGCCGCTCCGCTCCTCTCGGCCGCCGCTCTCCGACTGACCCCGCCGCCCCGCGCCCGCCCCGCCCACTCCGCGCCGCGCGCCGCCCGGCCCCGCCCCCGCCGCGCGCCCCTCCCCGCCCCTCGCCCCGCCCCCGCCGCGCGCCGGGCAGCCTGGGAAACCGCCGCCCCAAACAAAGGCGCGCGCGAGCCCCCCCCCGCGGCCTAGCGACGGGCCTGGGGACACCGCGGGGCGAGGGGCGCCGTTGGGCTCCCTGAGGGGACGACGGGCCTCGGCAGCGCCCCGCTGCCTCCCGTGGGGCTGATGGCACCCCGCGAGTGCGCGGCAGGCCCCCCTCAGGGCCGGGCAGGCAGGCCCCGGGCAGCACCAGGCCTGAGGTCGTGTTAATGACCATCAGTATGGAGGACTGTGTCCAGTTTGGGAACCCTCAGCACAAGAAGGACATGGACCTGTTGGAGCGGGGCCAGAGGAGGCCACGAAGATGATCCGAGGGCTGGAGCCCCTCCGCTGTGAGGACAGGCTGAGAGAGCTGGGGGTGTTCAGCCTGGTGAAGAGAAGGCTCCAGGGAGACCTTATAGCAGCCTTCCAGTACCTGAAGGGGGCCTACAGGAAAGCTGGGGAGGGGCTGTTTGCAAGGGCACGTAGCAATAGGACGAGGGGCAATGGTTTAGATTAGACATTAGGAAGAAGTTCTTTCCAATGAGGGTGGTGAGACACTGGCCCAGGTTGCCCAGAGAGGTGGTGGAGGCCCCACTCCTGGAGACATTCAAGGCCAGGCTGGATGAGGCTCTGAGCAACCTGATGTAGTTGAAGCTGTCCCTGGTGACTGCTGGGGGGTTGGACTAGATGGCCTTTAGAAGTCCCTTCAGACGCAACACATTCTATGATTCCATAATATATTCATCAATGGGAAGCGGCAATTGAAGAGCATCTGCAGTGTTCCTTACTGTGAAAGAGGCCTTTAGTCTTTCTGGAGGCATTTTGGCTCCCATTGAAGGTTAGGGAGCAGCAAGACTAAATGAAGGGCTGCTGGGCCCTGGTGGTACCACTGCAGAATGAGCCGCTGGCACTGATGTGCGACACCCTGCTAAAGTATGATGGCAGCGGTTAAAAGGTGGCCTGGGGAACTGCAGGCCCATAACCCAGACAAGTAGGAGCCAGGATAAGGAAGAGAGGAATGAATATGTGGATAACGGGATGTTGAGCTGCCCATGGCAAGGCTTTGCAGGGGCTTGTGATGAGCAGCGTGTACCCATAGGGAAAGGCAGCAGCAGTCACCCAGGGAAAGATGAGGAGCCTGGAGAGCCAGGCGCTGCGAGTAAACTGTGAGCTTCAGGCCTGCGGGGCTTGGTAGTCACCGAGCCTTCACATGGGCTGAGAAACCAAGCAGCTTGCTGGAGGAGAAGTTCTCAAGACCCTCCAGATGCCAGCCCTGCAAGTCAGACTCCTCCTGGGAAAGTCTCACACCTACTCGCCCGGTCTCACGCTGCTGTTCACAACGCATCGGAGAGCACAGGCCTGGCCCCGAGCAGGAGCGGAGCAGGCTCCCGGGTGACATAAATGTCAGCCCAAGGCGTGATACCCCCAGCAAGCTCACGGACTCTGGGATCTGACAGGCAGCCCTTGGCCTGGGCTTCCTGGTTCCCAGCGCGGCAACACTGGCCTTTGCTCGGCAGGAAGTGACCAGCTGTTCTGCAGAAAGCTGGACACCGGCCAGAGTCTGAGTTCAAACAGAGCCCATTAAATGGCCTTTTCCCCCTTCCTCCGCGTTTAAAGCCGTGCTTGCAGCCGTAATTCTATTTATAATACCCAGGAAAAGCGAGCTGAGACTTTCCCACAGTGCCGGCTTCTCAGGCGATTGTTGTTCGGGAAGCTGGAATGTACGCAGTATTATTTTTATATCCCCCCCGGGATGTTTTTTTTTTTTAAATTGCATGTGGCTCCATGTCCCCATCTGTGCCGAGGAAAGTTTGCGAAGCGCAAGGTCTCTGGCTGCTGCTTGTGGCTCTTGGATGCTTTGCCGAGGTGCCGCTGGTTCGGGTGTCTCTGCCTGTGTGTGCAGATGTTGGGGAGGGTGGTGGGTGCTCTGAGAGACGTCCTTGTAGCCAAGGGGCTTGAGGCCAAAGAGGATATGGCTGATAGCCCCTGTCTTGTTACCGAGCCCTAGTGTCGCTCGCTTGCTCTGTGCCTCAGTGTCCCCCTCCGCGGAGGCGGGAAGACTGATAATCCTCCTCAGAGACACAGGGGCTCGTCGTTGCTGCCCTGCCCAGGGTTTCAGCAATGAGAAGTGCCGTTGTGCTGTGGTTTTGGGGTGGTGCAGAAATGCCATGTGAAGCTGGGCATGGTGACCGGGTCACGGTGTCACCGCTTGTTGGGGTGTTGTTGCCAGCGGGCGCTTTTTTTTGCCTTTCTTGGCCACGTGAGCCTGTTCCCTGCACAGGGAGCTGCTCTGGGATGTTCTGGCCAGGCTTTGGGCACGGCCAGGCTCTGGCAGCTCTGTGCTGCTCCTGCCCTCTGTGAGCTCCCGGCCAGCAACCCGCAGGCCCCACACCTCCTGGGCAGGTGGGTATTTTATAGAGCACAAAACACCCTGCCTGGACTTCTATTCCGACAGAGAGAACAAACACCCTGCCTGTCCTCTCCGTAGGCATTGTCACCTGGCAACGCTGCCTGCAGCACCTGTGGCTTTCCCTTTCACTGCTCTGCAAGGCCCTGCGTCCTTTTCCTTCTCACGTTCGCAGGAGGGCGTTTCTGCTGCCCCTTGTTTGCTGCCCTTGCTATAAGCAGTGGGGCTCTGCCAGCCACCGTCACGCTTCTCCTCACTGATCCATCGCCCTTCTCTCTCTCTTTATTTCTCAAATAAAAGCCATTTGTAGGCAGCTTCCCAGCTCCGAGTGCTCTGCGACGGATGTTAGCCTGGTACCCAAGAGGCAGCCCAGCAGAGCGTGAGGCGTTTCTGCTGTGCTCCAGTTCTGCCAGCACTGTGTTGCTGCTTTGTAAAAATCCTTCCTGCCGTGTCCTCTCCTGGCCTGGAAATGGTTTTATTGCTCTGCCCGGGGTTGTGGCTGTTGTGCCACGTTTTTGGACGAATTGGTTTTTTTTCTTGGGGTTTTTTTTTTTGGCTACAGCCAGTCTGACGTTGGATGGGCACCTCTGAATGGCTTTGCTTTTTGTCACGCTGGGTTTTAGGATTAATTATGCCAAATTCTAGATACAGAACAGATGATGTCTGCAACCTTTCTATTTTAGAGGCTTGCAAACAGTAGTTATGCATCTCCTTAATTATTGTCATTAATTATTGTGATTAATTGTGGCCTATGTAGGTCTTAAACAATTCTTTCCATCAGGACAAACAACAGAGAGATCTGTTTTTTCCCCATATGGGAAACGGAAACCCAGAGCTCATCTGCGCCTGGAGCTGGTGACCACTCGTGGGCCGGGGCTGGGCAGACAGGTAGCCCCAGCCTCTTGGAGCTGCCTGACACCGAGACGGAAGACGCTAGATGGAGACAGGCGAGGACAAGATGACAGGAGGACAACCGCCCGGTCACAGCCTTCTTGCTCAGGGGACTGACAGCAGAGATGCTGCCCAGATGTTCGGGGCTGCAGAGAAAAGTGGGGTCCCTGTGGGATGGGCTGTCTCTTGAGCGTTTGCTCCGTGCTCTTTCTTGGCTGCAGTCCTGGCCACGCTGTCTTTGCCTTTGTGTGAGAAACTGCCAGAAGCGAGTTCACCCGTTTGACCGGCTCCATGGCAGTGCAGTCACAGGGTCTCTTGCTGACCTCGCAGCGATGCGGCCGCTCAGATAAGGAAAACAGCGCTATTGCAGAGGCGGTTGCAGCAGGCTGCAGCCCTTCCCTGCGCCCAGTCCCCCAGCGAGTACTGCGCCTCTGTCCCTCGGCTGTGCTGGAGCAAAGCATGGCCAGCGCTGGGGTGCGCGGTGGGTACCATGTCCATCCAGGGCCTCAGGCGCAGCTCCTCAGGACCTACAGCAGCATGGCATAGCTGGCTGGGTTGGAAAGGTGTTGCCTAATGGCGAACGCTTCCAAACAGAGGTTTCAAAATAGAGAGAAAAGGGCCTGGTAGCTTTGTATGTAATTAATACCCTGTAGTTATTTTAAAACATCTTTAGGAATGTGTCATTTGGAACTTTCTAGGGCTGTACGCATATCCGGGAATGTAATTATGTTTTCGACAGCAGCCTTTTCATCCCCCTTTCTGTGATTGCCTTTTTTTTTTTTTTTTTTTTTAAACACGAGGATCTTGTTTTGCTAAGAGAAAAATAAAAATGAACACTGCCAGAGAATTTTGTTTTCGTACCTCAGTCTTCCCAGCCCGGCTGCCAGTTCGGTCTTCCTGTGCCGACATGTCTATATCGTGTTTCGGCAGCACCAAGAGTGTTCCTGGGATTTTGGCTCCCTGTGTTTCTCAGTAAGCTGTGGATAAATTCTCTAAAGGCAGTCCGTTTGAGCAGCCCTGAGGCTGGAATCGTGTCTTGAGGTTTTCATGCGAGTGCCCACCTCAGAGGTGGCTTTTAATTGTTTAAACTGTCGGACTGTTTAGTGTCACTAACCCACAAGTCCTGTGTGCTTCACATCTGTCACAAAAAGAAGAGGTTCCTTCCAAGCTGCGCCAATACTGTTTTCTGCTGTTCCTTTATATTTCCGAGGGGATGAGTTGATTCCTTGGCACACCTGCCTGGAGCTGGGGGTCAGATTTAAGGCACGTTGCTGACATCAATAGCTTTCTTCTTTAATGAGCTTTGTCAGAATTTGTTATTTAGCCATTAAGCGGTGCCAGCACGGAGTTCACGCATGAGCTGAGTTGAAAATCTACTAGGTGTGAATTAGTGATGAGAGAAAAGCAGGTCAAGGAATGTCTTGTTTCCAGAGCGTGCTGAGCGTAAAGCTCAGCTTGGGCGATAACTGGCACGTCTGAGGCCCTGGAACAGCGTATGGGCAGAAGGAATGCAGAAATCACGGCAAGGGATACTTCCCTCTGCTGTGCTCTCAAGAGGCATCACCCTTCTTTGTGCCAGCGGGATATGCATCGAAGGTGTTCTCATGCAGTATGAATTTGGGGCGTGTTGGGGTGGGATGAGGAGCTGGGTGGGGTCAGGGGGCTGAGAGCTGGTGATATGACGTGGTGGCCCATCACGAGGTGGGTCTGTCATGGACTTGTGTGTGGCTGATGAGCCCCGCGTGCTGGGACGATGCTCTGGACCAACACTTTTGCAGACACTAGAGAGGACTCTGCTGGGATGGTGGGGTGGGCATGGGGTGAGATGCTCCTGTGGAAGATGTGCCAGAGCGAGTCCCTAACAAACCTGCTGTCCCTCCAAGCACAGAGCGTTGAGATGGGTTGCCCTGGCGAGGCAGGTTGCCAGTTTTACCGGCAAACGCCGGAAAAAAGGTGGTCCCTCCACCCGTGATCTCCTGGTGTAACAGAACCTGGGAACGGGGTGTGATGGAAAAAGTAAGCCGTGGAGTACAAAGCCTACAGCAAAGACGGGAACGTGTAGGTGCGAGGTTCAGGCATGCGTCTCCCAGCTCGAGACTGCGTTAGCCAAGGGCTGGCAGCAACGCATACCCGTGGGAGCAGCGCTCTCCCCGTGGAGGTTAGTTCCACAGGTCACCTGTTTCTTGGCCAAAACAAATGCTGCTGTGTTTCCCTGCCTGTGTTTCCCCTGAAGGAAGCCTACTTGTAGCTTCTTCTCTGTGTCATGCCTTCTCCTCTGTGCCCGGAGCTCTTTTCCTTGGCTGCTCATGGAGTAGGTCATGCTCCAGGACATGGGCAAAGCCTCCCAGTGCAGGGTCTGGTGGGTGGCACCAAGAGACAAAGAGGGGGCAAATCTGAGCACAAATTGGTAAAAACGAGCGTACAGGAAAGTACGCAAGGGGTGAGGAGGTGTCTTGCTGCTGGCACGTTGCACATCTGAATCCACCTAGATCTTTGCATTGATTTTTGTAAAATCTCTTTCAATTATTTTTACAATGAGCTCATCTTTTCTGGCACATCTCTGCTCCCTTGTTCATCTAATACGGGCATGGCGGGCTCCATTTCGTCTCTCTTGAGAGACATCTGCATGTGAACCGGGCACAGGCAGCTCTGCTTTATTGTCCCCGGAGAAAAACAGGTACCTGCAGTCTTGGCTCCTTTTGGGCGCTGTGTGAAGATGAGATGGACGGAGCTGGAGGTGTTTCCGCTAGAGCTGCCTGACCTTAGCCAAAACCAGGCCTGGGTACCACCTCTGTGCCGCGGGACTGCCTCGGAAGCTGCTTTGACTTTTCTGTGGGGTTTTGGTGGTTCGGGATACATTCCCATGAATGGAAGCTGGGTTGCAGAAAAGGATGTCTGAGCGGCGTTGTCGGCGTGAAAAGTCAGGAGGATGATGGGAGCCACTGCTAGTCCAGCCAAAAATCCAAAAGGCGTATTGGCGTCGCATTTTTAAGACCACGAGCTGACTGCACGTTGCGAGGACCATCTGAAAATTAAAGCCTTGCACCCGCTCAAGGCGTTTCTCAGTATCTGAGCGAGGCTTCTTAGGAATTTCACGTGACAAGTCAGACCTGTGTTGTGGGGGAGTTTGTTTTGTACCGTTGGACTTAACCTCTGTGGCTGTACCATAAACTCGGAAAGCTCTGAAAGGACACCGGGAGTCCCTGCAGGTCTGAGATCCGTAAAGCGCTGTCTCAGAACTCCCTCAGCAGAGGGTGCGTGGTGGCGGGGCGTCCCTGGCAGCCCGGTAATCCTTGCTTTCCCGTGGTGTTAGCAGCACGGATTTAAGCAGGTTTAGCCTCAGAGTGGGTTTCACGGGTCTGACACCCAGGTTTTGGTGCCGTCCTCCGGCCAGGCCCGCGTGCCGGTGCCTGGGGAAGGTCCGGGGATGCCGCGCGGCAGTGGCGGCTGGGTGCGCCCATTCCCACAGGGCAGCGCGGGTGGCGCGGGGCTGAGCATTCTCTGCAGGGCGTCTGTTTGCTGACACCCCTCGAGCTGGCTGCTGGAAACAAAGAGCCGAGAAGCTGGAGGACCTGTCCAGGCAAAACACCTCCTCCATTTGCTGTAATAATTTTGTTTTTCTCAATTCTACGCCCCCATTATAATGTGTTCAGGCCTGTTTTAGTGCACTGGATCACTCGGAGGCTTCAGTTGAGGTCTGGTATCCAGATATTTCTAGAACCTGCTCCTGCCTCTGTCCCATCCTCTGGAAAAAGGTAACGTCGTTCCTTTCTGGAACACAGACTTCGCCGCCTGGGCTTGGGGATGCTCTCCCTGCGAAATCCCCAAGCCTCCGTGCTTGGATTCCTCTCTCTCTCGTGGCTCTCTGCGCGCGTGAGGCTCCCGCTCGGCGTGTTTCTGTTCCTCTGCAGTTGGATTCGTAAAGCTCATGTTTTGGCGGCCCCGCAGGAATTTGCAGGCTCAGTGAAATTGCAGGGGGCTCCCTGCTGAGCCCGGCTGGGTGTTAGCCCTCCCCAGCGTTTGCGAACAGAGGCAAAGAGCTGACGGAAGAAAATTTTCTCCGCAAAGCCTGCCTGCCTTGCCCACGGCCTGGGAGCCAAAGCATGGCTTCTGGCCCCTCTCTGCAGCCGCAGCGTGTTAACCGCAAGCCGGGGCGCTCGCAACCCTCAAGTTGCGGATTTTCTGGAGATGAGCTCCTCTGTATTTTCCAAATGCTGTTAAAACCGTTCTGTGGATAGCTTTATTATGAGTGTATGTGTACATAGGTGCTCGTCTCCTAGAATTTTGTGCTTTATGGTCCACCAGGTGTTTTTCCAAATGATGCAGGTCAATTATTTATTCACAATGTGGATAGCTAAATTGCTTCATGTGATACAAACTTGAAATCCTTTCTATTGGCTCTTTCAAGCCCACCGAAAAGACCTTTCCCTCGTGTTTCAAAGTTGCCTTATTCTGGCTTTTTAAGGTGTGATTTAATTTACTCTTCTAAAGTTACATTCTTTATTTGAATCAACCCCAGAACTTACTGCCTGGGCATGCAGAGGGGGAGAAACATCTTGAATTCTGGAGGAGCTGAAAGTTTAACTTAGCAGATGGCGGGCTGGTGGAGATAAGAATGAGAAAAACACCGTGAGCTCTTTTACGACCGAGATCTGTGCTATCTTCATAAAAGACTGGAAAGCTCAAAAGCTAGATCACCTGTAACTCTGGTAGCAAACCGATAGAAAGGAAGTAAAATCTGGGTTTCTTGTGCAATTTCCTTTTAAGATAGATGATGAACGGCTTGGGTTTTTTTATCTTGCAAAGCAGACTGCAGGCCCTTTTGAGAGTTGTCACCGTGCATCCGTAGCCTGCCGGGTGGGATGTGCCACCCGCATGGGAGTGGGGAACGCAGCTGGGAAGGCTTCGTACGCCCACAAGGTGGGAGAGGAGGGTCTCCGGCACGTTTCTTTTGTTGCCAGAGCACCCAGGAGCGTTCGTGGGTGCCCAAAGGGATGTTCTCTGCTGCCTTGCCTCCTGCGAGGTTCGCTGCAGGGTTGTGTGCTGCACGTCGTTCTCCAGCATTGTTTGTAACAGCAATGGAAAACAGGGTGGGGGTTTGTCGGCTCAGAACACATCCAGATGCCAAGGCCTTTCATACCCGTCACCTTGCAGTTCTCCTTGTCGCAGGGAAGTGTTATTGGAACACAGCTCTGCACAAAGAATGGAGAGAGGAAAGAAACAAAGGGGAGACAGGAAAAGGGCTTCCACGGGCTCTGCACAGCTTGGCGTGCAATTTGGGACAGAAACACCTTTTGTGTTGCAGGTGACTCCAGCTGCATTCATCCCACTGCTTCAGCTACCCAGAGGCGTCCCTGTGAAACCTAATGCCATTTTCCCCAAGAGCCCACAGCTAAAAATGTTTCTGGGCATCTCTGTCCTTCAGGAGGCCCCAACCAGGTGCACGGCTGGGCTGTAATGCTGATGTCTCTGTGTATGGGGGCAGCCTGCCCTTCGTGGGACTCCAGCTCCAGCCGCCACGTGAGCCTGGGCTCAGGAAACGTCTAGATGTTTTGCGAAAAGGAACTTGGGAAAACGCCCATCAAATAGCCAAGTAAGGGATTGATGAGCAGGTCATCTGTTGTCCTCTGAAACACTGATGAAAAGCTTCACGAGCTACCTGCATGGAGGACATTCCCAAACAGAGGACCAAAAGCTGAGTGTGCATGGTGCATGAGGTGCTGGAGCTCACCTGCAGGTTTAGAGTATGGATAAAGGTATTACACCCACTGGAAGAGGTATAATAAGCCTCCCTGCAGACCACGTGAGCTGGTAGGAGAGCATGCTCTTCAGTGGAAGGGAGTCACAAAGCCTCTGAAAGGGAAGCTGGCACTTGCATCCTTTGGGTTTGAGTTTTCGGATAGCTCTACCTCACCATGTGTGTGATGGGCATTATCAATGTACCAAAGACAAGCACCGCGAGCAGCTCTGGTGCCCAGCGTGCAAGAGCTGAGCCCAACCGGGAAAACGTCCTTGCTCCTTGCCGCTTCCTGCACATCTCTGGAAGAAGGGTTGGGAACCACTGCAAGACCAGCGGCACCGACATCCGCCTCCCAGAGTGCCCCCTTCAACTGGCCCTTCGGGAGCGAGAGGAAGTGGTTTTGGGCTGGAGCCAACCCTGGGCATTTCGCAAAATGTGGTGTAACGGCTCTGCTCGGGGCTCAGCCTTGTGCTGGGCTCTCAAGGAGGTTTTCGAGGAGAAATCACCGGAGACTGAATTTCCCAAGACCTGCTCTCCCGTGGCATCTGCAGACCGGTTGGGAAGCAGGCAGACCGATTCCTGGCTGTGAGCGGATCCCACCCTGGGTGTCACAGTCGGGGGGAATGCCGCGTGGAGGCCATTCCCAGGCTGGGGCCAGTGCTCAGCCTCTCCTTCCACCCGGATCGCAGCGCTTCCGCCACCGCGTTCCAGAGCCATCCGGCGGCTGCCAGCCGCAGGAAGTGCAGCGGGTCATGGGAACCGGCCTAAGGACAGGAGGCTGAGCCCGCTGCTGGAGCCAGGAGCAGCGCCCCGGCACGCTGCCTCCGCTCCATGGGCAAGGAAGCGCGAAGCAACACAAGGAGCTGGGGTGCACGGGGTACATGCAGCCACCAGCTCAGGAACGCGGCCTCTGGCGGGCCGGCCTCGTGTGTGGATGCATCCTGTGCACGTGTTCCTGAGATTGCATGGCTGTACCCTCACCAAAGCACCCCTCTTTGCCCTGTTCCCTGCTCAGCCATTGCTCCCACCAGCCGTACCCCTGCCTGAGCTGATGTTGGTCACTGCACGAAGCTGGGCAAAGGGACAGGTTATTACGGACCAGCTGGAATGTCTCACGTGCCTTTTAATATTTTCCTCCTTTTTATTAAGCGAGGAGCCTCTTCTGAACATGAAAACCTGACTGCTTGGTTTGCAGAGGGCTCTGGTCAGGCTGGATCTAGACTGGAACTAGCTGATCTTTAGGGTCCCTTCTAACCCGAACCATTCTATGATTCTATAAGGCCAAGTGCTGGGTCCTGCACTTGGGTCACACCAATCCCATGGATGCTCCAGGCTTGGGGCAGAGCGGCTGGAGAGCTGCCCGGCAGAAAAGGGCCTGGGGGTGTTGGTCGACAGCCAGCTGAATATGAGCCACCAGTGAGCCCAGGTGGCCAAGAAGGCCAACAGCACCCTGGTCTGTATCAGGAACAGAGTGGCCAGCAGGACTGGGGCAGTGACCGTCCCCCTGTGCTCGGCACTGGTGAGGCCCCACCTCAAGTGCTGTGTCCAGTTTTGGGACCCTCACCACAAAAAAGACATCGAGCTGCTGGAGATCGATTGGATATTAGGAAAAATTTCTTCACCGAAAGGGTTATCAAGCATTGGAACAGGCTGCCCAGGGAAGCGGTGGAATCACTGTCCCTGGAGGTATTTAAAAGCTGGGCAGGCGTGGTGCTGAGGGACATGGGTTAGTGGTGGGTTTGTCAGTGTTGGGTTGATGGTTGGACTCGATCTTAAAGGTCTCTTCCAACCTCGACAATTCTATGATTCTAAGGTGCCACTTTTGGCTCTGCCAGCACTTTTTAAAGCATTTTAAAACCTACTTGCCAAGTTCTGTTTTCAGTTGGTTGAAAAATGCCATGTTTTGGAGTTCCTTGTCCCCCACATCTCTCCCAGGACTTGCCGGGGCTGTCGTCCTGCCCTAAGAGCGCCGGGAGCGTGGGCACTGCAGTGCCCTGTCCTTGTCCCTGAGCACAGCCTTGTCGGACACGCTTCCCCCCACGGCCCTGTGCTTTTTTAGGGGATATTCAGCTCAGCCACTGTCCCCCAGTTTTACTCAGTGGGTTTCCAGCTCGCTTCTCTCACAGCGGGGCTGGATGCGTGCAGGGAGGGGGGGTTATTTGGGACAGGAGCGTGGGATTGCTTGGAAACCAGAGGGAACAGCGACGTGGGCGGGGGGGGGGGGGGGGTTTATCACCCCATCCGTTACGCTAGGACACCAGATTTGCCTGCTCTCCTGTCCCCCCCCGCCTTTGTCCTCTGTCCCCCACATTCCCTCTAGTGATTCCCTTTTCCCCCATTTTAGGGCATTTACATCAACTCCCGCATGATCTTCCTGTACCCTCGCAGGGGCACAGGCAGCTGGCGGGGACCGGAGGGCTCCTGGTCCCAGGAGGGTGACACCGGGAACTGCTGCTGGCGATGGAAATGGAGAGATCAACGCATATAAACCCAACTTGCTAACACCTGCAATTCTGGGGGCTTGAATGTGTTTTCCAACATTTTACCGTAAACCCAAGTTCTTCTCCTCACCAGCCCCCTTCACGCAGCGAACCCCTGCTGGAGAAGGAGACGGGGCTGCGTCACCTGCAGCACCCTGTGACTTTTGACCCTGCCTTGTGCCTCCCCGCAGCGGCTTTGCGCTTCGCCCTGGAGATGTGGGCTCTCGCCGTCTGGCGTCGCCCCGGCTGAGATGCAGCGGAGGTTCCCTTCCTTCCAGCGCGACGGTTGGGGTCACTCTTTCACAACGAGCGATTTTTCTCCCGAGCGCGAGTTACGCTTTCCAGTGGGACGGACTCTGAACATCGCATCCTGCTAATGTTGTGCCGGACGGGATTTCAAGCTCCTGGGACTCTGTTCTCTGGACGAACGCAGGGTCAGCAATATCTTTGATTTTAAATAGCGCAGCCACACAGGAGTAAGCTTTTTACGTGGCCTCAGAAGCTCAATAAATTAGTGTTCAAGCTCCCTGGGCTTCTCTGGGTCTGGATCCAGCGAGGGAGCTGGGGTCTGTTCATTGTCTGGCCGCTCCTGCCTGTCATCGGTGTGTGGGGGGGGAGTGATGCGGCTTCAACTCGCAGCGTCACCCCCGGCTCTGGCACACAGACTCCTGCCACGGAGTTTGTCACGGTCACCGCAGCCTCCTCCTTGGCAGCCCAAAGCCGCCATGGTCCTGGGGCGGGGGGAGCGTGGGACAGTGCCCGGACCCTGCTGGGCTCGCCGTGTTTGGGGCCAAGGGAAAATATAATCAGAAAGCAGCAAAAAAAAAAAAAAGGGGATGGCTCTGCCCTGGCTGGTGCGCACCGGCTGGCAGAGATGGGGGATCTCCCCGCAGCTCGCTCCCCATCCCGTCCCTCTCCCCTGCCCATCTCACCCCCTTCGTCAGCTGCTTCCCCCACCCTGGCAGTCCCCAAAAACGCCTTCTCGGTGTGAGCAGGGTGCAGACCCCCCAAACCCATCCCTGCCTGCCCGCACGTGGCCTGCAGCACCCGCCCCAGCCGGGGAGAGGCGCCGATGCTGCGGTGGTGTGTGGGTCTGGCTTGCGGTGGGCACAGCACGGCCCCCCACCCTGGGGCCAGGCTGAAGCCCCCGAGCTCTCCCCGAGCAGCGCAGGGCCGGGGGCGGCTGGGCTGGAGCATCCTCAGGGGGTCCGGCTACGCCGCCATCCCGTGTGAACGTGGCCTCTCCCAGCCCGCCTGGGGCATGCATGGCCACGTGGGAACATCCCGTCCTGCCGGGGGAGGCCGGGGGGACGGTGGGGGAAACGCGGGGGTGGGAGTGAAGCGTCGCCTGGCGATGGGAACCGGCCGCACCGAGGAGGGGGTCTTCAGGGATGAATTTAGTGGCGGGAAAAGAGCCCAGCTGGCTCTGGCTGGCCACGCCATGAATCCAACGCGCCAGGAGTGTGTGTGGCTCCTGTCATCGCTGGGTGGCACAGCCCTGCCGGAAAGCCCCGGACACCCCACAGGGGCGGGAAGATGGGTCCCCATCTGCTGGGGACCAGCCAGGCCCCGCGAGGGCGCGTGGCCGTGCCGTGGGCACAGGTCAGCTGGTGGTGGAAGTTGTGCGAGCCCTGGCGCTGCGGTCACAGGGACACAGAGCCAGCCATGTCTCGGGCCTTGCTGCGTGACACATGCAGGCGGCACCGGCCGGCTGCTCCTCCCGGCTTGCGGTGTGGCATATGAAATCCTGTGTTTGCTCAGGCAAAAATGTTTCCCTCTCTGGATTTGATCCTTTGATCCAGGGTCAGCTCTGAGCAGTGCTCCCTCGGGAGGTGGTGCTGGCAGGGAGCCTTTCACGCTGCCCTTTATACAATTCCGTGTGCTCCGTGTTGCGCTGATCCTGGAAATCCCGTCCCTCGTCCTTGCCTTTGGCATTTACACCCCAGGGCCAGGTCAAGTGATGGCTCACCCGCTGCTGCTGCGCCAGTCCCGTTCCTCTGCCCCGACCCTGTCCCTGCACCCCTGTCTCACAAAGACTTTCACGTGGACACCTGAACATCGCCCCAGGAGGAGACCAGGCTGAGATGCTGCTCTTTCTTTGTGCCCAGTGTGTCGGATCAGCCGTGGAAAGCCACCCTCTTCCAATGGCGCCAGGTGAGCCAGGCATTGCTCCTTCTCTGCAGCGGTGCTGCTCCCTGCGGCTTCCAGAGGCCACTTGCCACTGGCCTCTTTGAGCCGAGCAAAATCGTTTTGTGCTTCTTTTCCTGCAGTGGGCAAACACTTGCCGTGTTATTCATTAACCACGAGTCACATAACCTAAATATTGTTCAAACCGGTGAACCTGAGCCTCGACTCACTCGCTCCTTTCTGCTCCGAGGTAGCGTGGCTGCACGGAGGGGGAGGCTTGCCCCGTCAGCTGCCTGGGGAGAGCTGGAACGCAGGGGGCAGCGAAGGACTTGCAGGAGGTGCAGGAGCCCCGGTGCAAGCTCTCGGTGGGGGCTGCAGGGCTGTGGGTGTTCCCAAAGCCAGGGCTTGGTTTGGGTTTGAAGGTGGTGGGTTTTTGGGGCTGCGCCGGCTGCGTGTGCCAGCCCTGCCCCGTGCCGGCAGCGCGGCCCTTCCTTCCCCCTGGCCGAGCGGCAGCCGGCCCGAGACATGCAGCCTGTTTAATTCAGCAAAGTCATAAATTCATAATGCTTATTTACCACGCAGGGCCATCAATATTTGATGGCGGCCACCGGCCCATTGCCGCTTGGCTCGTGGAGGAGAAGGAGGTGGCTGGCGGGGGGCTGGCGAGGGGGCTGGCGGGGAGCGGGGCTGCTGGGGCCAGCGGGGCAATGCCGAAATGGGGCTGGGGAGGAGTGGGCTCCTCCTCCGGCCCTGCGAACCTGCCAGCAGTGGAATGCAGCGGCCACGGCCCCGCCGAGGGATGCGTGGGGGCCGGGACAGCAGCTGGAAGCTGTCAGGTCGAGGGAGGAACGAAGCAGGGAGCCGGGTCCAGAGTGGGGAACCCGGCGGGTGGCGATGCTGGGGGTAATTCGGGGAGCTCAGGGGGCGGAGGGCAGATGTGGTTGTCCCTAAGGAGTCAATGGGGGGGGCCATGGGGGCTGCTCCCCATGCACCACTCGATGCTGGCTCCCCTCGTCAGCGGTTCGGCGATTAGCTCCATGAACTCGGGAAGCCCCTTGACCCCCGACCCCGGCTCACTAATTGGCTGCGGGGAGGAAGGTTGCCGTCCGCGGAGGGGTAAGGAGGAAGGAAACCTTCTCCCTGAGAGCTGCCGAGACTTCAAGGAGAAGGCGCGGGCGGGGGCGTTTAGCTGTGCAAAGACAGTATTTTGCAGTTCACTCCAAGAGAGCCTCTTCCTGCTTATGGATCCCCAGCGTTTTGCCCAGCGTAAGCAAAAGCTCCTGCCGGGCCCCAGCTCCACGCTGGCAGCACCCAGCGTCGCCTTCCTTGCTGTTTGGGAGGGGGCTGCTCTCCCCTGCCTTCCCTTCGCTGGGGGTCCCCGCTCCCTGGGGCGTCCCCAGGCACGGGCTGTACCTCTGGAAACTCTGGGCTCCCCAGTGAGCCACCCCGGCTTCCCACTGGAGCTGGGGGCTCGGCGGGCAGCGGAGCCTGATGGGATGTGATGGCTCCAGCTGGGCATGCGGCTGCAGGTTGCCATCGCAGCAGGGACGGGGCCGAGGCAGCTCCGAGGTGTCCCGGTGGGTCCGTGCCTTCCCCGGCATGGCCCAGCGAGCGCCAAGGGCTGTGGCATGCTGCTGATAAGGTGGCCCCCAACCACAGGAGCAGCAGTGGCAGCCGCTGGCTGAGTGGCTCGTGGCTCTCGCCGCCACGCTGAGACAAGCCAGGCCGGCCCCAGTGACAGGTCTCCCCTTTTACGGTAGCTTTTATCTGTCCCTGGGGAATGCGGCCCCAGTGCCGGCTCAGCCCGTGGCGGCACCGCCGGCAGCCGCGCTGCTTTCCCTCCCGCTACCCTGAACTGTCCCATCAGCCGGCCGCGTTCCTGCTCCACTGGCTCCTGGACCCGTCACTTCCACAGCCGGGAGGTGCAGGAGGAATTGAAGCCCCCTCCCAGCACACCGGGGGTCCTGCCCTGCGCTGGCTTCGCTGGCAGCAAAGAGTGCACGTGTCCAGTGGTGGCTTGCAGCTCCCTGCCGGGCTGGGGACAGCGGGGTGCCAGCGCGTCCCTGCGTGTTGCATCCCAAACTCCGCAGCCTGTCCTCTGCCCCGGAGGCTCGGACCCGAGCTTTTCACCCAGGACGTGACTCCGTGCGCTCCCCTGGTCCTTGCAGCAGCGGCGCCGGTGGGGCTGCTGACGGGGCTGTGGCTTAGGGGATTTGGGAGCGCGGCAGACGCGGGCAGCTCTGTTTTAATTCATGGTGCCGCGTGTTTATGGACCTCATGCTAGCGCCCGCACTTTGCCCTCTCTGGGATCGGCTTCCTCCTCTACAGCCTGGAAAGGACCAGATCGCCATGGGCTGGTGCCAGGAGACGGGTTTCCCGTGACGGTGTGCATGGACGACGTGGTCCGCTGTACCACACGCTGTCACCTTCCCCCCACAGCAAGCCCAGAATGCGGGGTGACGGTGCAGGAGGACAGCAGCCGTGCTGCGTGGAGGGGATGAGTGAGATGGGGGTCAGCTGGGAGGGACCGGGAAGATGGGGCCTGTCCCGGCGTTTGCCGGGAAGCAGCTCTGAAGTGATGTGGGACGGCTGATGGGTGGTGGACACGTGCATGGGAAGAAGCCCTTGCTGCTGCCACATCACTGGAAGCCGAGCGGCAAAGCACCGCACACCTCCAGGAGAGGTGTCCTCCTCGGTCACTGCCCCAGCCAGCTGTTTCCATGTTGTACCAGAGCTCTGCTCTGTCAGGCATCTCCTCTGGCACAGCCTGGTGTCCCCTAGCAGCATCCCTGCCAGACCACCCCGCCACTGCCATGGATATGGGGTGGCTGTTTGGTGACGCGCTCAGCCAGCTCCTGACCTCCTCTGGGTGCCTGTTCCCCTGAAAAATTGATCAGCGTGCTGCGCGGGAGACACCGAATTGCTCTAAACCTCTCTGAATATTTCATCCCCTGCCCTGCAAACGCTACCTCCCTTCCGGTGACGGGACGGGCTCCGATGCCTCTGAGATAAGCTGCTAAAGAAGGCAGGTTGGTGTCCCACGAGCCCACCTGCCCCCTGGGGCCATGACACCAGCCTGCCCCACCACGCAGCCCCCTTCTCCTCCTCTTCTCCCCGCTGTCTCCATAACACCTCCCAAATCCAAGATTTATTGCCCGCGCTGTCCCCATGAGCAACTATCATCGTGCAAAGCTCCGGACCCTTCAGGCGGACCCCCCAGGGACACCAGGGTGGGGGAAGCTCTGCCTGTCCCGCGGGGGGCTGCCCAGGGTGGGTTTGGGTGCAGTGGGTGGTGGGGTGTCGGCGTCAGGGCTCCTCGGGGTGCAGGGGTTAGCAGGGCACGCAGGAGTTGCAGGGATGGATGGGCAAAACTGCAAGGATTAGGGATCAGCAGGCGGTGGGCGCACTGACAGGGGGTGCGGGATTTAGCAGGGGCGCGGGGGTGAGCAGGAGGCACAGGGGTTTGGGGCGGGGGGGCGCAGGCAGCAGCAGCGACGTGGGGGTTAGCAGAGGGTGCCAGGCTCTGCAGGACGGCTTTGCCTCTCAGCGTTCGACCGTCGCTGCCGAGTGCGTCGAGGCACCCAAGTTACTCATTATTCTGATTAATTCGTCAGCAATTTTGACCAAATAAGTCAAGAAAGTCGAAGAATATCTGAAGAGCTTCTTGCCCCCTCATTGTCCCGCCTGGAGCGGGGCTGGGAGCTGCTGCTGCTGTGCCAAGGCTGGTCGCCGGCCCCTCCGCGGGTTTTGCTGGATGCGGGGAGGGGGGACGGAGGGACGCTGGCGTTGCTCACCGCGGGGGCACACAGAAACATGCCTGGCCCCATCCCAGCGCCTCACCCCACTCCTTGTGGGGGGTGCTTCTCCTCCACCTCCCTGCTCCAGGAGTTCAAACCTTCCCTCCAGCCTGGCGTTGCTCATGGAAAGTTTATATATAGCCTTTTGTTTTTGCCAGCATCCCCCTTGAGTTTAAATAGCTCTTCCCCGTCCCTGGTGTTGACCCCGGATGTATTTATAGAGAGCAATCAGATCTGTGCTCGGCACCGAGCAAACCAAGTTCGTGTCGTCGTGTCCCCCCCCACCCCCCGTGGGATGCTCTTACATCAGCGCGGCTTCACGTTCAGCCTCTCCCTGCAGGAGGAGGCCTCAGGGGCTGGAGGGGGGCTGCTCGGAGGGGTCACAGCTGGGGCTGTGCCAGGCTGCGGATGGCTTCTTTTGCTGGGGGGTGTGTGGCTGCACCAATTCTGGCCACGGAGCCGCTTTTTGGATTGCCATCATTAGGGCTCAGAGTGAACGCCGGCTTGCGAGGGCCGGCACCCTTTCTCCTGAGACTGCTGTGTCGAGTGTTTCGTGTTGTGGAGGGGAACTGTGCCTCTGGTGCCACAGGCCCCGCAAAGGCAGGGCTGTGAGCAATCCCGTGGGATGGTTTAACTGCCCAGGGTTCATGGGGAGATTCCTGCCACCTCTCCTCCAGCCAGCCGGCTCCCCCCGCTGGTGCCAGCTCCGCTCCCACCCCGGAGGTCCGGGCTGCTGGGCGGCCTCCCCTCCAATCTCAGCTCTTGACTATTTAAGGCAAATCTCCTCGCCGGACTTTTAAACAAAACCCGGGCTCCTCTTGCTCTCCTTGTTTTAAATAACTCGCCTGGCGTAAACAGAGTGAGGCATAAGACTATAAATCAGGCATTCCCGGGACCTGGCTGGCAGGGCGCGCGCGCGGGGGGCTCACCAGACCCCCGGGCTTCACGGGGAGCTCATTTCGGTGCTGGGGGGGGGGGGTGTGGGTGGACAGCGGGAGCGATAAGAGGGCAAGAGGAGCTGTCGTGGGGCAGGCGTTCCCAAGGAGACTAATGAGATTACGGGGCGAGAGGCGCTGCCTGGGCTGCCGGCGTTTGGGGCAAAATAAATTAAGGTTGCAAAAGAGTTTCCATCACAGCCCCTTGCTTGTCATTCCCCACTGGGGCTGGAATTTTCCAGGCCACGTTCCCCTCCTGAAAATGAATTTTTCCTGGGAATTCCATGCTGGTGGTGGTTGGTGATGTGGGAGTTTGGGATTTGGGGGGGCAATGCCTGGACTGCGGGCGTGAGCCCAGTGTGTGGGTCGTGGGGACACGGGCCCTTTGCTCTTTGTCCCCTCCCATCCCGTCCGCGGAAGCGATCGGCAGCAGACGGCTGCAGAAAATAGGCCTTCGCCGCCCTCGAGCCTCGGTGTTTATGCACCATGGTCGCAGCAGAACAGAAGTAATTATAGCTTGTCCCAGGGACCAGTGCTTCCCATGATAAAACTCTTTGTTTTCTGTGGTTTTAGGGCTTTGCCAAACTTTAATCGTGAGCTCAAGTCTTTCATGCTGGGTGTCCAACATACCAACGTACACGAATTCATCTAAACAGTCCAGTTTAAACAAGTCTGGCGTTTCTGGGACTGAGAATTGGGAAGATATATTGCTTTGGTTCGCTGCCAAGGCTTGAAGCTCCAAGGGGTGAGACGTGGGCTGCCCTGGGGACGGGGAGGGGACGTTCGCTGTACACACTGGGGGCTCTGGCCAAGCCGAGGAGCCCCTGAGAGCCCCGCAGGTTGTGCGGGCTCCTTGGCTTCGCCCGGCTGAGCTGAGCTGGGGTGAGCATCCTCCGCGTGGGGACAGCACGGGGACGGGTGCTGCTGCGGCACGTTGGCTTCCATACCCCCAGCTCCAGGAGAGCAGAAGCCACCGTGGAGCCACGCTGCCGGGCCTGGCCTGCCTTCCCTTCTCCACCCAAAGACCAGCAGCATGGATGGAGCCGCCTCTTGCAAGGCGACGCTTCATTTAGCTCTCATCCTCCCCTGACGTGCTAATCCTTCTCGTTATCCACATGACCGTGGAGCAGCCTTCGAAGCGCCGGCAGCGCCGGCGTGGCGGCTTTTACAGAGCAAATTGCAGCCTTGGCAGGGAAGTGTCACCTCCAGGAGGAGAACGTGGGTCCTCCTTGACCAGGGGGGCTGGGAGGCTGGAGTCAGCAGGAGGTCTCCTCCATGTCACGCTTGGTGGGCTGGGACCTCCCGGTAGCAAAGGGGTCTAGGGATGCAGGTGTCCCGGGCTGCCCTTCGTGGTGCTCAGTGCAGCAGGCCTTTACGTTGGCCTGGAGAACAGCGGGGAGGGCGATGGAGGCTGCAAGGAGGCTTCTTCCCTACCCCTGAAGCCACCCATGGACCCACCATGGGATGGAGGGGCAGAGGGCTGGCCAAGGGGAGCCCATGGGTGCAGGGAGGGCCCAGGGGAAGGACATGATACAAGTGAGTTTACAAAGGGCTTTTCCAGGCTTGTGGCTGCCACGGAGAAAGTGCCACATCCAGGCTGGAGCGATGGTCATCCCGCCCGTCGGCTTGCTCTGTCAGGCCTTGGGAACCATGGTGCTTTCCGGCCTGTGGCAGCGGCGGCGGTGGCATGGGAGCTGAGCCATGCCGTGCGCGGTGGCATCACTCGCTTGGGGTTTTGGCCGTCGGTTTTCCAAGTCGGAAGGTCATGCCTATGTTGGTCGTGTTGCCAAGGATTCCTCCACAAGAAGTCCTTTTATTTTATTTGACAAGGTCTCCAGTGTGTAGAAGGGCTGGACATTATTAACCTTGGTGGAAACAGGACGCCTTTCCTCTTGGGAGAGTTCAGGTAATGCTTTCTGTGGTGAGCAGGGAACACGTCACGCAGCACGGCTCAGAGCTTCCACCTCCTCCGTCACAAAAGTGGCCCTTCTTGGCTGTCCAGATGCTTAATGGCAAAGTTCGGGAGCACTTCTGCCTTCCATAGTGGCTGTTAATTAGGTGTAAAGATAATTTAACAGAGGATGAAGAGATCTGGTCTGGAGAGGCCATGTTGATGGTCAGAGGTGGGTCTTGCTGAGCAGCATGGGCCATGGCCCCTTCAATTGGTGGCACCTGGCTGAGGGCAGAGTAGGATCCTGGCCCAGGCAACCTGGATTTGGTGATGCCCAGAGGGGACTGGGACAGGCCCTGGGGTAGGACAACACAGGAGGGCTCAGGACACTGGTGACACCGATCATCTCTCAATGGCCAGGGTCAAGCCATGTCCTGTTCCTGCTGCTCCAGCCACCACCGCGGGTGCCAAAGCTGATGTTCTCACGGAGCACCCTCTCAAAACCGCAGCCGAACGGCCGCAGAGGGTGGGAAGAGGCAGGATCTGGCTCAGCAAGGGCTTGCCCCCGAGCCCTGTGCCTTTTCGCTGCCGCCGGGAGAGATGTGTGGACCGTCGGTGCCACTTGGTCGGTGCCGAGCGCCAGATGCCGAAGCAGAGCCACACTTGCCGACGGAGCAGCGATAGTGCGGCTGGGGGGATCCTTTAACGAATGCCCACATAAAAGATTCCCACCGGTTTGCTCCCTCGTAATTAATATGCCTGGATAGTGCAAACGGACACATTAATTATGAAGCTAACGAGATAACAGTACATTGTTTAAGCACTGCACAAGCAAGAGAGAGTGCTGCCCTTTTTATTTCTGTACTTCATCTACAAAACAAAAAAAACCAACCCAAAGAGTTTTGGGGCAGACGAAAGGACCTGCCTTCACTTCCTAGGTGAATAAATGGCAAAAGCCCTCCGTGCAGCAGCGCTTTTTCCAGCGGGAGGTTGCTGGCACGCTGCATCTGCAACCCATCAGAGGGAAGCGTTTGGGTTTATTGTTCCCTCTCCTGGCTCCAAACAGACTTTTCTGTTTGGCGGCACTTTCTTTTTTTTTCTTTTTTCTTTTTTTTTTTTTTTTAGATTCAGATTTTGTAAACCCAAGCTCTCCTCGCCCCTTTTTGGTCTGAAGCCCGCTCGGTGGGTTCACATCACGGGGTGGGGGGGGGGGGGCGCGGCAAACATCCTCCGAGCTCGGCCCCGGTGGCGCTGCCAGGAGCTGCTCCGAAATGCCCATAAAAGCAGCTGTGCAGCGCTGCGCTGCGCCCGAGCACACACTTGCGCACACCTCCGAGCCCTTGTCGGTCCTGGTTAGCTTCAGCTCGTCCTCCTGGGGGAAGGCAGAGCCGGAGAAGACGAGCGCTGACGTATGGAAAGGAATTAAAGTTTGAAAGCGCTCACCGCCGGCCTCAAGGCAGCTACTCTGGGCATGTGATGTTGGATCAGCCCTGCCGCATCCCTGCTCCTCGTCTCTGCCCAACACCCACTGGGCCACCCAGAGTGCCCTGCAGCCCCCAGGACGGGGCTATTTGGATCCCGTCATTTGGTACCCAAATACCAGCGGTCCCCGGTGCCAATTTTCCTGCCACAACTTGCATCCTCCGCACCTTTAGCGGTGCTACTAAATCAGTCCTGGGGGTGTCACGGGTTTTGGAGGGGAAGGGGCTGGCAGCGCCTCTCTGACCTGATGGATTTGGGGCAGGGAGCAGATGCCCCGAGCGTTTGCTCCGGCCATTACACGGGGTGACCTGCTGCTCTCCTGCCCTCGAGCATCCTCCTTTTGCTCCTGAGTCTTCACACCTCTTAACGATGACCTTGCCTCTGACTGCACTTGGCGTGCCCACGCTCCGGGGCTGCCCATCCCTTGTCCCAGGAGGAGCAACGTGTCCTGCAACTATTGCGGTTAAATTCAACAAAAGAACCGGGACCAGCAGGAATCTGAATGGTTTGAGTGGGCAGGAGCAGCCCTCTGCCACCCGAACCTTTGCAGTGCTTAGGACTCACGTAGCCACGTGGCGTTTGATCCAACGCACGGAGGAGGTTGGGAGCTGCTCTTCAGCCTGGCCTTGGCCAAGCGCCATGTCCTGTTTGGGGAAGAGATGGGCCAAAGGGGGTTGTGCGGCCAGGAGGAATGGCTGGGTGGGCTCTGCATCAGGCAGAGATGGGGACTGGGAGGTGGGGAACCGCAGAAGGGACCAGTGAAGGGTCACCAAGGAGCTGGGTTGGGCTAGTTTGGCCAAAAGGAGGTCGAAAGGGGGTCTATTAGCAGCTTACAACTCCTGGAGGGTTTGTTACAAAGATGGTGGAGCTACACTTTCTTTGATAGTGGCAGATGATATAACGTGGGGCGACAGCCACAGATGGTGGCTTGGGAGGGCCAGGTTGGATGTTGGGGAAGACTTCTTCCCTGCGGGATGGTACAGCCCTGGGATGGACACCTGGAGAGGTGGGGTTGCTCCATCCTTGGGGGTTGTCAAGCTAGGACCAACCTGATCCGGTGCTGGTGACAGTCCTGTGAGCTGTTGGGTGGGAGACTCCAGAGGTCCCCTCCCACCATCGCTGTGTGATGCTATAGCAAATTTCCAGATGTTTGGATGCTGATCCATACCAAAACCAGCATCTCAGCCCTAAAGCCTCCTCCTGCCTGTGGCCAGAAGGGTCTCGGAGAACTCATTTGAGGTCCTGTAAAGAGCCTTTGGTGACACCAGCACCCAGCTCACACATGCCCATCGCTCACCACGGCTGTGGCAGCCAGCCCCGTGACAAAGTGGGGCCAGCTGGTCTGGACTGCTCGCTTGGAAATCAGGGTTTCTCCGCATCCCATGGTTGGTGTCCATTTTCCAGCCGGTGTTGCAAATCCTGGTCCAGAATAATTAACCAGAAAGACTGAGGGCATGAGAGAAGAGCAGCTGGGGTGGGTGGAGGGGTGCCCAGGGGCATCTCTGGAGCAGGATGGAGGAGAGCAGCAGAGAAGTGCTAGCTGGCGTGGTCCAGGGTGATGTAGGGCTTCCCAGGCAAGGACAGGAGGAGGAGAAGTTGGTGCCAGCAGTGAGCAGAGGAAATCCTCCCTTCATCCTACCTCAAACATGTTGGAAGTGGCACAGGGGCGTCCTCTGCCCTGGGAGGAGTGCCGAGGCTCAGCTGCTGGCCCAGAGAAGCAACGAGAAACAGCAAAACAGCCCCGCGCCTCATCCAGCGCGTGGCACAGCCTGCTGTGGGCTTGGGGAGCAGCAGGGACCCCACGGTACCCACTATGGCAAGTCCCACGAATCCCAAAATGAAATTTGTCGCCTCTCTACAGATGGATGAAGGGGTCCCGGGATCACAAAATGAACGGGCAGCAGGTAGAGGACGCAGGAGACAGACATCCCTCCGTTAGTACCTAAAACCAACATGCAGACAGCTGGCCCATGCTCCTGGCTGTCTCCTGCGCCGCCCACCTGCTTGTTTGGGGGTGAGGAAGAGCCCTTGGGAAACGTTAAGGTGACAAACAGCATGTAAAAACACTAGATTGCCTACAGGTGGTGGTTGTTTCAAGTCCCACCCTGATTTCTCAGCGGATTACCACTTGTTTCTGTCTCAAGCACTTGGGTAACCCCCTCCCGCAGATGTGCCTGATGGCCGTGAGCACCTCACAGCTTTTCCTGCCTTTCCTCGGGGAGACCCTGCAGTTCCCATCGTCTCCAGGCGGGATGGCGTGGTTGGAGCCGCTTGCATGGGACATTGTGGCAGGGCAGCTGGAGACGCGCGGCCCATCCCCACGTGTGAAGAGGCGTGGAGGAGACCTGGAAGTTGCTCTGGAGATGTTCTCCAGCTGGCAGTGACCTGGCGGGGGCTCGTGGTCCAGGGGCCTCCCCAGCAAGCTGCTTTCTGAGCCCCACCACATGCTCGCAGCAACAGAGTTGGTTTTAGGTGGGCATTGCTGCCGAGTTACCCCATGCTTGCTGCACGCGTGCTGAGATGGTTACAAGGCTGCAAGTGAAGTGCGTGCTCAAATGGCCGCAGGAGACCACACGGTCTTGGGCATAAGAGTAACTTTTTGGTCTCACTTAGGTGTTTTTCCTCAATGGGGGTTTGGCTTCACCGCCGGCTCCCCCACCCTGCGCAGGAGCCGATGTGGGAGAGGTTGGTGGTTGCGGGATGGATAGTCACAGAGTCACCTCTGCTCTCCCAAGCAGCGCATCTCTGTGGACGTGGGATGGCAAGGACAGGGCCTCCTGCGCAGATCTTGGTTAGACTGCAGAGGTAGAGGCTGGTGGACGCCTCAGGGTGAAAAGTGTTGGTGTAAAAATACATTGCTGTAAAACTTGGATAAGCATGGCCCAAACCAGAGTCTCTCCCTGGTCCTGCACTGCTTCAGCTGATTTGGTCTCAGATCACCCAGTTAAAGCTGAGCATCTCCTCGTGGAAGTGGAGAACTGCCCAAAGAACAAAATCCTCAGCCAAAACCACAGCAGAGACATCCCAGTTTTCTGGTGGACTGGCTCACCTGCACAAGCTGGGAGCAGTGACTGCTTCCTTTGTCCCACCTTTTGTCCACCTTTGTAAGTTCCTGGGGGCAGGAAATATCTCTTCCTTGTGCAGTTGGTTGGGCCATTAAGGGTTCCATGGAGAGAGAACGCTCTTCTCTGCAGGGCTTTGGGAGGGGATGGGATGTCTGGGTGGGATGTCTATGGGGACATCAAAGGGACTTGATGGTTTCAAACTGAAGGAGGGTAGATTTAGGTTGGATATCAGGAAGAAATTATTTGCTGTGAGGGTGGTGAGCGCCTGGCGCGGGTTGCCCAGAGAAGCTGTGGCTGCCCCATCCCTGGAGGTGTTCAAGGCCAGGTTGGATGGGGCTTGGAGCAACCTGGTCTGGTGGGAGGTGTCCCTGCCCAGGGCAGGGGGTGGAACTAGGTGACCTTTAAGGTCCCTTCCAACCCAAACCATTCTGTGATTCTGTGATTCTATGACTTAGGAGCCCTGAGATGCTGGGACGTAGGGATGCTGCCACCGCGTAGAGCCCTGAGGGGTGGCTGTGCAAGCAGGATGCTTTTCTCTTGCTCTGCAGCAACGTGCTAGACTCTCCCACAGAATGAACCCCAGGTTACGGGCCGTCGGTCTGGCAGTGACGTGGTGGACCTGCCACTATTGTTGCCCCAGCGCGATGGACGCAGCAGCTCTTCTGCTTGCGGTGGGTGTTTGTCCCACTGAGGAAGAGGCGTGTGGAGGCTTCCCCGGGGGTCTGACGAAGACCCACTGCTGCTGCTGACTTCCACCCCTTTGCGCCTTCCTCTGCTCGCCGCAGGCTCCGCAGACCCAAAGTCTGTAGAAAGTAAAAAAAAAACAAACGCACCAACCCAACCTCTAAACACCAAGAAAGCTCCACGAGGTTAGGCAGTTTTTTGCTTAATTAGCACAGGACGCAAATATTCCTGGTCTTCGTCAGGGCAGGCTTGCTCCGAGTCTTTTTGGCACGGCCAGTAACGTTATTTTGGGGGGTTATTATTGCCGCAGCCTTATGCTGGGGAGGGGAAGGGATGGTGAAGCGCGGCGTCACCGAAGGCCGGAGAAAGCCCTCGCTCTGCTGAGGATCTGGCCGCGCTGCAGGCGTATCGGGGGCTCTTGCCATGGTTTGGCAGGGCCAGGGGTATTCTTTGGGTGAAAGGTCTCCAAAACAAACAACCACCCCACCCTGTAGGACAACATTGTAAATAAGCAAATTGGGGTTTTTTTTAATTAAAAAGTGAAGGTTTTTCCCCCCCTCTCCTGCAGGACCTGGCAGGGGTCGGGCTGTCTGGCTCAGTGGCTGGTCACACAGCCTTACAGAAAGAAATAGTCGCTTTGCTGCTGTCAGTGTGAGAACTCGAGAGGCAAATCCACTGTGCTGCATGCGAACAGCTGCTGCCGCTAAAAGCTCCGGCCTAGAAAGCGAGGAAACGCATAGCCCAGGCTCCCGGGAGGATGTGCACGGTTCCTCCCCTCCGACGCCCCTCCGCTGACGGACCCACACGGCATGGCCGGCGCTGGCTTGCCCAAGGGAACCGCCTGGGGTGACGGTGCTGTCCCCCTCTCCTCTCCCCTGCTGCTCCCAGAGCCCCCGGGGTTCCGCTGGAAGAGGCTTGTGCGTGGGGACGCCTGAGGTCGGGGTTAAGTCTTCAAGGGGAGCCTCTGCGCAACCAGGTGGCAAAGCAAGCCGGGGGCTGGGGCTGGAAGGGGGCGTCGAACCCAGGTGTCGGCAAGGAAATGGGCTGGGATTGCCCCCAAGCCAGGCTCGCACACGAACAAAACCTTGTCCCTGCACTACCGCTGGGAGCGAATGGTGGCTCCGAGCCAGTCGCGGACTCCGTCTGATTGTGAAGGGACGTCCGCCGCGGTTGGGACAGCACAGGCCGTGGGTGCATTTGGGCACCTCTGACCCTGGGAGCATGCATTGCTTCTGCAGCTCAGGGGGGGCCGTGGGAGCAGTGGGGCAGGGCAGGGCAGGGCTGATATTCCCCCTGGCTTTCACCCAGCCTGGGCGCCGAGGGGGCAGCGAGGGCTGGGTACCAGCGACGCTGGTTTCGCTGACGTGGCTCAGATCCCCCGAACATCTCCCACTTGGCAGGCTGACCTCGAACCCCTGGGGTTTTACACATTTGCCTCGCGGAGGGACCAGGCGGTGGGATGCAGCGCGCAGGGAGGAGCCACATTCACCGTTTTCTGCTCCTGTTTCTCAGCCCCAGCCGTGGGCTGCCCTTTTGTATGGAGGCCTGGAAGAAGGCAAGACCCTCTTCATCCTCTCCAGTTGCCGTGGCGGGGATGGGAATGGGTTAGGCAACTCCCTGGGCATGGTGGGGGTCTCGGTGTGGGCTGCCACACATCGGGGAGCCAGGAGCACTGCCCAGAGCCTGGCTCCCACCTGGGCCAACCTGCACAGGCTTATGGGGCCATTGTCCTGGGGGATGGGGGCCACTGTCCCGGGCTTGTGGGGCCACTGTCCCGGGCTTATAGGGCCACTGTCCTGGGGGATGTGGGACTGCTGTCGTGGGGGATGTGGGGCCACTGTCCCAGGCTTGTGGGGCCACTGTCCCGGGCTTATAGGGCCACTGTCCTGGGGGATGTGGGACTGCTGTTGTGGGGGATGTGGGGCCACTGTCCCAGGCTCATAAGGCCACTGCCCTGGGGGATGCAGGGCCACTGTCCCGGGGTTACGGGACACATGTCCTGCCATTCCTGGGGCTCGGGGCTTTCACCGCGAGGGTTCTGGAGTCGTCGTCCCAGGGCTGTGGGGCTGCAGTCCCGGGACCCCCGCGGGGTTCAGCCGCGGACCCCCTCCCCGACCCCGGGGATGCCCGGGCGGGAGCAGCCGGGCCCCGCGGCGGGCGGAGGAGCCGGCGGGCCCTTTAAGAAAGTCGAAGCCCGAAAGTTCATCAAAGTTGAGAAAGTTTTTCGTCGAAAGGAGGTGGTGGTGGCTTGGGGTGTGCGTGTGTGTGTGCGTATAAAATAATTAAAATAACTCAAGCCCAACAACAAAAAATAATTAAAAAAAAGCCCCGCACGCCCTCGGGGGCGGGGGGGGGGGGGGGGGGGGCGGGCCGGTCCGGGATTGGCGGCGGGCGGCCCGGGGGCGGCTCCGGGCGGGCGGGGCGGGGGCGGGCGGGTCCCGGCCCCGCTGCTCGGTGCGCGGCGGCGGCACCGGGAGCGGCGGCGGGGGCTGGGGCGCGTCGGCCCCGCAGCTGCGGCTCGTTGCGCTCCGCTCGGCCCCGCTCCCCCCGGCCCGGCCCCATAACAGCGGCGCCGTCGTCCCGGGACGCCGCATGTGAACCAGGAGGGCAACGCCGCCCCGCACCGCCCCCGCGCACCGGCACCGCACCGGCACCCCCGGCCCGGCCCCGCGGAGCTCCGGAGCAGCCGGCACCACCTCCCCACCCCCCCATCCACCCCACCATGAGCAACCTCAACAAGGACACCGAGCACACCAACGGCGGCGGCAACGTCGAGGAGGAGGTGGGGGCCACCGGGACGGGGAACCGGGGACGGGGCACGGCGGGGCTGGGGGGCCGGGGCGGCGGGGGACCGGAGCTGGGGCGCGGCGGGGAGCTGGGGTACTGGGATGGGGCGGCAGGGGACCGGGAATGGGGCACGACGGCGTCGGAGGAGCGGGGATGAGGCGGCGGGGGACCGGGGTTGGGTCGCGACGGCGGCGGGGGACCGGGGATGGGGCGTCGGGGGACCGGGGATGGGGCACGACGGCGGCGGGGGACCGGGGATGGAGTACGGCGTCGTCGGGGAATGGGGGGTGCGACGTCGGGGAACCGGGAATGGAGCACGACGTCGTCGGGGAACGGGGGATGCGGCGCCGGGGATCGCGGCGCCGCGGTGGGGGCACCGAGGACACGGCGTCGGGGCTGGACCCCCGGCTCGTCGAGGGGTTGGAGACGGGATGGCGGGTCCGGCCCGGGCTGGGGAGCCGGAGCACGGAGGCGCCGGGGCTGGAGCAGCCCGGGGAGGGCGCCGGTAGCCGCTGTCGGGACCGGAGCCCCGCGGGTCGCCCCGGGGAGGGGGCGAGGGCTGGATCGGGGCTCGGGACGGGCACGTCCCCGCTCCCTCCACCTAGCCGGTGCCCGTGGGCATGGTGT
This sequence comes from Chroicocephalus ridibundus, assembly GCF_963924245.1. NCBI lineage: Eukaryota > Metazoa > Chordata > Aves > Charadriiformes > Laridae > Chroicocephalus > Chroicocephalus ridibundus. The sequence continues at coordinate 28,216,447 of NC_086292.1, forward strand.
CCTGTCCCCAAGCCCCTGCTCTGCCCGTGTGGGCTGCTAGGGACATGCTTGGGCCACGGTGGTAGAGACCTTGCCCTGCTCCCCGTGCGCCAGCAGCCTGGTTGGGCTGGAGGGCTGCGAGCCGCCCTGCCAGCCGTCCCCTTGCCATGGCGAGACAGACCCTGGATGTTGCTGGGAGGGCTTGCAGGGGTCGCTTGTCTGTAGCCACATGCCAAAGCCGAGCACGCAGCCCTGCGTGTTTGCCCTCGGAGCCACTGGCTGGGCACTAGCATCGCTGCTAGCGCGGCGCTTCTCTCATCACGCCCCTCGAGCGGGCGTTGGCGCAGTGGGTCACCAGCCACCCTCCATCTTGGAGATGGTGCCGGAAAACACCCGGCCTCAGTAGCGTTTTGCTGCAGTCCTCCGTGCCTGGCCCTGGGGACCGAGGAGGTGCTCTGCCCCCTCCCCTCACTCTCCTCCAGCGCGCCGTGCGCTCGCGCCGCCGCAACATGGCGCCTGGCTTCTCCGCCACCCACCGGGGCTGGCCGGTCCCCGCACACCAGCTGTCTTGGGGCCATCGTCCCCACTGGTCTTCAAGCCCAGCATGGGGACCCGGGTAATGGGGTGGAATGGATTGGCAGGCAGCGGCCGTAGTGTTTCTCTCCCCTGCGCAGAGCGGGGCTTGGGTGACGCAATGGGACACGTCTGTGGTGCTCCTATTTACACGTCGCAGCCTCGCTGGGTGGCACTGGCATGGGTGGGTGGGGAGACAGAGCACCTGGGGCCCTGTGCCGCTTCCCCGGTGCGGGGAGGCTTGGTACCAGGGGGTTTTGCGGGCTGCGCACACATGCGCAGAAGACTCAATGCGGCTCCTTGATCCAATTACTCACTGGCCTGCAAAGCTCCCGAAGTCGATGCTGCTTGGCTCATCCCAGTGGCATTGCTCTGGCTGGGCTGGCTCCTCGTGGGTGGTGGCTGGGCGAGCTCTTGGTGCTGGGACAGAGCCGGCCTGTTCCCCACTGCCAGGTGGTGGTTTGGCAAAGTGGGTGCTGGAAGATACTGCATTTTTGGGACTCTGGAAATCCTAGCCCTTTGGGAAAGCCGGTCCTCCCTGGAGTGGTGCTTGGTGGCCGGAGAACTGAGTTAAAGATTGCATCCCTGGGGAATGGGGCTGGGGTTGAATACAGCAGCCCCTGCTCTCCATTGTGCCACCTCCGGGGGTGTGCGGGGAGGGGGACGGTCCAGTCCACCGTGCTGGATGGTCTGCAGCCTTGCTGGGTGCATTTGTCACCCTGCACCCAGGGGTGCAGCGAAGGACCAACCACCCCGGAGGCGGCTTGAGGATGCTTGGGAGGTGGTGGGCCGGGACTGGTGGGGGGATGTCCCCTTCCCCAGTGGGGTTGCTGTTGGGAAGCCCTCTCTGCACCTGGATCCATCACAAATAATGATGAGCTGCAGGTTGGCTCCGTGGTGGCCGCTCCGAGCCTGCGGGAGCCCTCGGAACGCTTGCTTTTCCTCTGCATCCTCCTGGCTGACCAGGAGCTGTTCCTTGCCGCAGAAGCAGCTAATGGTGGCGCAGGGAGTGACGTTGTGTCCAGGGTGCCGGCATGGTCTGAGGAGCTTAATCCCGCATCCCACCCAGATTCTTCCCCAAAGCTCCCGTCGGCACAGAGTGATAAATACGTTTAGTGCGAAGCTGAATCCTTCGTTCCCAACGCGCGTGGGAGGGTGTGCTGGGATACCTTCCCACACCGCGTGGGTCACGGCGCCAGATCCTGGCGCTGTGGAAACTCCTCTGTGTCGTGTGTCTGCCCCCGCCCCCCACCACCGTGAGCCTCCTTTGCCGCCGCCTCCCCCCCGGCGTTTGCAGGAGGGGGCTGTGTGCCCCAGAGACAGCGGGGGCGAAGCTCCCAAATTCAGCCTTTCCCTTTATCTTATCGGCGAGCCCCTGGATCTCGCAGCCCCTTCCTGCCCGGTGACATGCGGAGGACAGGAATGCCTCTCGAGGTCGTTAGCGGGAATGTTAAACAAACAGGGCCTGATGTCAGTCCCTGCTGTTCCTCACCAGACACCTCCCCAAACTCCATCCCTCCCCGCTTGCTGCTATCTCCTGTTTAGTTTTCCAGGCAGCTGCCAATCTGCGTGACACCGTATGTGGCGACGCTGCCGGGGGGCAGCTGCTGGGGTGCCGCAGGCCCCTGTGGCAGGCAGAGCTCCTCTCCGGCTGCCACAGGAGCTTCCTCACTCTGCACGGACACCGCCTGTAGTTGTTGGTGGCCGTATGGCAAGGAGGACGCCGTGTGTTCGCCCTGCCGTTGTGGGTGTGCAATGCGGAGGCATTGCTCCTACTCTGGAAGTTCATCCTTGCTCTCCGAGGAGGTCACTGGGAAGTTGTCGGTCCCTGGGGAAACCTGGAACTGGCCGTCCAGATGAAGCCCAGGGTTATCCCAGGTGTCCTCGTGGGCACCTTCCCTCTGCATGACAGGGTGGTTGGCCTCAAGGGCCTGCTGGCAGCTCTGAGGGTGGTGGCTGCCGCTCTTGTGGTAGCGCTCAGACATTGTGGGCTGCTGAGCGTGGAAGGTGTCGAACCTGAGGTTGCACTGGGTGGGCAGAGCCCAGATGGGGACCAGGAGAAGCCACCTGGCTGTGCTCTGCTGGGAGAGGATCATCTTTCCCGTAGGTCCATGGCAAGGCTGTGGTGGTAGCCATTGATTAGAGAATGCCCTCCTGGGGGGAGGGGGCAAAAGGCTCTCAGCTCCATGATACCTTCCCAGGTAGTGGGTTCTTCATCCCTGGCCTTTCTGAGCCAGAACCAGCTGGGAATGCTGTTGGTGAGCGGCCTGCGTTATGTGCTGGATGTCTGTAGCGCTTCGTGGACTGGTGCCAGGCATCTCTTGATTTCTGTAATCTCTGCTTGAGTGGGCCTAGATACCTCTTGCATGCATGGATTCTAGCTCTCTGACTTGAAACAAATAAGGTTAACATAATTTCTGAAGTCAAATGACTCTGATGCTGCTCTTTGCTACAAAGAACTTGAGGGTGAGGTAGTTTTGGTCACCACTTGCTAATCTTCTTGTACTTGGTCTGGCTGAACCAGGCTGGAGCTTTGAAGCCATTTTCATGCATCCTAAAAGTCCCCTCGGCGTTAGATGCAGCTTTCTGTTAGTGACAGATTGTTGGCTGAGCAAATAGCCTGAAGTCACCATGTACGCAGAGGTTCTGGGAACTGGTGTGTTCCCAGACTTCCTCTTGCTCTGTCCATGAGTTGCTCTTACTGGGGGAGGGATGTGGGAATCTCCTTGTGTCCTGGTGACTGCAAATGCCTTGTAAAGGCACTTCCTTCTCCTTCCTTAATCTTTCAAATCTGAGTTTCTTAGACATGAATCCAAGTTGCTTTGAGCATTCAATATCCCACCTAGCCTCCGTGATGGGTTAACTGTTCTTCCTCCTGCTACCTGACCACATAGCTGGTCCAGTTAACAAGGCTCAGCTTCAGAAATGAGTCTTCCTCCTTGGCTGACCTGCGGGGTTGCTGAGCAGAGCTTTCCCTACCTGGCCTCCCAATGAAGGGGTTTCTGGTGGTGCCTGTGGAAGTTACAAAGGGCCAAACCCAAAGGCTCCCTCGCTAGCAAGGGACTCTGCTTTCCCCTCATCAGGATGGGAAAAGAAGGAAGGATGCCCTTGGAGATGTCTGGAAGGTAGCTAAGAGTGGTTCAGGCTTTGCTGTCCTTCTTCATGCCTTTGCAGAGGAACCGGCACTGTGTGAAGTCAAGTATGACTCTTGCTGGAACTGGTACGGAAGGCTTTTGGAGCCAAAAGATCCTTTGGGATTGCTGATCTTGGCCTTGCCAACCTGCCAACTGGCCCAGGTTGCCCAAAGAGGTGGTGGAGGCCCCATCCCTGGAGACATTCAAGGCCAGGTTTGATGAGGCTCTGAGCAACCTGATCTAGTTGAAGATGTCCCTGCTCACTGCAGGGGGGTTGGACTCGATGGCCTTTGGAGGTCCCTTCCAACCCAACACATTCTGTGATTCTGTGAAGATTGAGCTGCTTGGATCACAGAGCAATGCTTCTGCCTGTCCTGGCCCTCCAGGTGCCTCAAGTAAAGGCTTTGGCTTGAAGCCTCACCAGGGCATGAGTGTGGGAGTGAGGGGGTCATCACCTCACCTGCAATGCTCAGCACCTGCTCTCAAGGAGTACCAGGCACTAGCTGCGACCCAGAAGCCTTCACGGGTCTGGAGGTGAGTGGTGTCAAAAGCGTGTTCCCAGGGATGCCTGTACATCCAAGGCCACCCCTGGAGCAGGAAAGTGCCTTCTGCAGCAGCAGCCACCGTTACGTGCCGATGGCTCACGTGGCAGAGGCTATAAGTGGAAGGAATTCATTTGCAGGTTAAAAGACCATGCGGGATGGCTGAAACTGAATTCCTCCTGACGCCGAGTGCTGGGCAGTGGGACCTGGTGAGGGGACAGGGCAGTGGGACGCAGCCCCGGCACCGGAGCTGTTGAACCTGGGCCACCCTGAGGTGCACCAGGGTAGCTGTGATCCTGAGCCACCCCCGCATGTCTGGCGAGGAGGGACCCTGGGGTGGGCAGTGGTACCGGCGCCACGAGGAGACGCATGCTGGCTGACCCTGCCCTTGGCATGGCAGAAGTGTGTGCTGCAGGCTTGGCAAGGACGCTTTGACTGTTGCACCACAGGGTCATGGCATGGTTGAGAGGCTGCGTGTTCCAGGACCTGCTGTCCCCCCTTGGTTCGGCCCCACTGGAGAGGGGTGTTGTGTTTCGATGCTTTGGATGATGGCTCGATGACAGGCGAGGGTAGAGCTAGAGGTTTACGTGAGGTCTGGGCTCTGCTTGGGGTGTCTGGGGTGGTGAGGCTTTCCTTGGCCCCAGGGCTCTCCACTGGGTCCTGCTTGGAGATGGGAACAGGGGTGATGCTGAGGGTTGCTCTGTCCATCTGTCTAGTGAAGATCATCTCCTACGCCTGGCTCTGTGAACAGGGACAAGATGTTGCCCTCTCTTGTGTGCCCTATGGGAAGGAACAGTTTCAAGCCCAAGTGGCCAAATGTAGCTGAACACAGATATGAGATCCTGAGATATGAGGCCTACAGCCTTGCCTTGATGTGCCCAGTGGCTGCTGGAGTGGCTTTCTCTAGGTGACAGTCACGTGGGACCGCGTGTGCTGGCCTTGCACACCCTTGCTGGATCTCCTTGGTCACTGAGCCCAAGCTTACCTGGCTACAGGCTGTGGTTGCTGGAAACCCAAGGACCCAGTAGGGCAGTCTTACCCATGTGGAAGATCTCCAGCCCTGCTACGTAGCCCAGAAGAGGCTATGGAAATGTTGCACCTCCTACTTTGGGATGGTGCATTCCCTCCTGCGCTGCTGAGGACGTGGTGGTGGGTTCTTGCATTAGCGTGGGGTCAGGTCCTTGGTGTGTGGCTGTGTGTCAGAAGCTGTTGGCCTGGGGATACGTGTCTCCCCCATCTGCTTTCAAGGGCAGGAGGCCAGTGTCCGTCTGTCTGAGTGGCTCCCCTGGGTCACCTCTAGCAGTGGCTTGATGTGCGGAGCGAGCTATGGACTTGTAGAGAGCACCCAGCTCCTCTGGGAGGTACTGGAGGAGGAAGGAAGCTTCACCTCCTGGGGTCTCCTTGGCCATGGTAGGATGCAGTGGGGAGCTGGCTGGGCCATAACCTGTTTCTAGCAGGACTGTGTGCCCTCTCCGTGCTTGCTACGTGCTCTGCCCTGCCCCGCTGGGCTGGTGGGTTTAGGGCTTACCTCTGCCTTGTCCTCTATGGGCTGGGTGTCTGCTTGGGGTCTTGTGGGGAGAGCGCCCTGTGGTGCACAGAGAGATGAGGGCATGACGCAGGCTAGGGTTGGCTGTTCTGATCCATTTTTGGGTAGTGCAGCCCCTCCCTGCTGCCTGGCGGCCCTGTTTTGCCAAGAGCCAGACTGACGCAATGGTGGTTCAGTCCTGTGGGTGCTTGACACCCTACTGGTGTCCCCGGAGGTCTCCCTGTGGTTGGGGTGACGCTCCAATAACCACTCTCGATGACAGAGAGCTGCTGCAACCTTGCAGCTCGTCACCACCTGGGTTTTGTGGAAGACGTGCTTGGTGTTGGGCCGTGGAGATGCCAGGCATGCTCTGTGGGGCTGCGGCGTGCCCAGCGGTGCGCTGCCCCGGAGAAGGTTGGTTTGAGGAGAGATTCATGTGCTCTTGTGGCTGTGTCCTGGCTCCGTGGGCAGAGGGGGCACAGGCCTAGAGAGTGCCCAGGAATCGTCTCTTGTCAGGGCGAAGCAGGCAGATGTACTTGCTTAAGGATCCGAGGTGAGAAAATACCTCAGGAGGGTCCTGCATCCAAACTGATGTCTTCCTGCCAGTTTCTGCCCTGAGCAGAGCTTGTCTCACCTTGTCCCGCTTTGAGCGACACAGGACTAATTTCTCTTCTAATGCTTGGGAAAACTGCACTTTTAGAAAGACTCTGGTGCCTGAATTCATGAAAATATTTACTTTACGGCCGGCTAGGCTATGTGGGATTCAAGGTCTCGGTGTTTCTGAGCCTTGCCAGGTGCGGGGATGAGGAGGAGCGAGACCCGGGCACTTGACCCATGCTGCCAGCAGGATTATTTCATCCCATGAATGTCACATTCCATAGAAATTAGAAGGTTTGCTGAGGAGCGCTCTCTCCCTCTCTCCCTTGCTGGCTGCCATCCTGAGCACTCCTTGCCCTGGTGCCGGAGCCCTGAGCCCTTCCCTTCCTCCCCTTCCAGTGTCCCATGTTGGCTGACCCTGCAGGGATTGCACGGCTTCTGCTGGGGAATGGGCTGAGTACGATCCTTGTCTATTTTATATTGGTATTGGTGTCAATATTGGTTCTTTAGTGTAATTAATGTTAATTATCTAGTTTTATTCTATTAAATCTGTTTATATTTCAACCTTCGGGTTTCTTTTTTTTTTTTTTTCCTGATTCCCCTTCCTGGGTGGGGAGGGCTCATCAGGTGATGAATAATTGTCTAAACGACAACAAATTGTTGTGGGCTCCTGAAACCATAACAGACCTCCATGTCTCCTGCTGGGAGAACAAGTGCCTGGCTGTGGGCAGGAGGAGCTGGTCTGCAGCAGGTTTCCCTGGTGTCAGCCGTCCTCGTGGGTGAGGGCCACGGCTTCAGCCGATGGCGAGAGGTGTCTGTAGGTCCCCGAACGTCAGAGGGTGGCAGATGTGCTGCTGGGTCCCTGGAGCCAGGGGGTTAGTGCTGTGGGCTGGGTAGTGCAGCCATGGGTGTGAGCATCCTTCAGCAGGTTGCCTGCGGTACTTGTGTGTGTCTTCTCTGGCTCAGCAGACCTCCTGGCAAGGTGGAAGGCTGTGGTGGCATCCCGAGGATGCTCAACCAGCATCTCTTTGAGCTGGGGATCTGTCCCCTTGGGACGATAATCTCTTGGGAGTTGCAGGGCTGGCGTCCCCGAGTGTTTCAACAGCCTGGAACCCCTGCTGTGGCCCGTGCCTCCCTGGGTGCCATCCTTTCCATGAGATCCTGCGGAGACGCAGGGGATGGGACTGAGCCGGGGGAGTCTCCGTGGCAAAGCCCCACCAGCAGCGCTTCCTCCGCTGGACTATTCTTGGATGCTGCCCCGCTGTGCCTGGAGTTATCGGTGCCCATGTGCTTCCTGCTGCCTTGGGCAGGGGCTGGTGCCTCCCCCCTCACCCCAGTGCCTTCCTGCCCCAACCGCAGGGCGCTGAGCCCCGCTGACATCCCCCTGCCCGACACGGAGTGGGGGGAGAGTGGTGCCGGGGAGGGGCTGGCACAGCGGTGTCGCATGTGAAACACCCCCACCCTTGGGGACAAAATGCTTGTGCTCTTGGGCTTGCTTGTGGTCAGCCCGCCTTCCTCCCCCCAGGGTGAGCAGGATGTTGGTCCTTGGGCGCCTTTCGTGCGAGAGGCTGATTTCGGAGGGAAATGCCCGAAGCTCTCCTTGCTTCAAGTGCTGGGGGAGGCTCCAGGCCCTCTTTCCTCTCTGGGGATGGGGGAACATCTCCCTGCTGTGGGGGGATGCCCTAGGGCTGCTCAGGGCTTCCTGGCTGGGGCAGCTCCTGGTCCCATCCTGCGCCAGGGCTTGGTGCTGCCATGCCTGGGGACATCGGAGCCCTGCCGGAGCTGCAAGCAGGCAGCTGGTTCTTGCAGCCTCTCACTCTGGTGTCGGGGGAAACTGAGGCACAGAGTGGCACAGGAGCCTGTTAGCAAGGCCTTCCCCTTGGGAGGCACGCTGCCTGGTGCTGAGGCTGCCCCGCTTTCCTGTCCCTGGCACAGACCGGCCACCTCTCTCCTCCGGTTTTCCCCTCCCGTGTGCTTCTTGGGAGTTTGATGTGCTGAGGAGCAAAACTGCCCAGGGCTGGGTCTGCCCAGCGGGGCGACAGGAACCCTGTGGCCCCAGGTCCCGCATGGGGCGGTGAGATGAGGGTCCTGTCCCATTTCTAAGCCCCACGGCCGGGCTCCTGGGGGCTGCGGGGAGGAAAATGCTGCTTTGCGAGCTCGCCTCCCCGCCTTTCGCTGCCGTGCCTTATAAGTCCTGGCTCTCGGGCAGCCCGCAGCCTCCATGCATTCCAGCGGCCTCGCGTCAAGTGGCCCCGGCTGCATCGCAGTGGCCAGAGCTGGGGCTCTGCATCCCCCCTGTGGCTCTGCCGGTGGCCCCAGGTGTCTGAGGGTCGCCCCCATGGGATGTTCTCTCATGGGAAGAGCTGGAGCCTGGCTGCCTGGAGCAGGGACACCTTTGGGATGTGGCTTGTCCCTGTCCTCAGCAGGATGTGGCATCCTGCTGGTGGTGTAGGAAAAAGGCTCGGTGGGCGTATTGGTGTGAACGGGTGGGAGACAGCTTGTCTCCAGGAAAAAATGGCATGTAGCTGGGGGTGGCTTCCTGGGGAGAGGCGATGTCCAGTGACACAGCGTGGATGAGGCACTAGAGCATGTTCCTGCAGTAGGTGTCCTTGGCTATCTCCTAACCACTGGTGGGAAGGGCTCGAGTGCTCCAGGTGCTGGGAGTGTGGCCCCAGGACCTGGCCAATGCTGGGTGGCCGGAGCGGCCAGAGCTGTGCAGAAGCAGGGCTGTGGGTGACACAGCTCTTCTGGGAGGGTTCTGAGCAGTCTCTTAAGAAAAGCCCAGCACCAGAGACCTACCGGAGCAGCCTTGCTGGCGATGGGTACTTGTGCCTTTGCATCTAACACTTCTGTCATGACCCTTGCTGGGCTGCGGGACGGTGTCTGGCCCCGCTTGGGAGTCCCTTTCAGGAGCTCTTAGTTAAAAGCAGACGTGGTCAGGAGATGTGGAGGTTGTAAGACCCTTGCTGACCTCCTGGCAGTGCTGGGGCTGTGGCAGGAAGAGGCAGGTGTTGCTGCTTGGCTTCTTTAAAGCCTCGGTGCTGAGTACCTGGCTGTGCCTGTGCCCTGTGTCTCTTCAGGGAGACGCAGCAGTGCAAGGACGGCTTTAGAGCCTCCCCAGGCTTGAGCACTAACTGGGTTTGTCCTTGTCCCTCCCTCCCTCCTGCGTGGGAAGCTATGCTGGGATCCTCCCTCTCCAAGAGATGGCCTAGATGGTCTTGTCCCTCCTGGCACAAATCCTGTTTTCCATGGCTCCCCGCCATCTCTGCCGGGTGTTTGGACTGGGGACATCCCCAGAGGGGGCAGGGATGGGGAAGGGAAAGCGTTTTCCGCAGGGCCTCCAGCAGCGTGACCCCGCTGGGCTGTCCTGGGTGAGGGCTGCTCCCTGCCCAGCTGCCCCACGTCTCTCCCCGCCTGTGTGTTTAATTAAGATCGGTTGTCCTGGGTGAGATGGGGTTGCTCTCGCCCAGCATCTCATCAGGGGCTGGCAGCAGCGTCCAAGAGCGAGCATGAGAACAAGGTATTCTTGGAGATCTGCTTCAGCTCTGTCTTCTCCAAGCTCCTGCTGAACATGCAGCTTGGCCCAGGCAGTTCCTGATCTAGCCCTGGATGGAGTGTGTATGTATATATATATACACACTTTTTTTTTTTTTGTCCTGTGGCTTTTCCAGCCGCTCTGTGGGGAGACTGAATATCTACAGGGATCTGGTGTTTGGTGGCAGGGAGCTGAAGCAGGGCAAACGTATTTAAGCCCTACCCTGTCGTGGCACATTGAGTGCAAGGGCTGGAAGCCCGGATTCATCAGCCCTAGGTGGTCCTCTCAAAGCCTGCAGGATTTGGGCTGCACGGGGGTGACCGGAGAGTCCCAGTTTGGTTAATCCACTGGAAGATGCTTGTCCAGACCCTGTTGCCCTCATCCACAGTTCCCTCTTTCCGGGAGCAGGGGGAGGAGGCTGGACGAGGGCTGCCCACAGTGCACAAGATGCTCAGGCTGGCAAGTTGCCTCCTGCCTTTCCCCCGTGGGATAACCCCACACCTCCCTTGCTTTCGGATTGCTGCTCATCCTGTGTTTACACCTTATCTCGGAAGCGATCTCCCTCTGGCTTACCTCACCCTGTCCCTCGACTGTATCACCCAGGGTCTCTCGCCAGCATCACCCTCCCTTCCCTGAATAACTTGGTTTCACTTACCCTTTTCCACATCGCTTATGGATGTGCTGAATTGCGGAGATCTCAGGAAATCAACCGCTTGGTCTCATCACTTCTAACAAGCTCTTCTGAGCAGGGACCTTCCTTGGTCTGTCTTGGGACCCTTAGGGAAACCTTAGAATCATGGAATCGTGTAGGTTGGAAGGTACCTTTAAGATCATCTAGTCCGACCATCAACCCAACACTGCCAAACCCACCCTTGTTTGAAGATGTTAGCTGGCGGCATTTGGGATTGCCCAGGCTTTCTTTGGGATCATGCCAGTCCTTGGCGGGTGCTGTGGGTTGGCTGCGATCCCCTTTCCAATGCCGCATATGGTGACAGACCTGGAGGCTAAGGGAAGATTTTTGGCCCGTGAGAGAAGGTCTCTCGCTCCTGTCCTCGGCGGCAGCTCATGGGGCTGGCATTAGGAGCTCGCTGCCTCTGACAAAGAGCTTTCCTAGGCACCCGTGTTGCTCTGCTGAGGCTGTTGTAATGGCTCGGAGTGGCTGACTTCCCCTTCCCCGAGCAACCACGCGTCTTCCATTCTGTCATGCCTGTCGCAAGGACTTACCAAGCAACGCATCACGGGACCATTTAGAGACCCAACAGGGATGCAGATTTCTATCTGCTTGGAAGAAACATCCATTCTGGGGTCTGAGCACACTCAGATCTTGAAATATTGAAAAGGGACGGTGCTTTCACATGGCTGAGGCACATGTGTGCCACCACGCTCCGCATGGTCCTCCCCTGCAAGAGATAGCCGTGTGTCTTCTGGGAATGCGCTGCCAGCGCTCCGTGTAGCTCACGCTGAAGGGCAAGTGCCCAAGTCTCCGAGTCAGCTAGCAGTGCCATTGGCCGCTGCGTTTGGGCATGAGGTGGCCCTGGAGTGGTGCATCGAAGCATCAAACAGGGGCTGGGCTGGGTGGGGAGACTGTAGGCATGGAAAGCGTTTCTGGAGTGCTCCAGATAGCATCCCGCTTCCCTGGACAGGGCAAAGCGAAAGCCGAGGTCATGTGGTAAGGCCATCCATACTGAGGGGTCGGGGGAAGGGATGGGAGCGATGCCAGCGTTGGAGGGAGGGACACTCAGTGGTCGCATTCTGCAGTGGTCTGGGGACATGCTGGGCTGGAGAAGGGCTCTGCACACTAACGGGGAGTGGTGGCAGTTCGCTGTGGGGTGGCAGCCCTTAGTCTCAGCATGCAGGGAGAGCAAGAGGGGCAGAGGTCTCCAAGACTTCCATGATCACTGCCCATCCTGGAGGGCTTCGGCTGCCCCTGCGTTGATGTGAAGGGTGCCTCTCTGCCCTGGCAGGACTGCCTTGGGCACGGGAGCTCAAGGAGGTGTGTGTTTTCACCTGTAAACAGGAGAAACTTCCCTGCCTGGAGGGCTGAATCTCTCAGAGAGGTGCAGGGTGCAGAGGCTCTGCTGCATGCTCCTGCATCTGCAGCCTCCAGTCCAGGAGCAGGGCAAGCACGTGCCGCTCACTTTGGTGGCAAAAGAGGTTTAGAGAGGTAGAACCCACTTTGTCTGGGGAAGCAGAAAGGGCTGAGCAAAAGCTAAAACGTGGGAGCAGAGTGCTGCTGCCCTGCAAACATAACGGGGTCTCTCCAGGCTGGAAGCAGGCCAGAAGGTGGGCTCTGGCTTAGGGCTCCTGGTCCTGCTGCGTGTTTTGCGGCTCAAAAGTCTGTTTGGTGTTACTCTGAGCATTTGGGCATCACTGCTGTGCCGTGACCTTCTTGTGGCTTGTTTGGGATTGGTTTGGTGGGTGGTATCCCCGTGCAATGAAAAGTGAGGAACACAGAGCTCCATCTCATTCCCATAGTCTTCTGTCTTCCCTCACCTGCCTGTCAGTGCTGGCTGAGCGGTGCTCCTGGTCCTTGGTAATGATGACTAGTGTCTTGGTGACCTCTGTTGTGCATAACTTCCCTTTCCAGCTCTGGGCTGATTTACAAGAACTCTTGGCAGCTTCATCACGCAGCTTCCTATGGAAACAGGCTGCTGGCCAACGTCTCCCAGAGCAGGGAGAAGGTGGCTGTGATGGTCTGGCTGTTGAGCAGAGTTGTCCCAGGCCATGAGCCTTCAGCACCGTTTCTTCTCCCTGGCTATTTATGTGAACTGTTATAGATAATTTCAACAGACTATCTATTGAAATCTTCCTCTGGTGCTCTGGTTTTTGCTTATACGCGCTGAGTGCATTTGGACTTGCTACGGGACTTCTGCGGCTTGGAAAGAGCAGCAGCCTTCACGGACCTGGTGCAGCCCAGCTGGCTCTTGGCTGGGCACAATAGAACAAACGCTGTAAGAGCTGGTTTGGGAGCAGCTCCTGAAGGGTCTGATGCATGTTTGGTGCAGGAGCTGGGACGGACCCAAAAAATCGTCCTCCCAGTGATGTTCTGGGGCTCTTGCAGAAGTCAAAAGATGAGTGCTTTTCTCAGTGAGGCATTTTTCAAAATTGAGGGATGTTTTTGAATCAATGGCTGAAGTGCCAGGGTAGGCTAAGGAAAGGAGATCTAGTGTATGATCTCTAGAAATAGCTAGAGAGACAGCTGGGGTTTGTACTGGTCTCTTCTGGACCTTTGATATGTGTCAAACTCTGCATTAGTGCTTTTGGCAGTGTACGGTCTTCTAGCAGGCCTTCCAAGCTTTAGTCACCAAGGTGGGCTGGTGTCTGTGCCCTCATCAACCCAGACTATTCTGCTGGAGACTGGGTTTTTGTAAAGGTCTAAATCGTTTGTGGCAGGGAGGAAAGGAGCGGGTGTATGTTATCCTGGACGATGCTCCTCTCCTGTAGGGAAGGGTTAGTGCCTGCAAGGCCACCTTTGGTGCGAGATGCCCCACTCTTATTGCACCTAGCTTCTGAACTGTGCTCCTGCTTTGGTACCTAGCATCTCCTTTCAGTAGAGCTCGTTGACCTCTCTCCTAGGTACGGACGCTGTTTGTCAGTGGCCTTCCTGTGGATATCAAGCCCAGAGAGCTCTACCTACTCTTCCGACCATTCAAGGTAAGAAGGTCTTCAGACTTGGTCTTTGGTGGGAAAGAGGCTGTCTTGTGGCTAACCTTGCAGCAAAGATCTGTGTCGGAGGGGAGCAAGGATGAAGTGGGAAGGTAGGCCTTCTGTGGAAGCTTGAGGAACCTGGTATGGAACCAGAATGGTATCCCATGGCTCGCTCTCAGCTGGGTAACTCCTGGAGCCTGTGGAAATCAGGCTGTCTCCAAGCTTGATGAAGGCTGCTAGGTCAGGCCTGCAGCCCAGCTGGACCAGCCCTTCCTCAAGGATGTATCCTGGTCTCCTAACTGTCCATCCTTCACTAGATCACGACATGGGCTGTCCTTGGGCAAACAAGAGAACTCCGCTTCCCCCTCTTCCAGCACAGGGTGCTCTATGCTCTCCAGGCACTAGCCAGGCAGGGTGCTCATCTTAGTAGCTTGATGAAGAGCTAGAAAATGGGATTCCTTCCCAAAGGGCTAGCTGAGATGCCTGTTCTGCCCTTGGAGTAATCTCAGTCTTCTCTTTTGGTGGGAAAGAGGAGCCATGTTAATGTACCTACTGCTGCAAACCCTGCCTTGTGAAGGGTTTGGTGCTGCAGTAACTCTTGGAGCTGTCATGTCACGTCTTGGTTGTAGCTCAGCTCCTTCAGGAACCTGCTGCTGACTTGCTTTCTTCCCTTCTTTCTTCCCTTCTCCAGGGTTATGAAGGGTCACTGATCAAGCTCACTTCAAAGCAGGTACCTCCTCCTTCCAGTGCTTTGGGTATTTTTGGCTTTTTCTGGAAAAGCAGGCATGCCGGGAGGGAAGGGGAGGGGGGACAGACACCATTTCACTGCGTAAAGCATTGTCTGTATTTGGCACCATGGGTGCAGCTGGGTTCTGCTCACACCCACCATCCTGGTGGCCCCAAGCTCTCCGCATGTGCCAAATGCCTTCATATCTTCTATTGCTGCCCAGACCACGCGGTGCTTCAGCCTCAAACCCTGTGCTGCTAGAAACCTTCCCCAGACCCATCCTAATTAAGGCAGCGGTTCCCCTTGTGGGCAAGGGGGTACCCTTACTGGGGGCTACCCGGGTGAGCAATGCCCCCAACATGTAGGAATACCAAAGCTCTTTGGTGTGGTGGGAGCAGACATGGAGTAGGAATCTTGGGATGATGATGACTTCAAGCTCTGCTTGAAGGCCCTCTGCAGCTTTAGGTGGTCTCTTCTGTTTGCAGTAAACTGTCTGGGGCAGAGAGGGTCGCGGGGCAGTCTGAGGAGCTGGAGGAGGCTTCCAAACTGAAATCGGCATTATTTCTTTTAGCCAGTTGGTTTTGTGACCTTTGACAGCCGGGCTGGTGCTGAAGCAGCGAAGAACGCCTTGAATGTGAGTACCCGATGTACTGGCAGGGCTGGGGGCCCTACCCCCTGCCACAGCTTGGCTTGGAGTTGGGGGCTAGAGTGATGCTGGTCTTGTCCGTAGCATAGGAAGGGTCAGGGTGTCTCAGCCATGCCCTTGAGTAAGCTAAATGGTCCTGCAGCATCCCACCAGGGAAGCAGGAGAGCTTTTTAAGACTGACATCGGTCTGAGAAAACAGATGCAAAAAGACGTAGTTTCTGACTGCTGGAAGACTGCTCCAGGACCTTGGAGGGTGTGGGGAAAAAACAGCTACTCCTTTTCTGGAGCTGGCATGCACCTCCTTACCCAGCAGTTGGCATCTGGCAACAGGACGCAGGCTGTGAATCCTGTTTCTTATCTATTACGTGCTCCCCCCTGTATAGAGGAAGAGTTGGGAACCGAAAGGACTCTCCCTTGTTCTTTACTTATGTGTGTTGAGGTGTGGCCAGAACTGCTCTTCAAGGAGCTCTTCCTCCTGCTGTCTGCTCTGAGTGCTGAGCTGGGGGCTCATCCTAGCCTGGCTGCTGGACTGGACCGTGGCTTGGAGAACCTGGAGCAGGCAGGGCTTCTCTGGGGAACCGACCCTTAGCAAACAGATGAGAAGAGGGGTATCGGGGGCATGAGTGGTCCCCGGGCATATAGAAGCATAGGGCGATAGCCAGTTGACACGCTGTAAAGCTTTAATGAGGCGTGTGGAGCTCAACTTGTGTTTAGCATCAGCTTTTCGAGGCTCTAGGTTGAGCTCGCCAGGGTGCGTGGGTAGCGAAGCAGGCTCACTGCCAATGTGGTCGATCATGTGGCTGTAGGTCTTTCTTGGTGCTAGTGGCCTCGTTAAAGGCTCACTTTACCAAATGCCCTGATGAAAAGTGCGTGGCACTTCAGCAGAGTAGGTCCTTCTCCTGGAAGGTGTGGGGGTAGAAGGTACTTCCTTCAGAGAGGAAGGGAACCACCCTTCCCATACTTCTGTTTCCGTGGGAGGACATGAGGCAGGGCCAAAGCGGTCTGGTGCAGGCTCTTTAGCACGTTCGCAGCGCTTCCAAACTGCTGCAGCTCAAGAAAAAGACATGAAGGTGGTCAACATGGCAGGCACAGCCCAAAACGATCTCCATCCCGTGTGGTCCTGCAAAAATGAGTGGGATCTAGGCAGCAAGACATGCTGATCCGGTTCCGCCCTGCTGCAGACCATGCCCTGGGCACTGGGGCGAGTGCTAGTGTCTCTGCCCAGGCTGGCAGTAGGTGTAGCACCACCACAGACAGGAGCTCCAGTATAGACGGGGTTATCCCAGATATTTTTCCTGACCAGTGTTGGTAGCCATCACTGCTGTGCTGGTTGGTGAACCGCACATAGGGAGCAAAGCTGTGTCCCTCACGTTGGAAGCAGTGGTCCTAGGCCAGTTAAACATAGAAATACAAGCATGTGGGAGCTTGAGTGTTGCAGTGAGGTGACAAAAAACCACAGCATGATGGCCTTGGTTCCCCGGTTGGGCTTTGCTCTGTGAACAGAACAGCCTGTGCTTAGACTGGAAACCTCACCTCTGAGAGGCTCCTGTACTTTCTTCTATGACAGGGCATCCGCTTCGACCCAGAGAACCCACAGACCTTGCGGTTAGAGTTTGCTAAAGCCAACACAAAGATGGCCAAGAGCAAGCTGATGGCCACGCCAAACCCCACCAATATCCACCCTGCCTTGGGCGCACACTTCATTGCACGGGACCCCTGTGAGTATGCTGGGAGGGACTTTGAGGTCACTGTCTGGCCCAGCTTGGGAGATGCCCAACCCTGGGGATGCTGCCAGGGTGGAAAGGAAACCATACCCACGTACGTTCTGGCTGAAAGCTGCCTGGTGCAGGAAGGCCAGCATGCTAGGGTTGCAGGAGAAAAACAGGCATCTGGTAAGGCTTCTGGCTGACGCTAGAAGTGTTGGGAGAGCGGAGCTGGGTTTGGTAGCTCAAGCGATGCCACAAATCCTTAAACCATCTGTGGGTGTGAAGCAGAGAGGACGAGTCCTGTGCCATGCACCCTCCGCGTAGCCTGGTGGGGCGAGCGGCCCTGCTGAGGCTTGTTGGGCAGCCCGTAACGTGATGCGGAGAAGCCCGTCTCCTGCCCTGCTGTCCTGTGGCACCAGCCCTGTGCCACATGAGTGAACCAGCCCCCCCAGAGCCCCTGTGGGGTGGCAAGCAGTGATGGAGCGTGTTCCTGGTCTCTCCTGGTGAGGCTGGGAGGCCAGAGGAGCAGCTGATAGCAGAGATGCCGCAGGGCTGGTATATTCTAAACCTTGCTGGGCTGGCAGCGTGGAGCTTTAGTCTGGGGTTGGAAACGCAGAGCCTGTCCCTGAGGCAGGCTGTCGGGGCCAGCTACTGAGGTGCTGTTGTCACCTTGTCCCCTTCTGTCTAGATGACCTGACTGGAGCAGCTCTTATTCCAGCGTCCCCAGAGGCGTGGGCTCCCTACCCACTCTACACCACGGAGCTAACCCCTGCCATCCCCCATGCTGCCTTCACCTACCCGGCAGCCGCTGCTGCAGCTGCTGCTCTTCACGCTCAGGTGAGTCGCTCCCCGCGTGCCGTGCCAGGAACCGGGCTCTCCTCTCTCCCCTGCCCCTGGTGCTCGCTCCCGTGGGTCTCTGCTTGGCTGGTTCGACCCTTGCCTCCGCACCTTGGCTCCTGGGCAAAGCCTCCTCCCGGCTGAAGTGCATGGGGGCCCCCCGAGCCCCCAGCAAGCCGCAGGGGAGAGGTCAACGTGGCTGAGTGCAGTCAGAGCTGGGCGATGATTTCTGACCCTGCAGGTCCAGCCCGCTTCTGCGCTAGAGGTGGGCAGATGGGAAAAGTCAGGGCTCAGTTTCTGGCTGGCTTTGCTGGTCCCCCATGGCTGGAAAAATGATGTTGTGGGACTGCTGGGAGGAAACGCTACACACCAGCAAGTGAAATAGCTACGCAATGTCCTCCTTGAAGTTGCAGTGAAGGCAACAGGCTTGACTCCGTGCTGGAGCTGAGGGGCTCAGCTGGAACCCCCTCGGGCCAAGCGACTCAAAGGCTTTTGAAGCCAGAGAGGGATGTCCTGCAGCAGATGAGTGATCAGAGCCTTGCCATAGCCAGGGGCTCTGATGGGACGGTGGTGTTAGCCACTAGGTGCAGGCTAGAGATGAACCTGGTCTAGCGGGAGGTGTCCTTGCCCAAGGCAGGGGGGTTGGAACTAGATGGTCTTTAAGGTCCCTTCTAACCCAAACTATTCTGTGATTACTCTGTATGGGCCGGTGGGAATGCTGGCGGTGGTGCAACCAACTGCCTGGTGTCCCGGAGTATGGAGTTGTAGGGATGCCTGTACTGGTCTGAAACTGGAATGCTTTAATGTAGCAAGGCCAACACCCCTGCTGAGCATGAAGTCCCTGAAACCATGGAAATGCAAAGAGAAGGCCAAACCAGAGAGGCAGTGTCCTAATTTCAGGATAAGGCGCTTGCTTTGGAGCGCTTGTACAGGAGAACCTGGAGCCCCTGTCCCTACCCTGCTTGGTGTTACCAGCCAGCTGTGCTCTGCCTGCTTCAGTTTCTGCTCCTGCAGTAGTGCCATGGGGGACTGGGGCAGCAGGGCTCTGGGCTTAGACCCCAGAGCATCGGGGCGTAACCTCTGCTCACTGCCCTGCCGAGCAGGGTGTTTAGCTCCACTCTTCCCTGCTTAAATTGAAAGGAAGAAGAGCTGTGTCCCTTCAGCTTGTCCACCTGCCCGATGGTCAGCTCAGTTGGCCCTTCGGCATCCTCTTGCTTCCTGCAAACGTCTTGACTGTAAGTGTCCAGCTTGAACCCAAGCTTGTTTCCCCAATGCAATATGGAGGCATGGGATGGATGTGACCTCTGGCCTGTGTAGGCTTGTCCGTCCTGCCCCTCACATGCTCGCAGACCTCTGCTGCTTTTGCCCCTCAACTGGTGAGCTAACATTGGGCTGAAGGTCTTGCAGAGGCCTCCAGAGCCGGGCCACTCTTTCAGGTAGACTGGTCCTTCACTAGGAGGGTTGTTCTTGCTGGTGTTCTCCAAAAGTTATTGATGATGTCCACAGCCACATCTGTGTGCTCTGCTCCTGGGCAGACCAGGAGAGCAGATGTTCTTCCTTTCCCTGCCCCCTTGTGTGTAGGGTGGTGGAGCCAAGGGCTGTTGCTGGTTGAATTGCCCCTGGCAGGGAGGACCAGGAAAAAACCTCTCTGGTCTGGTTGAGAGAGGTGAAACCATTTCTGCAGGTCCTTCAAGGAATGATCACCAGTCACATGGGGACCCTGAGCGTAAGGGTTAGGCACCAAAACTTTATGGTGTGTGGCGGGGGAGAAGAACTCTGCTGTCCTAAAGTAGAAGGTACCAAGGAGTCCTTCAGCCAGATCTTCTCCCTCTGGGGTCTTAGTTCC
Source organism: Chroicocephalus ridibundus (assembly GCF_963924245.1). Classification (NCBI taxonomy): domain Eukaryota; kingdom Metazoa; phylum Chordata; class Aves; order Charadriiformes; family Laridae; genus Chroicocephalus; species Chroicocephalus ridibundus. Next base: position 28,235,742 of record NC_086292.1, read on the forward strand.
TGCCCTCCAGTTGACAAGCTACTTGTTCTAGACAGACAGCTTAGCTTTCAAAGAGGTCTTCTGGTCTGAAGAATGACCCTGAGGCTCTGGGGAGCTCCCTGTATAGGTAGGACTCCCTGCCCAAGAAGCTCCAGATGTGGTGATGTGCCTCCAAGCCTTAGGGAGCCAGTGTAGCCCCTCCAGGCCGTAGCTGGACCCAGCTCTCTTTTGAAGAATAGCAGGCGGGCTGCCCCAGCAGCTACAGCCGCTCCATGCAGCGCTGTGCTTGAGCCAGCAGTGACCTCGCAGGGAGACATTCTGGTGCAATATACGTTACCAATAAAGTTTTATGGGGTTAAACATTACTCAGGCTGGCAGCTTGGAGCTGCCTGATCCCTGGGCTGGAGCCTTCTCCCTTGCAGAGCTGAGGCAGGGCGGAGCAAGTCAGGGAGTTGGCTTTTGCTCACAAACTCGGCTAAAAGCTGTAACCTTGGCCTTGGTGCGCTGAGCCCTCTGCTCTTGGTGGTAGGGGCTGGTTCACCTTGCTGGTGGTGGGGTGGGCGTGTGAGCTGTTCTTTAGAACAGCTACAGTTCTTCCTCCTGAGATGAGCGTTGGCTGGAGGATGTTCGTGGGGATGGCCAGAGATTTAGCAGCTCCACAGCCTTCACTCCTGGAGCGGGTATGAAGTTGGAAGCAATAGCTAAGCTGAGAGCTTGTCACAAAAGATTTGAACCTGAAGTGCTCATCCTCTTGCCACTCTGTGTTCAAGTCTGGTAGTGAGTGGGAGAGGAGGTGGCAGCCCTCTGTGATGCACCAGTGCAACCTCCTGAAGAACTGCCCAGAGGGCTGTCGGGAGTGACGAGGGGCAGGAGATGGTGCGAGGCTGGCATGGCCTTGTCCCGTGCCCTGGGAGCTGTCGGTAAGCTGCTCGCAGAGGAGACTGATGGCAATGCTCCCTGCGGGCACCGCTACCGAGCTGCCATGCCATGGTGATGCTCCCTGCGGGCACCAGGCTGCTGTAGATGTGACCGTGGCCTGACCCTGCACCGCTAGGAGCCTCTACCTGTGGGGACTCCACTGACTTTTAAGACTGTCCCATCTGCCTTCCCTCCCTCCCACCCTCTCTCAAATCCCTCCTTTGATGTCCCTAGTGAACTCCAGCCATGATGCCAGCGCAGGCTAGCCCTGAAGCTCAGAGCTGTCCCTGGAGATGGGACACCCTAGTGATGCCTTATTGCAGCTAGTGGAGTGGCTGTACTACAGCTCCATTCCTAGAAGTGTTAAGCATGATGGCAGCCACGTCTGGAAAGACTGGTAAGGTAACCATCTCTCCTCCAAGGTGCACCATGGGATTTGCAAGCTTCTGCCCATCTCTGTAGCCCGTATCTCCTTGGCAACCCAGTGCATGGGCCTCACGCTACCCACCCACCAGAGCCTGGGGAATGAGATACCAGGCCTTCTTTTCTAACCCACATCTCCAACTTGGCAGCACATGACATGGCGCACACAGCATGGCACCATCTTACATCAACTTCTCCCAGCTGAGCCAGGCTCAGCCAGGTCCTGCTGGTGGGAGGGGAGCAGCCCGGTTGAGCCGGGGCAGAGACACCCCTGCCGCTTGGCCTGAAAGAAACCTGGTTTCTCCCCAACCACAACCCTTCCAGGGCAACCAGAAATACACCTTGACCTCACTCCTGGCACACGGTGGGGGAGGTGAGTGACATGGTAGAGATAGCACACGACTAAATTCTAGTGGGCACGTTAGACAACAGCACTTGCCGGTCACTTTATTCCGGAATTGCATACTGGGACAGACCCTGCCCTTAATCATGGGTCTAATCTCACCTCTTTCCTCTCCAGTTACTGGAAACGGAGCAAGTTCCTACCTGGAGCTTGGCTTCTCTCTTGCAACCTGAAATCACAGGCAGGACACAGGTCTTGTGAGCTGTAATGAAGGGAATCGTCAGCCTGGGAGAGATGGGAGCGGTGTAGGAAACTGGGAGCTTGGGAAGAGGGAAGATGGTTTGGCCTGGGAGTGGTTGGTAGGGAGGATGGTTGCTGTGGTCATCTCTGAAGGAACCGAGTCCTGGCTCACTTCTTGCAGTCATTCTGGGTAGACTTTTTTTTCCCCTCTGTGTAGTAGTGATGTTGGGGAAAGAAGCCATCGAAGATGGGGATGCCCTGGTCTCCTTTTGTCCTTGGAAGACTGTGGGGTGCCAAGTTATGCAGAGCTGGTCTCCTGGGAAGATGGGTAGAGCATGACACAAGCGTAGACACAACGATGCAGCTTGCCTTGTTCTCCTTGGACCTGGTGACGTTTCGTCTATTTGCTGTGCGGTGGAATTGGGCTGCGTTGCACCTCTGATATGAAACCACTTGTTTTGGAGTGCCTCTAAGCCAGGCTCTGAGTGGGCAGTAGGAGACACCAGGGGCTATTGGTGCTCCTGGATCTCTTCTGCAAAGAGATGCTTCCAGCTATGGCAGCACCTCTGAGGGCAGGACTTGCCCTGGAAAACAGGGACTGGATGCAGGATTGTTTTGTAAGGACATGGATGAGGCTGGTGGTGGTTACCACATGGTGCTTGTAGGGGACGAGGTGGACATGTTGGGTACCCAGAGCTTGGGAGACTGTGGTAGATGGTCCCAAGTTAGGGAGCAGGTCATGGACTGAAAGCTCGCAGCTGCCCGTCCTTTTGAGACCGACTGCCTTGGCTGCTGAAAACGTCCTCAGAGCTTCCATGTTGCTGCTGCTGGCAGCAGCCTTGTCTGGAGGCTTCGCGGAGATGGTGGAGGTGGGCCTCTGAAGCTAGGTAGGTGGAAGGAGCAGTCCTGACTCATGGCTATGTGGTGGTGGTACACAGCCCAGCAGGACCCTGAGGCTTCCCAGCACCGAGCTGAGGTAGAGCCCATCGATGGAAGGAGAGGTCAGTGCTCTAAATAAACCCTTCCCTCTTGTTGGTTGCCTGGGTGAGCACCTCGCAAGCCAGATCTCTTGAGGGGTGGCTGCTGTTGTGGATGGAGGACACAAGGCAGATCCCAGTGCCTGTGATCTGGTGCTGGCCCTAGAGAACTGGGGATGTGGGAAGGTCTGCCGGGGTGGGCTCAGTGCTGTGCTGTGCCTCCACTACTGTCTCCTGTTGGGGTGCTGCTGCTCCTGGGTGACACCAGCCTGTCTGAGCCCTGGAGCACCAAGCAATGGTCACCATGGTGGATCTGCTGGACAATGGAGATCCTGCTTTTGTGCACCACTGACCTCTGGACTGACTTCACAATCACATTTGCAAAATCTGGACTTCGTGTTGTGCCAATTGAGCTCTCCCTGGGATGGAAGGCTGGAGGCAGCGATGGATTTTCTGTGCCTAACAACTTGTTGCTGTCGTGTGCTAGGATTATTTTTTCTGGGCAATCTCTGTGCTTCCTGGAGGCGTGAAGTGCTCTTCAAGACTTGCATGGGTATGGTGTTTTCCTAAACTTGAGTGGCTTGGTGCTGCCACAGGCTGGCCAAGCAGCCCTGAGCAAGCTCTCCCCACGCCAGCTGTTTTCCTCTAGCCAGAGGAAAGCAGGCAGGAGATGCTCTTAGCTCTTCCAAGTACCTACTGAGCAGTGGTTCTCACTAAATCATGCCTGACAAGTGAACTAGACCGAGATGGTGTCAGAAGTGACTTCCTGACCTGTGGCCAGCACTGGCTCTCCCTGGCTAGCTCAACCCAAATAAAAGCAGCCCAGCTCAATTCCGCCCTGGGAGAAGGAGGTCTGTGAGATGGGCATCTCCACAAGCTGTAGTATTGGCTGCCTCAAGGCCCGGGGGAGGGTACAAGGCAAAGGATGGCTGGCTGTTGAAATGCCCCTTTTAAGCAATAGGATGGATCAGCGCCTGTTGTCTTCTGTGTGCTCTTCGACGCAGTGTGGTGTGATGTGCTTGTCCTCCAGCTCTCTCGATATAGCTGCCTGGGGAGATGTCTGTGCTCGACTCAGCGGCAGACAGGTTTTCTTGGTGGTGGGCTTGAGCTGCTTGGGTGTTACACAGCATGCAAGCATTTGGATGCTCGTCTCCTCAACCCAGCCCCCTGAAGGACCCTGGAAGCAGGTGGTTTGGATGAAGTGCCTGCTGCTGAGGGCACTCATTGATAACATTAGTGCCTTGTGGGTGCACCTTTGCGGGTGCTCCTTGCCTGCCCTGGCTTCTGTTCCCATCAGCTGTGTTTCCAGCTGGAGCAGAGCAGCTCTTGCTGGCCACCAACATAATCTGCCCAAGGCCTGCACCTGGTGACCCGCAGCCTGGTGGAAGCAGTGGCTGTGAAGCGCTTGTGGCTTGCCGGGGTGAGGCTGTCTCAGCAGCGCAATTGAAGATGCTACTCTGCACCTCAGCAGCTGGTAACTGGATGCAGCTCTTGAACATGCTGGTCGGGGTCCTACCAGCTCCCAGGAGCACAACAGAGTGCTCTGTCCCTGCCTGCACAGGGACCATTTCTGGTACCCGGGGAGGTGGCTGGATGCGTTCCATACGTAGGGGTAGCTCTGAGCTCCACAAGCTGCTGGGGCTGGCTGCGGAGCAAGGATAGGCAGACCTAGACGTAACTAAGGAGGAAAGGCAGGCCATCCAAGCTCAAGGTGGCCTGAGGATGGATCTGTGTAGTCAGTCCTCCCTTCCTCCCCCTCTGTTTTTCCTGCTGAAGGAATTGCTCTCCATAAGGATGGTGGGCGAGATAGGAAACTCAAATTCTGAGGGTAATTAGGAGAGACAATGGAGGACCTGACAAGGAGAGTGAAGCACTGAAGCAGTGTTTATCTGCCCTGTTTATCGCTTATTTGTGATGTTTAGGTAGCCTTGGTCTTGCCCTGCAGCAAGGGAGAGGCTCTTCACTCCTGGGTGTTCCACCTGGCCTCTGGAAGATGGCTGGCAGAGGCATGAATTTCTCTTCTCCAGCTGTGTTCTGGGACAGATGTTGACTGCTGCAGTGGGCTGGCGGTGTCTGCCTCGTCCCTCCAGGCGGGCGAGCAGGGGATGTTTGCAGCCGTGTGGCCAGACTCCCTTCCAACTGTGAGCTAATGCAGCTCTAGAAACAACTGCGTCTCTTCCAGTAAAAGCCTCCCTTGCTCTGCTTTCCTCGCCCAGTGTCAGACGTCTCCATTTGCTCTCGCAGCTCCCTCCTTGACAGATGCGGTATTTTGAGAGAGAACGGATCTTCTGAAAGCCCTCAGAGAAACTTGCTCCCTGCAGGGAAGTGCTCTGGCTTGGCCTGCCGGGTTGCAGTCCTCCTGGGACGACCCCATGCAGTCTCTTGGGGTGCTCGTCTCCTCTTCCAGATGGCCCTGGGAGCCCCTTGTTTGCAGAACCTCTCTACTCCCTGTCAAAAGCAAGGTGCCTGGGACGCTGAGGAATGTGAAGAGAAAACCGTCCTGGCATGTGCCACTGTCTTAAAGAGCATGTCCTCTTGGCTAGCTGCTGCCTCCAGTCTGCTTCTTCTGGTGCTTCCTGCTGGTTTCAGAAACATCCCTCCTAGTGAGGGGGTGGTTCTGCTGCATCCCATCAAGCCCTTAATCTTTCTGTGGGCTGAAAGACCTGGCGGGTCATTCCCTCAGCGTGTCAGAGCCTTGGCTTGCCCCCAGGGTGCTGGCCCCCACAGGAGCTCCTGCCAGCCTCCAGGCTGAGCCCCTCTGGTTGCAGGGCTGAGCTCCTGGCAGGTGGGGCCAGGGCCGGTCAGGCTGGTTAGGTTTGTGTGTAGGAGCATCAGAGACCTACAGGAGGAAGGCGAGGAGCGGTGGTCCATCAGAAGTGGAGGTTTATTAGTGCCAGAGCTATGGACAGTGCGTGTGTTAAAAGGAAAGCAGGATTTCTGTTGAAGCCGGAGGTGCTGGAGGCTCTGGCCAGGCTTGGGGTGGGGTGTGCACATGGGGCAGAAGCGGGCTCCGATCACCCCCCCGAGGAGGGGATGAGGAGCCACCAGGCTTGGGGAGTGGGGTGGGGGGTGGCTGTCTTGCACATGCCGAGCCTGGTGTGGGACGGAGGTGGCTCCTGGGGTTAAGTGCTCGCAGCCTTGTGAATGCAGGGGGAGTTTCCTGTTGCTGCTGGGCAGGAGGAAACTACTTCCAGCTGTGGAGGGGCAGGGAGTCGCTGGGCAGGGAGTCGCTGGGCAGGGAGTCGCTGGGCAGGGAGTCAGACCGCTAGCTGCAGAGGAGAGGTGGCTCTGCTGAGCAAGGACCTCCCCATGACAGGGCTGGTGGGGGAGCAAGCGACCCCGGTCCTGGCACTGGCAGCTGCTGTGGTGGCCCCGTAAGGTGTCAGCGATGCTGGTGCCTGTGCCAGGCTGCAAGCCTTCCTGGCCTGCATCAGGGCAAGGAGATGGCCATGCCCCAGAGCAGCCTGGTGGCCCCAGGCTGGGGAAAAAGGGTGCAGCTGAGCTGGATCCCTCTAACAGGCTCATGGATAAGTGAAGGCATGGTGTGTGCAGCACCAAGATGGCACTTTGGTCGTGGTGCTAGATGGGACCACTCACTAGGGAGGAAGGTCTTGACAGGCTGAGAGCTGGGGGTGTTCAGCCTGGAGAAGAGAAAGCTCTGGGGGGACCTTAGAGGGGCCTTCCAGTACCTGAAGGGGGTCTGTAGGAGAGATGGGGAGGGACTCTGGATCAGGGAGTGGAGCGATAGGATGAGAGGTTATGGTTTTAAACTGAAAGAGGGGAGATTTAGATGAGATGTGAGGGAGAAGTTGTTTGCTGTGAGTGTGGTGAGCCCCTGGCCCAGGTTGCCCAGGAAAGCTGTGGGTGCCCCATCCCTGGAGGTGTTCAAGGCCAGGTTGGATGGGGCTTGGAGCAGCCTGGTCTGGTGGGAGGTGTCCCTGCCCTGGGCAGGAGGGTTGGAACTAAATGACCTTTAAGGTCCCTTCTAACTCGAACCATTCTATGAATGCCCATGCCCTCAATCCCCCCCACCCAAGGCTGGACTGACTAGGAGGTACCTGGCTGCTGTGGAGCAAGCTATGGGGCCAGCTGGGAGCTGGCTTGGTGGCACCTACTTGCCTCATGAAGGTCTCTGGCAAGGAGACCAACCAGCCCAGTGTGCCTGGCTACAGACAGCTATCTCAAGTGCGGTGCTAGTGCCTGAACAGGAGCCCGGGATCCAGCAGATCTAACCTGGTGAGAGGCTCCTGCTTGGACAGAGCCTCTGCAAACCTGCTGGCCTCCTCCCTGTAGGAGCCATCGCAAGAAGAAGGGCTTGAGGTCCCTGAGCTCATGCTTGGGGCTGTTCGGTTGCTGGCATCACTGCCTTTGTGCTGGTGGGTGGAGGACTAGGCCATTGCAGGCAGCTGTGCTTTCTGGGAGGCATGTGCTTATTGTCCCCTCCAGCTCCTGGAAGGAGGCTGCGGTGTCAAGGTCCTGGCAGTCTGCCGCATGTCTCCGCGTGAAGAGATCGGGGGTTGGACTAGATGACCTTTAAAGGTCCCTTCCAACCCAACACATTCTATGATTCTATTTGATGATGAAGGCAGATACCTCCGTGGGGTGTCAGACCTCTGCTTCTTATGGGGGTAAAGGGAGTAGGGTTTGAAGGACCCACTGAGGATGCGCCTAGCCTGCAGAGTAATCCAAGGGCTGTCACCCAGTCTCTGGGCATCCTGGTCTTCAGCTCTGTCTCTTCTGAAGACCGGTATGCAGCTTCTGGAGGTCTCATGTAGCTGGGGTTGGGGACACGGGTCTGCATCTCCACTCCGAGATAACTTTGCAGCCAGACCCATGTTGCACATGTCATCTGGTGCATCCGTGGGGCAGTGTGCTGCCCGCTAGGTAGCTAGCACATAGCCAGCTCCTCTTCCCCCCTCATTGGCCAGCTCTCACCTCAACCCGGAGTGGCTTTCCTGATGTCTCACATCCTTGCAGCCTGCATGGGAGACCTGGCTCTGGCAAGAGCCCTGTTAGGAAGAGGCCAGCAGAATCGCCCTTGTTGGGCATGGCCGTGTAGGGGTTCATGAGCTCTAAAGCCTCTGCCAAACTAGACACTTTGGCTGGGGCTGCAACTCCTCCTTTGCCCTGGGACCTGACCTGGGACTGTGCTTCAAGGAAGTCTGCCCGTCCTCACCTGAGGGTCCCTCTTGGTGGGAGAGGGCCAGGCATGGGGGCTGGAGCTGGTCTGGGAATACTGTTTTCCCTCTGGCTGTAGAGAGGTGCATGTGCTTGGGAGGGGAGCACCCGGCCTCCTCCAGGCTTGTTCAGGCAAGGGGACAACCCTGCCAGGGTGGTCTGGCAAGGGGAGCAGCTCACACTGGGCTCTAGGGGGTTTTCTGCCCCTTTTTTATCCATCTTAGAGCAAAGTCCATTGTTCTGTTGGTACCCGGAGCCCTGAAGGTGCTTGTGGCTCTTGATGCCCATCGGTGCTGAGGCTGTGCTCTGGGGAGGGAGGACAGGGGGGGACGACCGCCGTGTTTCAGCTCCCTCTGCAAACAGCAGCAGGACCAAGCTCCGCAAGCTGCTCCTGCTGCTGGATCTGTGCTCGCTCGAGTGGCACAGACCCATTTCCTCCTGCTGCTCTCGGGCGTGAAGCTGCTAACTCAGCCCAGCCTGACATACTGGTCTTGCAGACCAAATGGGAGCACCTGGATGTCTGATCCCATTCTCCCAGACTTTGCCAGCTTGCTGCATCTGCTGGCAGGCTGGGAAGTGTCTGTTCAGCTCCTGTTCCCACGTCTGCTCGTTGGGTTCCCCATCCAGCAGTCTTTCCTCAGCAAGGAGCAGGCCTGAGCAGTAGATGTGGTGGCAATGACCTGCCAGGGAAGCCTCCAAGTCTTACTGGTTTGCAGCTCTACCAAGCTCTTACCGTGATGTGATCTGCCTGGAGCCTCTTCCGACGGCTGGGTTGTGGCTTAGGAAACTTCATGGGTCTCTTCTGTGGTGGATGGGACAGTCCTTACCCAGTTCGTGTCATGTAGAGGTTGTCTGGTTTAAATATGTGGTCTTGAGATGCCTCCTTCTGCTGGCTGAGGGTGGAGTGGCCACCACCCTGGGGTGCTGCGTGCCCAAAGTGAGCCCCCCCTGCCCTGCCTGAGCCTGAATGGGGGGAAAGATGTAAACTTGAGATGTGTGTGGGAGTGGGAACATGCTGGGGAGGGGGAACAGCCCCTCCTTGCACACACTTCTGCAGTGGTAAACTTCACAGATAGCTTGGTGGTGAGGAGCTTTCCAAGCTTGAACCTGGCTTGAGGGGTGGTGTACTGCATGTTGTAGTGAGCTTGGGCCAGGCGTAGGTGTGAATTTGGGGGCTGTCTTCTGGTTATGCCAATGGGCAGACGTACTTGTGATGTTGAGGCAAGCCCTGAGATGGGGTGCCGCTTTCCTTCTTAGACGTGTGGGGTCCTGCCGTGCTCCTTAAGGGAGGACCTGGCTGGATCCCAGTGCCTGGTGAGCTTGGTCCTTGCATGAGCCACCGGAGGTGGCCAGAGCCACCATGCTGGGTAGTGCTGGCGTGGTGCAGCCCCAGGTTGGGATGCTACTTGAGTAGTATTTGGGGCTCATCCTGGAGCCTCCTTTCCCGTGCTGGAGGCATCTCTAGTTGGTGTACTTCATACGTGGCCTGAGGGAGCTGAAGGTTTGGGCTCTGGTTGAGATAATCCTGGATCACGGACCTCTGGCGTGGCTTTCTTTTCCAGATGCGCTGGTATCCTCCCTCCGAAGCTACCCAGCAAGGATGGAAGTCTCGTCAGTTTTGTTAGTTTGTTAGTAAGTAAGTAATTGCTCTTGGAGCCGGGTCCTTGTCCTGCTCGTCCCTGGGTTCCTTGGGCTCTTGTGGGGTGGAGGGATGGGAACTCAGGCTTGGCCCCCCCGCATCCACCCGGGGATGCGGCTAAGGGGTGATGGGACCAAATCCACCCCGGCGGGAGCAGGGAGACCCCCCCAAGCTCTGGGGTGGGGAAAGGGCTGTGGGCGATGCTCGGGGAGCGGATCCGGCCAGCCCTGCTCACTGCCGCTCCTCTCCCACAGCGTCTCTCCTCGGCTTGTGTTCCTCCTCCCTGCCTCTACGCGGAGGGATGTGCCAGGGACGATTGCTCAGACCCCTCTTGGTTCGGTTTGCGGCCAGTGGACAAGGCGCCTGGCCCCGCCGCGCTCCCCCCTCCCCGGGACTGCCAGCATCCCCCCTCCCTGGACTGTGAAGCCGCCGCGACCCCCCGCTGCGGGCCGTGCGCCGCCTCCATCCACCCATCCATCTCTCCCTCCATCCCAGGACATCCTCCCCGACTGAGCTTCGCCATCCCTCTGTGCCGAAGCCCAGCCGGGGGGCAGAGGGGCTCGGTCCTGGGCTTCCCTGGGCTTGCCCTGCCCCGGCAGCTCGGCTGAAGGAAACGAAAGGCAATGGGTTTTGCATGTTTTCTGGCATGAATTAAAACACTTAACTTGTGTATGTGTGAGTGTAAGTTTGTTTGTTCTAGCGTTTGTGTAACCGTTAGCAACAGGTCTTGGCCCAACGGATTGATCCATCAAGGTTTTCATCTTGCTTTGGTGAAGACTTGGCTTTGAGAAATACTAACTGTCCTTGTCTCACCCCTTCTCCCACCTCCGCCCTCCCCTTCCCAGGATGACCAGAAAAATTTGAAAAATGTTTCTTTTTTTTTTTTTTGCCTCTTCTTTTTTTTTTCTTTTTTTTTTTCTTCCCCCTCCAAGTACGATGCACTGGGTTTCTGTTCTCATCCATTCTTCTTCTCTGGTTTTAAAGTCAGGGTTATTATATTATTTTTTTTTTCCTCAGACTTCTATATATAGAATGGCTGTAAAATATCTAACCTCTTTTTTTTTTTTTTTTTTTTTTTTTTTCCTTTCCACATCCTTCTGATTGGAGAGCATCCAGTCCTGCCAAATAATCAGCCATCCTTATGGGAATACCGAACAAAAAAAAAAAAGTACGAGTATTTTTGTACCATGTGTAATAAGGAAATATTTATGCATCATAAAGAATTTCTTGTGTGTTTGTGTGCAATTAATTATTATTATTAAAGAGAAATTGTAATCCTGTAAGATAAGTTAATGTTTAGTTAAAAGCTTGAAAGAGAAGGGTTGTCTTCTGTAACAATGATTCAGTCAGGCATAGTAAACAAGAAATTGTGCAATTTTTGTTTTAGCATCTTATTGCTTGGTATTGAAGTGCTTTAAGTATTATACGACCATGGCTGTCTCGCTTGTATTAAAAGATTTGAGAATAAGTTGCTATATAATTGCTGATCCTATGAGAATGTGAAACTGGATAATATATGAAATGCAACCAAAAAAAAAAAAAATATACCCAGAGGCTGCTGTGACTCTCTTGCTGTGGTGTGGTGTGTTTTTTCTGCTGGGGCTGGGGTGGAATGCTTCAGGCTCGCTGTGACCCACCCGCAGTCCCCGGCCCTCCCCGTAGGGATGCAGCCTGCTCCAGGATGCTGCTGAGGACCACAGCTGGCCTTGGGGCATCTTCCCCCCGACTATCCCTCCCTCCAGAGGAGAAGGGCAGGTCCTTGCCCTCATTGAAGGGTTTGAGGTCCTTGCCCTCATCGGTTGATGCCGAGCTCTTCTGGAGGCCTCTGAGAGGGCAACCATGAGCTTTTTTTGGGTGTTTTTGTTCCCCCCCCTCCCTGTGCCTGTGGAGGCTGAGGGCCTCTCCTCTGTGCCAGCGCTGTTCTCCCCGCCAGCGGTGCGGCGAGGAGAGATGGCCATAGAAGGCAAACGTCCTCTGCAGCTGCAGCATCGCCTCACGCCTGCCCAGCTCCTCCTCCGCTGCCGCCCGGGGCTGCTCCTGCCTTTTTGTGGCCTTATCTGTACCTGCGAAAACAGCCGTGGGAACTGCAGCCCTGGGGCTGGGGGTCCCAGCGGGATGGGAGCAGGGCTGGATGCCGCAGCGGGATGCTGTGGAGAGGCAGCTTGCTCAAATCCCAGCGGGGTGGCCAGGGGTGGGGGGTCTCCCTGCTGTGCCAAAGGGCTCCCCACGGCTGGACTTGGTGAGTCCCTGCGGTAGGGTGCTCCTAAAGCCCTCCGGCGCAGCTTCCTGCCCTGGGGGCCAGTGTTTTCTCTCTCTCTCTCCCCAGGGCTTCGAGGGCAGCACCGAGCAAAGGCGAGGAGCTGGGGGAAAAGAAAAGAGGAAAAAAAAAAAGGAAGAAAAAGCAAAAGGCATGTCTAAAAATAGCCCCGCTGGCCACCATGCCTGGGAACGGCCTCAGCTGAGATCTGCCGCTCCGGGAAGTGACTTGGGTTGCCCGAGCCAGTGCAACGCTGCCAGCCCCTTCCCCACAGGATCCCCCCGCCCACAGGCCAGGCAAAGCTGGGCTCCTGCCTGCATCCCAGCTCCTGCCTCCATCCTGGCTCCTGCCCTCATCCCGGCTCCTGCCTGCATCCAACCTCCTGCCCCTATCCCAGCTCCAGCCCCCATCCCGGCTCCTGCCCCCATCCCGGCTCCTGCTTGCATCCCAGCTCCTGCCTGCACCCCAGCTCTTGCCTGAATCCTGCCTCCTGCCTGCATCCAACCTCCTGCCCCTATCCCAGCTCCAGCCCCCATCCCAGCTCCTGCCTGTATCCTGGCTCATGCCCCCATCCCGGCTCCTGCCTGCACCCCAGCTCTTGCCTGAATCCTGCCTCCTGCCTGAATCCCGCCTCCTGCCTGCATCCAAGCTCCTGCCCCCATCCCAGCTCCTGCCTGCATCCCAGCTCCTGCTAGGTCCATCCACATCTCTCAGCTCTGCTCACCTAAGCGGAAACACCCTGGAGAGCAATCGGGGCCTGGCGATGGGAGCGTGCAAGGCTTTAAATTATAGAGGAGATTTTTCTTTTTTTTCGTATTTTTTTTTTTTAGAAAAAGCCTTTAGCACATGCATTAACATGGACAGGCAATGAATAATTTACGCCCGGCTCTATTAAGCTTTTACACTGGGACCGGTGCAGCACGACTCGCCTCGGAGCTAAAGTAGGTCACGTCTGCTCCAGGGGTCCCCCAGCGTCCCCCTCCCTGGCCGGTGCCAGCACGGAGCAGGCGTGTGGGCACACACGTGTGTGCAGCGCCCCTGCCCCTCCCGGGCTGCTCCCGCTTCTGTCCTATGCCGAGGGATACACTTGGGACAGGGAATGTCCCTGGTCTGTGGGTGGGATGAAGCTCCAGGGTGGAGAGCAGCTCCGGATGGGATGCAGCCTGGTGGCATCGCCAGGAAAAAGGGCACAGAGCACCCAGGTCACAGAATCACAGAATGGTGGGGTGGGAAGGGACCTCTGGAGACCATCCAGTCCAACCGCCTGCCGGAGCAGGGTCACCCAGAGCAGGTGGCACAGGAACGCGTCCAGGCGGGTTTGGAATGTCTCCAGAGACAGAGACTCCACCACCTCTCTGGGCAGCCTGTGCCAGGGCTCTGCCACCCTCACAGGAAAGAAGTTCCTCCTCATGTTTAGGTCGAACTTCCTATGCTCAAGTTTGTGCCCATTACCTCTGTCCTGTCAAGAGGTCCTTTGGTCTTTGGTGCTGCCTGGAGCTGTTGGGCAGTGGCTGCAAGAAAAAGCAACCGGAGATGAGAAGAGATGGCATTGGGGCTGGAAGAAGAAGGAATAGGGAAAAAAGGCTGGTTTTGGCACACTTTGTCCCACCTTGGACAAAAAATAAATAAATCTGGGAGCTTCTAGACCATTTTCTTCCACAAGTGCTGCGCTCCGCCATGGCGTGTGGTCCAGGCACTGCAGCAAGGAGCAACTTTGGATGTAAAACCCAATCTGTGCTTGAAACCAGAGACGTAGGAAAGGAGAAAGGTCACTTAACACCGGCATTCATCCAGGGACCTGCTGGTCACAGAGCTCCTCTCTCTGAGGTCGGGAGCGCCTCGCAGGGCTGATGCTCTCCTCGTGGTCCACCATACCTTTGCTGATGCTAAGGGTACCCCGACACAGCTCAGTTGTGCAGGCTGCATGATCTGGTGCCTTCAGCCCATTTTTGTGGCAAATGCTGATGAAGAGCGGTTCCAATGGCTTCTGCGAAGGATCAAAATGGCTCCTGCAAACCCCAGCAACTCCCATCTGCTGGTCTGCACCGGCAGCGCAGGGAGAAGAGCCTCTGTCACCACCTCCTTTCCCCACGGCATCCCTCCTTGCTTGGGCTGAAGCCTTTCGTGGTTGGAGACCATTTTGACCTCAGGCTGGAGGACAGCTCTTGTGAGTCTCCAAGGAGAGAGGCAGGTGTGTCTCCACACCTGAACTCTGCCTTCAGTGCTCTTTCTCCATCTTTATTTCCAGTCCTGCTGGTGGCCTCCTTCTTGCAATTAAACTCTACCCAGCTGGTCAGAAAGGCAAACTCCATGGGACCACTGGTGTCCTCCCAGTCTTTTGTACGTTTTGCAGACCTCAACAGCCGCAACCGTGAGGAGCTGTCTCAGATGGCCCCAGAACCGTGCTGCACCAGGAACCGCCAAAATTTCTGGCTTTAGCAGCTACTGCTCCCAGCTGACCTCCAAGAAGCTGCAGCTGACGTAACGTTGCTGGGATTTCCCTGGCAAATGTGTGCGGAGCAGCCCCGTGGGGAGGACGAGCAGGTCTGCTGCGGCCAGGGAGCATCCCACGTACCGGCTCTGTGACACACGGCCAAATAAAATGAATGGCCAAGCTGCCTGATGCGGGCTGACCTTGGTAGCCCACCTCTGGCAGCGGCAGGCTTGGCCAGCAGGCGCACAGGTAGGCTTACCCAGGCCAGAAACGTCACCAGGAGAGCAGAAAGAGCTGGGGCATGGTGGAGAATGAGCAGGGAGGAGACAGCAGGCTGCTCCTTATCGCGTGTTTCCTTACCGCACAGTGCCCCCTCTCACGAGCTTTGCTTGCCTGCCAGGCTCGGATATCACCACACAGCTCCAAAAATACCTCTGCTATCCCCCCCCCAACCCCCGCCAACCACCCACTTTAAATTTTTCCCCAATGCAGCAAGGAGTCCGTGGAGATTTGGAAACAGCATCCCAAACCCCCCAAACAGCGGGCACGGGAAGACACAGGCGACGCATAGAAGAGCCTGCACAGGGGTCCTGGAAGTTTGTAGCGACAAACTACACCCTGCACAATATCTGCTGGCGAAAGGCGAGAGGCACCAGAGGCCACCCCCAAAAGCGATGGACCAGAACCCAGAGGGGCTTTGGGAGTCCAGGTGCTGCTGCGCTGGGACCCTGCAGAAAAGCCTGTAACATCGTAACGGTGAGGGGGCGGCTGCAGGGCCATTAGTTGGAGGAGTTACCTCCATCCTAATTAAAAAAAATACGTTTGACCGGGTCCGACCCCCAAAGAATAAAAGCTGCTCTGAACCAGTGGGGCTTCACGTGGCTTTGGTACTTCTGATGATGTGATGGGAAAGGTCCTCCTGGTCTGCGTGGAGTGGCAGCGCGTCACCGAGCTGCACAGTACAGTGGGGAAGCCAGGAGGTGGCATCCAAGACCTGAGCACACGATACCGAGCAGGAACTTAATTGGAGCTTTTCGTGGAGAAAACATGCATAGAGTTTTGTCCCACACCTTCCTCTCCCCCTTGGGATGGGGACGGTGTACGTACTTTAGACAAAGAATCTCTGTATTAAGTTAATAGAGGAAAATATTTTTACTTTTCTGGTCAGCTATAGCATTCTTACCAAAAATACACTGGATCTCAGTGGGCTTGTCTGGGGGAGGGTGTCCGTAGCCCAGCCTGGCTGTGGTGGGACAGTCACCAGCACCGACTGAGGGCAGCATGGCTTGGCCCAGCTGAGCCTGGGAAACCCCTGAGGCTGGAGAACTCCCTCTTCTGGGTTCCTCTGCCAATGCCTAGCTTCTGGCATTACTCAGTTAACTAAAAAAAAGAAGAAAATATAACAGTCTTAACTGATGACATCACAGCAATGACACGGTCAGCAGTTTAATAGGCACGGGGCGGTTGGGGCCACCCAAGCGTGGCAGTGGGCTACCTGGTCCAGCTCTTTTTGCAAGGGAGGCTGGGGATGGAGGTGGCCAGGAGCATCACCCCCACCCTACGGCGGTGCAGGGTGAGACGGCAGGTGGCACTAGGAGATTAGCTCAGGAAGGAGCGGAGCAAGTCGGGATGCCTGGAGGGAGCAGAGGCCACCGCTGGACTTGCAGATCTCAGCCCGGCACAGACTGTAGAGCTGCTGGATGGGAGACCAAGAGGAAAGAAACAGCTGCAGCAACCCAGGCTCCCAGGAGAGGAAAATCAGGGAAACATCGTCCCCCTATAAAAACCTAGAAGTGTTTCCAAATACATCCAAAACGTCCTGCTCCCTTGGTCTGGGGCACTCAAAACAGGAGAAATCCCAGCTTTTCCTCTGTGACGGATTGGAAGCTCCAGGGCTTTTGTCCTGCTGCAGGAATCCACAGCTCTCCCCTTCCCACACTCTCTAGGCCCGGCAGACTGAGCGTGCTTCATCTGCTGGGCTTCGGCCACCGGGCTTCATTGTGATTGACACATTCCTTCCATCCTCCTCTGTGTCACAGGAGTGAGTGGCAACTCCTGAACCTCTCCTGGGGCCCAAATCTCCAGGCTACTCTGCCAGGAGTTTCAACAGGCAAAGGGATGACGCTAGATTGTGCCGACGTAGAATCATAGAATCATTTAGGTTGGAAAAGACCCTTGGGATCATCGAGTCAAACCATCAAAGCCAAATGGCTGGCGCAGCAATTACTGACTTTCAGGGCATGCTGGTACCACAGCCAATGTATTTTCATCTGTCCTTCGTCCTCTTGCTGTCCTTGGCATGCTGCTGAGGACTGGGTTGGTTGCTCAAGGGTCTGTGTATGACAGCGCGGTCCCCCCTCATGCTCTCCTGGTGAGTTGGGTACCTGCTGTCCTCTGCAGGGGCTTTCCCTTCTCTGCTGGCAAAGACAGCACAGACAGCCCCCTGTCCACCTCCAACTGAGCTCACCCTGCTGGAGTTTCTCAGGAGATCTGCCAGCCCCACCAGACGGGAGGCAGGGTCTGATCTGAGAGGCTCTCATGGGACCTGCCAGCTTTAGGGACTGTTGCGGGGTGGGGGGGGCAGGTCATGAGCAAGGCCTCAGTCCATGCTACCGTCTGATGGGTTTTTCCCACTTGGAGATCATGGATACTGATAACAAGTGCTGGAAGTCCTCCTGCAACTGGCTTTTCTGGATGTTTTCCCAAGGCAGCAGGGGAAAAGCTGTGCACACAGGGCTGGACTACGGTACTTAGTGCTGCTTCTCCGGGGGTGGACTGAGTTGCCCTGCATGGAGAAAGCACACGCACCTTAGGGTTGTTGTTGATGTTCAGGTTACCATGAGTTCTCAGCACCAGCAGCAGTGGCCATGACTTGCATATGGCCTTCTGGGAGAGAAAGCAGCAGGGAACGAGTGAGCTTCGAGGGGTTTTGGCAGAAGAGCCTGAACCTTGGAAACGGCTGGGAGAAGATGTCAGCTCTGCCCTGTCCACAGCAGCCCTGGTTTCAAACCGGGCTGGATCATGCCCTGCTTCCCCCAGCAAGAAGCATCATTGCTGCCCAGCTCCGGGAAGACCAAGTAGCTGCCACCTCTACCCTGCCAGGGGCTGGTTGATCTCTGCCAACGCTCCCAGGGGGTCTCTGCGCTGGTGGGTAGACACATGTGGCATTTTACAAGGTGCCTTGTGGTGCAGGTGGATGCCAACCGCATCATCCCAGCACCTTACCTTGGGAACAGGTTCTGCTGATGCAGACAGTCTGAACCACGGGTGCCACCGTTGGCCAAAATCAACAGCATTCAGTGCTGCTTCCGCGTGCTTGGCTCCACGGGGGCCCCCATGGGCTGACAGCCTGGTAAGACACCCCTGCATTGCAGGAGACTTTGTGCTTTCACCCATCTTCCTGGGAGTCACCTGCTGCCAGTGCTGTCGCTTTCCAAACAGACATCTGACTGTAATGAGGAAATATGGCTTCTGTGCTGGAGGACCACCTCCTGAAAACGCAGGGGTGAAGAGCAGGCAGTGGGACCTGGGTGGAAATGGCTCCCTGGGATAGATCTTCCTTTCTGAGGTTGCAACACAGGAGTGTGAGAATGTGTCCCTTGGGCCATCCTGTTCGTTGGGAAGCAGGTGTCACCTCCACCTGGAGAAACCCACTCCGGCTCGCTGACCACCTGCTGGGGACCACTCACCCCTGCGGAAGAACTCCACCGCTTTGTCTGTGAGGCCAGACCACCCAACAAAACCTTTTGGGTTTCAGCCTCACTGGTGGATGCACGAAGACCGGTCACGATGAGGGCTTCACAGGCAAAGCAGCTGAGACCCTTGGGAATGGGAATCACTGCCCGCCTGGTTTCCCAGCTGCCACGCTTTTGGAAACGCAGCTCGGGCTCAGAAAGGGTCTGGATGCCACAGTTAGAATATTCGGCAGTGCTCTTGCAGCTATAATGGTTTATTTCTTTCCAGCTATGCCAACTGGCCTCACCCACAAACTTCTGTCTTTGAAAACACAGCAAGTCCTTCCTCTAGAAATGAATGCCTTTGTTAGCCTCACCACCCCCACCCTGCACCCAGGGGTATTAATTAAGGGGTACTAATTAATTAAGGGGTATTAATGGAGTACCTTAACAATCCCAGGGGCTCGTTTCTGCAAGAAAACCACTCCCAAACACATCACTGACCGCAAGTCGTGACTACCCTGTTCCTGAACCAGCCTTCGGATTTCCGTCCTGAGCACAGGAGAATGCTCTCGAGGACCAAACAGGGTAAGATTTGATTAAAGTTTAATTAAATACCCTCATTATTGGGTTATCCCTCTGGCGTAGGCACTTAGATGTCAGCTGGGGATCAGTAAGGAAATACTGCTTTTCCGTGGAAGTTGCCACCTGTAGGTACGTTGCCTCTTTTGGGGGAATTGGAGCGAAATATTTCTCTTTCATGGGTCAGCCTGGCTGCGCCAGTATCTTTCTGAAATGCAATAACTGGATTTCAACGGATGCGTCGTAAAACGACCGCTTCTTGGCTTGAACTGAGCACTTTGACACAGACCTCTTTTCTTAGTATTTACAAAAAAAGGCTTACCTGGAAATCCCAGGGCCCTTTGTTTTGGTTCCTCTTCTCAAAAAAAAAATGCTGGTTCTGAAAAATTTGCCCTTGTTACAGATTGAAAGGTTACAAGGGCGCCTTTTGGGAAGATGCACTGAGCTCCTGTGATGGATTTGGCTTTATTAAACAGCTGTAGGAAAACTTATATCCAACACATGCAAAAATGTTGGTAGTGGAACCTTAAAAACTACTTTAGTATTTAACTAAGGCGAAAAATCCCTTCTTAACATTTAACAGTTTAAAATTGTCACTTTTTATTTTGGACGGAGAGGTCCTGTGGCTGGGGAGCAACCAACCAACCCCTTGGGAAAGGGGGGTGGAATTCCAGTCGGATATGAGGGAAAAAATTCACATTGAGGGCGGTGGAGCTGCTGGGTGGGGGACAGAGATGCGGAGGGGGATCTCCATCCTTGGAGACCTTCAGAGATCCCTCAACCCTCAAACTTTCTCTCATTCTTGCAATTTGTGGGGACATTGCACAGGAAGAGGGATAAACTAAGCAGGTCTCTCTGGCCACCTTCAGCAGGACGTCATTTATCACTTCGTACGTGTCGATGAACAGATTTTTGCTTAAAAAAAGGCAATTTTCTAGCTCAGAACAAAGAAAAAAAACCCTATTGTTTTAGGGATTAAATTTTTTATACATACTGAATGCAGCCAACGCTTTCCAGAGGGTTTAAGCATTTCTTAGTGCTCAAGCAATTCTTGGTGTTTGCTCCTCATCACACCTGGCCTTAAAAAAAAAAAAGCACTACATAAAAGAAAACTGGAAGCTAACAGCTTTTTGAACTGTTTATATTCTTTAAAAAGATTATGACAAACACACACACACACACACACACACACACACACACAAACATCCAAAGGCAGTAAGAAAATCTCGGGTGTCTAAAGAAAATATGCTGCGGTTAAGAGAAAGGCAGTCTCCCAGAGATGTGTGTTTGTGTATCGGATCAGAGCAAAGCTGTGGCGCAAGGGAGGCTCCTGAACTACAGAGTGGAAGCAAACCCTGGTGACACTCACAGAGGATGGTGTTGGGTGAGCTCTGGGAAAAACAGGATGGGTATTCTCATGTTTTTATGAGCAGGGATGTCAGAGCTCTGGACTTTTCGTTTCTGGGCAAAGTCTTGGGCCTGAGTGTTACATCTGAAGCTTTTGCAGCTCCAAAGGACAGCAAGGAACTGGCCAAAGTCAAAGTCAAGATGAGAAAGGGTCAAGATGAGAGTTGGGCTGAGCTGTTCAGGGTAAAAACATCCCCAAGCCACCACATCTAATGCTTCTTGCAGTGGACCGAGGAGAATAATATTATTATAGCTACTTCCACTTGAATTCATGTTCCTTCCTCCCAGTATAACCCTCTTGCATGGACAAGGCATGATGCGAGGCAGCATTTTGGGCCTATTATGGGAGAAAACCCAAGTGATGGAGCGCTGCCAAGAACTTATGAGGAACATCATCTCCAGAGCCTGTGGCGAAGGAGAGATGCTAGGAGAGAAGACATCTGCCTTCCTGAGATAACAGAGCAGGGATGCATGCTCTTCCTTGAACAAGACGGTCCACAAAATCCGTCCCAGAAAGAACAGAGGAACCGAGTGGGGGAAACCAGCTCCGTGTCAACCCAGCAAGCTGCGTGTGCCCCCACTCTTACCTGGTAACAGATCTCAAGGGCAGACACTCCTCAGAAATGCAACTGGTGTCCAGACAGCACTTGACAGTCTTTGCTTCTACTTACAGAGATGTACCTTGAGGTGTCTCGGCTTGCCCACAGAAATCCAACTGCTGCCTAAAGCAGAGCCTTAGAGTAAACATGGGCAAACCCGACCTGCTCTGTGATTACGGGGCTAGAGAAATGCACATTTTCACCTCCAGCACCTCAAACCGCTCTATGTATCCACAGTATCTCCAGCTACTGTGGATATTTCTGGTCACCATTAAAATGCGTATTAACTCTTTGTGGGGAAAAATTGTCAGGTGTTTTAAATAATTTTGAAAATGTGCTTCTAGGGAAGGTCTTCTAGGAAGAGCTTCTAGGGTAGCATGCATTTGCTACCAGCATTGATGCTCGCGTGACTGGGACCATCAGGAGCAAAGCTGGGGCTAACAAATGACAAAGCGTTGTGTAGGAAAACACTTGTTTTGGTAGGGAAATGCTGCAATGGGGCAATTTGGTTCTCAATAAGGTCATTGAAAACAATCTTATAAGAAGGTGAATATTGAAAAGTAAAAGCAAATACACAGAAGGTCTTTTCCTCATTTTAGGACAAATATCCCTCTCTGCCATTATGTGTTTAAATCAAATTTCTCTTAATGACTGCTCAAAGATCTCCAGCAGAGAGCAGAAGCTGAGCTGGTGAGTCAGGCACATTGCACAGGATCTCGGTCATGCTTGACTTAGGCAGAAGTGGCCACTCTAGATATTTTCCAGTGTGAAAAAAATACAAAACTAAAGGACTGGGTCTCGTTTGCCACAGATGAGCACTCTCAGACTGCTGCAGGCAATTTGGTATGTCTCTGTGACTCACGCTGTCCCCTGCCTTGCTCTCATTGTGCCTTGCTTGCCCTGGGTGAGGCTCAAGCACCAGAAAGCTCTGCTTTCAAGATGTTCATCCTAGTGCCCGCGGTGGCAACCTGCAGGAGGTTTTAGAGGATCTGTAGGGACTAGAGGAGGTGGGACCCAACGGAGGCCGAGCACCTGGACATGATGGGGAATGGCAGATGTTTGTTGGGTTGGTGCTACCTCCCAGCTGCCACCTTGCTCGTTCACTGTCTCAAAGCAACCTTTCTACTTCAGTCCAACAAAAACAACAGGCAACTCAGCCCAGATGACAGCAGCAACAAAAAAAATACCTCTGCTGCCTTCTTGGAGGGGAGCACCCTCCTCCACCCATGGAGCCACACCATGCCTTTCCCTTTGAGTCATCCTTGCCCGCAGTAAGACTGAGATCCTCTCATCTTCCTCAGCTGAGGTCTTTTGGAGTATTCCAGCAGTGGGGGAGGGCCTGACTCACAGCTCTGAGAAACCATTTTCTTCCAGCCCAGCAACTCTTTTGCATGCTGAGGTCCTCCCCAGCCTTGCTCCTCCAAAACCCCATGGTTCCCCTTCCCATCTGCTGTTTCCCAGCTAAGAAACACAATCCTGGTTATGTCCATGTCAATGTGGATTTCACCTAGGAGCTATCATGGGTGTCAACAGCGCTCCAGGCTGTGCCTGGGACACAGAGTCTCCGTGTGTGCTAAGTGCACTAATCCTGCAGGATTTCTTGCTGGAGAAGTTGTTATGGCAAACTCAGTTTGTTAACTGGAGAATTGCCCCGAGGCTCAGGCAAGAAGCATCTGGGTATAAAAAGCTCTGCCAAAGTCCTGGACAGAGAACAAAGGGATTGTCCTGTTGAATGCCAGCTCCTGTGGTAACAAACACCTGTGAAATCATCTTGATTGTCCTGTTGAAGTCTTCTCCCACCCCTCAGCTGGTGACGGGTATACAAGCATCCTTACCAGATGGGTTCCTGGCAGGGCTGGGGGAACAAACTTAGGAAAACTTGAGCTACGATACCTTCAGAGGCTCACTGTGCGGTTTTAAAGCTAATGGCTGAAAGCACTGCATGGAAGGAGCCGTTGCCAACACGATGGAGGCTTTGGAGGACAGCTGAATGTGGACATGTGTTTGGTTTGACTGAGATTTGAACCCTGCTGTACTCAAGCCTAAAGCTACTTTTTCTCTATCAGCAATATATTACGGGTTTTGTGCAGTTCTAAAACACCTCACAGAGAAATGCATAATTGAGAGAAACAGGCTTGCACCTGAAAATAAGAAAATTAGTGATGTCATGATTGCAGCTCCATTTGAGAGGAGCTAATGGCATTACAAAGTTTTTAATGTAATGGTTTTCCCTGCCTCTGAGGCTACTTAGCACAGTGCTAGCTGCACAAAGCCACTTGGAAACATCCGGTTCAAAGGAACCAAAAGTGCACCTTTAACCAGTCTTTTGAAACGCCTGACAACCATAATGACAAAAATGTCGGGAAAATAAATTCTTTCCCCTTGAAATGTTGGCAAAGGGGGTCAAGGCCAAGATCGCGAGAATACCTGTGTGCAGAAATAGAACAGGTCTTAGGAAGGAGTGACGTGGCCCTGCCAAAATGGGTTTGCAATGCAAACTATAGGCAAGAGCTGAAGTGCTCCGTCATGTTTGTTTTGCGGAGTAAGTGGAAGCAGGTAAACAAAGACACCCAGTGGCTCAGGCTTGGCAGGCGGCTGCCAGAGTGTTAGCAATGATTAGCTTTTTAACAGTCATGTCCACAAATACGCACGTGAGAAATAGGTAATGGCTGGCAGTTGCTTTGCTGGGACATGCAGATGTGATGGTGATAAGCAGAAGCGATGGACTCAGCCGCGGGAGCGCACAACCTTGCAAGAGACGGGCTTAGCGTTCAATTACAAAGCAGCTTCTCTAGTAGGACCAGCAACTTCCATCCTAATCACTGTGTCGAAAGGTAAGAAAATGCAGGACTGAGTCAACTCTGAAATCTCATGTGTAAGCCAGGTGGTATGTTGGAAAGAAGAAGGGAACGAACAGGCCATAGTCAGCATCCTAAAGGACGATGAATTATTTCTAGCCTGCAAGTTAGGGCCAGACTTGACATCTTCCTGGCCTCTTCCCATCTTAGCCCAGGGAAGTAAAGGATGGCTATCTGCCAAGGGTTAAAAGAGCAGTCACCGTCCTGTGTCACCAATGCACCAAACAAGTCTGATGTAGCTTTTATGGGGCTTCTCAAGGCATCATCCTGTTTCTTTCTCACCCCTGGGCTTCTACTTTTTGCCAGGGCGTGTTGCGACCCTGAGTCAGCCAAACCCTTGGCATGGATCTCAGACTTCCCAACATCCCACAAAGACTGCTAGCATAACAAAGCCAGGTATAAACTAGAACAGATCACTTTTAAACTAAAAGGAACTCAAAATAGCAAGGCCGGAATAGAAAAACAAGACGTTTATAAAAATTTTCCTCCTGCGTTGCGTCCTTGCAGGTGTCCTTGCTTCCAGACTTGGGTTTAGACAGCTCCATGGCTTTGAGTTCAACTCTGTGTGAAGCCACTGGTCCTTCGTCATCACTCCAATGTCTGCTCCCTGCTCCTTCTTGCAGCTCCTTCTGGAGATGCAGCTTCCCATCTCCTTGTTGTGGCTATCGGTCCTGGGCTTTCTCCCCAGATGGGCTCAGCTGCTCCCTGGGGAAGGAGCCAACCAGTCACTGCTTTCCAAAAGGAACATGATGTGCAAAATCAGAACAAGCAAATCGCACAGGGCTGAGAGCTTTTTTTGGGGGGTAGTCTTGCAGATGAGCTGTTAGACTGGTCTCCAAAGCAAGTTTTGGAGTAGGATGTATCACTGTGCACATGCAGATCAGTTCAGCCATGCAGCAGCAGAGAATATCTTCCACCACTGGGAGAAAGTCTGTAGCATACACACTGAAAAAGGCTGAGCATTCATCAGTTGCAGGCCCACTGGTCTTCAGGCGGGTGCAGAAGAGCTGCCTTGTATTCCAGCTGGCAGCCCAGCATCTCTGGTTTGTGGCTTGATGGCTCCAGCCCACTTCCAACCTTGGGGAACTCTTGCACTAGCATCCTGGCATGCTAGGCTTTATCCCCAGCTCAATTCAAGCCAGCTTTCCATGCTCAGCCTCCTCCCTCAGTGGCCGCTTTTCCATTGCGTTTCTGAAGGAATGCTATTCGTACATGGACAGTGGGCTGGTCATGACAAGCCCAGCACACCTTTCCAGCCACACCCAGCTGTTAGTTATTTGGCCGCAAAAGGATGCTCCAGATCATTCCTGGTGCTCACAGCGTGAGGGTGAGTATGCAAATCCTACGTCTTTCATAAAAGTAATGTGTGGCTTCCTCCACCTCCTAATACCTTAGAGATAAGTCAGCACTAGAAGGAACAAATGCATAACAAAGCCAAAATATGAGAGTTCAGCAGCTTCTCACCTCCAGAGGAGAACGTGGAAGCACTAGGAATGTCAGAGCATCTCATCACGGTGGTTTCCAGAAACCAGAGATACCCCAAGACTGTCTGAAATGACACTGTTGAACAACACTTGGATGGGGAAAACTTATTCAGTGATCCCTACAGACTGGCAAAGAACCACTCAAGACTGAGAGAGCAGAGGTTTTTTGTAGCCCTCAGCCATGTTGAGCAGCATAATACAGACACTGAGGTATGGGGACTCCCCACCTCTTGCAAAAGAGCCAGGAAGCCTGCCCAATGCCTGTAGGTGACAAGACCAGGAGGAACCAAAAGGGTAAGCCCAGGGAGAGGTCTGGCAGGAGTGGGGAATGAGGGAGGGGGTGATTGCTGGGACAGAAGTTTACTGTGTGGGTGTCTTGAGGGCAAGGAACAGGGCTGCCTGTGACTTTGTACATGACCCCAAAGGGGCAAAAGGTCTAAGAGGAAGGAGAGGAGGAGGCCTTGCAGGAGAAGAGGGGGTTGCCAAGGACATTTGGGGTTGACTAGAAAGAGGAACTACTTCTCCAAGGATGAGATCTGGAAGGGTGGGATGTTCCTAGTGTTTCCATGTTCTCCACTGGACACCTCTGGAGGCGAGAAGCTGCTGAACTCTCACATATTGGCTTTGTTATACGTTTGTTCATTCCAATGCCAACCTTTTTTCTAAGGTGTTTGCATTAGGAGGTGGCAGAGACTATGCATTACTTTCATGAAAGCTATGTAGGACAAGCCATTCCTGTCTGTAGGATATCATCCCAGGCTCATAAATGGGAAAGGCCATTTATAGCAGTAGATGAGAGGGACTGAACAGGAACTGTGTTTCCTTTTTCCTCCACCTTCAAGATTTCAGGGTGGGCAGAGATTTTGTGATCTCCCCAGGCTGCTCCCTTCCCTTGGCAGAGGTGCTCCTCAAGTCCTTGGCAGTTTGGCCAGCAAGCAAGAACCACATAAACTTCTGTTGTTAGACTATCTGCAGCCTTTGGAAAGGAGGAGTTCATTTCACCCCAAGTCCTGCTATTTGCATGAGCAAGAGAGGTTTCTCTGAGTCCTTCTGATGCTTCAGGAACTGGGGTTTTGTGCAGTGATGAGCCAGACATAAGGTGGCACCATGTTTGTCTAATTTTAGAGCAATCTCTGGTTACTTTCTGCAGAAATGTATGTCAGAAGGTGCTCTTTGCTCTTGACATTCATCTGGCTTGGAGCACAGACTAGCATTGCCACAATCCACCCCAGCGGTTACCATAAATGATGTTTGATCTTTTTCCTCCTTGGGAGGAGAGCAGAGAAGGACAAGAATGTCACACCTCTATGTACTCAGGATAAGATTAAACAAGGAGGAAAAACCCTCCTGGGAGACTTCACTGGTAGTCTCTCCATGTTTCTGGGAATGGGGAACTGCTGTCCTCTCCAAGGCCTTTTTTGGTGACATTGGGTAAGCTCTCCGGGCATCTGGTGATGCCAAAGAAGGAGAAACCTGGACGCTGCAGCTCCCCAGGTTATCACTGGACTTACAATATGTTTTCTGTCTGTCTGTGGGTTTTACTCTCCAAGCGGGGCTCCTGCTGTCTGCGTAGATTTTTGTGTCAGTGGCATCCTACCCTGCTAAACCCAGGAGGCATTCGGGAGCCCGTCCCTGCTCCTGCTGTATCCAAGTCCCTGCTGCTGGGCATGGGGCTGTTCACAGCATGGACCGCTTGCATCCACCTCATCTGCTCATGGTGCAGAGCTTGCTTCTTCTCTCAGCATCTTCCCCTTGCACATGTACCCAGATACCCTAAATCTCAACCTCTTTTGCCCATAGGGGCTATTAATGCTATCCAAGGGCCAAGAAAGGGGAAATTCCACTGGAGCCAATACTTGCCCTCCTGCTCACACCTGTCTCAGAAATGGGGTCCATGCCACGTTAGAAACAAGAGCTTCATCCCCTGAGAAGGGGAAGTTACTCAGTCCCCCGTGAGATCAAACATTCATTTCTAGCCCTGTGTGTTTGAATTTATTGTAAATACCTCACCTTGTTTAACAAGAAAGAGCGTCAACACATTTTTATTAACTTCCCAAACAAACCTTGAAGGGTAGGGCAACAAGCTAGTACCTAGTTTCCTTGCTGCATTTGATGTTTTTGTTTCTCTGTGTTTCCTCATCTGTCGAGGGAGTGTGGTTTATGATTCATTCCACAGCACTTAGTTATTTGAGATGTGTTTAAAGACGTGTAGGTTTTTTTACAGTATTCCTTCATACTGCTGGTGTTGAACCTAGTGATGGATGGTGGAGGCATTGATTCGATATAGCTACAAAGCAAAGCAAACAACCACCTCCTGCACTGTGCTGCTAGTGCTAAAAAAGGGCAGGAAACACACCCAGCATGTGGGAGAGACAAAGTGCAAAAATCACGTATCACCAGGAGCCTATCAATCCAGGGTATCGATGCCTGCTGAGAAGTAGCCGGACCTTCCGCGTAGCCTGATTCCTGTGTGGAGAATGCAGTAGCTTCCTTATGCACTGTCCAAGCTCCATTGCTGCTCCTCACTGCTCTCCCTGTCTCCCGTACAGCATAGTCCAGGGTCCCCTCTGCCTTCAAGCCTTCTTGTAGCTAATCTTTCTCCAGTTACTGATCCGCATCTCTCACCAAGCCCCTCTTGTTTTATGCTCTGTTGTCCCATTTCTCTGTTTCACCCTCAGGGAGCTTGCTGCTCTTTCAGCTGGTCCACCAGGTTTGAAACGGGTCCCCCAAAGCTGGCCCCATCTCTCCCGCATGGTTCTATCAGGGCCCATCTGCCCATGAGAACTTAATGATGATTACAGAGAGGGCTATATCATGAACTTGGGAAAAGCTCTGAAAAGCACCCAGGCATCTTCTCTGTCCTTCCTTCATCAAAAGTCACGGTCCTTTCTTACAGAAAAATAGAAATACCAGAAGCCCAAAACATAGGCTGCTGACTGCACTGGTGATTCTGGACCAAGCCATTTCTTTAGGGTTGAACGTGAGTTCCACGTGGCTGGGTCTTAAACCATTCTGGAGTCAAAGGTGTGCGACAAGTAGCAGAAAACAAAAACAAAAACAAACAGAAAAAGCCAAAGACACGAACAAGATAGTCTGACAAGACAGTCTGCTTATGCAGACAGATGGCTGCAGGGTGGTACAGGGAGAAAGGGACGCTGCAATGGAGGGGAAGTAACATCACTGACCTCTTGATTTCACCTGTGTTCGTGGAAGCAGGACTTTGAGTATATCCTTCCAGAGTGGTGTTGGAAAGGCTGGTCAACTGCAAACTCCAGCAGAGGGTCACTAAGATGGTTGAGACTGGAGTACTCGGCATATGAGGAGATGCTGAAGGAGCTGGACTTGTCTCACGGGAGAAAAGGAGGTTTCTAGGGAATATAACTGTTGCCTTCAGTTACCTAGAAGGAGGATATACTTTTCTCAGAGATGCCTTGAGAAAGGACAAAAGGCAACAGCTCAAATTGCAGTGGGGACACTCCAGGAAAGGAAGAAATTGCTCACCATAAGCATGGTGCAGCTGTGGGACAGGCCCAAGGATTTGGAAAGGGATCGCCAACCATGAGAACATCGCTACTAGAGTGGACAAGGTGCTGAGCCACCTCATGCGGCTTTGAAGTTAACCCTGCTTTAGCCAGGAAATGGATGCGAGACCCCCCAGTAGGTCCTTGTAGGATAAATCTCTCTGTGATTATACGGTGATAGCTTCTGATGGCTGCGTTTCTTTGTCTCTCTTATCCTGTGTTGATTCCATGATTAAGGGTCCTGCGGGGCCACAAAGGGTCAGCCAGTTGGATTTTATTTTGCTGCTGTGATGCACTGCAGACTAGCCACAGCTAGAGAGAAGGTACGGGCAAAGGACATTGGTCTCTTAGGGGCATTTAAAACATCACTGCTGCTGCCTGTTGCTCACCTGTGCAGGGTTAATACCAGATTTGAATTCAGGCAGGAACTTCAGTAGGGCATTGCATGGCTGTGGCATACGGGGGTCATGAATTAAACATTAATAATTAATCCAGGCAAGCCTCCTGTATTAAAACACCCGCTGCCCAAGTGGCATGCTGTGCTGGTTTGGACCAGAAGATGTGGTTATAGTCCACTAAGGTGCAGCACGAGCACCTGCAGGCAGACTGCTAGCCTAGGGAACTGATACTAGTGCTTGGCTCCCATGAGCAGTAGCAAGGCTGGGGAGGTAGTTGCCAGAGGAGACTTAGAACCGTAGAATTGTCGAGGTGGGAAGGGACCTTTAAGATCATCGAGTCCAACCATCGACCCAACACTGCCTGAACCACCACTAACCCGTGTCCCTCAGCACCACATTTGCCCAGCTTTTAAATACCTCCAGGGACGGTGATTCCACCACTTCCCCAGGCAGCCCGTTCCAATGCTTGATAACCCTTTCGGTGAAGAAATTTTTCCTAATATCCATCCTAAACCTCCCCTGGCACATCTTGAGACCACTTGCTCTTGTTCTATTGCTTGTTATTTGGGAGAAGGGACCAACCCCCACCTCTCTACCTCCTTTCAGGCAGTCTCTTGAGTGAAAAGTGTCTGTAAAGTCAGTAAAATTGTACTCCAGAGGGGATCAGAGCAGGCAGATGGGGGCGCAGTGACACTGTTAGCAGAACGATGCTGTTGCAGGGATATGGTAGGGTGGGACTTACGTGCTTTTGGGGTGGCAATGTCAGAGCAAGGAAGGAATCGGTATGGGAGACTTCAAAATACATTAGCAAGAAGATCTTGCTGCTTGTAAAGCTGTTTTATAACCGCAGATGTCTGGGAGAACGGTTTGTCCTTACGAGGTCTCAGGCAGGACCAGAGCCCAGGGCTCTCTGCTCCCATCAGCCTGGGGTTCAGTCCCCTCCATACTTGTACTCGAGCCAGCGCTTTAACCACAGGGCACTTATGTAAAGCTACAGAGCTCTGCCTTGCCTCTGGAGCACTGTGTCCAGTTCTGGGCTCCCCGGTTCAAGAAGGACAGGGAACTGCTGGAGAGGGGACTGCAAAGGGCTATGAAGATGATCAGGGGATTGGAACACCTCTCTTATGAAGAAAGGCTGAAGGATTTGGGTCTCTTCAGTCTGGAAAAGGATGACCGAGGGGGGATCTTATCAACACTTATAAATACGTAAAGGGTGGGTGTCAGGAAGATGGATGGGGCCAGGATCTTTTCAGTGGTGCCCGGGGACAGGACAAGAGGTAACGGGCACAAACTTGAGCATAGGAAGTTCCACCTAAACATGAGGAGGAACTTCTTTCCTCTGAGGGTGGCAGAGCCCTGGCACAGGCTGCCCAGAGAGGTGGTGGGGTCTCCGTCTCTGGAGACATTCCAAACCCGCCTGGACGCGTTCCTGTGCCACTTGCTCTGGGTGACCCTGCTCTGGCAGGGGGTTGGACTGGATGATCTCCAGAGGTCCCTTCCAACACCACCATTCTGTGATTCCATGATTCTGTGATGGCTTAGCAAATCTGGCTGAAGAGGGGAGTTTCTGGGCATGAAAAGTGGGAGTCAGTCAAAGAGCAGAGCTTCTCTGGGTTGCGGCCCTGGCATTGAAACCCTAAACTCCACCAAACTGTCTTGGGTGACTACCTGGCAGTTTGCACCTTGCCCTTGTGCAGCCTGCAAGCCTCTTGCGTGACTCACACTGCCGCATATGCGGGCACATGCCCCATATGTGGGCACGCATATGCCCCAGCACAAGCCACACAACACCCATCCCAGCTATGATATGAAGTCCCAGGGATGATATGAAGTGTAGTGTCTTATCAGCGTGCACAGATGCAAGCAGGTGTGGACGAGGAAGTCAGCGGCTGACAATGGCCTCTGGAAATTATAAATCTGAGCTATGCAAATAACCAATTTTTAAGGAAATATCTGACGGATCGAATCATGGCATCCATAAAAAGGTGGAGTGAGTCTGTGCAGGGATGGCTGAAGGTCTTGACTCAGAGCAGAACAATGCTGCAAAAATTTATAACCAGCAGAAACAAAGGCTCCCAGGATCTTCTCCTGCCCTCAGCCAGCTGTCCGAGCAGTTGGAAATGCTGGATCCCAATATATTCCTCTATTTATCTTCCCAATAGAGCACGTCGTGAAGTGCTGAGAGAACAAGGAGCAGGGGCAAGCTCTGTGGTGGTGCACTCAAAGCCCCCGAAACAGCAAAGGGCTTTGGTGGGTATGAGTAAATATTTAAAAATAAGGATTGTTGCTAGGTATTTTGAGCTGCATCCCTGTTGGCACATTGAGCAAGAGAGGCTCTTCTTCCTGGAACAAATCCTCTCAAGTTAAAATTATCTGAGGGCTTGTCTCTGCAGGGAGTTAATATTTTAAAATACAACCCGTTGTTATTATTTCAGAATATAATTGCCCACACTTGGAGCTATTGCATAGGATCATTGAACTTCATCTGCAGACTTGAGCTGAATCTAGGTCCCGTGGCCATGACCTGCCTTATGCAGCCCTAACGCTCATGCTCACCTTGATTCGGAGGTGAGAGAAGGCTGTCACAGGATGGTGGCTCTACGGTTGAGGTGTTGCTTTGGCATCTCCTTTTGTTTGGAGAAAGAAGTTGTTAGTACTGTATTTTTTTAATAGATTTCTTTTTCTAACAGTTGTCAAAAGTGCTGGTAGATCTGGACAGGCGTCTTCAAATTTTCTGCGTAAGTTTGGGAGAAAACATTTGATCTAGCTGGTCAGCAACAGGATTGCTACGCTGGGATGTGCAAGAAGTTTCAGAGGGTCCCTGTTGAGGGTGACAACACCTGCCAGGCAAACAGGGAAATCCTTTATAGGGTAAATAAGGGGAGGGGAATAGAAGTTGCTGTCTCCAATGTAAGTCCTGCTTGAAACTGTGCAGGGAGATGGAGAATTCATGAAGGTGGAGAGACTGGGCTCAGGCTACAGGGAATTCATCCCTTTGGTTACGTTTTGGGCCAGGCAGAGGCTTGCACTGACATCTGATGCTTAACAGCAGGTTTTTGGTGGCTCCAAGCAGGGTGCCCAAGCCAACACTACACCCGAAGCTGCCCCACCACGTGGGGCATCACTGCAGGGAGCCTGGGGTCCAAAACACCATCCTCACCCTCCATGGGGAACTGGTGGGTGTGTGACCTGGGACGCTGCCCTCCTCCGGGATGCAGAAATGAGTCCCCCTGAGTCGTGGCACCCCTCTCCTCACCCGAGATGGTCCAGGGGGGTGTTTCATAACTTGCAAACGAGGAAAATACATGCTGAGTTTGACTGCTATAAGTGAAGTGAGTTACAGTCACGTCAACAAAGCATCTATCTTCTTACCTAGCAAGGCAACAATGATTCTGATCATTGACTAAAAAGGCAAACATGTATTTTTGTTGAGCTGGGGCAACGCGAAACTGTTCTGGCAATAGGAATTGTTTTGCTAGGTCAACTTATGTCATAATATGATCTTTCTCGCACCGCTATTGCGTGCTTACAGGAATGCAAATGACCTCTGTGGTCCGTAAAAGCTGGATGCCCATAAGCACAAGTGAAAAAGAAATGAATGTGCAACTAAGTCCTAAGTATGTTTTGTTTAGGCCTTTCTTTGGTTGGCAGTCAAAAGAGCTTGCCAGGTAGCGCTGAAGGCAAACAAAGAGAAACAGACCATGGCAAAACCTTCAAGACTTCTTTTAAATGAGGATCTCAGAGGATTTGTAGTGGCTGGCGAAGTCCTTGTGATCTTGCAGAAAGAGCAGACCCCGTCTGCACGCCACCGGTGCTAGCTGTCAGGCAGCAAACACCGGCAGAGAAAACACAGATGGAAAATATGAACTGGATCTGATCCAGCAGGAAAGCTGGAAAGAGAAGGGGAGGAAACTGAAGACACAGTGCTGACAGTCATGGCAGGGAGGAGCAGAAGAGCTGAAGGAACCAGTTCTCCTGCCCCAACAAAAACCCACTTGTCTGTCCAAACGCTGGCAAGGAACCACCTTCCTCCCCATCTTGCTGCAGGGCAGGAGCAGAGGCTGTCTGGCCACAGGGCTGTGTTGGCTGAGGGCATCGCTGTGGCCTGAGAAGAGCCAGCACCATCGGTTCCTCCTGGGAGAGAAGGCAACAGAACCAAAGCACTTTAAATCTGCCACCCTGCCCTGTCAAGGCAGTGACACCCTGGACACAGCAGCAGCCAGAGGCTGGGTTCTTCAGAGCATCCCCTGGCGCACAAAAGCAGATCAAAGCAGCACAGAAGCCACTTCTGCAGCAAGACAAAGCCTGTGGCAATGGAAACACACATCTTTTGGCTTGCCCAACACCCCCGCCGTTGGCCTGGCCTGTTTGGCACACACGGAGGAAATCTCAGCGTGTGCTGCAGCACTGCTTTTGCAACTGCAGTCTGTAACTGTGCCCCAGGAAGTGGAGGTAGTTTCAAATGGAGGGAAATTACCTGGGGCAAACACCAAGCCTGTGAGAAAATTCCCTCCATAAATGGAGGGATAACGCTGCACGGGAATCACCAGCTTCCCAAGCATCCCCAGACATGCTTAATTCTGGGCAACTCTGCTTATTCAGGGTTTTATCCAAAAATCAGCAATATTGGGGAACAGAGTCCATCAGGAGAGAGAGATTTAGTGTTGTGGGAGCTGAAGACAACTGCTGTGACACAGAGACTTGTACTGTAGCACGAGCCCCAAGTTCTCAGCTGTGCCCCAAGCACATGCCTCCAGTGATTCTTCAGATTTACGGGGCTGAAGGGCCAGGCTGCACGTTGCTGGTAGAGCTGTGGTATTCCACAGCGACTTCCAAGCTGGGAGGCAGACAGGACAACACAGACAATTTATCCCAAATATTTCCCAAAAAGGAGAGGTACAAATGGGCGCCTTGAGAAAACAAGCGTGCCCAGGAAGTGATGGCCGTTCCCTGTCTTTCCGTAATTTGCAGAAATACAAATATTCCTGCTTTATCCACCGCGGCAGTGGATGCGGCAGGAATTGCACTGCTGTGTAAACACTGGGTAAGGCGTTTCGTCGCAGCCTCCCTCGCACACGTTCCTTCCCCTGCCCTCAGAGTAACCACGGGGGCGGCTCACAGCCACTAATTTGATGCTGACTACAACTCAGATAAGCATGACTGAGGAATGACCCTGATAGGGAGAGCAGAAATTGGTCTGCCTTGAAGGTGAAACATTTTCGCAAGAAGGAAATTAAATTCTTAGGTACTCCCATTCATGCAAGCAGAAGGAAGCAGCAATATTAGAAGTGCAGGCTATTTTTAGCTGGTTCTGGCAACTTTGCATGACATATCCTGTACATTCTCTATTTTTCCAAGGAAGTCAAGCTCAGAAAGCTTTCAGCTTCAGCCTGCTCTTAGGAGAGGATAACCTTCTTGAGATCTTTGCCAACACCATTAGCCAAGGATCTTGGGCAGAAAACCTCTTAACCCTGAAACCCAGAATCCCCATAATCTCAAGTTTTTTCCAACAAGCCCTTCTCCCAGCTGGGATATCCACATCCCAACAATGCTGTGTCTGGTTGGGTCTAGGCAAGCCCATGGGCCCACGTTTTTGTTGAATTTCAGACAAAGTGCACAGTGCCGTGTTGTGACCGGCCTCACACCAGCAGTGGGATGAACCAGGCCACACCATTTAGCACAGAAGTAGAAGGTGCCCAGGCAGACATGACGTGAGAGGGGACAGGACTCGGTGGCACCCAGTTATGCTCTGAGACACTGGGACTGCTGCATCCATCCCCAAGCCGCGGCCGGCCGGGGTGGGGGTGCAGGGAGGGCAGCCAGCGGGCCTCCAGCTGCAGCCACTTCCCCCGCACTCACAGCAGCTGGGGGAGTCCATGGGGATGAGGGGGCCTGACATTGCGGCCTTCTGGGCACCCTGTGGAGGAGACCCAGGTGGGCCGGGGCCGGGGCCGGGGCCGGGGCCTGGGTCTGAGCCTGGAAGCTGGGGCCTGAGGCCTGGGCCTGGGCCTACAGCAGGGGACTGGAGCCGGGGCTTGCGGTCGGCGCTGTGACCTGAAGCCTGGGTCTGGGGCCGGGGCCTGCCCACCCCGCGCCGGGGGGCGGTGCCGGGGCTGGCGCGGTGGGCGGTGGGGGGCAGAGGGGCGGCCCCACCGCGGGAGGCCCCGGCGCCGGCCCTTGGACCCGCGCGCCGCGCTGAGCCGAGCCGAGCCGAGCCATGGCGGCGCCGGGGCAGAATCTGGCCGTGGTGGTGCACCGAGCCGGGGAGCTGCGCCTGGTACGGGCCGGGGGGAGCGGGCCGCCTGGAGGCCGCAGCGGCTCGGCTCGGCGGGACCCGTGCGGAGGGAGCCGGGAGGGGGCCGCGCTGGGCGGCCGGGCCTGGGGGTGGCGAGGGCGGCCCCGCAGCACGGCCCGGGCGGGGCGGGGGGAGCCGGGCTGGGCCGGGCCGCCCCGCAGCACCGGCGGGCGAGCAGCTCCCCGGGGGCCCGCCGGGACCGAGTCCCGGTGTATGGGGGCGGGGGGCGTCCATTCCACCCGTTCCCCCCGGCTGGTGCCGGGTCAGTGAGCTGAACTGACCCCACGCTGGGAGCGGGGAAGGGCAGCGGCTGCCCCCACGCTCGGGGACCCGACCTGTGGGGCAAGCGGGGCGTGGGGAGCCCGAAGCAGGGGGCCGCCCCATGGCGAAGGGCCGCCCGAGCCCCTCTTTGGGTGTCGCGGGGCGACGGAGGGGACGGGGAGCGGAGGGACCGGTGGTGGGTACTGTTCGGTAGACAGCCCCGTGAGAGAGCCGTCCTCAGAAAGCAGAAATGGAGGGTGACCCGGTGCTTCGTCGGGCCATGGGAGCCCAAGGGGGAAGGAGGGTTCAAAGGGAGCCGCTGCCTGGGTCACGCTTGTGCCTCGTGGAGAGGGGGACCTTGGTTTTCCATCAGGGCTTCACACCGATTCCGCTTCTGTGACTGCGAACGCTTGGATGTCCTGGCTGCTGAACCGCTGTGGGCGCTGCTGGAAATTTCTGTTTGCCAGTTTGGCAAGTGCCAGGTCGGGAAAGGAAGATTTACATGGGCAAACATTGGCAGGCAGTTTTCTGTACAAACAGTACTGGCAGGAGGGCTTTTAGGAACATGCAGACTTTGGATACCTGCAGCAGCTCGTTTGGGGATGATTATCAGGGAAACAGTTGATTTTTTACCATTCCTGCACGGCTCAAGTGACGCGTGCCAAAGGCTACGTGGTGTTCGTGTGGGTAATTCCTGTGTGGCTCCCAACCACCTTTGATGTACCTGCAGTTTCACTACAAGCATGTGCAACCTTACTTCTACTAGAAATAAAAGGCATCGCCACAGTGAGTGAGAACTGAGGTGGTCCCTCTAGTTCAAGAACGCATTTCCAAAATCCTGCGATTTAGGAGGGTGTATGAGATTTGTGAGGGTGGGTGCTGGCTCCATCCTGTCTGTGTTGCTGGTCTCTGAACTGGCTTATGCCCAGATGCATGAGTTTTCCATGGGATATTGGTGCTGCTGGAGACATTGGAGGTGGTCGTCAGTGCTCCCCCGGCCTTACTGGCAGCCCCTCGATGTGTGATCCTCCCAGGCTTCTCTGAAGTTCAATGGCAGTCGTTGCATTGCCCCACTGATCACGTAAAGCTCACGGAAGGCAGTGAACTCTGAATTTGTTATCTGTGTTATTGATACTTAAAGTTAGGTGAGATAATTTTCCCCGTAATTCCCACACCCTTCTTGATTCTTGTGAACATGTTGGCCATGGGGAGTGTCACTGTGACTTCAATAGCTGACCTGCATTATGCAAAAATGGGTTGGCTTCATTTTTGTTGACTCTCCTCTTGATCTTAGGCAGTTGCCATAGACTCACATTTGCTGCCAGTTGGGGGTTTATTGCTTTTTATGCACGTACCATATCCTCTCTTTATATGTTTCCTTTCCCAGAAAACAACTGCTGTATTTCCTTCATCTCCTCAATTACACCAGTTGCTTTCTCTGAACCTCTCAGTGAACAATGAACAGCAAGCAGAACACGTGTCCTGAAACACTTTGGGATCTTCTAGTTTGGTCACTCCCTGTTTTCTACAAATCAGGCTGGAGGATTCACTTTCCACCAAGATGTTTGTTTTTCAGCACAGCTGTTACTGGAAAAAAAAAAAAAGAAAAAGTGTTTTTTCTGGGCTGAGGAATGCCACATACACATTTTTGGCTAGAAGTCGGCTTGCGTTATCTCTCGCCATGGACTGTTCTGTTGGTCCCGTTGAGATAGCTTAGTCAGTCTGTACCTCTGATGGGTGACCAGATTGCACACTTACTGGATATTTTCTGTATAAGAAGTTACATCTAGATCAACTTCTTTTAAAAATAATCATAGAATCATAGAATTGTTGAGGTTGGAAGGGACCTTTAAGATCATCGAGTCCAACCTTTAGCCTACCCTGACAAGAGCCACTTCTAAACCATGTCCCTAAGTGCCCCATCTACCCTTTTTTTAAACACCTCCAGGGATGGTGAATCCACCACCTCCCTGGGCAGCCTATTCCAATGTTTAATAACCCTTTCAGTGAAGAAATGTTTCCTAATATCTAATCTAAACCTCCCCTGACGTAACTTGAACCCGTTTCCCCTCGTCCTATCACTTGTCACCAGGGAGAAGAGGTCAGCCCCCATCTCTCTACAACCTCCTTTCAGGTAGTTGTAGAGGGTGATAAGGTCTCCCCTCAGCCTCCTCTTCTCCAGGCTAAACAACCCCAGCTCCCTCAGTCGTTCTTCATAAGGTTTGTCCTCCAGACCCCTCACCAGCTTTGTAGCCCTTCACTGGACACGCTCCAACACCTCAATGTCCCTCTTGTAGCGAGGGGCCCAAAACTGAACGGCTCTGGGCTGTGTCCTTAGTGGGACAAAACAAACACCCCAAGTAGAAAAAATGCAGGTATAGTTCTGAACATTGAAAATTTCAGTTGTTTTCAGTTCATTGAAAGTTTGAGTTGTACTTTGATTTGCACTCCAGTTGACGCGATTTTGGGCCATCCTGCCCCCTTACAACACTGATTATTCTTCTGCTTTATTATTCAAGCCGTAAAGAGGTGTCCTGCCAGTTACAAGAGGATGTGACTTTAAATGTGATTTACAGTAATGTTTATAATTGATGTATACATTGAGTTATTATTATGTAGTAAAAATATTTTCTATTCTTTATAATAATAACGCAAACACTGCTTTATAGAAACAGGTGGCTCAGAATTTTCCTGGTTACAGAAGGTGACTTTTTTGGTCAGCCAGTGGGATGAAGGATTCAGCTGAAACTTGAGGCTGTTCCAGGGCAGGAAGGTTTAGCATGTGGCTGTTGTCGGGGCAGGGGAGGGGAGTTTACTGCAAAATAATTTGGGGAGTGGATTTACAAGCTGGCTGTGTGCTCACTCAAGATGGATGCCCACGTTACTCCACCGTGCAAGCAAGAGGACGTGAGCTTCGGGAGGGAGTGTGGGCAGCACACTTCTGTCCCTCCTCGTTGCACAGCAATGCCTGATTGAGCAGACAGAACCAAAAACCTGATCACCTCACGGATTTACCTGAGCTACCCTGGACTGGCTTTCCACGAGGTATTCCCATGGCTATGCACAAGCAACTGAATGCTTTTTTTTTTTTTTTCCCTTTTTGTCCATAGGAAAACCGTCCGATCCCAGAACCGGGTCCCAATGGTAGGTCTAGAGATGACTGCTGCTGTCTGCTTGCTTTCTTTTCTCATTCTCTTTTGTCGCTCCTTGATATTATGAAGAGATGAAATATTTCTGAGAAAGTATAAAATAATCCAAAAAAGAATGTGTGGCTGAAACAGATAATGCTGCGTTTCCACTTGAAAAGAAGAGCTGGAGCAGTGACTGATACACCCCTTTTTCTGGCTTTTTCTGCTTCCTGTTTCATCAGTTCATGTGTTTCACATTCAACAGCCCTTGGGACACATCAGATGATCTTATTGCAGGACTAAATATTAATATGCTGGGCATATGGGCTGATAGAAATTTGATTCACTGACTCTCCAGGGCTGAAACTGTAGCCTGGGGAGAAGGAAAAATCAAATGGGCTTGCTCTTTTATTCTTGCTCCGGTGACAGTCACACTCTTCTTAGATTGTATTAGCTTTTGTTGACAGGCGTCTTACCGCATTTTAAGCTTTCCTGATTTGTAAATCCTTGTATAGTTTTGTAGTTCAGCAGGTGTCTCGTGAATATGCTGTGCATCCTAATGTGTGCATGTGCGGTTCTGGTACATTTATTTGATACTAGTAAATTCCAGTGTTTGGATGCTGGCTTGGCCTTTGTTGTGGGGCACAGGGACAGCATGCGCATCGCTTTCCCAGTGCCTGACAAGGTAAGTTTTTCTACAAGGAACCGTTCTTCCATTTCTGGCAGAGGTCCTCCTGCGGATGCATTCTGTTGGGATCTGCGGGTCTGACGTTCACTACTGGCAGCACGGTCGAATCGGGGATTTTGTGGTGAAGGACCCCATGGTGTTGGGGCACGAAGCTTCCGGGACTGTTGTCAAAGTGGGACCAGGAGTGGCTCATCTGAAACCAGGTGACTGGAATCAAAACTATCTTTTTATTTGTTTTCCTATTGATCAATTCCCGAGAATGTGTTGGTAACAGGCTGTGTGTTTTTGTGAGGTAAATTTATCTGATGTTCTGAGCTATGAATTGCACAGTGTGACCTCCTTCAGTGAGTGTCACTGTGCTGCCATTAATCACCCAGCTTGGCCCCTGTTGTTTATGGTATTTCTTTGGTATGCTTTATCCTGGGATATCTTGAACTGGACTGACTTTATTTTAACGCAGAGCAGAGCGTATGCTGGTACACGGTGCCTTTTGAAGAAGCTAGATAAAGCTTCAGAAAGCACGTATGTTGCTCTTGCCAACAACCTGCTGTTAATGTTTCTTCTCTGTGTGTGTTTTTGAAGGAGCAGATGGCCTCCTGCAGTGGAGAGAGGTCACTGGAGCAACTGTACCAGGCCCTATGGTGTGACCTCTGCAGTTCGCTATGCTCGTGAACGTCCTAGAAAACATCTGAGCAGTGAATTTTGCAAAGTTTGCTGGTGATAGCAATTTAGGCAGGGTATAAAGGACGCAGGAGAGCTAGCAAGAGTTACAGAGAGACCTTAAGGGTGCCTGGGCAATAAGATGCAGCTGAAATTCAATGCAGATAAACATAAAGTGGTTTCTGTGGCAGAAAAAAACAAAACCAGCTTCATATCTGAAATGATGGGCTGACCATCACTGCTGAACAGTGAGACCTTTGGCTCAGACACAGTGTGTGGGAACTTTGTCTCAGTAATGGTGAAAAATGCAAATCAGTGTTAGGAAAGGGACAGACTCAGTCAGAGGACATCTGGAGGTCTGCATGCACTTCTGGTCTCCTCCTTTCCAAAGGGATATAAAAGAAGTGAAAAATTTTCAGAGGCGGAGAAGGAGGTGACGTGTGGAGCATCATTTCTATGACAAATGACTGAGTTAGGAACTTGAGCTAGGCACTGGAGAGACAACTCAATGATGTGTGACACAGGTCTGAAGACTCATGGAGGGTAGGGAGAGGGTGCGTAAAGGTTGCCTGGTTGTCTGGTTCCTCCAATACAAGAGAAGGGACAGTGGAAACCAGGTACAGCATTCACCTAAGATCATAGAATGGTTTGGGTTGGAAGGGACCTTAAATACCATGTAGTTCCAACCCCCTTGCCCTGGGCAGGGACTCCTCCCACCACACCAGGTTGCTCCAAGCCCCGTCCAACCTGGCCTTGAACACCTCCAGGGATGGGGCAGCCACAACTTCTCTGGCCAACCTGGGCCAGGGCTCACTGCCCCACAGCCAAGAATTTCTTCCTCACATCTCATCTAATCTCATCAAATCTCCCCTCTTTCAGTTTAAAATGATCACCCCTCATCCTATGGCTCCTATCCCTGATCCAGAGTCCCTCCCCAGCTTTCCTGGAGCCCCTTTCAGGACTGGAAGGGGCTCCAAGGTCTCCCTGGAGCCTTCTCTTCTCCAGTTTGAACCCCCCCAACTCTCTCAGCCTGTCCTCACAGCAGAGGGGCTCCAGCCCTCCCAGCATCTCCAGGGCCTCCTCTGGACCTGCTCCAACAGGTCCATGCCCTTCTGATGCTGAGGGCTCCAGAGTTGGATGCAGTTCTCCAGGTGGGGTCTCACAAGGGCGGAGGGACAGAATTCCCTCCCTCGCCCTGCTGGCCATGCTTCTTTTGATGTAGCCCAGGATGTGGTTGGCTTGCTGGGCTACAAGTGCATATTGCCGGCTCATGTTGAGCTTCTCATCAGCCAACACCCCCAAGTCCTTCTCCTGAGGGCTGCTCTCCAGCCATTCCCCACCTGGCCTGGATTTGTGCTTGGGATTGCAGGGCTCCTTGGCGAAGGATGACATGGATGAAGGTGGAAAGTGGAGGAGAAATTGTTGAGGATTACTAAATACAAAGAAACCACACACAACTTGGGAGGCCCCATAGCTGAAGATAATGGGAGGCTGCGATAACATTCAGTACGTGCGTGTCCTGCTCCTCTCACCCCAAGACATCCCCTGTTGGCCATATCATAGGTGGTGTAGACGGCTCTTTACTTCAGTCTATCTTCCCACATGTCACTGTGTCCGGCTGAAAGTCTGTTGGTGGAGAGCTTCGCTGAGAGATTTGACTTTAATTGGCGTCCTCTGCCAAATAAAAAGGGCTGTCTTGTGTCCATGTGTACTTGCAAGTTGTACTGTGGTCACACAGTTGTTTTCTTTAGTCTGTCCTGCCTTGTGATTGCAGTTAAATAATTACTCTTTGTCCTGCAGCATGTGTCCTTCCAGCAGCCTGGGCTACTCCATCGTAGCATCAAGATGTCTCTGTTCCCTGACAGGTCCTGTCTCTCTCCTGCCTGTGCTTCTGCACCATGAGCTCCCTTCCCAAGGGACGGTCCTTTCCAGCTGGTGGCCAGCAGAGCTTACCTGCTCTGTCCTAATTATTTCCTCTTCCAGTTACTACAGATTCTGAAAAAAATCTGATCACTGTGCAGTTGCCTGGGGTGAGGGCTGCCTTTTCATCTGCTAAAGCTGAGTGCAAGGCAGCTGGAGAGAGGTTTGTATGTGGCTGAGCTTCCATCTGCTCTGTGTCTGTGCCTCTGAAACGCCGGCTCTTTCCCGTGAAGATCTTGGTGATGAAGCTGCCATGAAGGAAGTGTTAGGAACTTGCCTGGTACGTGCGGTGTGATCTGTCTCAGTTAGCAGATGTCCCTCATGCCAGGGTTTCATGCTGTCTTCCATGGATGTTCAGTGCTGCTCGTACCTGTGTGCTCACCTTCTTCCCGAGTAACAGTCTGCTTTCGCCCTGGCAGGTGATCGAGTGGCCATTGAGCCCGGTGTCCCAAGGGAAATGGATGAGTTCTGCAAAACTGGCCGATATAACTTGTCTCCAACCATCTTCTTCTGCGCCACGCCTCCTGATGATGGGAACTTGTGCCGCTACTATAAGCACAGTGCCAGCTACTGCTACAAGTTAGTCGGTGCTCCCTCTGCAGAGAAATATATACTCCCTGGGGGGGTTAGCTGAAGCAATTGCCTCTTGGCCCTTCTGAGTATCGCAGTGAGCACTCTTTTCTTGAACACGACAGGTTTTATTGCTTTCTGATCCATAAATAACATGTATAAGGCTTGGATGACAGCCATTTTGCAGAGGGTTTTTCAGGCAGGTGTAGTTTATCCCCTCTGGTGCCAGACAGAAACAAACATTTCTTGCATGTTTCCTGGGATGTCACCACTGTTTTACCCTTTAATTATTTTCCTTTTCCCGTTTGCGCCCTGCTCTTCATTTCTTTTCTGCTGTCTTTTTATATCCTTGCTTACTTAGGACGATGCCTGAAGGTCTTTATCTGGTTCTTTGAGCTGAGCTAGCTTTACCGCTGCTTTTCAGGAAGCACCGCTTTGACTGCTGATGCCTCGCTCTGTCATTTGAAACAGAGTCATTCTACTTAGAGCAGAACAGGAACAGAAAGCAGAGTCCCTGCTAAGCTGCTTTTTTGTGTGGCTCTGAGTGGCCCTGCTAAGCTGCCAGCGTTACACAGCTGTTTTCATATCCAGTTCAGCAAACTTGAGCGTGTGGCAGGACTGACGCTTTTGCTTAAAAGCAACTCTGTGCTTAAGTACTCTGGCAAATATGCAAGAAACCCAAATAAACCTCTGCGACGTTATACCCACGTAAGTGCATTTACACAAGGA
The DNA here is from genome assembly GCF_963924245.1 of Chroicocephalus ridibundus. Classification (NCBI taxonomy): domain Eukaryota; kingdom Metazoa; phylum Chordata; class Aves; order Charadriiformes; family Laridae; genus Chroicocephalus; species Chroicocephalus ridibundus. The sequence goes on from NC_086292.1 coordinate 28,278,904, forward strand.
GTTAAAAATAGTCTAAGGTAGTGGTTTCCTGAGACTGGTCTGCCTCTCGAGCTTGTTCTTTCTCAGTCTGTGTGGAGCTGGTACTTCCATGAGCAGGAATGTCCTTGGGATTGATCTTTGGTGCCTGCAGAGGAAGCCTACGGGATCAAATCGGTTGGAAGGAGGCACATGAATGCTCTTCTCATGGGAATCCTCGGGCAGGAAGCTCCTTTCAAAGTGGATCCCAAGCAGCTGCTGTCAGGAGGAGATGCTGGTCTGGAAGGGTCTAACTTCTCACTGTCCAGACCCACTGTCACTGATTTCCTGTGTGTTAAAATAACATTTTCTGACAACATCACAAGTTTTTGCTTGGGAGGAAGTGGCTGGTTTGTAGCTATCTTCTTCCAGGGTGTTGCTTTTTTTTCTCCAATTTCAGTAAATAATACTTTGGCTATTTTTTTTTTTTTTTTTTTAAAGCTGGGAAATGCAGAGCCTGGATCTGGTACTCCCCTGTTTCGGATCAGCAATGCCGTGGCTGTCTGAGGCAGAGCATGAAGTCTCTCTGCCAGCACAGATTTGCTAAGATAAGATGATGGTTGAGCTCAGTGGGCTCTCGTATACTTGGGCAGCTGTTGTCTGTCCTTCTGCAGGCGCGCAGACTCTCTGTTGGGTACTCTGAGTAATTTGATGGGGGTGGGATGGTGCCACAAAGCTGCCCTCCCCGTTGACAGGGCAGTACCCAGACCCAGTAGGAGCAGGTGCGATGCCCGACTCTCAGGCAACAGAACTTTTGGAGTCAGCCCTTCAGTGCCTCCTGGAGACAAGGGACATATAGATATCTTACAGCTGCCTTCCCGCAACTGCCATTTCCGTTACTTTGGCTTCGTGTTGGCTTGGATGAGATCTGACCTCAGGCTTCCCAGGGCTGTCAGAAGAGCCTTCCTCGCAGGCAGAGCTCCCGGCACCTGCTGTGTGAGAGCCCACACTGGTGGCTGTCTGGAGGGCTGCGTTGTGGGGCTGGGATTTATTTCTGCCAGCAGTTCACAAGGGTTTCACCCTCCTCTGCTTTTTTCCATCAGACTGTTTCTGTCTGAAAGGTGTTTGATACCCACTGTACACGTTTTCCCTGACTGCTGGGAGGGTGTGTGCTGGGACCAGTCCACTGGTTGAAACACTTGGTGCATCAGGGGAGGACATCCAGGGCGTGATGGGGAGACCTGGATCAGGCTGCCTTTGCTTTATGTGGCGTCACCATTGGCAGCAAGATGTTTTCTAAAAGCATGGACCTGAATGATTCAACCCAGATGAGGGGTCTGGGAGCTCACTGGTGTGTCCCAGCCGTAGGGCAGCCTTTGAGGTGGTGCATACGCAACTGTGGGGTTTATTCCAAAGGGATCGAGCAGCAAAGGAGTTTTAGGGTTGACTCACCAAGTGCTGGAGAGATGGTGTGGGGAAGTTTGTGGATCCCTGTGTTTGGTGCTTAGGCAAACCTCAGTGGTAAATGGTTTAGGTGTACTTGATGCTGCTTTGGAGGAAGGAAGGAGGCATTATAACCTCTTGAAACGCCTTCCAGTCCTGCATTTTGCAGACCAAGGGTGAGAGTGTATTTTGCACTGTGATTTAGACCCATGTTTGGTCTTCGAGTGTCATGGCTTTCCTCATCACTGTCATAAACCTCTTTGGTGACTGTTGCGTGTGTCTGGTTCTTGCAGGCTTCCAGATAATGTCACCTTTGAAGAAGGAGCCCTTATCGAGCCCCTTTCGGTGGGAATCCATGCCTGCAAAAGGGCGGGAGTCACTCTGGGAAGCAAAGTCTTCGTGTCTGGCTCTGGTACGGTGAACATATTCAGTTCCTGGGTTCTCTGCCTGCTGGGGCATGGAGGGGGATGGACAGGGCGCAAGCTGTGCTTCCAGGCTCTGCTGTAAGTGTGGCTCATGGCAGAGTTACAGGGATGCCAAGGGGGACCTTGAGGCTGTCCTTGCCCGTGCTGCACTACAGTGCTGCATTTTGAGCAGCCCAAATGCAAAGCGCAGTGTCTGGGCGTGCTGAGCCTGCCAGCTCACGGGAGCGGAGGAGCAGGTGGTGTTTTCCTTGCGGAGTCACTCCTGTAGCAATAGCTGCTGTTTCAGCAGCTGGTCTTACTGCCCTGGGACCGTGGTGTTGCTGTGATCCCAGAGCTGCCCACCTGGAAACACAGTCAGAGCCTCCTTTAGCCTGGGAATGTGCTGAGCTCTGGTCATGTTCAGAGCCTGCAGCTGGTGCCGTCTGACAGTTGTATATGTTCTCTTTCTCCCCTTTGTACCCAGGACCAATCGGCCTTGTTAATGTGCTTGTTGCTAAGATGATGGGTGCAGCGACTGTGGTAATTACAGGTAAGTTCTTTTAACCCTTAAGAGTGTGCCTGTTTCCCACAATACAGCACAACACTGACTAGTTCCACACTATTCCTTCAAGGTAACTGCTGGGGAAGGCAGCTCGAGCCCAGTGGAAAGTCTGGTCATGAACAGGGCAGTAGCGTGGCTGTCTGGAGGGAATCCTAGTAACCACCTCATTCCCCAGGACAAGACTTTGATCTTTGCACTAACTGGGGTCTGTAAGAAGGTGCAGGTTGCAACTGGTGCTTCTCTGCTAGGTCAGCGGACCAGGGTAATAACTTCTGCTTCCTAGCACAGACATGTTGTGCAGGTAGCGTAGCTACAGTGCTTCAGGGAGGGTAAACCAGAGGCTAATGAGTAGTCCTTGGGTCAAGCCTAGAGACCTTTTTCAGACTTTGAGCGGGTGTTTTGGGAAGAGGCAGTGCGTGTGTATGACAGAGCTCCAAGTTACAGAAGCTGCACTTGCTCCTGGTGCCTCAGATCACTGATGGACTTTTTTTTGTTTCCGTTTTGAGCTCTTCTGACCTCAGCTTTGTGTTTTGCCTTTGGCTTATAGGTCAAGCCTTGAGGATCAGGTTTTGTCTTCCTTGTAGTGCATATAGACCTTGATTATATCTGCTTCTAGTCTTTACCTAGGCACACAGCGTATTTTATACCATGTTTAGAGCTATTCTTGGAGGTTTGCTCCGAGTCGGTTTTTTCCTTCCTATTGTAGTGCTAGGTGATGGCCTGGACACATCTTTTCACAGTCCTTTCTGTGTGCAACCACATTGTTCCTCTAGTTCTCTTTTGCTGCCCTTCTTTCTGCTGTCCTGCTGGGGGGTTTATTTTCCACTGATTATCCGCAATGACCGAAGTGGCCTTTTTAGGGTCCCTGCATTTCAGAAATGGGCCTTCCTTGCATAACTGTGTTCTGGAGGTTTCTAGTCCATTGCTGCTTGCAGCCGTGTTTTTGTCAAGGTACACCTGGGAAACCACTGAGGATGGACATCACCCCTTTCTAGGTACCTGCTCCAGGATTGCACCACCTCCTAATGAAGAAGCTTTTTCTGGGGTCAACTCACAAACTGTCATTTGTGGGTATTTTCCCTTGTATTGTCTGCAACTGAAATGAGTCTCCATCGTCTTTGCAGCTGCCATTCTGATTGTTGCAGAGAGACGTTTGATGCCCCCTTCTCTTTGCCCTGCTAACCCAGCCCAGCTCCCTTCACCTCGCCTCAAAGTTCACGCTATTTTCTGTGTAGCTTGCCCAGAAGAATTGAGAGCTGGAATAACCTCAGGGGGTTCCCTGGTTGAAATTTCCACCTGGAGTTTGGACAGAGCATGGAAGTAGTGTTTCCACTAATCTCTGATCCTTCTGAGCAGTGGTGGCTGAGAGGAGTGGTTACAGGTAAGACTAGACAACGAGCACAGGTTGCTGCGGCGTTTTCGGGCCAAAGCCCCAACATGGACCTTTCAGAAGGCTGTTACTCCACCTCCCACACTTCGGGCCAGGTGTATTTTTGACCTGTCGATTACTGTGTTTCTGTCTTTGGGTTGAGAGACAAAATTCAGGTCCCACCCTTTTGCCTTTGCAGAAGCATCCTTCTGTAGAAGCTCATGACAGATTATTGCCTTCTCCTCTCTAAATCCTCTTGCTGCTGAGTCTGGGGCATTTTTTGCTCTGCTGGCCCCACCCTGCAGGCGCGTCCTTGGTGGATGTGATCAGTCCAGGCCTCAGATTTTGCAAAGCGTTGTCGTTTGAGTATGATGGTTGCTATAGCAGGAAAAGCAACTCTGCCTCATGAATCATGTATGAGGAACCTTGCTGCCGAGCTGAGCTGGTGCAGGAGCTGGTGGGTGACCCAGTCCTTGGGTGGGGAAGGGCTTGGTGAGCTGGCAGGGGTTGGTGGGGCTCAGCAGCTGGTTCAGCCTGAGGCCCCATCCCTGGTCCTGCCTGAGTGTGTTCTTCCCTGTGACACTGGCAGCTGCTTTGCCTCTGCCTGTGGACTGCTCCTGGGGACCTTCGGCAAGCAGGTCTGTATAGCATGTGCCACAGGGCTCCAGGTGGCCATAGGAAGTTCTCGGTACCTGGTTTGTAGGGTCATCAAGCTTGGCTACATGGAATTAACCCCTTCGCCTTGGCCTGGGTAATGATCCTGACTTGTTGACATCTCCCACTGAGAGGTGTTTGGCTGAGATGCTCAGAGACACCCATGGAGGTGCTGTCCCTAGTCAAATATTTGTACGTGACACGAGCTGAGGAATGGGTTTAGTTTGGCTTGTTGCCGCTGGGGATTTTGGTGCCCTTCTCAAGGAACTGCTTTTTGTGTCAGCTTTAGGAGCCAACACCTGCGAGGTGACTGTCTGCCCACAAAGGCCCTCTTGTACTTTGCTACCAGATTCTTTGAATTCGTTGCACGGAATTTTTACAATGTGTTTGTCTGTGAAGAGCTTTGTCTGCACAGCACTTAAGGCTTTAAATGTTTGTATTTGTTTTAACAAGCCGCACACAAATATAGAAATACCTTGAAGAGCTTTTTCCTGACCTGGGGAAACCTCATCTCCCACAGCTTCTGCGGTGAGTGCCTTTGGCACACCTGGAGTCAATGAATTTTGGGAAGTTATGTCTCTGCCAAGGGGTTGTGTCCCTTCTCTGGGACTCCTGGAGAGCAGCTGGCTCCGTAGCTAGAGACCAATGCTCAGCCCTACCCTTCCAAAGGCTCGTGTGCGCCAAAGCTTGCCTTTCCCCCCCAGATAAAGCAGTTTGCCTGATAAAAGGTATTCGTGTTTCTGATAACCTTTGCTCTTCTCCCTGCAGTGCTTTATTCCTGGCAGACTAGTGTTCTCCCTTTTGAGGGGTGAGGTGTAGTGTATTTACTGGACTGCAGTTGGGTGCAGGAGATTGGTTTGTTTCGTGGGTCCTCATCTGCTCTTCCCTGAGGTCTATGGCTTTCTCCGCTCTGCTGCTGAGTGGGTGCGATTGATATTTATGGACAACCTTCTGGCCTTCTGCCTTGCTGTTGCTCTGGAAACCTGCATTTCTCCTTAGAGGCGTGTAAAAGAGCAGCCTTATTCCCCAGCAAGTGAAGTGACACTTTGGGTATTCGCATGGCGGTGTTGGGCTGTCTTGCCTTACTCTGACTGCCACTGAAGGTACACTTAATAATTCCTACTTAAGGGAAACCCCTCCCCTCGTGCTACCTGAATCTGAAGTCCTGGCTGACAGTGCCTCCAGACACCTTGGAAGTCAAGGTCAGGGAAGACGAATAACTGGACAGAGTTCAACTCCTTTGTGAAAGAAGATCAACATGGAAAGTTTGAAAACTTCAAGAATATTTGCATGTTAAGTTGGCTCGTAAACCATCATGAGAAGCTTAAGTGTAATTTGATAACTTCCGTGGGAGCAGAAATAGAAGAACGGGCTACTCTTAGTCTGGCAGCCAAAACTTTAATTAGCTCCAGCCGCCAGGAAGTGAAAACAAATTCCTGACTAGAGGCAAGGTGCAACCCTTTAATTGTATAATTGACCAGTTTCCCAAGAGTTGTGTGGGGTTCAGCCACAGTAAGGTTTAAAATCTGGACTACTTGGTCCTTCCCAAGACTCACAAGTGTCTGGAGCTCTAAACAATGCGGTAACCTTCTCATCTGATAACCTGCAGACCTGTCCGCTTCAGTAAGTGCTTAGCGGTGATTCACTTAGGCCAGGTGTACCAAGATGTTATTGCAGCCCTGACCGGGTCTGACAGTGTGTCCCGTATGCCCCTCTGACACAAGGACTTCCTTTCCAACCAGGTCAGCAAACCAGAGGACAACTACAGGAAAAGTGTGGGGTTTTTTTTTGCTGCCAGAGAATGACTTTTGTGACCACTTTGAAAGGCACTGGCTGGCAGGGCCTGTTGCTCCAGGACACTGCCTCTGGATGTATTTCTGCCAAAGAGACAGTATAAACTACATTAGTGACTGGGCAGATTCTCTAAATGGCTGAATCCAGCTGTGTCCGCTACAAGCGGGTGTTTTGAGGCCAGTCTTCATGGGGAGTTTTGTCCGCTGCTGGGAGCACTGTTGAGCCCCTGTGGTCTCCTTGCTGTACACCGAGATTTGGGAGACACCTGCCATGCCAGGCAGAAGTATTTCTGAGCGTTTCAAGTGCCTCAAAAATGCCCATGCCTGTGCTTTTGCTGGTGGGAGGTCTCTGCTTGCAGCTCAGCTAGCAGAGGGTCATGACTGTACACGTGGCCTGAGGCCCAACGCTCACAGCTTGGGAGGAACGGATGTGAAAAATGCCTCCTGCAGCCCCAGGAATGAGAGCCCATGTTAAGGCTTCCAGGGTGATGCTGCCCCTACTTTACAGCCTTGGCTTTTCCTTCTTTGTCTGCATTTTATTACCTTTTGTTACCCCTTCTTGAAACTCCCTCCACAGGTCTCCTGGGTGCTCATCTCGGTGGGTGTGCCCACACCCGGCATCCCGAGCGCTCCCGCTGCCCGTGTGGGCATGTCCATCGCCTGCCCTGGCCGTAAATAATGTCACACTTGCCATGGTAGGCAGCGTAGGTCCTCTGGCTGCCTCCTCCCAGCACTGGGTCTGAGTCAGTGGCCCATGTCAGAGCAGTGGCCTCGTCCTCCTTCTCTTTTTCCTTGATGTTTTCCCCCCCATCCCCATCTCTGACTTCTCTGAAGACTGTGCCCTGGTGAGATGGGTATTTTCCAGTTTGTGGTGTGTGGGTGTGCTGTGTGTCTTGGCAAAGGCATCGTTTTCCAAGTCTTCAAGCCTAGGGCATTGCTTACCCCTCTATTTTGGGTGTAGGACATCTCTGGCTGTTAAGCTCAGTTTCCACCTTTGATCTGGATATCTTTTCCAGTGCCAACACACAAGCCTCTGTACTTGACCACTGCTTCAGTGCAAGGCGAAGAGGTGGTTTCTGCCTGGGAGATGCTACTCTTCTTGTCTGCTGTCCACCTCCTTATCTCCAGAGATGTTCTGGTCACCAGTGGCGCCTGGAGAAGGATGGGCGGCTTCCTTCCATGGGGTGTGGAAGAGAAGAGACAAACAGTGTGGCTACCCGCCAGGGCAGCACACTCCGTGGTACAAATCATTTTGTGGATCTTCAAAAGGCCAGGTTGGACGGGGTTTTGAGCAACCTGGTCTAATGGGAGGTGTCCCTGCCCAGGGCAGGGGGTGGAACTAAATGGTCTTTAAGGTCCTTTCCAACACAAACCATTCTATGAAAAGATATTTACAGTGCTGTCAAAATCCTCTCGACAGAGTACCAGCGTACAGCCATGCCTTTGCAGACATTTATCATCACCAGCTTTGTTGCTCTGTGTTAATGGGGTATCTGAGGTCCACCATATTACCAGATCCACTCCCTTTTTTTTTTTTTAATGGGCTTGCCTGCTCATTTGTCTGTGACAGAATCAGCGTGAGAGAGCTCAGCAGCCTCCAGTGCTGTTACAAGGAGGGTAAAAGGATGGGAGAGGTCTGTAACAGCAGGGACGCACTCAGAGACGACAACCGATGCATTCTGCACTTCGCTCAGCTGAAAGCATCTGCTGTTGGTTCACTGAGGAAGCCCTTGGAGAGCTCGTGATCTGCTCTCATCTGGTACCCTTAGAGGTGAAATGGCCACGTTAATGATCTGCTGAGCCTGGTGTCTCCTGTCGGAAAGGCTTCTCGGTGCTGTGCTGTCCATAGCCAGGTCATTTCTGGGTCATCAGGGAGCAAGGTCAGGGCAACCTTGCCTCTGCCTGGTGCCCTGTGAGAGGTATCCTTGGGGTGTGAGCAATAGCAGATAATCTTGAGAGCCAGGGAAGGAAAATGCGAAAGCGAGGGGCATTTTTTTTGCCTCATTGTAGGCTCCTCCTTTGGTTAGCTTGCGCAGTGTGTGTATAGCGTGGGTTTTTACAGTCCGTTTTCACCAGTGGAGGAATTAGTGAAGCTGCTTCATGAAAGAGTCATTGCCAGAGAGACGCTGGGCAGTGCAGCCTTAGAGAGTGGCAGCTTCGGTTAGACACAACCGCGCTGTTCAGCCAGGGCGAGTGTAGCTCAGCACTGCCCTGGCTGTCCTGCCCTCCTGCCTCCTTTTGCCTTTGCCTGCACTGGGGTTCCGCCGGTGCTTGGCCACGGCTGTTCCTGCTGTGGTTTCCGCTTGCGGCATGGATGTGCGTGCCCTTGGGAGCTAAGCTTGGCCTTCTAGTTTGTCTTGGCACCTTCTCGGTGTTCCTGCCGTACCAAAGAGAAATCGGGAGATTGACGAACTGATCACCCCTTGGGTCTAGAGGTGGCAGGTGTTCTTTCACTCAGACATCGCTTTGCGTAGTGTGGATTTCATCTGTGAGTTTATGCTTCAGCCTCTTTGAAACACACCCTCTTCTGCAGCTGGAAAGTCTTTGCCATCTCCTGTGTCTTTAAGTTGTCCTCATCGCTCAGCCTTCTCTGCCTGCCCAGAAAAGTGAGCGGGTCTCCACCCTGCAGGTCTCCTCATTGAAGGCTACCTGAATTAGCCGGAGGGAGCACAGACCCTTTTCTCTCCCGGTTGCCTGCTGCCCTGCGAACACATCTTCAGACCCCAGGCGTGTGTGCTTCCATCAGGGCTCCTTGATGGGGGATTGCTTGCATCAAGGGTGGGAAACCCTTTGGTTTGGGTGGGCTGCAGCTTCCCACCTCGTCCTACCACACAACAAAGTCTGTCTTCTCTCCTGAGAGAACTGATGGCTGGTCACCAAACAAGGGGGCTCTGCTGAGACATCAGATGGGGCTAGGGAGCAGACTTGCAGGCTCAGGTTCTCTCTCCCCTTCTGCTTCACGGAGTGCTGCAGTTCTTGGTTTGTTTTGTCTTTCCCCAGATCTGTCTGCCTCTCGTCTGCAAAAGGCCAAGGAGGTGGGGGCAGATTTCACCATTCAGGTGAAGAATGAGACCCCGCAGGAGGTGGCCTCCAAAGTGGAAAGTCTGCTTGGCTGCATGCCTGAGATAACAGTGGAGTGTACAGGAGTGCAGGCCTGCATCCAGGCTGGCATTTACGTGAGTACCGCTTGTCCCCGGGGTAAAGCGATGATGGTGCTGGCTTTTCTTTTTGTGGGACGCCATGGTGAATGACAGTTATTTCGCTCCCATAGTGCTTCGTTTCAGTGGGCTTGGTGTGGGGGAGAGAAGGTGCTCATTAGACAGCGAAGTAAGAGAGACAATTAAAGAGTTAACTTCTTTGTAGGCAGCAGGGGGATAATTATCTGATTCGATGCTTTACCACTTACCAAAGAGACTGCACTAAGACCCCGAAGCCCCGAGCGTGGCTACGCAGGCAGGGAGCTGCTACAAGTAGGACAGCTCCAACTAAGGAGGATAATTAAGAAAATTAATTCCAGCAGGTGAAGAAAGCAGTTAAGGAGGGGATGTTTTGTTGTCGTGGACTGCCCAGCGGGAGGATGCGAAGAAGGTAGTGCGGAGCTTCACAGTGAAAGGGCAGGAGGCACATGGGACAAGCTGCAAAAAGAGAAATTCCAGCGGGGCATCAGGCTCTCAGTTTTAAATCTCTCCCATTGAAATCCACAAGTACTTTTCATCCTCCTAAGTGCCATCATTTTTCAGAATGAGATTTAGATACCAAAATCCTTCAGAGATTTTTGAGAGATTGGTTTTTAAGCCTTGTTTATTGTGTGTTTCAGGCTTATGGGCTCCAGACAGCATCCTGTCTCACCCCTGGCATCTCTGCTGTGCAGAGTCCATTACAGCCACAAAGTGTGGCTTTATTTTTTTACAAAGTGCTGCACAGGCTCTGGTGACTCTATTTTGCAAAACATAACGTATTTGTGTGTTTGTTCTCCAGGCCACTCGTTCCGGTGGGACCTTGGTGCTGGTGGGGCTGGGGCCCGAGATGGTCACTGTGCCCATCGTGAACGCCGCCGTGCGGGAGGTGGATATCCGGGGGATATTCCGCTACTGCAACACGTGAGTCTCGTGCAGCATGGGCTGATTTGTCTTCAAGTCTGTCCTTAAGAAATTCCTGCTTTCCATAAGGAGAGAGAATGTGGAAAAGGCTGGTTTTCCTTACAGTTAGTTAAACCTCACTCTGAAATGCCAGCGCTGCAGTGCAGACAGTCTGATTGACGTGTCCTGCATTTTATGCCTTGGTTCCTGGACTGCAAACTTGACCACAACAAAGCAGCCCCAGCCCAGCTGGGTTGTCCCGCTCTCCCATTTTCTGCGGCATTTGGGGCAGAGAAAGGAAGAGGCCCAATAAACCCCTACTCTGCTGCAAGTAAGCAGGCCAAAATGAAAAATAAAAAAACCCCATAACATTTGTGTCTTCAACTCTTATGCCCTGTAGAAAGGGAAGGCCAGGTGCTGAGGGTGTTTCAGAAGAGACTGGCTTGTCCGCGAGTGCGCTGGCTCCTGGCATGGCAGGGAGGAACGCACAGCTTTTAGCTGCTTCAACCCTTTGTGCTGGGAGATCTCTGAGCAGCAGCTTGGCCTGGCCCTGACCCTACACGCTGCTTTGTGAAAAGCTGCCTGCCTGCCGGCATCCACCTGACTAACTTTTATTCTCCATTTTTGAGGCAAAGGATATGGGGAATATTAATTCTAGGCAAAAAGTCAAAATCTCAAGCTCAGCATCCTATGCCAAGCCAAGCATACCCAGCCTTGCTGCTGGTGCCCAGCTCTGCTCTCCTTGCTCGTCATGGAAGTCACATCATCAGTCTTGCTAGAGACCAGTGAATGCTGGGATGAGCAAGAGCCTTGTTTAGTTTTCATCATTTTGCTGGAGCTGAAGGTGCATCTGGAGCCAGTCTGAAGGCGTTGTGTGCTCTCTACAGAGAACTGAGCTGCATGGCTCATGGACAGGCAGGACTCTGAGTGTACTGAAAGCTGGCCTTGCCCTGGGAGCGGGAGAAGCTCAGCTGTCCTCTCATTGATCCTCTACTCCTGGGGCAGGGCTCGAGACCCAGCATCGCACGTTTGCAGCCTGGTTTCTGCTCTGTTCAGAGCTGTAGTCTCTTGCTAGTGGAACACGAATCTTTGCTTAGTCTGCAGAGGTGGTTTCCAGGAAGGATTTAGGAGATGTAGTCAGGCTCCTAAGAAGGAGCCTTTCTTTTTTTTAAGAAAAATGAGAGATGTCTTTAAGTAGGCAGTTTGGGAATCGGATTAGCTGCTGCATCCCTTCGTGTCCCCATCCCTCTAATTCGGCCCATGCAAATGGAGTGGCAGGACAGTCAAATTGGGTGAGTCTCTGCCAAAGAAGAGGTTGGAAGCTGACTGAGGCTTTTCCCTTCTTCTCCCTGCACCGACTCTATGAGTTTGAACTCCAGCGATCGGTCTGCAAGCAAGGAGGCTGGATGAGAGGAGAGTGACACACAGGAGTTGTGTTTTTCATCCGGTGCTTCAGAAGTGCAGTTGTTTACTGTGATTTTTCACTTGCTCAGCCTCTTGCGGGTGAAGCACAGCCACTGTCTGTACAGCAGTGCCGGCCATCTCGGTGCTCGACAGCCCACAGCAGCTGGCGTGTCCCATCTCCCATGCCTGATGCTTGAGGTTCCCCCTCTGGAAGATTGTTGTGGGCAAAACTCCCCTTGGTTGCCCGGGCTAAGGGAGTTACTGTCATGAAACCAGGCGACTCCGTGCTCTTTCTGTGGGGCTCCAGACTGGTGGCCGCTCTCACCTCCTGCTCTCCGTTTGCCTTGCAGGTGGCCTGTGGCAATTGCTCTGCTCGCATCCAAGCGGATCAACATCAAGCCCTTGGTTACCCACCGCTTCCCCCTGGAAAAGGCTCTGGAGGCGTTCGAGACCACCAAGAGGGGCGAGGGGGTCAAAGTGATGCTGAAGTGTGACCCCACCGACCACAACCCCTGAGATGCTGCAGTGCCCGGCCCTCTCCCCCGTTATGCCGCCTGCCTGAGACGCGAAGCATGAGGCCGCAGGAGGCTGATGTATGGCTGTTGCACCTTATGCAGGCGCTGCTTTGTAATAGAGCTGGAAAATCAAATGATAATGAGGGTGAATGGCACCGAGGGATACGCCACTAGAGCATTAACAGGTCACTACCAATGGAGAGCAATAGGGAATAGTTTGAATCAAAACTGGTCACCGTTTGGTCAGACACAGTTTACGCTGCTGTTTGGTTAGAGGCAATGGTTCATGCAGTTGGCTCTTCCCCGCCAGACCCCACACGCAGAAGAGCCTCGGTGTCCCTGCATCCATGGGGCAGAGCCGCCTGTGTGGCGGTGGGGTTTGTCCGCGCAGAGGTGCTGGGGGAGGGTGTCACCAGTCGCATGGGTTGAAGCAAGGATGGAGATGCTGGCGCCTCCACCTGCCCGCCCCGCCACTGCCCCAGGGCTGTGCTTGCTGCAGCTCTTCCCGCATGGCAATCCCTGGGCGCGGGATCGCCCTGCATGAATAATCCACCTTCCACTCGCACCTTGCCTTGGGTGCGCTCAGCGACTGACAGCCCATGGAACAAAGCCTGGCCAGCCCCCTCTATGGGAAGCGGCTGCACCATCGGGTCATTCTCTCCATGCCCTTTGCAAATAGCAAACTGCGGGCTCGAAGCTCAGAGCCTAGGGCTTTTTTGAAGAAGCTGGTCTGGAGGCCAGCTGGGACCATGTCTGGTGTGTCCCCAGGGGGCAGAAGGACCAGTGCCGAGCAGGCGTTTGCAGGGAAACTGCCCCGTCCCTGGCTGGGACCGCAGACAGCCCTGTCCTTACGTGACTCCCGAGGAGGAGCCGCTGTTGGGGGGCACAGCTTGCTTTTGGCATGGAGGGGAGCGCAGGTGAGAAGTAAGGGGACGGCATCACTCAAAGGTTTTACCACTGTGAACAAATTGTACCTTTTCGGGGATTTCAGGCCTTCCTGCTGAGTTTGTGAGCCATGAACGAGGTACTAATGAGGTAGCGGGTTGCAGATAGTAAAATCTTAATCTTTGATTACACTCGTGTTAATTTTAGTACTGAGAGATCAGTCACTTTCTTGGGCCGGTACTGAACTTCCATCAATAAATGCTGCCTACCTGATGCGTCTGTGTCCATTGGAGCGTTGGGGGGGTCTGTGACTTTGGGGACCGGTCGCTGGGGTGCTGGCAAGCTGCAGGTGAGCTCAGTGCAGACAGGACCAAGAAACCTTCACTGACCCAACCGCTTGCCAATCAAAGCCTGTTTTTATTGCAGAGGTGGATCAGTTAATCTTGGCAGAGGTAGAAACCTGGAAGTCGATGCTGTGTTTTAACAGGGCTGACATAACCCTGGGGAACGTCCCGTAGCCAGAAGGAGAGGCAGTCAGAGGACTGCTCAGTGTAAGCAGGGTCGTAAAACGTAAAAATGCGTCAGGCTGAGCTGGTAAAACCTACCCAGGAGCCTGGCCCTGTAATCGCATGTGGTGTTAGCAGAGCCTGCCCCAGAATTGCTAAAATGCACCTTGGCGAAGGGTGTGTGACGGCCGGGCAGGGGAAGGCTGCCCCGCTTTCGGCAGTGGCATGAACCGGGGCTTCCTGCTGGGCCCTGGGGCTCTCCTGGCCCCTGACTCCCGTGCTGGGGGTGCCAGGGCTGTGCAGCCCCCTGTGCCATGGCCGGGGGACCGCTGGCCATCGCAGAGCCCCTTATTGCTGTGAAATGTCGAGCTGCACCCTGTGGTCTCATGGGGCCATTTAATGCCCCAAGGGCTGAAGCCGTTCCCGAGGCTCAGCCTCGCTGGGCTCCTGGGCTGTAATTTGCTCCCATGGCAGGTCCTACTGGGGGGCAGCGCCAGCCGGGGGGGGGACATTGCTGGGGGCACTGACTCTGGCAGGACACAGCCGAAGGGGCTGTGCCTGGGCTCGAATCTGTATCCTCCCCCACCTCGCACCATGCGCATCCCCAGGACAGGGGAAACTCACTCCTGTGTTACCTGGGCTGCATCAAAAGAAGCAGGGCGAGGGGGGGAGGGATTCTGCCCCTCTGCCCTCATGAGACCCCACCTGGAGAACTGCGTCCAGCTTGGGAGCCCCCAACATAAGAAGGACATGGACCCATTCGAGCAGGTCCAGAGGAGGCCCTGGAGATGCTGGGAGGGCTGGAGCCCCTCTGCTGTGAGGAGAGGCTGAGAGAGCTGGGGGGGTTCAGCCTGGAGAAGAGAAGGCACCGGGGAGACCTTCCAGTCCTGAAAGGGGCTCCAGGGAAGCTGGGGAGGGACTCTGGATCAGAGAGGGGAGCCATGGGACCAAGGGGAGCGGTTGTAAACTGAAAGAGGGGGCATTTGATGAGATTAGATGAGATGTTGTGAAGAAATTATTTGCTGTGAGGGTGGTGAGCCCTTGGCCCAGGTTGGCCAGAGAAGCTGTGGGTGCCCCATCCCTGGAGGTGTTCAAGGCCAGGTTGGATGGGGCTTGGAGCAACCGGGTGTGGTGGGAGGTGTCCCTGCCCAGGGCAGGGGGTGGCACTGGATGATCTTTAAGGTTCCTTCCCCCCAGACTGTTCTATGAGTCTATTTCCCAGTGGGCCGTTGCAAATCCTCTGTAAGAGGAGCAAGGCCAGCACAATGCCACAAGTGTTGGAGATCTTCAGGTGACCGAGACCCAACTACAGGAGGCAAGAAAATGACTTAAAACATCAGTCAGCTTTATTTAAGTTCAATCACAGCCTGCGAGAACGGCAGCCCAGCGATGCAAAGCCAGGCATTAGTTAAACAAGTACAAATGATTCCCCATCAAAAGACGGTGACACTGCTGAAAGACGCCAACTCGAACACAACTAAGGCCCTATGCAAACCCAGGGAAGGCTCAGAGTGCTAACGAGCGCTAACGAGGAGAGCCGAGCCGGGTTGAAGGAGAGGGATGGTGGAGAGCTCTGGCTGTCACCCCGTGTGCCTGCTGCCCACGTCTTGGGGCAAAGTGCTGTGAATTCAGGCTGTGCAGAGGCGCCAAGCTGTTCCCCAAAGCTGTTTGGAGCTATTCCCCGTGTGACTCGGCAGCGGACGGGCTCTGTCTCGTGGGATTAAGGTGGCAGAGCCAGGCTTGACCTGCACACTGGGTTTCGGGATTGGGACATTCCGGCCTGAGCCTGGCGCGGGGCTGCGGGAGTGTGCGGGTGGTAGCAGGATGCCCTGGGCTCAGGGGCTCACGCTGGGGCAGTGCGGGGCGATGCTGGGACGGCAACGCTTTACCAGCACACCACGTGCTGGTCTCAGCTCTGCGGGGTCTCAGCATCCATGCTCTTGGCTGCGGATGGCTTTCTCCTGGGGATGGTGGCGGGTGGGAGCCCAGGGCCATGACCACCCGAAGCATCACTGCATGGAAGCTGGGGCTGTACACGCATTTCCAAAGAAGATTGGAGCCTGGG
Organism: Chroicocephalus ridibundus; assembly: GCF_963924245.1. NCBI lineage: Eukaryota > Metazoa > Chordata > Aves > Charadriiformes > Laridae > Chroicocephalus > Chroicocephalus ridibundus. The sequence goes on from NC_086292.1 coordinate 28,294,538, forward strand.
GGCGAAACGGCATGGGGTAGGGTCAGAAGTTCTCATAGTGATGTGCAAAGTACGCCTGGTCCTTCTTGTTCAGCTGCCGACAAGCCTTTTCCACGTTCTTCGTCATCCCGGGTGGGCCACAGCTGAACACCCCGATCTTCTGCACCTGGGGAAGGAGGGAGCCAAAGGGGTGGAACCCAGCAGCACCACCTCTCCCCCCAGCCCAGCCCCCCCCACCCCTTGTCCTCAGGCAGCTTTGGGCACAGACACCAGCCGAGCAGTCTGCCCCAGCCTGAGGAGGCTTTTGGGGAGGTTGTCACCTCCCTTTGGACCCACTGGGGACATGGAGGAAGGGTGGGATCCCCCGAGGTCTCTGCCAGCTCTTGGCAGTGGCTGCAGCTGGGGTCTCACCATGGTGGTGGTGGTGGGGAGCATTTGGCTGGTGTGGGGCATTGGTGACCCTCATCCTGGCTCCAAAGGGAAAGTGGGGCTCATGTCCCTTCTGCCCTCCCCTTGGTGCGGATGCCACCAAGGTCTTCAAGACCTTGGGGCCAGGCTGGGACCGGTCCTCCACACCGGCCAGTGGGTGCCCCCCGCTCCTGTCCCCCGCCAGGCACTGACCTCGGGGTGCACCTCCTGCAGAGAGTCGAAGAAGGGTACGAAGGGAGGGCGCCCGAAATGGGTGATGGAGCGCAGCCCCGTGAACAGGCTCTTGTTCAGCACCTTCTGGAAGTGCCGCTCGCAGATGTACTGGAAGAGAGATCAGTGCGCGTCAGCTGGCCCGGCACGGCATGGCATCCTCCCCGGAGGGCGGCCAGGCTCACCAGCATGGTGGTGCGCAGGTCAAACTTCTCGGCCAGCTGCGTGATGTAGATGTGCACGGACACCAGGTCGTTCCTGTCCGCCTCCTCCACCTCGCGAATGATGTCTGCCAGCCACTCAAACTGCCGCTGTGTGCGCGTCACCCAGATGAAGTAGATCTGTGGCACACAAGGACAAGGCTCAGCATGGGCCCAGCACCCCATGCACATCCATGGGGCTCCTTCCTAGCTCGGTCGTAGGGGATTTTGCCCTTGAAGAAGCCACCAGCAGCAGGAGGCATCTCAGGAGGGCTTTTGTCCTCCAGATGCTTCCACTTACCTTCTTACACAGCAGCTTGGAGCTGATGGATGACTTGAAGACCAGGTCCTTGAGGATGGATGCGAAGGGCGTCACCCCGATGCCTCCCCCCACCAGCACCGACACCTCAAACTTGTTCCACTCCTGATGGCCCTCCCCAAAGGGCCCGTCCAGATAGAGCTGAAAGGGAGCCAGCCGTCAGCAGAGCATCTCCCTCCTCCACTTGCCCGGCTCTTGGCCACCGTCAAGGCTTGGAGAAGTGCCTTGGGCTGGACACAACCCATTGCCGAGACGCTCTTGGGCTTGGATGTCCCCAGAGAAGCAGCGCGGAGCTCACCTTGGGCAGCTGGCCAATGAGGGCCAGGCTCTCGGGGGAGTAGAGCTCCCGCAGGCGGGTGGTCCAGGGCCCCACGGCCCGGATGTGCAGGCTCAGCGTGTCCTCGTGCGGCGCCGAGGTCAGGGTGAAGGGGTGGTACTCGGTGGTGCCCAGGGCCACACAGGCGATGCGCACCCACTGCCCGGACTTGTAGTCAAAGTCCTGAGGCCGCTGGAACCGGAGGTGGGTGACACCTGGAGGGGGGGAAGGGGGCTTCATTAAGGTGGAGACATTGAGCATTGGTGGGTGGGAAAGGGCTTGGGGACAAGCCATGGGGCCAGGCACAGGGCTCAGGATGATGGAGAGGCCGTGCCGGGGCAAAGCCCAGGGGCCAAGCGGTTCTTCTTGGGTAAATAACTGATCCCAGGGTGTGATGGCCTGAGCTCCGTGCCTCAGTTTCCCTACCTGTGTGAGGGGGTGGCACAGGAGACCCTTGCCATACAGGGGTGCTGCAAAGGCATCGGGGCAACACCATGTGTAATGGGATTCAGCTAACTCTTGGAGGTGCCAGCCTGAGCCACCAGCGTGTGACAGCCAGCGGGACCATTCCTGGGGCCAGAGTCACCCATGTGCCACCTGGGCTGGGAGCTGCCGCCATCTCAGAGCTGGCAGGGCTGGAAGCTGCGCTTCTTCCACCGCCATAGCCCCACGTGTTTGGCCGGGGAGGGTGCGGTACCTGAGGGCAGGAGCTCGGCTTTCACCACGCTGATCTCCACCTTCTTCCTGCTGAGGCTGAGCAGCTTGTCCGCGCTGTAGATGAGAGCTGGGATGATGAAGTAGATGTGGAAGCGGGGCTGCTGGATCAGCGCGTAGCTGCCGTGGATGATGACCTGGGCAGGGAGCACCCCCCCATCAGCAAGGCACTCGGCACAACAAGCCATTGCCCCATGTCTGATTTGGGGCTCAGCAGCAGAGGGAAGCCAAGATTATGGCCACCAGCTCCCTTGGGACCTCCCCAGCTACTTCACCGTGGGGGCCAGGCTGACCCACGGGCTTGCGATGCATCGGCAACACCCCACCCTCCCAGCCCAAAAGCTTTACCAGGACGTAGAGGAGCACGTAGAGATGGTGGGTGATCCAGAAGCCCTGGAAGCTGACGCGTCGGAAGTGGTGGGTGGCGAACACGTACATCACGGCCAGGATGACGAGCAGCAGCACTCCCGTCATGCCTGTGGGAAGAGGGGTTGGGAGGTCCCGGGGGAGAGGGGTGGGGGTCGTCAGGGCAGCCCCACAGCGGCTCCATCCACAGAGGGCTGCCCATCCCGGGCACAGGCACGCAGGCGGTTTGCCTGCCTGGTGGTCTCACCTGGAATAGTCTGGAAGACCCACCAGTAATACTTCTGTGGGAGCTGTGACCTGGAGAGGGACAAGAGATTGCACCGTGGGGTGGCCAGAGCAAATGCCCGGTTTCCACTTTCGTTCCTGTGCCATGCCCAGGACACCGCGTCTGGACTGTGCTTTGAATTTCACCTACCCATCATCCATAAAGACACTGGAGAAGAGGCAGGACAGCACGCTGAGAGGCATGACTGAGAAGATGTAGACATTGACTATGTGACCTGCAGTGTGGAGCACTGTAAGAGACAGAAAGTGGGAGAGAAACGCATCACTGTTGCTGCGGATGGAGACGCGGCAGACCCTGCTGACGTGCCCAGGGACCTGGCAATTCCTCCTCTCCTCTGGTGCGAAGCATCTACGTCTCTCCAGGCTCCATGTGGGTTTTCAAGCTTCTGCCTGGTCCTGCTGTGCCATGATGGGCTGATCCTCCTGCTTTAGCTGTGTTTCGTGGGTGGCACATCCCCCAGCAGCCCACCTACCTGAGAAAATCAGGGCTGCCATGGCAACCCAGCGGTGGAAGTCCACGGCGGCGTCGAAGGGGATGTAGTGATTGAGGAAGGTCTCCCGCAGGACGGTGATGAGGTTGCGGCACATGGTAAGCAGGATGTAGGAGTACATGAAGGAGATGCAGGCAGCCGACCCCCGGGAGATGATGATCCCCACAAAGGTGGTCTGTGCGATTCCGGTGCTGGGGGATGCAAAAGCATAGTCTGGGGAGAGAGAGCAGAGGGGGTGTCAACACGCCTGGCACTGAGGGCCATGACCCTTCCTGCAACCCACCTGCGTGGCTCCACCAAGGAAAGGCCAGCAGGGATGGGGCTGTGTGGGGGCAGGGGCACGATTCTCTCCGTCAGACCCCCCCAGAGCTGCTGGGCGGCAGGGTCTCCTTGGAGGTCAAAGCAAGGCATTGTTCTCTGCTGGGCTCTGTGTCCTCAGTTGGGCATCCCAATATGAGAGGCGTCAACAAACTGGAATGAGTCCAGTGGAGGTCACCAAGATGAGTGGGAGGTGGAGGATGTCACGTAGGGAAAAGGCTGAGGGAAATGGGCTCGTTCAGGCTGGAGGAGATGGGTGAGGGAAGACCTTGTGGTTGTCGGCAGACACTTAATGGGTGCTACAGAGGGGAGAGAGCCAAACTCTTTCTCACGGATGCGCAGTGAAAGGATGAGAGGCAACAGCATGAGCTTCATTGAAGGAAATTCAGGTTTAACATAAAATAAAAACTCTTCACAGGGAGGATGGCCAAAAACTAGCACAGGCCCAACAAGGTGGCAGGATCTCCAACCTTGGGGCTCTTCAAACCTTCTCTAGACAAGGCCTTTGGCAGCCTGGTTCAGCTTTGAAATTGGCCTTGCTCTGAGCAGAACGTTGGACCAGACCCTTCCAGAGGTCCCGTCCTACCTCACTAATCCTTTGGTTATTCCAGGGGAGGACAAACACTGTTGCCCAAAGTTGTGCCAGGACCTTTCACACCCCAGTATGCCCCATGCAACCAGCAACTTCAAGGAGCAGAGGCCATGTTCACCTCCGCGTCTGGGGCAGCGGGGCTGGGTGGGCACTCACAGTAAGCTCTCTCCACGAACAGGCCAGCAGTGATGGCAGAGAAGAGGACCACGCAGACAATGTGGCGCCGGTAATTCTCAACGAAGCGCTTGAACTCCTGGATCTTCTGCTGAACTTTGTTTCGCTCGTACTTCTTCCGTTGGGCTTCAGTGTATAAATGCAGCTGGCACTGGTTCACCCTGGCAAATACAGGAGGGCGGGTGTCCTTTTGAGGCTTAGCCAGCAAGGAATGGCTCAGGGCAATGCTGCCCAGATGTGGGTCTTCCTCCCAGTACAGCGCTGTGACCCCCTCTGCATGCCAGTAACGGCAGGGACTTGCAGAGCACAGCGACAGCAGTTCACCTCGGGTTGGCCCGTAGTCTATACACTTTTGAAAAGCTGATAACAAGCGTGCAGATAGTGACTCATAAATCATAGATAAGAAGTGTGTGTAAAAGATGATTTTTTAGAGTAGGGGAAAGTCCTTGGAACTATTAAGGCAAGTCAGGATATTCTGGCGGTAAGTGACAACTGCTTAACGTCTTCCTCGTAGAAATATTTGGGGCCACCACAGCAGCGAGGACTGGAGTCTCTCCTGCAGCTCTTGCAGGCAGCCCACGGGTCACCCAGCAGCGTCCCAAGGGGCAGAGGAGTGCAGGCAGGACCTGCCAGGCAAAGCTTCTGTCTGCGGGCAAGGCGTACGCCCTAAAAACCGCTCTCCCCACCTCTGGAGTCAGCCATTTGATCACATCGACCAGACCTGGCTATGGCACCGTCCCCACTGGGATGGGGCTGTTCCCCCAGCTCCTTGGCCAGCGTGGTGTGCCTGAGGGGCTGGGGCATCTCCTGCAGGGATGGTCTCACATCCCCTCCCTACGTTGCTCCACCACCCTGGGGGTGCTGGCTCCCTGCAGCTGTGCCGTTTGAGTGGAGGACGAGCCGGTCTGACACAAAGAAACAGCAAGTGGGCTGAACCCGGGTGCGAGCAGCGTACCCTTTGAGGAGATGGTGTACTCACTTTCTGAACGGTCTCTTCCTCAGCTCTTGCCCTTCTCGCTCCACATAGTGGCCCGTGCTGTTCAGGTTTGGGTCTTTCTCCTCATCTGCGATGGTTCTGTTGGGAAGAGAGCTATGTCTAAGCCCAAAGCCGTACTTGCAGGAAGGGCTCGCCAAAATTTTCCCCATTCCTCTGCTTTCCAGCTCAGGCTCATCTGAGAAGGTGTCCAGCTCTTTCCTGCATCCCCGCTTGCATTAACTTTAATTGCAGGGTACACGGGCTGGATTCACTCCTGGATAACCAGCTCCTCTGAAAAGCCAGGTAGGACTCCCATCCCCACACTGTGGATGCAAGGGGGGCTCTGCGGGAGGTAGTCCCTCCCCTCTGCCCCGCTGGGTGCCAGGGGTGGGCAGCAGCCCCACCACAGTGTCCGGCTTGCTCGTGGTCATGTCCCAGTGCGGTCGTCCCCCTTCCCCAGCGCTGGGCCTGCAAAAACCCGGTGGGAGCATTCATCGGAGAGGCTGAGGCCAAGGACGGATGTGCATCAGACGGAAAGAGAAGAAGAAAGAGCAGCAGCAGCCAGACTAAGGAGGAGAGCTTACCCTTTTGGTTCTTTCTTTTTTAGGAAGGAGACGCGGTTGTGCAGGTTTTGCTTGAGGACCTCAGGGACGCCTTTCAGGAACCAAAAGGACAAAGAGCTGTTTAGAGAGTGTGAGACGTGGTGGAGAAGGTTTAGGCAGGTCCCCTGGCCAGGGCTGGGGCTCAGAGGTGCTGAGCGGACCCAAACGTGTCACACACGGAGCGACAGCCCCGTTACTGCAGCTGAGTTGGAGAGATTGATGGGACAAGGTTTGGGAGCTACGCATTGGGTGCTGCCCATTGCCCCTGGCTCTGCAGGGCCTGGGGTGACCCAGTGCTCCTGCCCACTGACCTTTGACGCAGAGCTGGGTGAGACGAAGCTCGTTGTCGTGGTCCCGCAGCATGTAGTGGAAATCTTCCCAGGTCAGCTCATCCCTGTCCTGAAACCCTGAGGCCCGAAACATGGACTCGGTCACCTGCTCTGCCTGGTCTCTTGTCAGGCAGTTGTTGGAGATCTCGATGAAGGACCTGGAGCAAGAAGGGGAGATGGGGAGTTTAGAGGACCACAGCCTGAGCTCTTTAAATCAGCACAGGGCAGAGCTTCAGACCAGTTTCCCAGGAGAAATGGTCTCTTCATTGCAAGTGTTGAGCCCGTGGGCTCTCACATAGCACTCTTGGGGAGTGAAACACAGAAACTGGGAGCTGCTTTTGAAGACATCCATGTGTACAGACATTGTGAAAACATCTAGAGAGGTAAGAAGTACCTGAGCATCCTCAGAAACTCCTCCTTGGAGAGGAACCCATTCTCATCAATGTCATACATCCTGAACATCACCTTGGACTTCTCCTCTGGGGACCCTAGTGGGGAGGGAGAGATGCAAAGTAAGAACTTTGAGAGTCTGGAGCTACAGTGGTGAAGTCTCATCCAGCTCCGAAAAGACTGAAAGCACGCCGCTGACGGCAGCTTGAGTGGTGACCGAATGGGAACAGCGTGCCACCCTTCCGCTTGACTTTCTCAAGTGCAAGGTGAAAAATCAGGTAGATACACATCCTTTCCTGTGCATTATTTTGCAAACTCAAAATGTGCTCTTTGCACGGCAAGGATTTTTCTGGGAGCTGCTTTGATTGAATCTGCCATTCCCAACCTCCATCTATGAATCTACCTTTCCAGTGGTCATTTAGGGGGAGTCAGAGACGATATCTGATACGGCCATTATCATCTGTCAGGGACAGGATGTGTGGGCTCTTCAGGAGAGAGCTCCCCCCATGGACAGTCTTACAGAAAACATAATCAGACTGTCACTGCCCTGTAACTTGAGTTGAAGCTGTCCTAAGCGAAGGGAATTTTAACCTGTAGGAGTGTCTACAGATCAACCTGCTGGACCGATCTCGTCCTTTGCTCTGTTGGTGGCCTTGCCAGAGCCTGCAAACAGGAGTGAGGGCACCAGATGAAGACCCTAACCAGCTCCAGCTCCCACCTTTCATGAAGACCACCAAGATATCCAGGAACTCCCGGAAGGAGATGTAGCCGTTGCCATCCTTGTCAGCCAGGGAGAACATGGAGTCCACAAACACGGAGTGGGCTTTGAGCCCCAGGGCTTCGGCAAACTCAGCCCTGCTCAGTTCACACGTCAGAGACTCCTTTGCCTTCTGTGAAGATTCGAAGTTGAGCTCGCCGGCATCGGACTTGTCGATTTCCAGCACCTGCAGGTTGTGTCCCACAAAAGAAATCCCATGAGTGCTGGCGGAGCAGGGGGCTGGCATTCACTTGCCTGACCCATTGCACAAAGACCGGTGGCTGCCCTGCCACAAAACTCATGGGGAAGTCCCGTGTTTCTCCTACACCACCTGACTTTCGCACTGAACACCACTGAATGTTAGGGAGACCTCAGTTACATCATCCAAAAGCCTCTTTGCAACTTTAAACCCTTATATCACCACAGCAGAACTCCCTTCATCTTCTGCAAGGGAAGATGTCCCTTGGTCCTGAAAGTATTGGCAACTTCCTTGCGCATGGCTTACCAGATCTTACAGAGAGCCACAGCAGCAACGTTCATTGCTTAACCAATACAGAAATACCTTCCTCCATGCATCGGAGCCTGCCACACCTCTACATACCTGAGCAAACAGGTGCCTGAAGAAGGTCTCCAAAATTTGTTTTCTCTGCTCCTGAGTGACTGCCCGTTTCATCAGGCTCTGCTCCGTCATCTCAGACAGATGCAGATCAAGGCCACTCTCCTTCAAGTAGCTCTGTAGCTTCCCGATGAAGATGCTCCTCTCTGCCTCCTCACTGAAAAGCAGCACCTGCAAAAGACGCCCCCCCGCCCCCGCACGGCTGTGAGCAGCAGAGGCGCAGTCGGGATGTGGGCGCTGCTGCTCTTCTTCACCACAGTGGTCACTCCATGGTGTGAGCTGCACCCGGATGTTCTCAGGAGGCCGCAATCACCCTTCAGGGACCTACACTCCTGCCAGTACCCAGCACTGAGTGGTGCAGTGGTGGCGGCGACCAGTGGCAGAGGATGGCGGAGGGTCCAGGGGAAGGAATCATACCCCAGGCATCACAGTACTCACCAGGTCGTACTCCTTGGGGCTCTTCAGGAGCAGAGCTTTGTTCCCTTTGTTGCTAGAGAGGATCACCTCCACCCTTTGATGGGCTTTCAGGTTGATGCTCCGAAGCACAGACCCTCTCCCATCCAGCACTTTGAGCACTTTGTCAGCTTGGAGCTGAATGTAGACGAGAGAGCTGTCTGTCTTGGGGCCGTGCCACTCCATGGCTGGTGGGAGAGAGCAGAGGACTCAGCTGGAATGGTTTGCCTGTGCTCCTGTGCATCCCAGCACTTCCTCCTTCACCAAGAGGCAGCTTGGGAGTGATTGCATGACCAGACACATGCTAAGGGAAAAACGATGATCTCCCAACTGCAAAGCTCAAGCATACGGACACAGGAGGAGTACAGGCCATGGAGCAGGGAGGCGGGACTTTTCCAGTGTCCAGAGCAAGGAGATACAGTCCCTGTCCTGGAGCTACTGATGCAAGCGCTCTACATGGGTTTACTTTATGTAAGGTGTGATCTGGAGAGGGTAGTAATTAGAGGGTCATAGGATAACTCCGGTTGGAAGGGACTCTGGTTGGAAGGGACTCCCGCCCAGCCTCCTGCCCAAAGTAGGATCAGCTAAGGGGGTCAGGCCAGTCTGCTCAAGGTTTTATCAAGGTGGGTCTTGGATAGGATGGAGACTCCGCAACCTCTCTGGGCTACCTGCTCCACTGCTTGACTACCCTCCTGGGGAAATAAAGCCAGTCTGGAAATAAGCTCCGAGCCCAGCCCTGCCTTGGTATGTGCCCTGACTTCAGCAGCATCACCAGGCACCACCACAGGACCAAGAGTGCTGCCTCACCCTGTACTGCCTCGCCGGTCACCTCCCTCCGCACGCTGCAGCCCTGCTTCTTCTGCAGCTTCTGGAAATCTTTCTTGCGGAAAACAGCAACGATCCAGGCAACAAAAAGAGTCACTGAGGACACATGGGAGAAGAAAGCATGAGATGCCACAAAGCTCCTTCCCTCTTTGGAAGCATCACCATTATGACTGGGGCAGACAGGGGTTTGTTTCTTCCCCATCACCCCCAGTTCAACGCTAAGTGGTTTTGTTTAATGCAGGGCTGCACCATGAAAGCCCTACTCCCATCTGATGCCCAAGGACCCTGCCACCTCAAGGACTCAGGAGTGGCCAGGACTCAGCAGTTCCTGCTTGGAGGTTCCTGGTCCATGGGCACTAAGCCCCTTTCTCCGGTGGGAGAGGGGACGGGTAAAGAAACAGAGCAGCAAACCTAAAGGCAGACAGCAGAGGACAACGACGATGATCCCAAAGCCTGCGCCACTGCCTTCAAAGTAGTCCAGCACGGTCATGGGTGTGCAGTTGGCCAGTTGTTGAGCGGTCAGCTGCTGGGGCTGGGGGCATGGGTCACCTGCATGGGGGTAGACAGGCTGTGAGTGTCACGGACCTTTTACCCATCTCACCTCCACCGTCCCCAGGGACCTCTGCATTAAGATGCCAGCGGGGTTTATTGCCGAGTGACCCAGGGAGCACTGCAAAACTGGGATGTTCCAGTTAAACTCCAGGTTTCAAAGGTCAGCCCTTGTTCTCAGGTGGGACCTTTGCTTGCTATAGCAAAACAAGTGCAGAACTGGGCTCAAGCGCTCTGGGAGTCCAGCACCATCACCTCTCCCCATGGGATGGGCTCAGCAGGAAGCACGCTGGGCCATGGCAAATCGTGGCTCAGAGCCTCTGCTCATCCGGATGCTGTAAATCCAGGGAGTCCTCCGGTACAATCACATGGAGTGTACGCCAAGGGAACCAAACACCTTGCAAGAGCTGGAACACGTGCCTAATAAACCGCTTTCAGTAAATGGGAAGGATGTGGCAAGATCCCAAGAGGAAAAGGCATCCCGCTGTGTTTGGCCACACGTCACCCTAGGCATGACACCAGCACTCTTATGGATCTCAGTGGGGAGAGGGAAACTCATTTCAAGGATGGCACAGAGGGGCACCAAGGTGAGGGGCGCGCGTTGGCATGGGACTAGGCTGCTCCTCTCCTGCTGGGACGCAAGCCCTGAGCTTCAGGCTGAAAGCCACCCAGTGCAGCTCGTGCTGCTGTTGCAACCGCATCTGCAGAAAGCCCTTGCAGCAGCCCTGGTTAACCAACAGCCCCGGTTAACCAAGTAGCCGGGCAGGAGCAGGCGTTGCAGTACGGCACCTGGGGCACATTCAGGGGTTGGTGCAACTAAAAGCATAAGTAGGCAGCGTTATGCAGTTACGGCACCAAAGCTTAACTCATCCGCAAACTTCATCGTGTTCCGGGTCACTCATCAGTTTAACCGGCAGAGCTGTGCGTGCTGGTATGTGGAAGGAGCTGGAGGACGCATCAGTGAGGAGCGTGACACAGCGTGGGGTAGGCAGAGGCCGGGTTTTAACCCCAGCACGACCTCCCAGGGCATCCATTGCATGTTTGTACCCAGAGATCCTTCCAGAGCACATGCAATGCACATACCTGTACTTCATCCCACTTTCCCCATCAGCGCTGCCCACCTGCCTTACAAGCAGCCCCTTGCATTTTGCACATGTTTTTCTGGCTTGGGGTATTGCAGGTGTCGGGTTTGAGAAGCCGCCAGCCCGATGCTCTGCCTGTGTCGCTGAGACATCAGCCGTGTGACACACAGCGCTCTGCCCTCCTCCCCAACTCACCGGTGCTGTTCGCTCCCTGTGCTCTCCCGTTCGCACTCACCCTGGCTCCAGACGAACACCCGGGGCTGGAGGTCCGTGGAGTTTGCATAGGTGACGGCAGCCAGGACGTCGTGGAAGGTGGTATTACGGATCTCCCCGATTTCCTCCGCTGTGAACAGCCTGGGGAAAAAGATGTGGGGCCAAGCAGTGGCCCGCGGTGTCACCGTCTGATGAGAGGAAGGATTTGCTCCCCATACAGTTTTTGGTTTTTTTTGGAGGATGGTTTTTCCTCCGGCCCCAGTTGTTATGTCTTACTGCGGCTGGCAAAGCAGTGGGCAGCCTGCTCTGTGTGCCAGACGGGGAAGTTGCATTTACCCGTTCTTGGTGTTTTCGAACCAAAATCTGTCGCCATCACGCAGGCGCACAAACTGGTCCAGGATGATGGCACTGAAGAGGGAGCCGTCAGCCTCCAGCATGCCTCCAGGGAGCAGCTCCAGCCTGGCCGTGGTGTTGGCGTACAGAGCAGCGACCTTCTCCAGGACCTGGCCAGAAACCACCCCCCACCGCACACACGTGAGCTGAGGGAATTCTGCCAGGGCCTCGGAAAGTCTTGGCAAGCCTCGGGAAGAGTGAGGAATGCGCACATCCCAGGCGTCGCGTGTCTGCGGGCTGGGAGGATGCTCAGCCCCAGGCAGCCATGAACTCATGGCTTGGACTTGGGCAAGTGAGCATCACTGCCGGAGCAGCTCAGCCCCAGGAGGTGCAGAGCTCACAGCGGCAAAGGAGCTTAGCACTGGGGCAGGATATATTTATTCATGCCACGTAACTACACAGTTACTCCAATGCAACAGCCCCGCAGGCATGAAAATAAGCTCAGGCAGGATGTGCACTGATGGCCCTCTTATCTACCTTGCTGGAAAAGCCAGTTACTGCCTGGACTGTCCCAATGTCCTTTGACCCACACACTTTCTGTGCCCAGACCAGTTCCTTGTTACCTGTTGGTCCAGGTGCGGGGCAAGGTCCGACCAGTTCTGGAGAGGCTTCAACCCAAATCGCTCCCGGGCTTGGTTATAGGTAGGCAGGCCAAAGTCTCGTCCGCGCTGAAGCCAGCTGGCCACGTAATCGGTGCGGGAGTACTTCAAGGGCCCGTACCAGTAATCTGTGGGTGGATTCAAAGCAGTGGTGATGGCAAGGCAGAGCTGGAGGAGCAACCCCAACCACCACAGCTGCTGGGCTGGCCTTGTCCCTCTGCCACGGGCCATGCTGAACGAGGAGATCATCTCCATGCCCTTGCCAGGATGGTCCCAGTAACATGCTTGACGTGCCCTGCAGCTTCTCGGCATCTCCCTTAATGAGGTTGAAGCTGGGCTGAGCGTGTGCTTGGGTGCTGATGGCGGTGGCGATGGGACGTACCTCCCCACCTTGACCCCTGCCCAGACCCAGAAGAGAGAGGGTCCCCCAGCGGTTTCCCAGTTGCAGTGCGAGGGGGTGCAAACCTTGGAGATCTTCCACCACAATGTTGTCCTCCCGCTCTGCGATCTGTGAGCTCATCCCCAGCAGGAGGTCGTCCACGTCCACAGGCTCTGCCTGCTGCAGCCCGGTGCTCTGAGGGCAGAGGGGGAGAGCAGGTGATTCTTCGTGGGACTGATAATGTGGGGCAGCCCCACACCTCTGAACTAGTGACCACAGGGGTGCAGACCCTGGGCGTAGGGGGATGAAGGACTTTTTTCCAGGTTTATTTTCTCCACATCAGCTCAACCCTGAGGTCTGAGCCTTCTGCGGCTGAAGATGGTATCTGGGGATGTCTGGATGGGGAGGATCTCACAGCCCTTGGTTGGCCATCGTGCTCTGCACCCAATTTCCCTTTCAGACCCCTGGGAGGTCATTCATAATGTAAAGCAAGGAATGAAGCCCCCCAGGCCAGCCTGCCATGTCCTCAGGACCCCCACGTTCCCTTCCCCATACCTTTCTGCTCCAGTAGCTGTTGCAGAGCCGCACTGCTGGGAATGAGCCTCCGGGGCTGGACGCTTCTTGGAACTGGCACTGGGTGTCTCTGGAACAGTGGAGAAGGGCTGGACCCACAGCCTCTGTCCTGGGCTGCCCCAAGCTGACAGGGCTTGGCTGTCCCAGCAAGGGGCAGGATGCAGGGAGGGGACAGGGACCATGCCCAGCCACCACCTCGGCTCGGGCATCCCCTTCCCTGGCAGGGGCCCCGCTCCCCCACGGCCCCGCTGGGCTCATCCTACCTTTTGTAAATGCCCGGCGGCACCATGGTGGCCAGGAATTGCCTCGCAGACACCACGAACTCCGGCGAGAGGCTGGGGTCCAGGTGCTGCTGGTAACCTGCGGGGTGGCAGCCGTGGTCCAGCAGCCAGGCTGGAGGGAAAGGGGGCCAAGCTCCCTCTCCCGCCACATCCCCCAGCTGCCCCGGTCCCCCCATCAGACCGTCGCCTGCTGCGCCCTCACCTTTGTACTCTGGCACGCTTGTTCCCAGCAGGGTCGGCAGCCACTCGTACAGCACGATGCTCTAGGGCAGAGGGGAGCTGGGTCAGGGCCAGCACCGGGGAGGACGCTGGGGGTCCCCTCAGAGCCGGGGGGGTGGGGGTCCCATCCCTCACCTGGAAAGTGGCGATGACCCACTTGCGAGCGTGCTGGAAGAGGTCCTCATCGGTCCAGGTGGGGTGCATCTGGGCCAGCGCTGTGGCCCGGTGGTTGTGGTACCGGAACCAGGCGATGCTCTCAGCCTGCAGGAAGCGGTTCTCATTCCCCCAAGCGCTGCCCAGGTCTGCAAGAGCCACCAGGACCATCACCGGGGGAATGCCACCCCTGGGCCTAGCTTTGCCTGTGGCTGGAGGGGCACCCCCAGCCCTCTGGCTGCAGCCCAGCATCCCCTCGTCTCCTTGCCCTGCCTTCCTCCCCAAGGAGATGAGCAGCCGAGTGACTGAGAGGCAGCACCGGTCCCCCCAGCACGGACCACAGGTCAGGCAGGTGAGGAATTCAAAGCAAGCTGAGCAGGTTTTTGTCAGTGGCAGCCTCTTCCCCCAGAGAAGATCACCTCGGATCAGAAGGACCAGCACCCGCTGGTCTCTGTGCGTTGGCTGGGAAATGACCCGCTGCCTCCCGGGGATGCGGCACCTTAAGCGTACAGCATGTCATTGCTGGGGTGCCTTCGCCAGGGCACACATCTTCCTCCCCGCTCAGGCTGGGAAGCTGCCTGCTCTTCCATGGGACTCCTGCCCGGCGTGTCCCAGCTCACCGCACACCCTGCCCTTTCCCGACATCCCCTCTGGGCTCAGCTCCAGGGGCCGCCTGCTCCCCCTGCTCACCATCAGGGATGGAACCAAGCAGCTGGAAACCCACTGAGGATGCCACCATTACCGTAGATTCCCTGGGGACCACCCTGTCCCGTGGATGGATCCAGAGCCTTCCACATGGGGACCCTGCCGTCCGTCTCCCTCGGCAGACGCCCGTCGTGCCCCGATGCCAGCTGTCCCCTCGAGAAACTTCTCAGGGCATCGCTCCAGGAGTGTGAGGGGCCGTAGATGGAGCTGCCGTCCAGCCAGCCCGTCACCTCGTTGGTCTAGGGCAGGGCAGGAACAGGCATTGGCAGGTGCCAGGGGCTCAGCAGAAAGGTGCAAAAAAAAAAAAAAAAGGTCCAAAAAGCCCCGACCCGGCCCTTTTGGTCTTGCAAAGCAGACACCCCATCCCCCGGTTTAACAAGAGCTGTCAGGATGCAAATATATACACGGACCATCTCTATGCAAACTGCAGGAATTAGTGCCAGGTACGACAAAAGACCAGGTATGGTCATTTTTTTTCCCCGATTGTTTTCAGCCATGCCCAGAAGCAGACCTCCGTGAATCCCTACGTAGGCAAGACCAAGCTGGAAGGGGACTAAATCCATCTCTGGGGAAACTGGAAACACGGGAGCCGATTCCCTCTGGGAGCCCTGTCCTGGCAGTAGGGAGTCCCACTGCCCTGTCAGCGCATTGAGTGGCTCCTCTGCCAAACGTTAGCGCATTGAGTGGCTCCTCTGCCAAACGTTTTCATGAAAAACATCCTTTTTTAGTCTCAAAACCTGCAGGAGTTTTCATTTTTCTAAGGTTTGAAATACCATTGAAAACACGACTTGCTAATCTGGTCTCATTGTGGTTTGTCATGCGAAAGGTTCAGGGGGAATATTTTGCTTCGGCAAAGTTTTTTGTTTTTTTTTTTTGGAAGCTTTCCAGCATGAAAGAAAAAGCCCATGGGCTTGGGAACACATCCAGCCTCAGCACAGCAAAAATACAGAGGAACTGGGGGAAAAAATCTGAATTATTTTTCTGAAATGACCGAAACGCAGAGAAGCTTTACAACTTTACGACTGTGCCGGCGCAGTTTTGTGATACGTTATTAAAGGTAAGAGTTGGTGCCTAAACCAAGGTGTCATGATTTCCGACCTTCTAGAGTGGCACAAGTCTATAAATTGTTTACGGAAACGCATTGCACTTGCACTAGAAAGGCTCCGATTATCAGTTGTTTCAGCAGATACGGCCAGTCTTACCTTTGCTAATCTTAACTGAGGTAATAAAAACTTTTGCAGGCAAGGAAGACTGCAAATTGCTCCTGTAATTTGCTCCCTTTCCTGTTCTGCCCTCCGTAAACTGTGCAAGATACTCAAATTTGCATAGAAATAGATGACACCAGCTGATCTAAAATAATTACCTTTTATTTGGCCAAGAAAAGCACTGACCTTGAGCGACCACAAATGTTGGAGGTTGTGCTTTGGGTTCACTTGCAATTGGTTCAAACACTTGAGAGATGTATATTTTTGAGGAAACAACAGTACTTTTCCTTTTTTTTTTTTTTTTTGCAAACACTATCCTGGCTGCTACAGACCCCAAAGTTGGGTGAAGAGGAATTTGGCTGAAAGGCAAAGAGCAAAGGAAACACTACCTACCTGTTCCCGGGGGCTGTTGGGGCTCTGCCCTGTCTCCATCGCCCATTGGATGCGTTGGAAGGGCAGGACCACCTCTCCGGTGGCTGCAGGGTCAAACACGTGGTCTCCGGGTGGGATGTGGATGTTCAGGAACTCAGCAGGGCAGCCGGGTTTCTCCGTCCCCAGGATGTCCGAGAGCACATGGAAACCTGCCAGAGACCCAAGTGTGGTCAGCAGCTGGGAGGACTGCCACCAGCAGATGGTGGGCAGCTGAGCTGTATGTGGGCTGAGGGGATCACCCTGTGCAGCAAGGGTGGTTTTCTTCCTTGCCTTCACTGCTGGTTTGCTCCACAACTTTGCAAAACAGGGACCCAGGTGCTCCTGGCCAGACCTCATGAGTAGGGTAGGGTTATTGAGGGACCAGGGTGGAGATACTCAGCCAGCAAATGTTTAGAGACCAACGGCAGCTAGACCGTCTGCTGGCCACCTCTTCACCAGGAGCAAGGCTCTGCATCTAGCCACTATTTCCCTGAGCTCTTCCTTGCCTCTGGCCTTCAAGGCCAAAGGTAGCTGCTGATGCTAAGCCTAGTGGCTCCTGTTGCTGTTGACCCATTTGAGCTCCAGTGTGATGGGAAAAACTACCTCCAGGGAGAAGCAAAATGGTAACGCACTGGTGTCTGCCCCTCCTGTGGTCTCTCCTGGGGCCCAGCACCCCCTCTTGGGTGTCCAGGAATGTGTATGAACCTTAAGCTGCACAGGGAGCTAATTGTCTCCGCTTCTTTAACAAGTTCAGCCTGTTTTCTCAATGAGATGAGTGTATTTCCCAGACAGACATCCCCAGGCCTGGAGACCCAAGACTCTGCTGTGCTCCGACTTGCAGCAATTCTGCCCAGCAATCACTCACAGCATGGCTCTTATCACATCTGCTAGGAGTTTTGCAATGGGGTAACTCTACTGCTAAAACAAATGAGGAAGTTCCCGAACGACAAATATCGGTATTTGTAGCAACTGACAAAGGTCAACAAAAATTTCCGCAAACTCTCTTGGCTGTACCGTACTTTGGTATGGTGATACCCAAGGCTTTATCTTTCGGGTGTGCGTCTACTACGATGCGGTGGGTGAGGAGCGCTCCAATGCATGGCCTTGGGGTGTGAGAAACCAACATTTTTCTACCCGAACCAACATTTTTTCCAGCCGGTGCAAGTCCCCAGCTCTTACCAAAGAAGACAGCCAGCACGGTTGTGTTCCTGCGGGAGGGCAGCCCGGAAGGTCCCCGTGCCACTGTGTTGCTGAGCTGGCGAGCATTGGGCACGTGGGGCTCTTGCAGCGCCTGGTAGACGCCATCTGCATAGTTGGCGGGTAGAAGACGCAGCAGTCTGGCACCTGCGGCACCAAAGCAACACGTCAGGGGTCAGGTGGCACCCAACAGATGGGAGAGGCAGCAATAGTGGAGTACACCAGCATGTGCAAGGGTCCCAGAACAGAGCGAGAAGATGGCATAAATGCTTCTAGTGGCCAAGAACACACGAGTTTTTGGTACCAACACTCAAAACTTCTTGCAACACTGGGATCAGTCCTCTTAAAACTAGGAGGGATCCTCCATGGGCACTTTCCCTTCCAGTTGTGCTTCTCTGGTCCATCTGCATCCCCATTACCTCCTGGAGGTCTGGGGTGGTGTGCTCCAGTGGGTAACTCGAGTGACGTTGAGATGCCCAGGTTGGCTACGCATCCTGCATGAACACGGTGATTGCCAACACCGTAGGAAACAGGAGAGGAAGCAGACAAAGAGGGAGAGAGATGAGGGAGAAAGAAGAGAGAGAAACACCCTGGCTTCGCACCCACTGCCTGTCCCATAACTGAAAAGCTGGGAGGCGGGAGTTCGTTTCTTAGTGATGTGCAAGTTCATTTTGAAAGGTTCTTCACCAGTGTAGTGGGCTCCATTTGCCGGAGCTCCCCACTGAGCTCGGAAATCCTGAATTACTGGCTTAGTTTCCGTAGGTTTGTTTCAAAATGTGAAGATCTGATCTGTCTGCTCTGGAACACGGAGCTCTTGTCTGCCAGGGACCCGTTGGGTTTCCCTGACAGGCTTTCGTGTAATGAAGGGGCTGATGACACACATATCATGCTGGAGAGACCTTCAAACTCAGAGGAAGCCGTGGAATTGCAACTCTGCCTTGTGTCACCATGTGAGCAACTGATCTGGATGCAGGAAATAGGAGGATTCATAATCTTCAATATTTTAGATAAGGTCCTGCCTGATCTGCCCTGGTCCTTGGCTTGGGGACTTCTCCTGGAGGTGGGCCCATGGGCTGCTCGTAGGCATGAGAAAGCAGCTCACCACTGGCACAGGGAAATCCCACGTGCCTGTACAGACCCGTAGATGCGGCACAGCAGCCCAACAACGCAGTATCTGCCCTCTGCAGAGCGGAAAAGGAGTAGGTCCAGTATGCCTGGACCATGAACTCTTCTGTCTCTGGCCTTCTGTTGAATGCTGTTTGAGCTTCATGCTCATTTTGGCTAAAGATGCCTTTTCCTAGCTCTGGGATCCCTGACCATCACTGAAATGCCTGCTGGGAAGATCTGGGTCCTTTTGGATCCTCTACCTTGGTGTGGTGGTGCGCTCTCCCCCTTTCCACCTGCCCCCCACCCCCACCCCAGCTCCTGCCCAAGCCATAACCATCAGTGGGAGCTGTGATGAGTTGCACCTGGACTTTGGGGGATGGCTGGCAACGCAGTCAAAACACTGCCTGGAGTGGGGACTGGATATAAATATCACTCTGTAAATAGCGGACAGCCCAAGAGCCCTTTGAGCTCTCCTGCGTGGCAGCGGGCTGCACGCCAGGATGTCCCCTTGAGTTGGGATGCCTGCTCAAGGTTGCTCCTCCAGGCTGAGAGATCCCTTTCCGCCACAGCTTCTCAGTAAGCGGCTTATAGCACGCTGAACTTTGCAATCTTAGCTAAGTGATATGAAGGATTGATAGCACAGATACAATCCTTTAGACATAAACCATCGGCCAAGTCTGGGATTAGGACTGGATCCAGCCGCTCCCAGACTCCTCTTGGAGAAGGAGTTCAGAAAGCTGGGGGTCCTTTCTGAGCCTCGGGACCCAACTGGAGGGTCTCCCTGACAGCTCTGTCTGACCCCGGCCTCTGGGCAGTAAATAACTGAGCGCGCCCTGCCATCCAACCTTGTAAAACACCGTCGCGTTCACGACTATCTTTGTTAAGTCACTGGTTTATATTAATAAATATCTCACGACTTGTCTCTTACACGTGAAGTTAATCACTACGCGCGCAATGCTTGGATGTTTTGAATGGCCCCCGCAGAGGCACAGCTCTGCTCTGGGACTGACCCAGCACCAGCCTGACCTGCAGACGGTGCCTGCATGGCAGGTAAAAGTGGCAAGGGGAGGATATGGCAAACGAAGCTGGGCTGCTTGGCCCCTCCAGGCTGCTCTAACGGGGCTCTTAGGGGCACCCAGGGACCTATCTCAGGTGCAAACAGTCCCCTCTCAGGGCCACGGGAGGTGGCATTGCCTGGTCACCTGCCTGGTTCAGGCTCAAGTCAGAAAGGGTTTCTCTCTCAGTGGTAAAGCGAGCCACATGCCAAAGTGTCAGCTCACCCCGTCCCGCCATCCCCGTCCCCAGGCCTGGCACTCACCCACCGTGCCGCGGCTGTGGTGCAGCAGGTTGTTGTACCAGCCGTCGTAGCGCTGGACCTCCCAGGAGATGTTCTCCTGGGCTCCTGGAAGAGACCAGACGCACTCCGTGAGCCGCAAAACAAAATGCATGAAAGGAGCAACTCCATTACAGAATTATATTTATATTAGTGATATTTTCCCATATTTTTTTCTAAAACTTTCTTTACGAACAGTTTTTCAGACAAGTTTTGCACTCCTTTTGAGGGACGAGCAATCTCTAAAATTAGAAATTCATGCTTGTAATCCCGATTTCCCCAAATCTGTTTCTGCCCCCCCCACGTCTGCTCCCAAAGCATCTTCATTTTCTCCTCTCTCATGGTACCAGAAGTGTCTCCTTACTTCTGACCCCCCCACAATGTCCATGTGAGGCAAGCACAGACCTTGGCACTGGAGTTAGGCTCTCCTCCCTGCATTGTGTACCAGCATCAGCCTTTCTCAATAAACATATACCTTTTTTTTTCCATTGTGTTAATTTCTATTGCTTTTATTATAATGTTAGTAAGAAGCTCCAGTTCTGGTTACAAGCTGGATAAACATCATATAAGCATATAAACGTACAAACAACAGCAGGTGAGTCCCCCAAGCTGCAGGCTCTGCAAATTCAGTGTTTCACTCCATTTTTTTTCTGAAATCATCCCCACCTCTGATGTGATGCCCCATGAGTTAGAGGAAATAAACCGGAGCAGGGCAGGTTTAGATGAGACATTAGGAAGAAGTTCTTTCCAATGAGGGTGGTGAGACACTGGCACAGGTTGCCCAGAGAGGTGGTGGAGGCCCCATCCCTGGAGACATTCAAGGCCAGGCTGGATGAGGCTCTGAGCAACCTGATCTAGTTGAAGATGTCCCTGCTTACTGCAGGGGGGTTGGACTAAATGGCCTTTAGAGGTCCCTTTCAACCCAACGCATTCTATGATTCTATGAAATTCCTCTGAGGGGCAGAAACTATCCAGGATCTCCCCTTGCGTCCCCCCACCCCAAACCGTACTTACCCACCAAGGTCCATGTCACCAGTAGAACCATGGTGAAACTCAACATCTTTTCCACAGGTTGCATCGGCCCCCGGCTCTTGGGAAGCAGTGACCTGCAGACAGAGAGGAGGAGGAGGAGGGAGCTGGCGCTGGGCTGCTCCCGGAGCCTGGGAACGCGCACAGATTCGTCTTCTCAGCTCCCTCTTGTGGTTTCTGCTGCCTGGCAAAACCCCGCTGCCATCATCATCCATCAGAAGTATCTCCCGATTTGGGCTGTGGGAAGGTGGCAGGGGGCACCTGAGACCCCTTCACTCTGGGAAAGCTCTGGCACAAGGTGTCGACTGGCCTGAGAAGCCCTTTCTGCTGGAGCAGGACCGGTACCCTTGCCGCGGGCTACCTCAGCTGTAGGTTCACAACTCATCATCCCCAGCAGGAAGGTGTTAAGCCGTGCCAGCTCTGTTATAGAAACGCGGTCTTCGTTACAGAGATAAACATATTTCAGCTGGCAATTTCTCTGCACTCACATTGTCCAATCCAGGCAAAATCCAATTGTGAACATGATGGGAATAGCCTCAGCATGCAGTCAAGCATCCCAAAGTGTGCTAGTACTGCAGATCAGGACCTCTTGGTCACCTCTGGGCTAACTTGATGTCACTCTCTCATGACCAGCCTTTCTCACGTCACTTTGGCCGTCTCACTTTCCACAGAGACCTCGGATCCAGAGCAGATGGCTTCAGTGGGATCTGAACATTTAAAACCCCAGCCAACACCTGACTGGAAAGAAGGATCTCCAGCCATGAACAGCAAAGGCTACATTTTTTGGTCATAAATGATACAACACGGCTGCCGGCTTTCCAGGCACAGGAATGCCAAACTTGGATTTAACTCCAAGATAGGATTTTCTGCTAAATATGGCTCTTTATCCCTTGTTCCAGCACTGTGGGTATATATCCAAAGACTGGCATCATTTCAGAGGAGCTGTGTTGCCAAGAGATGCAGCGTTGCACAGGTTTCAGCTTTCGCTACGTCACCCTGTTGCAAGCCAAAGTGATGCATTTGGTTTCCTTTTTTCATTGCTTTAATCAAAGCTTAAAGAAATGATGGTTTTGGAAAGGCTTACACGTTGCCAGCAGCTCTGTAGGTTTTATTTCTGGTTTACATGTAATTGCAATGGGCATATTTCACATATAACTATCAGTGTCAAAGACTGTAAAATATGAGTCACTAAACACACTATCCACTTGGCAAATGAAGTCATTTGAGATCTAATTATTGTCACTGCACTCACATTAATTGCATTCATAAAACTGAGCCCTCATTGCCAGGTTTTGAGCGCAGCGTATAACCCACATTTGCTTCCTTCCAACAGAAATTTCTGTACTTTTGGCCTTTTGCATCAGAAAACAAGCCGATTATTGAGAAGTGACACGTCCACATTGCTCCTTTGTCTCAACAGCTCCCCTGCACTCTACCCCTCACAAAACTTTATTACAGGCAAACCACTTTTTTGGCTTCCCATAACACGGATTTAACGTTAAATCACCGTTGAAATATCTCTGCACTGATTGCATTTTCAGTTCTGGCCTCATCTCCATGAGCAGGGGACCTGGGGCTGCTGAAACCCTCAGAGCTACTGACAGAAGCATTGGGCTGTGTCCCTGGACACCCAGTGGCACCCCTGTCCTCCTGGAGCATGCCCATGTGCAAGGGGCCCCCAGAGCCCTTCCATCCCATAGCCTTCTGCTGAGCAAGGTCTTGTGGACGTGAGATTTGGGTTGTGCAGCTGGTGGGAACCAGAGGCTCCGTGAGCCCCATCCCATAGGAAGAACACAAAAGTTGGGCCAATGGTTGAAGCATGGAGATGCCTGGGACCTCTGCCAGGAGCGGCAGTGCCCAGTTGCCATCACCACGTGGGACCTCTTGCCAGAAAGCTTTCTCCATTGGAGCTGCCTGTTCCTTGCTGAAACCAACATGAGGGTCTGCATGGTTGGAGACATCCTGAGCAACCTGTAGCAGCTGTGGCTTGCTTGTGCACAGAGGTCCACGTGACCTCCTGCACTGTAGGAAGGGAATCCCCATAGACACAGCCGGATTTATCTCCCGCTGACTCAAAATGTAGAGAGCTGCAACCCCCACCTAGAGCTGAGGTCTGAAGGTGCTGCAGATTTACCAGAGTCGCTCAGGAAACATGGGGCAAAGCCCAGGCTCAAAGCACATCACCGCAGTCACAGCGTAGCACCTGCCCCCTTTCACCTTAAGTCCTCTTGCAGGGCTCCAGCAGAAAATGGGTTTTTTAAATTCCTTCTGTCACTGAGCAACCTCCCTTTCCCTCAGATATGGGAATTGCTCTTGACCCAGTTGTGAGATGGCATGCCAGTTCTCATGCACTTTTCATCTCTCCATGGCCCAGCACTGAAAACCCATTTATTGCCTAGGCAACCCAAGACTGGGGGGGGGGGTGTCTCTGGTGGCTTTCCAGCCTCAACCGTGGCCAACATGATACAGTGACAATGGTGGTCTTGCTCCAAGCAGTAGCTTGGACCATAGACTTCTCAGGGCCTTTCCCACGAACATGGAACTCTTCCGTGCCTCTACGCTGCCTTTATGTCTTCCTACAAGTTACTGGGCACATCAGCAGTTTGTCTCTCCCAACCAGACCTCGGGAACCATTGCGCTTCCCCAGGAGCAGCTCTCCCTGGAAGAGCTTGGTCTGTAAAGGCGTGAGCAGACATTGATATCATGTCTCCCCCTGTTTATCAAAACTTCTCCACCTATTGCTGGGAACCTCCTCACAAGCAGAGCTGAGTGACAGCAGTCCATACAGGATTCAGCCAAGAGGAGGAACACGCAGATCTGGGCTAGGGATGCCCAGGCAGATGGGCATCTCTTGAGCGACACTCAGACATCCCACAAGCTCCTTTCCCACACTTCAGCTGAGGGCTCCAGCTTCACACTCCCCAATGTCCTCTCCCGTGTGTTGAGGACCAGCTGCCAGGCTTCTCCAGAAAGAGCCCTCTGCTCTCACACCTGCCTCCCAAATCTCGCAAACCACCAGGGGGTCCCTTGACATAATGAAACTAGACTGACCTTGGAAGCCTGTGGGGCAGCTTGCTGAGGGAAAGCTTTGCAAGCTTGGATTGTTCCTTTTCAAACTTTCCAGGAATTTTGTATGGCCTGATGGGCCCTCCAGTCTCTGCTTTTCCGCAGATTCCCTGTGCCGCCTTTGGAAAGTCATTTCCTCCCTCTGCACCTCGTGAAATCAAGCACCCGCTTCCCCAGCCTTATCTTCGCCCATCAGAGAGGATCCCTGTGCCCTTTCAAGGCCTGGAGTTTCACACCCCTCCAAAAAATGGGCTGAAGGGAGTGCAAACACACGGCTTCCCCCAGAGCAAGGATCTCCTGCTCCACCTGATCTCAGCAGTCTTGGCTCCCATAAAGTTAGGGTTTCAGCTTCCAAATGTCTCTTGAGCTCTCCCTGGAGACACATGTAATCTGGGACTATGGGACACATCAGCATGCTCAGGGAGCAACGGAACTCAGTGTGACCATACAGGGAGAGGAGAGCAGTTTCAAGGCATTCGAGAAGCCTGGAGCCTGGTCCCTTGTTAGTCACAGCTTATTTCTAGCTCTCCCCAGTGCTGATGGGACAGATTGGTGGACTGACACCTTCACCCACAAGCCAGCCAGCCCTGGGGTTTCAGAACAGGCTGCATCCCCAGCCTCAGACATCATCCAGAAAATCCCAAAGCTGTGCATACGCTATGGCCAGCATGCACCCAGGGACCAGCTGTGTCTCCAGCTTTCCTGCCTGGGGACGCCCCTGGGGCCAGATGGCCCGGTGCCACCACAGTGCACAGCCAGACTCCCTCCCCGGGTGGGACATAAGGGATCCCCACGGTGTCCCCACGGTGTCCTGTGCCCATGCATAGTCCCAACCCCCTCTCTCCCGTGGCCCCGCTCCCTCACAGGCTGGGATGTGCGTGGCTCCATCGCACCCTGCAGGTGAGGACATGCATGACCCCATCCCACCCTGTCCTCGTACATCACCCGGACACCCCCCCCCAGTCCTCCATGCAGGCAGAGACGTGAGTGGCCTCAACCTCCTAGTCCTCCATGCAGGTGGGTGCCCCAAGAAGGCAGGGACGTGTTCCCCCATCTCACCCTGTGCCCCGTCCCCCAGGCAGGTTGGGGACACCAGTAGCCCAGCGCCCCGGTTCCCTTGCGGGCGGGGGACACATGGCCTCATCCCGCCCTGTCCCTGTCCATCACAAAGGAAAGAACCGTGCGGGCCGACCCCTTCCATCCCCCCACGCGTGGCCCCATCCCACTTGGCCCCCAGGCAGGAGGAGACGGGGGTAGCGACACCCCCTGCCCCCTCCACTGGCGACAACGCGCGTAGCCCGACGTCCCGCCAGGCAGCAGCGTGTATGGCCGTGTCGCGGTCTGAGTCCCCCCCCCCGCGGGGGCAGGGGACACACACAGATTCCCCAGATCCCAACTGAGAGGGGACACGCGTGGTCCCGATCCTCCAGACCCCATTCGAGGGGGGACACACATGGTCCCGATCCCCCAGGCCCCACCCGAGAGGGGACACGCGTGGTCCCGATCCCCCAGAGCCCACCCGAGAGGGGACACGCGTGGTCCCGATCCCCCAGAGCCCACCCGAGAGGGGACACGCGTGTCGGCGGCCCCCGTCGGCGGCGCTCACCTGCGGGCGGTGCGGCGGGCAGTGCGGCGGGGCGGGCCGCGCCGGCATTTACATAGGGCTCCGCGCCCGCCGCCGCCTATAAGAGCGCGGTGCGGGACGGTGCCGCCCGAGCCCCGCCGCCGCCGGTAGGTAGGTAGGTAGGACGGTAGGTAGGTCGGTCGGTCGGTAAGAAAGGGCTGCTGCCCCCCCGACCCCGGCCGCCCCCCCCTGCCCCCCGGCGCGATGACCCGCCCCTGCCCCGGCCCTTCGAGCGCTCCGGGGAGCAGCCCTCGGACGCTGCCCACCCTGCTCGAGGGATGCCGGTCGGGCGAGGGTGGGGAGGAGAGGATGAATCCCCATCCTGAGTTAACCTGGTGGGGTTTTTTTTCCTATCCTGTGATTCTGTGATTTGACCCTCTTACAGCGGCAGGAACACGCAAGGAGGTCCTCCCCACCCCTGAATTGCAGCTCTGATGATTCCGTTTCCAGGGGACAGGATTTTCCCTTGTTTCAATGGAAAATACCAATCTGCAGCCCTGAGCAGCCCAATCTAGGATTGCTTGTAGGCTCTGCTGTGAGGAGGTTTTGGTTGGGCACTTCCAAAAGGTCTCTTCCAGCTTAATTCATTCTGGGGCGGGAAAACGGGTTTTCTGTGAGCAGCAACTGCTGGGTTTTGGACAAACTTTCTGCCTCCTTTGCCTTTCTCTGCTGCCAATCCAGAATATTTTAAACAAAAGATAAGTTGTCCCTTTCTGCTAAATTACTGATCTTTCCTCGAAGATGTCTTCAGTCTTTTCCCTCTCCATGCACTGTGACAGAGGAAACCATAGGGGTTCTAGGGCCAGAGGCATGCTTCTGCA
Source organism: Chroicocephalus ridibundus (assembly GCF_963924245.1). NCBI lineage: Eukaryota > Metazoa > Chordata > Aves > Charadriiformes > Laridae > Chroicocephalus > Chroicocephalus ridibundus. The sequence goes on from NC_086292.1 coordinate 28,320,818, forward strand.
TGGGGGATGTTTTCCAACATGCAACAACTTCAGTTTCTCTTGCTCTGAGCTGCAGGCACCAGTTTTCCACTTCAAAGCTGCAAAAATGCCAAGGAGCTGGTCTTCTGTGCAGGGTAATCAAGTGAAAAAGATTGGGCAGACAGCAACAGAAAGAGCTGTTTCCCTGGAAATTCTCTATAGAACTATTCCCAGAAGCCGCAAAGCATAGAGGAAATGCAAACAGCCCTTGATATTGTTTGAAAGTTAAATTTAGATTTTAAAAGGCAGCGTTTTCCATGTTACGTTCTGGGTTTTCAATTGTTACGTACAGTTGATCTGTTTTCAGTGGCGAAGAGCTGCTTTTCAGTGGCTACAGACTTGGAAATCACCCTTCCCTCATCGCACCTCCTGTGAAATTCAGGCAAAGACCTAACGAAACCGGTGGAATTCAAGCAATCAAGCTTTACCTTCCCCTACGTTAAGCTGTTCATTTGTTTCGTCTCTTACAGCCCCTCAGACTGTTTGTGGGCACGTTTGCTGGGCTGGGAACCCCGCGGCTGGACTTCAGGACATTGTCGCATCGGGACTCAATTACGGCCCCTGCTTGCCAGGTAATGACAGCAGGAACGGTCCTTCAAGACCGTCCTTCTCTGGGCTTGGCTTTCCAGGGAAATAGCCCATATTGGGGTTTCTAAGTACACCTGATAGTTCTGTCAGTCCGGAGCAGAGAGTCAAGACAAGGTCAGGTCTAGATCAGTTGTGAGCCCGTTGTAAAAACCCAGTCTCTGTTAAACTCTTTGCTGTAATGATCTGGGTTACCGGACAGAAAATTATTCTGAAACCATATATTGCTTTACGCATTGAAAAGTGACTTCAGCTGCCCAGGTAAACTGTTTTATGATGTTTATCGTAATCCTCACCCACTTCTAGCGGTTTGGGACCTGCTTTTTAGTGGCTGAATTGCTTCTGGGTTGGATCTTACCTAAAAATACAATTAGTACTGTTTTCAGAAAATGATAATAAAAACAACTCCTCCATGCAGGGACAGAAAGAAATTGTGTTCGGTCATGAGTCATATTAGCTGTGGCATTGCCTGACTTGAGAAAGACTTCCCGGGGTAGTTATGTGCGGAGATGCTATTAAATAAGGAAAATAAAAGGACTAAGCATGTAATCAGTTTGGGGAGAAAAGATCTAACCCAGGAACGGGGGGAAGCTCTGTAATTGCAAGAACTAAAGCGTCGGTGGGAGTTCAAAGACATCTACGGGAATTACACACTTCATTGTCTCGTGTAACTCAGTTTTCTTTAGCCTTGAGATGTGCTCCTGAAGCTTGTGTGCTCCTTGGACCCACATCCCGCCTCTAGGGGTTGCTTCTGGCCCCTCTGGACCAAGCACAGACACGGTCCTCCCTCCCCGGATTGCGCTTTGCAGCTCCTGGGGAAAAGCCTCTTGGAAGGGAGGGGGTGGAAATGGGGGTGAGGGGCTTTGTTCCACTCGGCAACGGCGGCCCCTGGCCGAGGATAGTTTTACTACTGTGAAATCGGTGTTCTCAGTGGTTCCTTGTCATTTTGGAGGGAGGTTGGTTGTCACCGGCTCATGGACTTTCTCTAAGGGTGAGCCACAAAGCGGAAAGCCCTGGCTGCATCTGCTGGAGGGAAAGACCCTTCTCTGTCCGGGGAGGAGCAGCTCAGCAGGTTTTTGGGCTTGGGCTGCTCCTCAAGTGGCAGCAGGACAGTGGCTCGTGCTTCCCCAGGCTGCCATAATCCCTTCAGGCTGGTGGAGCCCTGCCCTGGGCACCTCCTCTCCTCCACCAAGGGCTTTTGGGTGGCGTGTTTCTCTGCTGGGAAGTATTTCACCCTGCCTGTTTCCTTGCAGCGTCACATTTCCTCATCCCTCTGGGGATTTTTGAGGTGGACCTCTCGCAGCTGATTATTCCAGAGCTGAGCTGGGGGTGGCCACCACAGGCTGGAGGCAGCCGGGGCTCCGCTGTGACCGCGTCTCTCCCCCAGGCTCCTGGAAGTGCAAGATGACTCTCTTTGATGGCGTCTACCCCTTCTACCTGCAGCAGAGGAAGGTCGCCGTGTTTGATGTCAGCAGCATCATAGTGATCGTGGTCTTCCTAACGTTCGCCTGCAGCTTCCTGCTCATCATCCCGGGCATCCGCGGGCGGGCGGTGCGTGACCCCTCTCCCTGGAGATAAGCATCTCCTCCCCACATTTTGGATGCTGGGATAATCCCGGCTGGTTCGGGGTGAGGCAGGAAGACAGACGGGGCTGTTCCTCCCTGCCTGATGTCCCACCTTTCTCCCCGCAGAGGCTGTACTGGACTCTCCGGGTTCTCCTCAGCCTCCTCGTGGGAGTGGTGATCGTTGGTAAGTGCTATGCAGCCCCCCGGCGGGTGGGTCTGGGGCAGGACTGAACCCCGGGGCAGGGTCAGTGCTGGGAAACGGGAGCTCGTGGTCGTAGCTGTCACCTGGCTGAAGTTGGTTGCAGGGTCTACCCCTAGCCCTGCTCAGTAAAGAATACCACCACTTCCCGAAAGGGCTTAAGGGCACCTGGAGGTGCCTGTGGTCACTTCTGAATTGAGAGAGAGCTTTGCTGGCCGTAACCACAGCGCAGAGGTTGGAGAGCCCCAGCTCCAGTGGGCTGCACAGCCCCGTGTTCCTCCAACCGTGCAAGCCCTCCCGAGCTGCCCGCTGCTGAGGCAGCACGCCTGAGCGGCTGGGACTGCGGCCAGGCGCGTTTGGAGGACGAGAGGAGCCTCGCAGGGACGTGGAGAGAGCAGGTCGAAATAAAACACAGGCAGAACAGAGGCTGAGGTGGGGCGGTAAAGACCTTCCAAGGAGCAAGGCAGGAGGAGATGAAGGAGAGGATTTGGTTTAGTAGAAACCAGGAAACCTGTAATAAATGGGACTTGTGGTGGAAACCAGGCTGTGGGATTTCCAAGTCGGACAGGGTGACAGGACACGTAAACGAAAGAGGTACTGAGGGGACAGAAGATGCCAGATGGGGAGAGCAACCAGCCCTGACCCTAAATCAAAGTCGGTCTCCTGCTGCCAAGGACAGGGTGGATTACAAGACTGTTTGGAGAGGGATGGTGAAGCACAACCTAAATGACTCAACCCCTGATTCGACCAGGTGATAAAAGTAGATACGCAGGCTGTGACCAGCCGCTGGACTCTGTTGGCTGACACACAGGCCAGTCCAGCGTGTGGTGGTTACCCTCCTCCTCTGGATATCCAGGTGCTGGGAGATGCCACCAGAGCTGCCCAGGAACACGGTGCCAGGCTGGAAATGGCAGAGGGGTGGAGGTGAGGGCTTTTTCCACAGCCTTAACCGGCTCAGCCCCGGAGAGCCATCCAGTGCCACTCTCCTCACAAGGATGCAGCTGGGTGCTGCTTGGACACACAGGAGGAATTAGTAGTTTTAAAGCCAGCATCAGGGTTTCTGTCTGGCGGCAGCAGGGCACGCTCAACCCTGCGGCTGGAAAAGGCTTCTGCAGAACTGCTACTGGATCAGTGCCCTCGCAAGTTGATTCAGCAGCCGAACTTATTTTCGGGCAGGTTTTCTTCTTCAGCCCCAGATTAAATCACCACCTTCACTTTCAGCTCATTTCAGTACCGAAAAATTAATCCCGCTGCAAAGTCAAAGTGGTTCAGAAAAGGACACTTTGTTCCAAAAAACATAGACCAGAAATCCTTCAAATTTTTCTTTTCCCTCCCGAGATGAACTGACAGAGCTGTGTCACTTGTGACTGTGTCACTGTGACTTGCCACCCCTCTCCACTGCCTCCGCTTGGCAGCGATCTTTGCTATTCACTAATAGCTCGATCTAGGGAGCTTAAAACTTGGAATGAAACTCACCCCTGTTCCCGAGGCTGAGGAACGGGCTCATTTCCCAGGCCCTGTCCCAGGGGGCTGCGATCCTTGCTGTGGTGGGGAGCTTGCAGGGAAGTCCTGGAGAGGTTGTCCAAGGAGGAATCAGGTCGTGGGGTTCATCCGTAGGGATCCGAGCTCCCCCGCTCCCAGATCGAGGGAGTGGATGCTCAGTGAAGGGAGGACATGAGCTCTGCCAGGGCGTGGGAGCTGGTTGGGGCACGTCCTGGTGGCTGAGTCAGCTCTCCTGCCCTCCTTACACTCCCTTGTGGTGCCACGGTGGGAAGACCGCCTGTGACCCCCCCTCGCCCAACTTCAGCACAACAAAGCCCCAGACCAGCCCCTCCTTGACTCCAGCTTTACTTTTCCTGGCAGCTGTGCAGTTCACGGGGGACTGGGAGACCGGCTGGGTGAAGGCAAACACCTCCTACAAGTCCTTCAGCCATGCCCTGGTGAACGCGGACATCGGGCTGCATGTTGGCCTGGCCGGGGTGAATGTCACGCTCATGGGTGAGTCTGGTGTCCCCATCTGCAGCTCTGGCGTGGCCATGGCCCCAGAAGGTCTCCAAGTGCCCTGTGGGTGGCTTTGGTCTGCATGGAGGCTCCTGGGAGCCTGTTGTCCCTTGGGCGTCCATGCTCCTGGCTGGCAGCACCCAGGCTGCTGGGACACAGTCTTCTCCCTCCGGCAGGAAACCCAGTGAATCAGGTCAACGAGACCATCGACTACAACGAGCACTTTGCCTGGAGCTTTGATGCAGACTACGACCACAGCTACAGCGAAGGGCTGGAGAGGGGGCTGCCCAGCCCCATCCTCTATGTGGCAGAGAAGTTCACCACGCAAAGCCCCTGCAGCATGCACCGGCAGTACCGCATCTCTGGCCACTACGCATCGGCCACTCTCTGGTGAGCTTTTGTCTCCTGGTGTAGGCAGGGGAGATGTAAGGATGTGGGAAGGGTTCTGCTGCCTTGCCCCTAAGCCTCTGAGGTGGATGGTGATTGATTGCGTGCTGCCGGGAGGAAAGCCATGCACATGGAAGGGGCCTCCTCAAGGTCTGCGGTCAAACCGGTGGCCCTGTGGGCATCTTGGGGTGAGCAGATAGGAGGTTCCTGGTTCTCTCTGCTGGTCAACTCCACCAGGGCTGGGCACAGGAGAGAGGAATGTGGTACAGATCCTTGCCGTGATGGGGTGAGGATGGCAGGGATCCATGCCCATGGAGTCAGTTGGAGCTGCTGTCCTTGGTGGGTGGCCCAGAGAGACCCAGCAGCATGTGCACAACTCTCCCATCCCCATCTGCGAGGGAATTTAATATCTGGGAGTGTTGTGGGGTCAATCTCAGCTCTTTAGCAGGATCTGCTGGGCAGCGGCATGTTGCTGCTCACTTGGGCTGAGGGAGAGCTGGTCCATAGCTGTCAGGAGCTGGTCTCTTCTACCATGGGTTGTGAAGGGCAAGGGCCATTGCAGTGCTGTTCCCTGTGGTTTGACAGCAGGGATGCAGAAGCTAGGAAAGGGGCCTGGTGATGCCATGGACCAAGAGACCAAGAGCTCCTGGCCCATAGCTGAAGGCTTCCCCCGTCACCCATCTCCTCAGCCAAGTCCACAGCTGCTGAAAATGACTTATGTGCGCTTCTGCAATTATCCCAGTCCTGTGTGCTGCTCTCCGGTGTCTGCACTGCCCCACATGTGGAAGGGCAGGGAGCTGAGATGGTCTAGATATCCTGAGTGGGCTGCTGTGGCCTCCTTGAGGCTGGTATTGTCTGTGAGCTGAGCAATGTGAAGAGGAAATCTGGGCTTCTGCCTTCTGGAAGTAGCGGTGTGAGTGTTGCACATGTGCTTGCTCGGCCTGGGAGGCCAAGGATCACTCCAGCCTGCCCACAGAGCTTCTTGGCCTCATACAACGCAACCTGGAGCCCAGATTCCTCCTCCCACATGGAAATCCTCGCATACAGCATCCTAGTCCGTGGCACTTGCATAACTCATCTGTTGGTCTTCTCTTGTCTCCAGGGTGGCCTTTTGCACTTGGCTCATCTCCAACATGCTCTTCTCCATGCCTGTCCTAGTCTATGGAGGCTACATGCTCCTGGTCACGGGCGCCTTCATGATCTTTTCGTTGCTCTCATTCTCCACCGTGAGGAACACCCTGGTGTGCCCGATCCAGTTTGGGACTGAAATCCTGCACATAAGCTATGGGGGATCTTTCTGGCTCACACTAGCGATTGGTAAGGACACCAAGTTGCGTCAGGGAACACCACCTTGTCCCTCTGGGTGTGCAAGAGTCCCAGTGCTTTCCCCCAGAAACGGGCGTCAGAGAGCTCAGGCAGTACAGCCCACCAGAGCCCCAGCCTGGTCCTCAGCAAAGCAGATCCCGGCAGAGGTGCGGAGAGGGCTGGCAGAAGGGGGAATACCATCCCCATCTCAAGGGTGGTGGGGGGATTTTAGTCCCTGAGATGCAGGAATGCAAGGAGATGGGGTTTTAAGACCCGTGCCTAGGTTTTAAGATGCTCAGCACAGCAGCTGGAGCCACTTCACGTAGCAGAGGGCCATTTTCTGTAAGGGAAGGCATTGTTCCCTGGCATGGGGCCATCACAGGAGGGGTGTGGGGTGGGAAGCGTGCAGCTGTTTGTGGGAACGCTCTCAGAGAGTATGTTGCCTTCTAGGCTTGCTCTGTTTTGTGGCTGGGATCACAGTTGTTGCACTGCACTACTTCAGCTTGGACCTACTGAAAACTTTCTTTGACCTCCATGAGGACAAAGCAGAGGAACACCAGGAAATGACTGAAGTGTATGTCAACGCCCATTTTATGAACAACGGGCAGTGTCTTTCTCAGCCCTCCAAACTCAACCCCAACAGCATCTAGAAGAAAGTTTTTTTCCCCACTCCTTCCCTGAACGTGGGCCCACGAGGGCAGAGCACAAACCCTTCCTGATGTCCCCAGAGACCCCTTTCCTCACTCCTCTGCCTTTGAACCGTGTGCAAGCCCACGCTGGGGTGGGTGCTGGCTGAGAAGTACCTTTGCGGACTGCGTCTCCCTGACCGTGCCCTGTGGAAAAGGGCAGGCTTTGCAGAGGGCTGGCAGGCTGCCACGGGAGCAGCTTGAGGCTCCAGCCTCTTGGGCTCCACGCTCACCTGGGGATCTCTGTCCCGGGAGGAATGCCCTTCCTGCTCCGCGCCCTGGCACGGGGGTGCAGTGAGCCTCTGGTGGCCAGTTCCCACACCAGAAACTGATTTCTCCCGGGGAGCACCCATGACCCCAAATGCCACTGATTAAAGCTGCTGTTTTCTTTCCCAAGCACTGATGTTTAGTGTAGACCTTTAGGTGTACCTAAGAAAGGCAGGCACGGACCCGGCCTCTGTCACGCCAGATGCTGCACAAGCTAGAGTAAAAAAAAAAAAGCTGTTCCAGAAATAAAGACTGAGTGAATGTACCATGGAGTTTGCCAGGAGGGACGTGGTGATGTGATTATTTTCACTTTCAAACTTGAGCCTTATTAGGTAAGATGCGTAGCCCAGCGTGGGCCAAACAGATGCCACAAGAAAGGAAAGAGAGGGAAGAAAGATGTTACCCCCCCCCCCAGCCCATTTGGGCTGGCTGGGCTCACCATGAACCACAAGCCCGAGGCCAGGGGTCAGACCCAGCCCAGGTGAGAAATGAAGTGCATCGAGTTGCGTTATTACGAACAGAAGGTGGGCTCTGCCACCAAACCCACTGATCCGGTGAAGTCTCCACAGGTTGGCATAATGAGATCGCCGTATCTGGATGCCAGAGAACTGGGCAGCTTCAGTCCAACCAATTATTCAGTCCAACCATCATTTCAGTATTTTGGCTCTTTCTGAGAAAAGAGCCTCACTCTTAAGTTACTAATTTCTTTCACATGATATTTGTGTTGCACTTAATGTGATTTGCTATGCACAAGAATTATTATTTTCAATAAAACCTTGTTAAAAACCCGCTCCTCTGAAGCACTTTGGGCATTCTGGGGGGCTGGTTTCTTAAGAGGAGGCTGTGGGGCACGTCTGCAGGCACCTGCTTTTGAGCCCCCGGCAGCAGCATCCTTCCCCTGGGGGAAGCTGCCCTGGCAGAGGGGCCCCCAAGGAAGGAGGTGGGTCGCTGACACGTGTCAACGGGAGCCATTGCGAAACCCTTGTCGTGGGGAGCAGGGTGCTGTAGGAATGTAGGAGAACCCCAAACGGACTTTAGCTAGCCGAGCGGCAGGACGAAAGCTTTAAGATTGAACCAACAAAACTCCCTCAGGAAAAGGAGGATCCTTTCTTGCGTCCAGGCATGTCAGGTCCGGAGGCATCGTGGGAAGATGCTACGAACAACCGCCAGGTTTTTGGGTTGGTGTGGGGCAGACCCTGTGCCCTGAAAGCACAGGAGGCTGGGGGTTCTCCCACCCTTTCTGCCACCCCATCTGGCACTCTCCGGTTTCTTCCCCTGCTTTTAGGCACGCTTACCCTCCAACAGCATCCTCACCCAAAGAAAAGCTTCGGCCTCTTGCATCCAGGCATACAGGGACATGAACCCAAATAAACAACCCCTAAACAAAACTTGATCTGTTTGAGGCACAGCCCTCTGTGTGCCTTGCCGGCTTCCTAGCAAACACCGGAGGGCCAGGACTCCTGCAGCAGACCTTGCGTGGGGCTGGCTGAGCAGTGGCGATGGCGCAATGGGAGACAAGGACACCCCTTCGCACACCGTGTCCGTGCGGAGCAGGGGGTCAGGACAACAGGGGCTGGCTGTGGCACGGGGGCTGGCCACCTGCAAGGAGATTTGTGGGTGAAGGACTTCTTCCCTTGCCACCAGAGGCATAAACGAGGGCCAGTGCTCAGGGATGATTATTTTGCCTCACTATGTGTTGTTGTAGCTGCTTCTTCACAAGCACCATAAGAGCTGTGGCTGTACGGCCCCCAGGTTGTCCTGCCGCAGGTCCTACCTCCTCCGTCCATCACAGCTCCCGGCTCAGTTTCCTGGCTGGATTGAGCCGTTGTTGGACAACAAGACGTAAAATAATTGCCATTAAATCCCTGGCTCCCAGCCCAGGCTGCTTCTGGCCCCACGCCGTCCAGGGAACCTGGCATCTAACCAGCAGGTCAGGGCCAGCGATGGAGCAAAAACACTGCGAATGCCTCCGAGAGCACAGCCTGGGGCTCTGCGAGGACCGTGGTCCCCACGCCTGGTGGCACTCCCTGCAGCGGGGCATGCAGCCCCCATGACATCTAGCAGGCACCACAGCTGCCCACTCCCCTGCCCCCCAGGCTGGGCTGCAAGGGGGAACCCCCCAGGGAAAGACAGAGCTTTATGAAGGCTGAATTTCAACTAAAGAAATAAAAGGGGGTTGTTGCACCTCAGATCTAGTTCATCCATAGGCTGAAGCGTGTCCTGGTAGATGCCGTTGTGAACATCCTGGCTGTGGTCTCCCAAGCCCAAGGAGTTCAACTCCAAGCTATTTTTAAATGCCTGTTGGGTCCTCTCTTTCCTCCTTGAAGGCTCTTCCATCCAGAGTGGGATGGGACAGGACGCCATGTCCGAGCACCCCCTCCCCAGAGGGCCTGCCCCATGGTGGTCCCTCTGCAAACCTCTCTGCTGGGCTGGGAATTGCTCCCACCAAACCTCCAGTACCCTGTTCACTGCGTGTTGACTCACCTTTATGGCCCTGCGCCAACTAGCCGTGGTCAGATGCCCCATATGGGGCCACAAAAAGTCTCCGCCTTTGCCTTCTTCCCGCCCTCTGTCTGCTACCTCGCAGCGGCAGAGCGTCCCCAGCCTGCCAGCCCTCAGAGGGACGCCTCTATCCACAGACAGGAGAAAGACCAGGTCCAACGTATTTTATTGAGATAGAGGGGAAAATACGTAAGCACAAAAGAGGGGGGAAAAAAAAAAAAAAGATGTTGCAAAACCTGCGGAGGGTGAAAGGGGTGCAAACCCCGAAGCGTGCTCCCTCCCCTCCCTCCCTGCCTGGAGAAGGAACCTGCTGGCTGTCAGCAGCCGGGAGCGGGCGGCTGGATCCACCTCGGGTGTGCAGGATTTCAGTGTCGTGTGCCCCACGACACGTGTCTCTCCACGGCTGAGCAAGAGGAAACCGAGCCTCCACGACCAGGTGTGATGCTCACTGCTTGCTAATTGATTACAGCCACTCTCCGGGGCACTGTAGCAGCTCTGTTCCCATCTCCTCCTTTCCTTCCCTCCCACCAAAACATTTTGTCTTCCTTTCCACAAGAGCACCGATAGCTCACAGGCTGCTCACGGGCTGGTGGCTGTGGTTTGGGGTGCTTATAAGCCCTGTAAGAAGCAGAAGCCAACCCACCACCCCCCTGACTGTGCTGTTTCCAGCCCAATGTACAGCCCGGCACATCTCAGACTTAACGTCAAACTTGAGCTGCAGGGTGTCAGGATGGGTCTGAAATCCAGGAGGCCTCCAAGGTCTGGTGGCTCCAGCAACCTACTAAATCGTGGGCCTCCTTGCTAGCCTGCTCTCCACCCCTGACCAAGAGGAGGTGCTGGATACAGGGCACCTAGCTAAGCACAGCTCCACATGCTCTTCCTGACCGCTGATGGGAAGAGCATCCCTGGGCAGAGGGGACTTCTTGAGGTCTTCAGGGTGGGAGTGTTGCTGCCGTGGGCTCCGCTTCTCCTTTGGTTCATATCTGTGTGTCTGCAGCTATTTGGTTCCTCTCCAGTTAGTTCTGGTTTAGCCTCTGCATCTTGGGGAGGACTTAGGGTTTGTTGGGGAAGAACTGAGGGTAAGGGCCCGGTGCCTGTAACTGGACAGCCAGGGGTGGGGCATGGATTGTCCTCACCCCAAAAGCTCTTCCAGCTGCTGGCGAGTAAAACAACAGCAAAAAAAAAAAATAATGAGGGCAAACAATTGTATTTGAGACACCTTTCCAACCTTGGATATTCTTGTCACTCAGCTGTCGTTGTGTCTCTTCCCACCAGGGCTCCTGGTGGGGTTGGACTGGAGCATGAATTCAGGAGGGGTGTCCTCGGGCTTTGCGCTGCCTCCCCCCAGTGCCTTACAGCTGTGTGGCTGTCACCTCACAAAGCTCGCCCAGAGGGACCATCAGCACGTCCTGCGTAGAGGAGCCAGGCTGGGCTGGCACGTAGGACTTGTCCCACACCTCCTCTTCTCTCTTGCGCTCGTCCAGGTTAAAGACAAGCTTCAGCTTTTCTGGATGCCTGGAGTTCAGGATGATGACAGCCAGACCCAGCAGCAGGCACAGCAACCCTGCAACACACAGCATGGGGAGACACGTTAGCACTTCCTCCCCGCTGCGTCCCAGCCCCATCCGTACCTGGAGCTGGGGCTGGAGGCCAATGGCATGTGGCATCACCCAGGAGGTGAAGGGAAGGTGGTGTTTCCCTCTCCACGTGTGGTCTCTGCCAACAGTTTGGGCTCCCCAGTACAAAAGAGAAGTCAATGAACTGGAGCAGATGGCTGAGAGAGTTGGGACTGGAGCCCGCCATGGATGGGGAAAGGCTGGAGGATCTGGGCTTATTTAGCCTGAAAAAGAGGAGTCTTCAGGGGGAGTTAATTGCCATCTTTTACTACTGAAAAAGGGCCGGTCTCTTCCCGGAGGTGCACAGTTGTAACATGGGAAGTTCTGTAACATGGGAAGTAATTGCTGCCCATGAGTGGGACAGCTGTGAGGCAGGCGCTGAAAGGCAGAGGGGATCTCTGGCCTTGGGGACATCCACCACCAGACTGAACAAGGTTGATGTGGCTTTGAGGTAAGCCCTGCTCTGGGCAGGTGCTGGCAGAAAGACCCCCCAAGGGTCCTTCCAGGCGGGGTATTTCCCTGACTCTGCGATTCGTGACTTTCATGGCACTCCTCTAGGCACACCTCCACACAGATAACGTTGGCCATTCAGATCTCCTGGCTGCTCAGCTCCTTTTCCCCCAGTTTCAGTGATGCTATCCTAAATTTTTGTATGCCATTTAAAAAAAACACCCAAACAACCATTTTCTGTGACCAGCCACGGCGTCAGAAGGAATGAGGTGCTGCTGGGGCATCACTGAGCATCATTGCTGCAGGAATGGAGAACAAAAGCCCCAGGAACAAGCTGAGCACTCACCTGTTGCTAATGTCAGCCAAAAGGATCCACCATAGTCTGTTTTCAAGGAAGCTGGGCCAAACTGGATGGGGCACTTCGGGGTGTTCCTCGCGGTGAAGAAGAAGAGCAGGGAGAAGAGCATCAGCGCGGCAGTGAGCAGGAGCATGTAGCCACCATAGAGCAGGATGGGCATGGAGAACAACAGGATGGAAATGAGCCACGTGCAAAAGGCCATCCTGCAAAAGGACCACAAAACTGAGCAGAAAGTTTCATGCTTGGAGCCTCTTCTCAGGGTCTCCTCTCCACATCCCAATGGAGGGATACACCCCTAGGCAACCTGCTCTAGCTGGTCTTGCTTGAGCAGGTGGGCTGGACAGGCTGATCTAAGGAGGTCCCTTCCAACCCAAATGATTCTGTAACTGCATGAATGATAGAGCTGTGGGACCGGTCCCCCAGTGGTGGAGAGGGATCTCCACATCTGGGAACATCCAGTGTTGAACTTCATGAAGCCCCGAGCACGTTGATACGGCTTTGACATCAAACCTGCTCAGGGCAGGGAACTGCAGAAGAAACCTCTGCAGGTCCCTCCAAATTAACTCTTTCTCTGACTCTTGTGGTCCTCCACAACTGGCCACCCCATGGCAGTTCCCACTTATTCAAAGGGAGAACGGCAACAAGGGAGGCCTTTGTTTGAAGAGCTGTGCAAGGAGCCGTGCCCACATCTGATTCAGCACCTGGAGTGAACCCAGCTGCCAGCCCTGCCCTGTGTGTGGGGCTTGGGTTTAGCTCGCTGGGGAGGTAAGCCTAACAAATTGTTCTGATGCCAAGAATAATAACGAAAAATAACTTTACATCAACATCCTTGCCTTGAAATACTCCTTCTCAATAGCAGGAAAGTGTGGCCAGGGCTAGTTATTTTTCCTTAAAATAAAAAAAAAAAGAGATGTGGGCAGGGAGCTGGAACCTCCGTCAATACGGGGAACTGCAAGATTCACTCTTCCCTGCAGTGCCTTTCCCTCTGAGACACGTGGAGATGCTCTGAGGCTCCACGATCACAACACTCTCAAGGGCGCTCAGCTTTACACCACAAGACAGCCTCTGAGTGCCCTCTTGATGGTCCCTCCCACTCCCCACCAGCAGGTCTCATGCTCTCGTGGCCATGCAAGAGGAGCCCCGCCGCGGCTGGTCTTATTGGGACCCCGCATCTTGCCTGGGGGAGGACCTTGCACCATAAAACCCACACAGTTGCATCTGCTTTCCTGTGAATGAAGAATAAATTTTCTCCAACTGCAATTGTGCACATCAGGGCAGAGCACACAGAAGAGGACTCTGGGGAAATGGGCAGGCCAGGAAGCATGAGCATTCCTGTTTCTGCAGAAGGCCAGATGCCAGAGACCAGCCAAGCCTTTGGCATGGCTTTACAGGGAAGAGGGTGGCTCCATCAAGCTCCCTCTGCTCCATCTGGTTCTTTTTACCTCCCCACTGAGCAGAGGTAGGGCTGACCTCTTGCTCTAACTTACCACAGTGTGAGGGACGCGTAGTGGCCGGAGATGCGGTACTGCCGGTGCATGCTGCAGGGGCTTTGCGTGGTGAACTTCTCTGCCACATAGAGGATGGGGCTGGGCAGCCCCTTCCCCAGGCCTTCACCATAGCTGTGATCATAGTCTGCATCGAAGCTCCAGGCAAAGTGCTCGTTGTAGTCGATGGTCTCATTGACCTGATTCACTGGGTTTCCTGCCAGATGATGAAGACTAAGGACCTTTCTCCGCCTTGGAGGCAGCTCCAAGACTTCCTGGTGTGGGGGCTCAAGGGCCCACAGCCCCAGAACCCAGGTGCACAGCTGCCAAACCTGCACCAGTCCCCTCCTCTTGTGATACGCACTCACCCACCAGTGTGACGTTCACTCCTGCCAGGCCAATGTGCAGCCCTATGTCCACATTCACCAGGGCACGGCTGAAGGACTTGTAGGAGGTGTTTGCTGTCACCCAGCCGGTCTCCCAGTCCCTGGTGAACTGTATGGCTGTGAAGATGTCAAAGGTTAATCATGGTCTGATGGCGAGACATCTAGTGCTGGAAGTACCTGCCATGGTGGTCACCATGGCCTGAGCATCATCTACCCTATCCCAAGGGCAAGGCTTGGGTTGCGAGCCCCAAGGAGCAGAAGCTTCATATGTCCTTCCCCAACATCAACCCCCACCGATGACCCTGAGAACCTGACTTGGGTTGGTTTCTCCCCAGATCCAGGGCAGTCCCTAGCCCTAGAGGCACTGGTCCTTGTCTAAGCACCTGGCAATTTGTCTGGATCAGTTGATGGTGGGCTTTCAGTGACTGCCCTGAAGGTGGTCTGCACATACAACCACCAGCCTTTGGAGAGGGGACAGCTTGGTGCTTGCAGCTCCCACCACTTGCTGGAGCCAGGTCACAGACACAGACCGGGGTTGGTCTTACCCATAAACTCATCCTGTGGGCTGGACTTGGGGCTTGGCTGTTCTGTTCACCCACTCTCACCTTGCTCCTCCATCCCCCATGTCTTGGGTATCCTTGGGCTTCCCCCCAGGACCCTGGTACTCACTGAGGACCACCGCTCCCACGAAGAGGCCCGTTACCACCCGCAGGAACCAGAAGAGTCGCTGCGAGGGGTGAGCAGAGAGGGGGGACAGGTCTCAGTCAGATTTTGCCACAGACACCTCAGCACCAAACGTGTAATTTAGAAATGCCGTCCAGTGAGAAAGAGGCCCGTGCCTCCCCTGGGGAGTCGTGTCTCCAGCGCTTTGGGCAGGGGGCACCTGTGGATGGGTCATCCCTGCTGCAGGGTGGGGAGACAGCAGGGAGATCTGGGCAGAGCAAGAAGGTCAAACCAGCCCATTCAGGAAAGACACGTCATCCCCTTTCCGGGAAGGAGGATGGAGACACTCTCTTTAGTAGTCCTGAGCTGGGATTTCCACCCTTATCCAAACCTCACGGGTTTGGGCCTGTTGGCAGCTGGCCACCGCTGGAGACAAAAGCAGCATCTGGCGGTTTGCAGCGTGTCCCCTGGAGGGGAGATGGCTCTTGGCCAGCCCCACCACAAAGCCAAGCCCGCAAGGAGCATGTGGCGTGTGAGTAATGGGCTTGCAGCGGGGTCCGCTGGCCACGCAATGGGGTCCGCTGGCCATGCAGAGCCCTGCGAGCAGTGCTGGGGCAAGCACAACGCACACCTCCTTCTTTTATTGGGGTTTCGGGGAAGGTGGAGTGAGGTTTTTGAGCCTCACCCTGTTTTTCCGCTCCTGGGAAACCACTCAGGCTTGCTCACAGTGAAATCCAGCCAAGCTCGGCTCTGGGCACCTGGTAAATTTGAGGTGGTGGAGTTCGGTATCTCCAGCATGGGGGTACATGCTGGGTTGGGCTGGAGCTCACCCCCATGTGTTGCTAGAGGCGCCAGAGCCCTGGCCATGAACCTGTGGGCATGTTTGCTCCCCGAGTCTGTTTTCGAGGCTGGGAAGAAGGAAGCATGTGGGATGCACAAGGCAGGGACCAGAGGGCTGAGCTCCGCCTGCCCCTCCACTTACCCCCCTGCCCCGGATCCCCGGCAGGATTATGATGAAAGTGGCCAACAAGGAGAGGAAGACTGAGATGATGACAGCCCAGGCGGTGTCGAAGGGGAAGCATGCGTTGGCACCAGGGTAGAAGGGGAAGGAGCCATTCCACAGAGTCATCCTGCTGCCTGGGAGGGCTGGAAATTGGCACCCGGAGAGACAGAGAGGGGAGAAAATCGTCTCCACGCTTCCACCCCACCCAGCCTTCTCCACAGAGCCTCCTCCTGCCCGCTTGCCAGCAGGCTGCTTGTCCCGGGCACGGCTGTGCTTGCATCCCCAGTGCCTCTGCACGTTGCGGTCCCGCAGCTGGGTGTACACTCACACATCTACCATCAGAGCCCTCTACCTCCCCAGGGTACGTCCTCGATCCAAGCAGGTTTGGAGCCAACGGGTCCTCCGCTGCAATGCTCAGCGTGTCCCCAGGGTAGGGCAGCAAGACATACACAAGTGGCTGGGACCCTTGTTCCCCTCCTCTGTCCTCAACCCCTGGTCTCTTGCCTGCGCTCCCACCATCCCTGGTTCAGCTCTTCATCGCACAGCCTGGTTCCCACTGCGCTCGGGGGCGCTCGGCAAATCACTGCACAAATGTGGGCTGCTCCTCGCTGTGCCCCGGACGGAGGGAACTCCTCATCGTCCAAGGAAACAGGAATAAGCCAGAGGGGGCAGAGAAACTGCCTGTCCCTGGCAGCAGGGTGCCAGTTGCTGCCTGCCGAGCCTTCATCACCTGAGCCGGCTGAAAGCTCCGTGGTGGGTGGAGGGATGTTGCTCGGGAAGCCGGCTGTGGGTTTTGCCACAGCACTTGGCCAAGGCACTTCCCTGCTAAGAAAGGGCTGTTCAGCGTTCCCCGGGCATGGGGACCATCCCAGCAGCGGCCGCAGAAACTTCCCCGTGCCCTCTTCCCCTTGCCGAGCCTACCTGATCCCGAGGGCCGGCTTCTGTGCGGAGCCGTGGCGTGCTCCGGGATGCTGCCTCCCTGGGCTGCGGGCGAGAAGCCAGCCCAGCGTGTCATAGGTGTATTTCTCACAGCGTTTTTTTTGTTTTTTTTACCGTGCCCGCCTCCAGAGGTGGCTGGATCATGCAGCCTTACCCATGGCTGACTGGCCCCCTCCGGCACTCCTGCTGAGCCCCACCGCAGGCAGGAGAGCTACAGGCCACCACCATGCCACGCAGGGCTGCAGAGGTGAGCAATCACGGAGGGGCTTTGCCTTCTTTTCCTCGACTTTTCCTGCATGGTGGTAAAAAGTCCAGATGCTCCTTACAGCACGAAGACCCTGGGGCTGTCAGGCTCCTTGGAAGCCTGCTGGGGAGAACAGCAGAGGACTTCGAAGTGCTCACCTGCGCTGCCCAGTGAAGCATCCCAGCTGAGGTCATCTAGCATAGGTTGTGGCTGCATGGTCTCCTTCGTTGAGCCTGCTCCTGACTTCTTACCGCGGGAAAGTTCCCCAGGAAGCTCCTGGCTGAGTGTCGGTCACTGGGCAAGGTGACACAGTGGCCGGTGAGGGTGACCAGCAGAGAGGCACAGGTCTAGATGAGCTTCCAGCCCTGTTATGCAGAAGATATTCAGGTTACTCACCTGGCTATGGTGTGGAGATCATGGAAATGAAAGTTTGTTGGGGGGGTTGCTCTCATTCTTTGGCATTTTGGTTGGCCGAAGCAGGTTGCGTTGATGTGGAGTGGTCCCAGCATGGCAAAAACGCTCTCCTGACCCCACTTGGGGGCTTCCTTCCAAAACTGTCTTTGTTTAACCCCAGCTGGGAACTAAGCACCACGCAGCCACTGGCTCACTCCCCCTGCAGTGTGATGGGGAGAGAATCAGAAGAGTAAAGGTGAGAAAACTCGTGGACTGACATAAAGACAGTTTAATCAGTAAAGCGAAAGCCGCGTGCACACGCAAAGCAAAACAAGGAGTTCATTCACTGCTTCCCGTCGGCAGGCAGGTGTTCGGCCGTGCCCAGGAAAGCCGGGCTCCATCACGCGTGACGGTGACTTGGGAAGACAAACGCCATCACTCCGAATGTCCCCCATTCCTCCTTCTTCCCCAGCTTTATGTGCTGAGCAGGAGTCATATGGCACGGGGTATCCCTGTGGGCGGCTGGGGTCAGCTGTCCCCGCTGTGTCCCCTCCCAGCCCCTTCTGCGCCCCCAGCCCATCGCTGTCGGGGCAACGTGAGGAGCAGAAAAGGCCTTGACTCTGTGTAAGCGCAGGGAAGAAAACTAACTCTACCCCAGCCCAAACCAGCACATTCTCCACACACCCCCTTTTTTTTTTTTTTTTGAGATAAAAGCAGTTTAATAAGACAGCATGAAGAGAAAATAATAACAATAATGATAAAAGAATATTCAAAACAAGTAATGCACAATGCTGACTACCCGCTGACCGATGCCCAGCCCGTTCCCAAGCAGCCGTCCCTGATTCCCGTTCCCCGGCCAACCCGCATTTATATACTGAGCACGACGTCTGTGGTACGGAATATTCCTTTGGGCAGCTTGGGTCAAATGTCCTGCCCGTGCTCCCTCTCATCTTCTATGGGAAGCTGAAAAAGTCCTTGACTGCTTGGCAACGACTAAAAACACTAGCGCGCTATCAACATTATTCTCATCTTAAATCCAAACCGTAGTACGGTACCAGCTGCTAGGAGGAGAGTTAACTCTGTCCCAGCCGAAACCAGGGCACTGGCACAATTACTGCCATCCCCTCCCCAGGACCGGAGCACCTTGCGCCCCCCGTGGTGGATGTGACTTCAGTCACTCAGCTCCTGCCATGTCTTATCAGTTGTTACAATCTAGTTATACGCTGAGTCAAGAATTATTGCCTAGCCCCACCAGAATGAATCTTACATTGGTGAAGAAACTACTACAACATGACGAGCTGTGTCAGCTGCTCGAACGAATCCAAAACAACGCACACAAAACTCTCATCACTGCTCAGCGTGGTACACCGTGTCTTTGAAAGCATGAAGAAGGATGGAGAACAGCGTTGGTGGGAAATTCTTCTTGGATGGTCACCAACAGCAACGGGAGTGTTTAATCGCATGCTTCGCCCAGTTGTGATCCTGCTGGCTCTAATTTTAATACGTTTGTTTCTTATAGTTATGTTGTGTATAAAGCTTTGCTACTTGACCAAACAGATAACCCAACTCCCACTACCCAAAGCATACAAATTAATAAACAGCAGCGCTTTACTGTCTACTTACCGTGGATCTCTAAGGGCACAAACTATCAGTATGCTATTTCTGGCACAGAGGCAAGAGGTGACCGCACCACCGCTCTGCGGAGGGGAGGTGAATTGACCATAGCCACAGGGTGGAGCGTGGCAGTGTGTTCTCCCCTTCACCCCCGGCTCCTGCCCAAGCCATGGCCATCAGTGGGA
Organism: Chroicocephalus ridibundus; assembly: GCF_963924245.1. Classification (NCBI taxonomy): domain Eukaryota; kingdom Metazoa; phylum Chordata; class Aves; order Charadriiformes; family Laridae; genus Chroicocephalus; species Chroicocephalus ridibundus. The sequence goes on from NC_086292.1 coordinate 28,339,668, forward strand.
GCTGTGATGAGTTGCACCTGGACTTTGGGGGATGGCTGGCAACACAGACAAAACACTGCCTGGAGTGGGGACCGAGAGTTCTTGTTCCCATGCGTATATGACTATAGGTCAATTCTCTTACTCTGTAAATAGCGGACAGCCCAAGAGCCCTTTGAGCTCTCCTGCGTGGCAGCGGGCTGCACGCCAGGATGTCTCCTTGAGTTGGGACGCCCGCTCAAGGTTGCTCCTCCAGGCTGAGAGATCTCTTTCCGCCACAGCTTCTCAGTAAGTGGTTTATAGCACGCTGAACTTTGCAATCTTAGCTAAGTGATATGAAGGATTGATAGCACAGATATAATCCTTTAGACATAAACCGTCGGCCAAGTCTGGGACTAGGACTGGATCCAGCCGCTCCCAGACTCCTCTCGGAGAAGGAGTTCAGAAAGCTGGGGGTCCTTTCTGAGCCTCGGGACCCAACAGGAGGGTCTCCCTGACAGCTCTGTCTGACCCCGGCCTCTGGGCAGTAAATAACTGAGCGTGCCCCTCCATCCAACCTTGTAAAACGCTGTCACGTTCACGACTATCTTTGTTAAGTCACTGGTTTATCTTAATAAATATCTCACGACTTGTCTCTTACATGTGAAGTTAAACACTCCACACGGGACGTGGAGGCACTCTTGGTGGCCAGATCTTCGAGATGGGCTCCTGCAGCATGCTAATGGGATTCCTTTCTCCGTCCTAGCGGGTGGCCTGGCTGGGTGCCCTGAAAAGCTGCGTTTCCCACCCCTTTGGCAGAGGGAAGTTAAAAACACGTCTTAAGTTTGTGCCCAGCAGGAAAAGAAAAGGCATTTCTGGGCAAAGATTTGCCATTTCCCCTCAAGTGCCAGACTGATGCTACCCAGAATGAACACTCAATCCCTCCTCAAGGGTTGTTTAAAGCCATGAAATAAAGGTTGGCAATGTGTGGGGAATGCATGTGCAGAGCTGAGCTGCAGAGATGTCTGCCCGTGCCCACGGTGCCTGGGACGTGGCACCCGCCCCTGCTCCGGCAGCATCCGCAAAGCAGAGGGAGACGTGGACATCACAGCAGATCCTCGGGGGCGACTGCGGGGACAGGCCTGGGGCTTTGGACCTCATGTAAAGGTGGAAACACCTCTCCCTTCTGCCTGGAAGAGAGATGACCCAGGAGATGGGCTCTGTGCTAGCTTGGCCAAACCAAGGCGTGGGTTTTGCCTGCGGAAGAGACGTGGGGTTTGTGCCGTTCAGACGAGCATCACAAACATGTCTTTTGGGGAGATGCCCTCATGCCAAAAATGAGAGGAGGGGGTGAGGAGGTTTCCTTCCTTCTCTAAAGGAGGTGCCCACAACACAGCGTTTGCGTGCAAGGACGGCGGGGGAGCGCACGGTGCTGCTCGTGTGTCCTCAGCGGCGATGGAGAGAGGGTGTGATGGTGCTGGGGGGGGGGGATGCTCCACTTCCCTGGGGGACCGCTGACGGGGTTGTGGGTTAGCAAGCATGGCAAAACTGCCGGAGTTACGCCCTCAGCAGTACCCTGTATCCACAAAGAGGTCCTGCAGAAAGCCTGAGGTCAAGAAGGTAACTGGGGCTTGGGGTTTGTTTTTTTTCCCCTCTCGTATTAATCTTCTGGGTATTTCTGCAGGTAGTAAAGGTGTGGAGTTCACCGGAAAGTTTCCAGGGAACAGGTCTGCGGACTTGTTCTTGCTCGCCAAGAGCTCACAGCCTTGTGCTCAGGGCACTGCTCCCACCACGGCACCCTGCCCTGGCTTGGACAGCCCTCGCTTATCGGGCAGCTTCTGCTTCACCCACTTGCAAGTGATGGACGGGGCAATTAGGGGTGAGTCACCCGATCCAGGTCACCCGAGGGAGGTGGGGGCGAGGGGAGCAGCACCCATCGCCTCTTGCGCAAGGAGCTGCGCAGCGTTGGATCAGCCACCGTCTCTCTGCTGGGAACCGAGGCGGGGAAGGCGCCGGGACATGCCTGGGCAGGGAGGTGGCTTTGGGGATGCAGCGGGAGCCCCAAGAGGCCGCCCTTTGCTCAGGGGATTTCTGCTGGACCTACCAGTGGCAGTGGGACAGACGTGGTGTTTGCGTCCATGTGTCACCCTCCACTGTTGTCCCCACCAACCCCTCTGACCTGGTCCCCCGTACGGAGGGAGCTGCAGCTGGGGTCAGGCTTGGGCTCTGTTGCGATGGAGCCTGTCCAGTGTTCCATCCCGACGCTTGGATGCAGCTCTTTGCCCGGGATTCTTTGCAACAGCTGAAGGATCCACGCTGGAGTAGCTCGAAGGGAGGGATGGGGAAAAGGGTGGAGGGATCTCCTCTGGACAGTTTCCACCCAGCTGAGCAGACGGGTCCAACAGTGCTGTGGCCACGCTTCGGCTCTAGAAAGATTTGCAAGAAGGATCTATTTTTCCAGATTTGCTTGGAAGTTACTTCAAGATTTTAAGAAGGGGAAGGTGTCAGTGTCCATAACGCTGCCCAGCAGGCTCGGTTTTGTAAGTCATGACGGAGGGAGCTCAGGGCCACCCAGCAGGGCTGCCAGGAGATGGAAACAGGAGCCACCCATCCTCTTAGCAGGAACTGAAACAGGAGGGGCTTCAACCACACTTTGAAGAAACCCTCCACCAGAAATTATGTTGGGTGTCCATCCCTCTGCTCCTTCCAAGAACCATCACCATTATGGGCGAGAGGAAGTAGCTGCCTACAGCCAGGACCTCCTGGCAGTGCTGTCACAAGTTGCCACATGCTCTCAGAGACCTGGGGATGAGAAATCCAGCTGCCCCGTTGCCCTCCTAAATATCTCCATCCTGCCCGGAGAACCCATGTTTGACCCCATGTTCCCTGAGACCAGGGCCTGTGTCAGGGAAGGGGATGATGACCCGACGTGGGGCTGTGGCTGGCGCCCGTTCCTCCCCCAGTGTTCTGCCCCTTGCTGGGGTTGCCCGGCCCAGATGAGGAGCTGCAGGTCCAGCTCTTCTCTCCTGTTCCACAGACCCCTTCCAGGCGCCCCTTCCAGGCTGCCCCGAGGCCAGAGCTGCGGCTCTGAAGAGCTGCTGGAGCAGAGAGACACGGGGGAGAGAGAACCCCGAGGCTCTGGGAGGACAGAGCAGAAGGGAGGATGTCACTTCCCACCCCACCCCAACGTCAGAGGTGTTGCCTCTCCATTACGGAGCGAGTGGGGCGCCAGCTCCTGGGGGTCCTCTCCAGCCTCTTCCCCGAGGGCCCTGCGCATCCGGCAGAGCGCTGCTGCCCCGGCACGAGTGTTGGGAGTGGTGTTAGCCTTTGCGACACACCTTATCGGGGATTTTACTGGCCCAGCTTGGGGAACCCTGTCCCTGCAGATAACAGACATTCCTGCCAGTTTGACGTAACTATCAGTGAGCTGAGCTTTTCCAGGCTTTGTTGGGGCTTGTTAATCATGCACTCTGTGGTAATTAGCACTTTTGTCCCAGGCTGCAACTTAGAGAGAAGCTTTCTCTTGTAATCACTGTTGTTAGAGGCCTAATTAAAGTGATATGCATGTTTCCATGGAACTCCTGTGTCTAATGTCTCCCCGCCAGCCTTGAAATTAATGAGCAAAGCAATACTACCCCACCGCGGACTCCAACTCAGGCCTGCACACACACAAGCACCCTGCGCCCCGTATCCTGGCTGTGGGTAGAAGAGCATTTGAGCATCTGTTTCTTCGGTCCAGGCAAAAGTGCCAGCGGCACACGGCGCAAGAAATGAGTAAGAAATGAAGCACCTGTCTGAAAAGCAGCGAAAAGACCCAAGGGCTGCTCTGCAGTGTGCGGGCAGAAATACTGTAGGATAAATTACAAGCAACTGCTTGCTTAATATTTAAAAAAAAAAAAAAAGAATTCATACAGTCAAGGTAGTCTGCGAGCAGAGATGGGGTTGCCTTAACTTACATTCAACAAATAGGCCAATCCAGCTGGAACTGGCACAGCTTTTTGTAGGGCTTCTGGAACCACGTTCCAACTGGTTTGGGTCTTGCAAGACCCCCTCACTGTCCCAGAGCCCTTCAAGGACCTCTTATAAACTCAGAATCCCTCCGCATGGCTTTGGCTTTGGAGCACACGTCTCCCTGATGCTGCAGAGAAAAACACACACTCCCCCAGAGTCACCTGCTGCTCCAGTCTCATCGTCAAAGGTGGCTTTTAGGAGAGAACCAGGAATCGAGCAGAGGTGGGTCTCTCCTTTCCAGTGCGTCAGGATCCAGAGGGCAGAGGACTTGGACCACCTCCTGCTGGGGGTGAACTTGCAGACCATGGAGCAGGGTGAACATTGTGGAAAGCAGATCTGAGGTTGGCTGGGTCTCCCCTGCATGTTCTCTGCCAGGTTTAGGTGTCAAAAGGGCTTTGTGTGTTGGGGAACAGAGCTCTTCCCACACAGTGGTCCTGTCCCACCAAGCATCACTTTGGGATAGTGTCTTGCAGTTGGTGACAGTCCTGCTGTGAGTGAGAGGTTGAACTAGAGGCCTTCAGAGGTCCTCCCACTAGCATTTCTATGAATCTGGTGGGCCTGTTCCACCTACCATGGTCTCACAGACCTCCCAGCAGAGCTGGTTCCCTAAAACCTTTCAGGGCACGTGTCTCACATCCTTCCAGAGAAAGGGCACATGGCAGGCAAGGCAGCTGGGAAGTTGGCCCTTCATGAAAGGACATGGTCTTTGAGGTCGAGCGCTTCTTCATGAAGGTCTTTGAGGTCGAGTGCTGCCACCTGGATGTTCCCAGGCAAGACGAAGAGCCCACCTTGTCCTGAGTCCCAGGTCTGTGCTCCCGTGAACTCTCCTGCCCTGCTTAGCCCTTTCCCTTTCCCTTTCCCTTTCCCTTCCCTTCCCTTCCCTTCCCTTCCCTTCCCACGGTGTTCGCATCCAGGTCCCAGAGAAGGTTGCTGCCCTCCACAGCAGCATGGCCAGGCTGGAGCTGCAGCCTGAGGGCATGCTGGGGGGCGGTGGCTCCCTACTCACTGCCACCACCCTGGGCCAGTTTGTGCAACAGGCTTTGGCCTGAGAACACCCAGAACAGGTACAGATTTCCTCCTGGAGGAAAAAATCTTCCCTGGTGTGCCAAAGGATGGGGGATGCCAAAAGCATGGGCACACTGAGAGCTGGAAATGGAAAGAAATGAAGGTCCTAAGTTCAGTCTTTCTAGGTCCTATCTGGAGCAGGAGAAGCCTTACTGTATCCACTTCTGCCTGCTGTTTCAGGAAGCGGAATTGCCTGAAGTACCGCTTTGATTGACTTCCCACACAGGGGAAACCCCCGCCGTGTTGCAGTACCGATCCACAGGCATTTTATAAAAGCCATCAATTACGCGGTCATCCTGCCATCTCCACAGCTCCTGGCACGGTATCAGCGCTGTGTGAGGAGTCCGAAGGTTGGCAGGTGGGCTGGGTATCAGCTGGTTTATGGCACCTGCAGCGCAGGAGGAGGATGTGCTCTGGGGACTTCCACCAGTGCAAAGCCATCTCCCAGTGCTACGTGACGGTTAGCCCGTGCACTGTATTTTATGCACCACGAGCTTGGAGAATCAATTAATATATTAATACCTTATCCCTGTTGCGGTCCTTGGCTGGTTCTCAGCACCACGCAGAGGTTAAAAATGCAGCGTAACTAACAGAAAATGGAAGTAAGGTTGTGTCAGACCTCCTCTCCCTGCACTCCTGTCGCAGATGGAGCGATACACTTCACTCCTCAGAGAGAAGTAGCAATGTATTTACTGCAAAACAATGATTTAGCAAAGCTGACAGTAGATGCGACAGCGTTTTATGAGGTTGGATGGCGGGGCATGCTCGGTTATTTACTGCCCAGAGGCCAGGGTCAGACAGAGCTGTCAGGGAGACCCTCCCGTTGGGTCCCGAGGCTCAGAAAGGACCCCCAGCTTTCTGAACTCCTTCTCCAAGAGGAGTCTGGGAGCGGCTGGATCCAGTCCTAGTCCCAGACTTGGCCGACTGTTTATGTCTAAAGGATTATATCTGTGCTATCAATCCTTCATATCACTTAGCTAAGATTGCAAAGTTTAGTGTGCTATAAACCACTTACTGAGAAGCTGTGGCGGAAAGGGATGTCTTAACCTTGAGGCGTAATCTTGAGCAGCGTCCCCGCTCAAGGGGACATCCTGGTGTGCAGCCCACTGCCACGCAGGAGAGCTCAAAGGGCTCTTGGGCTGTCCGCTATTTCTGGAGGTAAGATGAGCGACTTACAGTCACATTTGCACATTGACCATAGTACCAGCGTGGTGGTGAGGTGGGCGAATTGCCCTAGGTAGCCTTTGGCTATTGTGGTGTTATCTGCCTACCTTTGAGACCCTCATGCCGCCGTCACGACTAGATGCACCCATTAGACCCCGCGGGTGGTTATCGCTTGGGCAGAGTTACAGGATATAAAGGTCAGGTGGATGCCTGGAGAGGGGGAGCATGCCGTCACAACTCCAGCACCCTAATGATTTCTGGGATCCCCTGTTAGAGGGTCCTGTTGCAGGAGGGCTCTCCTCCAGCCCCATGGTTGGTTTCGTCCCCGTGGCTCTGGAACCGTTCTCACCCATTGAAGGCCAACCGCTCATGTCTGCCAGGAGTGGAGGCTGCAAAGAAAGCCCATAAAAAAGGCTTTGTGGGTCTGTAGCTGGGATGGTCCATCTCTCTAGCCTCGAGCAGCAGCATTTAGTGCACAGAGACTGTAAGAACAGCTCCTTCTGAGCGGGGTCACATAGAGTAATTATCCCAACGCAGTTCCACGCTTGTGCCTCTTTCCCTGGGTTATTCACAGCCGGAGAAATCACAGAATTTCAAGACATCATGTGTCATGATGTCCTTGTAATTGCTTACGCACAGTCCACCCCAGTCCAGAACAAGGCATTTGCTTGGGGCCAGGGTGAGCACGTCTCTTGTGGGAAGATCTGACTTGGGACAAGCAACACTGGAGTCATTTCATGCTCCAGAAGGCATCACCTGGACTGAGAAAGAGGGTCAGAAGAGCTTCCCACAAAGACTAGAGCAGTGAGGACAGGTTGGATGACAAGATTTATGTGGTGCGATCAGGGAAATTTGGCTCCCTCCCATTTCCAGGTGAAACTGGGGAGCTGTTGCCAGCTCCAGTGTGAGATGGGGCCATTTTCTGAACTGCTGGGGTTCTCACAGAAGTACCAGGTCCCTGTCAGGCCTCTTACTGTATACCAGAGCATGTCTCCTGCTCATCTTTAGCTGACTCCCTTCTTGGGGGCCTGCACTAGGATGCCCTGCTCCCTGGAAATCGTTTTCAAGACAATAGGGGTGCCAAGTTCTGGACACCCTCTTCCTCAGGCTGTCTCAGCTCTGGACCAGCTGGGTTTACCTTGGTCAGATCCGGCTTTGATGTCCATAAGAAGAGCATTCCCTGGAGGAGCGTGGGGTATGGCAAAAGTGTTTAGGAGATTAAGATTGTTTTGCTTCCTGATGGCAACCTGATTTCCTTTCTGCCTCTTTTTCTCCCTTCCTCATTGCCTGGTTTGATGGGCTCCCGTGGAAGAGAGATCTCAAGATATCTCGGAGGAAGGAGCTCACCAACCTGGGGCCTGATGTTTTTGCTGAAGGCATAGCAGGAGAGCCAACCCTGTGTGAATGAGCGTGACAGGGAGCAATTCACTAAGCCTGGGACACCAATGACACCAAGTGGTGGCAGGGGACATTCACAAACATCTCTCTGAGCCAGCTCCTCCTCGTGGCGCCGTCCCACAACCAAACAGAAACAAGCGGTGAGGGTGGCTTGTCTCCATTTCTCTTACCTCACTTCACATCTTTTTACCATCCCTGGGGTCACACCATGGCCACGGGTTGTGGGGGAAGCCCAGGAGACCAGCTACGATCACAGATGTCCAGCAGTTAGGGTTTCTGAGATCCGTGCTGCAGTTCTGCTCTGTGGTGGTCTGCGTGTGCCAGGGAGGTCGTCCCAGTGACCTCAGTTGGACCAGTGGCCTTGGCGCGTCTCTGCTTGTGGCATGCAGAAGCTGTGAGCAAGCTCTTGAACCCAAGCAGCAGTGTGGAGGGGCAGCCTTGACCCAGAGCAGCAAGGGGAGCAAACACAGAGCTGGGAAAAAAACCCCAAAACTGAAGAATTTGCTCATTCCCCTAGCCTGGGCATGACGCTTTGGTCCTGGAAACCCCCAAAGGGTATGAGTCAGTGAGTGACAGGGCATTGTGCTCCGAGACTGTGCGTGCTGTGGACCAGCAGACAAATGCCAGAAAGGCAGGTGCCAGGACAGAGCAGGCAGATTGCCGAAAAACGGTATTCCTCAACAGTTTTTCTGACCCTCTCAGTCTGTAATTTAAATTGAAGATGGATTGGGGATTTGGGGCACGAGGGGTTGCTTGCCTGTGTGGGAGATGGAGAAACATGGGAACAGTCAAGCAGTGGAGCAGGTCACCCAGCCTTCACACCTGGAGGGTTTCAAGACCTAACGAGACAAAGCCCTGAGTAACCTGCTCTGACTCCAGAGCTGACCAGATGGTGGACTAGAGACCTGCTGAGGTCCTCTCTAGCCCGAGTTATCCTCTGCTCCTAGGGTGGTGTCCAAGGCAGGCGCTGGACACCTTGCTTCTCAGCAACACGTGGGTGGCTCAGAGCGGGGCAACATTGCTCCAGGGGTTTACATAGCAGTTCAGAGGAGGAGGATGAAGAAGTGGTCCCCTCGAATGGACTGCTGGCCACAGAGAACCCATGCTGGAGCATCTACACCCCCAAAGGGACTGCGGGTGAGCCCGTGACAGAGCAGGTATAACCCTGAAGGAAGAAGTGAGCTCCAAGCACTCACGCCAGAGCACAGGAAAAGAGCAAGAGGGAAGGAGCAGCAGAGAGGAAACCACCGTGGCCTGCCTGCAGCCCCTGCCGTTGCCTGTTCCTTCCCCAGGGGATGGAGCGTGACCAGCAGTGACAGCACGGAGGAGGAGGGGTGCTTGGAGCGACACTGGGCCTGGCAAAGGCAGGGAGAGGTGCTGTCCCCAGGTGTGAAAATGCCTCGCGGCTGGGGGGGTTGGTGGGTTGTTTGTTTCCAAAGTCTGAATGAGTACTCAAATATTTATATTCTATTAATTGACGAGAAATAAAGTTAAATTCCCCGAGCCGAGTCTGTTTTGCCCACGACAGGATGAGGGACTGAGGATCTCACCTAGGTATGGAACCTGCTGGCCCTCCCATGAGCTCTCCTGGGCAGGACGTGAGCTGGCGCTCCCCTGGCACGGCATCAGGTCAGGAATCCCATTAGGCTGTCGGTCCCTCACGCTGCCAGCTGAGAGGCATCTGGTCTGCTCCAGTGTCAAACACGATGTGCCGTGTCATTATTTTTCTTCCTAATAATTAGTTTTAAGCCAAGGCTTTGCTGCGGCTAACGAAAGGCGAGCTGGGGGTCACCCACCCGCATCCCAGCGCACAGCAGCAAGCCTGGGCAAAACCACACGGGTTGGAGGCAGGCTTCCTGCAGTCCCGGGCACAAGGGACTGCAGAAGGACAGCGGGACACCTCTTGAGCGAAGCTGGTGGGCAGGAAACCGCGAAGGACACAAGAAGGGAACAGGGGCTGCTGCGGTGCTACAGGTGGGTTGTTCAGCTTGGAGAACCTGGGAGGGCTCCAAGTGGTTGTGAGGTGATGGTCTGCCCAGGGGCCGCAGCCATACAACCGCTCCAGCGAGGCAGGGGAGGCTGGGCGTGATCTGAACCACCATCCTAGAAAACTCCCTGCTAGCTCAGTCCCGCGCTCCTGAAGTACAAAGGGCCCTAGCACCGGTGCATTTGATGGGGAACACCAGGTTTTGAAAGCGAAGTTTGGGGAAAACTAGTTGTAGGATGTTTGGGTTTTACCCACCAAACCCAACCTCCAAACAGCTGAGAAAACGCCAACTCCGAAGGCTCAAAAGCCAGGCTGTAAGCGGAAAATAACTGCTCATTTATTGGCCTAAGATCTGCAGGCCAGCGCGTGGGGCTCGCACTTGCTGCCTGGGGAATGCTGGGTCTCCGTTACTGAAGGGCACTGTTCCCAGCTGGCAACAGCTTGGGCAACTGCTGCCAGCAAACCCAGGAGTGGCATCCAGGGGACAAGAGGGGGCACAGCTGGGCAGACAGGCAGCTCTGCAAATAAGCTGCAGGCTCATTTTTTGGCAAACGTGAGCAGTGCAAATGCTGGTTGGGCTCACAACAGGGCCTGCACCCCAAGGCTGAGCTCAGAGGAGGAGTGGTGACCCCATCACACAACCTATCTCTTTTTCACCTCCCAGGGTTACCAGCCTGCCCCAAGCAGGACCTGGGAATCCCGTGATGTCCTCAGTTGTCCCCTACATTGGTGGCTCCAGCTCTCACCTGGTGTGGGGCATCCTGTGGCATCAGCAGTGGGTTTGCAGCACCATACCATGTCCTGAGAAGCACCTCCAGGCCTGGGCAGGAGGCAGTGCTGTGCCATAAAGCGTGTGGGCCAGGGCATCTGTGCCTGCAAGCCCCACATCTCCTGGGACGGAGACCAGACATTCTCTCCTGCAGCTCCCCAGGAAAGGGTTTAGGGCTGCCGCTGCCTTTCCCTCACTCAGGAGTAAGTTCCTGCAGGACCAATATGTTCATAAACACCATCTGACCTTCGAGACACCCTTGAAGTGATAGGGAGCAAGGTGGGAAGGTCTCCTACCGTGGCTTTCTCCCCTCACCTGGTCCTCAGCACATTCAGATGCTGGGTCGTCCCTTGGCTTGGCGTGACGTGGCTGTGGGCTCCTGTCACTCCCAGGAGAAGGGCTCTCCTCCCTGCAGGAGCTCAAACGTTCAGATTGAATTTAGCATCAGAAGTGTGAGGAGGGGAAAGCTTATGGTGCCATTCGTGGCATCAATCTGTGATCTGCTGCCAGGGTTAGCTCTGCCTGGGGACATCCCCAGGGGTGGCTGAGGGACATATCAGTGAGCAGCGCTTTCAGAAGGTGCAGAACCAGAGCCTGTGCTCCATCACCCGTTTTGGGCAGCCCCCGTTTGTGCCCTCCTTCAGCTGTCCCACACCACGGAGCACCCCGGGGCTGCACCCCTGCCCACTGCCGTGCACAAGGTGAAGGTGCACGGAGCAGCCAGCCCAAAGCAGGCACACAAGCAGGCGGAGTGTTTTGTGGCCCGCGCCAGCCACGTAAGGGACAGCAGAAGATGGCCCAACCAAGGCCAATGAGCCTGTAAACCCCGGGGTCCCCCGAGGCAGGGACCCTGCTTGAACCAGAAATCCCAGCAACACTTTGAGCGAAATGCTTTTTGTTTTCAGGAGGGGCTGCTGGTAACGTCTCCATAAAAAGGGTTATAAAGATGCTCCGGTAGTGAGGGGGTGTAATCAGCTCACGGTTGGAATTTTGCTGTGCAGCAGTCAGGGTCTCCTCCTCCAGCGAGCAGAGGCTGCAGGGACAGAATCCCATCCCCTCCTGGCTGCCCAGAGCCGGGAGCTTCCCTCCAGCCCCCACCACGTGCTCCTGCTCCCAGTGCCTACACAAGCCCCAGGGGTCTGTCTCCCTCCCCGCCCGCCCTCCGAAAAGTCTGATCTAGTCTGTGCAAAGAGCCAGTTTTATTCACAGGGGCACATCAGACATCAAGAAACCAGAAAACAGAGGAAATATACAGGGAGGCTCTGCTTTTCATACAAGCAATCACTATTAACAATATTACAGAAATAATAAATAAAAGTGATGTTGCTACAGTAACCCACAAGGACGATGCTCTCCTCCGTTTTGCCACGCGTGGCCGAGCCTGCAGACCTCATCCTCCACGGCCGTGCTCCTTCAGTTTGAAAAATACTTCTCCAGCACCTTTGTTAAAAGCCCTGTCTCCTACAAGAAAAGGCACAACGGTGAGACACTGGGTCCCATACGCAGCCTCCGCCAACACCTCCTGCTGGGTACCACGGGGCAGAAGATGAGACAAACGTCCCACGCTGCACCATGACGGCACTTCCAGGGGTGGCTCAAGACAGCACATGAGAAGGAGAGGGTCAGAAGCTTGGCTCCTGCCTCCCATCCTGGGCTCCAACAGCTGGCCCACAGCTGACAGACATCAGAGGCGAACTCCAGCAGCCCACCGAGAGAGCGGCCACTGGGCTGGGCTGCAGGAACAAGAGCAGCCTCGGGGCCTGATTCAGCAGAGAGTTATGCGAGAAGGCACAAAAGAGACACAAAACACTGCAGGGAAGAGCTACAGAGGGATTTTGTGGGATTGTGTACTGCCCAGAGGTCCCGGAGATAACGCAGGGCAGCATCTGCCTTCGCGCAGAAGGGCTCTCCCCTCACCCCTGGAGCCATTCCACTCCACAGACGTGGCCTCACCCCATCTGTCTCCTGGAGAAATGACACCACACACACAAGACGACAAGGGATGGGGATGGTCCTCCTCTGTCAGCCAAATCCTTGTCACAAAGAGCAATGGGGTGGCACTGTGAAGCCCTAGTGCGCTGAGAGCCAAGCCCTGCCTGCCACATGTGGTTTAAAAGACAAAACAGGAATCCCTGTTTGTGCAAACCCCTTCTGCTCTGTGCGACTTCTGCCATCACAAGCACGGAGCAGCACACAGGTTCCCGCTTTGCAAAGGGACAGGAAACATCTTGAGAGAAAACCCAACAGCAGCAGGCAGGACTAAGCCCCGCGAAGGGAGAGCACGCAAAAAGACTACGCCCTGGGATTTATTTAATGCTTAGAAGGGCCCCACAGAAAGGAAGAATCCCTTTGGGAATGATCACTGACACCCTCAGAAAAGGAAAAGCCCACTGGGTTTTTCAATAAAAGTCAAGTTCCTTCGATACTTATCCTGCCACGAATCACAGCACACGTGCTAGAGCAGCTGAACAACAATTAAAGAGCGCGTTAATCCCTGCCTTGCTGGCCAGGGGGTCCCGAGGAAAGGAGAAGCATCTTTGTTTTTCTAAACCTATCTGAGATGGAAGTGACAGATCCTGATCAGGGTGCGGACAGAGAGTTTCAAGGAGCAGAGCAATTAAACAGCTCATAAGGCAGGTGGCGAACAGAGCACACGTGTTCCTCAGCTCGAGCACAGGCTGGGTGCTGACCCCAGGCATCCAACAACAGCCACACTGAGGGAGAAAGCTGTCAGGGCGGCAGGAACTGGCACTGGCACCTTGTCACCCACAGGAGCAAGAAAAAATAAGGTCCCACCAAAAAGCATAACAAAGGCAGCACTCAAAGGCAGCAGGGAGAAGTCATCCTGTAATATCAACCAGCAGCTCAGAGACAAAGATGCCTTGGGGGACGGGTGGTGAGAAAAGGAGTGGAAAGGCAGGAGATGAGTCTAGTGAGGCACTCAGAGGTGCCCGAAGGGCAGAACTAGACCTATCCCCCAGCAAGGTCCCCACTGCCACCAACGGGACAGCTGGCACATCAGGGCACTGGCCGAGGAGAGGCGAGAGGCTTCTGGAGAAGGTGAGGAGGAGCCAGCTGCACACCAGGCACATGAGCTGTGATGCCACACGCGTGCAAGGCAACCCAAGGCATCCCACCTCCCAGCAGAGAGGCATCGGTGCAGTGAGGCAGGCAGCTGGCCACCGTCTGCTTGACCATGAGCCAAACCGCCTCCAGCAGCAGAGCGCTGACACCCAGCACGCACGGGCCAAAGGCTGACGGTAGTGCCCTTGGCCAGGACCTGCCTTTGAGCTCTGGGAACGCAGACTGAAAGGGCTGGCAGGGCACCGGCACCCAGCTCGCAGCCCAGATACAGCACCAGCCTCTGCCCCAGCACATCTGCAGTGCGAGCAGTGCCCACGCGACTAACCTACCCGGAGGAGAGCCATGAGGGTCACTCTTATCAAACTCACACCACACGCTCATGAACATCTCAGCAGACAAGGCAGGGCAGCACATCCCCCAGCTCATCCATCCCCTAGCTCATCCATCCCCTCAGGCAGTTAATGCAGCAAATATCCCCCTCCTCAAAGGCTCCCCAGGAAGGCTGGCAAAGGGTCCAGCACCTTCACAGCCCTCTCCTCCCTTTCAGCGACATCCAAGAAGGAAAAGCTGCAGCAGCGCAGTGGCCACAGCACACAGCATCATACAGGGAGCAGGGTGGGCTGGTGTCTTCAGCTGTATCTTCATGGTGGAAAGCACTCTCCCGCTGGGACCAGTGCTCTAGGAAAGCCTTAGTCTGCTGAAACCGAGTCAAGAAGACACTTGAACAACCAGTGCCGCTCAGGCTCACATCCCTGCAACTCTTCCCCACCTGTGCCTTCCCCAAAAAAGCAAAGAACAGGAGCAAGCACTGCCTAAACCCGGGTAACAGAAGCAGCTTTACCTGCGTGCAGTGTTACAGGATAGCTCCTCAAGTACAGCAGCTCAGTGGGACAGCACACGTAGCACCCACCTAAGAGGATTTCATCCCTTTTAGGCTCTCAGTTACTTCCTGCAGTGACTAGAAAGGGTGAGACACCAGGGAAGTGCACATGAGGCAACAGACAAGCAGAGCCAGACGGACTGAGCAATTCCATCTCTGCCTCCTGTGCGAGGACCTGGATGTGTGCATTGCTCCCGGGGGCAGGTGAGTTCTGAAGCAAAAGCCATGCCAAGGAGGCTGAGGATCTGCTGATGCACAGCGGGACTACCGAAGCTCCTGCCTGCTCCCCAAGCCCTGCTCGGCAGCGGTACTAACGCACAGCTCCCCTCTGCGAGGCGCGCTTACAGAGATATATGCCCCTCAGTAACAAGGGATCCCACCACAGCGACACAGACGCAAGGTGGGGGGGCATCAGAAGCCCAAGACCTCTTTGCAGGACGGACTCCTTTCCCTTCACATACAGGGCTCTCTCTCTCTTGGCTTCTCTCTACAGAAATAGAGGGGAGAAAGGATTTCCCTCTCCCTGCAGCGGCTGGAAAAGGGGACATTTCTTCACGGCAGCCACAGTGGCCAGCCATCCTCTGCTGCATCTGGCTGAGGAAGACTCAGATGCTTATTAACAAGCCCTGGGCTGGAGATCACCACTGCCACAGCTCCATCAAAGCATCCCTTGCTCATCCTCACACCCTTCCCAAGCATTTGGGACTATTAGCCACTGCACAGCTAGACACAAGCTTAGGGAGACTTCTCCTCTGCCCTTTTATAGCTGATCTTAAGAAATGGTTTAAGGGCAGTTAACAGGAGCAGAAAGTGGGGGAATACACCTCTAGCAGCTGTGCATCTGCTGCCCGTCTGCAGCAAGGCAGATTAACATCACCACCACCTCCCTGCTCGGAGCATCTCCCTCCGTCTTAGTCAATATTCACCTGGTCAGTGAGGTCATATTTCCCTTGGTTCTCATCCAAAAGTCTCTCTTGCAAGAGGATTTTCAGGAGCTCGCGGGTAAGCAGTTCCATCATGTCCTCCAGCAGGGCTCTGAGAGAGGGACCGAAGACCATCGGCACTGCAGGCTCCTCCGGCGACTCCAGGTGCGGGGAGCCCGTGACACTCTTCTTCCCCATGAAGTGACCTGCAACACAACGCGCTTGTGTGCCCGCACAACGCCCGGGAGGAGAGAGGCAGCAGCTGTGATGGGCGACCTCACGCCAGCACAAGTCAACGAGAAGCACCGAGCAAACCCGATGCCCTAAATTAGTGAGTAACAACCAAGTGAGGAGAAACCCAGAAATCCCAAGTCCAGACGGGACTTTGGGAAACTTCCTTCTGCTGCTGACGGGACCCTCTGGGGTTCAACAGGTGCTGGACCTGTCACCAAGAGACGTGGGAGGAGGTTCCCCCATCCCTGCCCTGCTCTCCTCCTGCCCGCTATGGGTCCTGCCAGCCCCCCAGCATCCCCCTCCGCCCTGTGGGGTGGCGCAGGGGGCTCCCCGCAGGCAGCCCGGGGAGCCGGAGGGTCCCGGCGGGGGGGACAGTCCCTCCGCCACACGCCCGTCCGCCTCCCCGTCCCCCCTCCCCGCCCCGGTACCTGTGGCCCAGAGGTTGCCGCGGGGGTTGACCTTGATCTTGGCCGCCTGGCTGCGGTGCTCGGCGAAGTCGAGGTGTACGGCGGGCCCCAGCGCGGCGCCGCAGAGCAGCAGCAGGAGGCAGCGCAGCGCCGCCATGGCCGCCCCGGAGGGACCCGCTCCCGCTCGCCGTCGAACGGCGCTTATACACCGCGGGGTGGGGGGCGCGGCCGCGGGGCGAACCGCCCCACACACACCCCCGGCGGCCGCGGGGCGAACCGCCCTCCTCGGCCGCCCACAGCCCGCCCCGCTCCCCCTCAGCGGGCCTCAGCCCGGCCCCGCTCCCCTTCAGCCCGGCCCCGGCTCCCCGCCGCCGACACGCTCCCTCGGCCCGTCCCCGTGCCCCTCAGCCCGTCCCCGTCTTCCCCCAGCCTTCCCTGCTCCCACACACCGACGCCCTCCCTCAGACCGTCCCGCTGCCTTTCAACCTGTCCCGTTCCCCCTCAGCCCGTCCTTCAGCCCGACCCGCTCCCTCAGCCCGGCCCCGGCTCCCCCTCAGCCTTCCCCGCTCCCACAGACCAACCCGCTCCCCCTCAGCCCATCCCTCAGCCCGGCCCCGGCCCCGCCTCAGCCGTCTGTCAGGACGGACCCCACTTGCTGCCCACATCCAGGTGGGGTACGACCCGTTAACCCCAACCTTCGCCCCCCCCCCCCCCCCCCCGCAGGCTCCTCACCCCTCTGCGCATCCCCCCCAGTCCCAGACCGGGTCATCCCGCCACCCGGACGCGGTGGGAGATTGCACCAGATGGACCGTTGCTGCTCTGCCCTCGCCCCACAAACCCCATTTTCCCCTCACAGGTGGTGATCAGGGCGCGTTTACCCCTTTTCAGCCCAAGCTGCCTGTTCCCCATCATTTCCTGCTTTTCCATCTGCCCAGGAATGTGCTCCAGCAGGTGTTGCTACATGATGGATGGGGGTCAGTCTCTTCTCCCAAGGAACAGGCGATAGGACAAGAGGAAACAGCCTCAAGTTGTGCTTGGGGGGGGCGCGTATAGGATGAGTGTTAGAAAAAATTTCTTCACTGAAAGGGTTATCAAGCATTGGAATGGACTGCCCAGGGAAGTGGTGGAGTCGCCATCCCTGGAGATATTTAAAAGCCAGGCAGATGGGGTGCTGAGGGACATGGGGTAGTGGTGGGTTTGGCAGCGTTAGGTTGATGGTTGGACTTGATGATCTTAAAGGTTCCTTCCAACCTAGATGGTTCTGTGATTTTTCTTTATGATGTTAAAAGTGGTCTTGCAAGAACACCGGCCAGCATCCCCGGCCACCTCTTAGCACCCTTGGACACCACTTCCCTGGGCTCACAGGTTTTTATGGCTCTCCAAGTAATAACCACCCTGACCCCCCCATCCACAGCGGGTTATTCTTCTCTCCGAACCCTGCCTCCAGGCACACCGCCTGAGAGACCTTGTTGGTGATGCCTGAGGGCCAAGAAGGCATGGAGGACCTCAGCTTTGTCTGTGGCCACGTGTCTTGGTCAGCAGCGGTGCCTTTGTGAACACTTTCCTTCTTCAGCTTTCTACAACTAAAGAAGTTTGTTGAGATGTGCAAGGCAAATGAGGTCTCCTATAACTAAAGTAGTACTACTTTTAAAGTTTTACTTCAGCTGTAGAAGACTTCATGTTCTTTTCACATCTCAACAAAGCGAGCTTTGGCTTTCCTAACATTGACCCAGGCAAGATTTCCCTATTTCTCCTGATGGCCTGCCCATGCCTCCACCTCCTCCATACTGCCTTTTCGCATCGGAGTTCAGTCACGAGTTTAATTCAGCTTAGCCAAACCCATCTCCTGGTTCACCTACTTGTTTACCTGATTATTGGGATGGACTCAGAAGATCCTGTCCTTAAAGACCTGCCAGGTCTCCTGAACTCCTTCACTCTTCAGAGCCGCATCCCACAGGATCCCACTTAGCAGCTGCCTGGACAAGGCAAAGACCAGAGTCTGTGTATCACTACTCACCTTTCCCAATCCCTTCAGGATCCTGCAGACCACTCTTTCCTGATCACTACACCTAGAACCGACCATCACGCTCCCCATCAGTTCCTCCTTTTCCAGCTATGCGTGCCCAGCAGCAGCACGAGTGGAGCTGTGCCCAGCCATGCCAGGGACAGCGGGCACCTGGGACATGGACTGTTTATGCCCAGGGCTCAAGCAAAGTGAAGCCTGTGTAAAACTGGAAGCATTTGGTCAGAGGGCCCCCAAGAAGCAGGTCGTGCTCTGTTTCTTCTTTCAGCCTCCTCCAGGTTGCACATTTACTCGGGGGTGCTCTCAGGGGTTGGACTGCTGCAGGAGAAGCCTGTGTGTCTGAAATGGGAAAGAAAAGATGAGTAAGATTGCCCAGAAATCCCACCCAGCCTGCTGGGCTTCAAGTTCTCTCCAGTTGGTGTTGTATACATGGAGCACTGTCAGGAAGCAGGAGGTCTGAAGAGCTTAGGAACAGGCGGCCAGTAACACAGCTCTCTCAGCAGCCACAGTAGCTGATAGGCAAGGAGAGGAGACTCAGAGGTGGCCACCAAGTTCAAAGAGAGTCCAGTTCATCAGGCAGGTGATGAGGCAGGTCCCAGGTCAGGATGAGATGTGGTGAGGGTAAGCAGGGTCAGACACAGTCCGGACAGGTCCATAGTGGTGAGGCAGGTGTGAGAACAGGCCAAGAAGTCAGCCCATAGCCAGGCACCGCTGATCCGCAGATCGGTGCTCCTACAACATGGATCAAGGAAAGACTAACAGCCCAAGGCTGAGCTTTAATGGCTTCCTGGGCCTGTGGGGCGGAGGCCCCAGGTGGGACCCATTAAGGCCTATTAGTGTCCTCAGGGCCCTGACAGCTTCTGCCAAATTTACAGCTCCACAACTCTGCCAGGAGGCGCTGGCTGGTGGGGGAGGAACAGCCTGAGGTGACCCAATTCTCCTGGGAACTGGCACAGGGAAGATTTATTCGCAATGCCCTTGTCAGCATGTACCGCTGTTGAAAGGATGAGAGGAGATTCGTTCCTCTTCAGCAGCAGGGGCTAGAGTCCAAACTGCAAACCCAGCTCTGATGTTACGGGGAGGAAAAAATTAAAAAGTACGCCTGCATCAGACATGCATCCCTCCAAACTGTGCGTGCACCCCCTTGGGTGGCCGGTCAGGGAGGTGTGCCATGCTGATGGGCATGGCCAACTAGGAGGTGGTCCACCACCCATCAGGGAGGTGGCTGCCTCCGCCAACCCTCTTGTGCCTGTGTGTGCTGGAGGTCCCGGCCTGCAATGGGGAATCTCGCCCCACTTTCTCCCCATGCTCCTTCCCTGACGGAGCTCAGGAGCCGTAGAGCTGAGCCCGCATCTCTGCTCGCCTTTTGAGGACATGGCCCTTTTGGGCACTCCCCATCCACTGCGTGGGGCACATGAGTATGATGCCCACCAGGGATGTGGCATTTGCAGCCCCGTGGCGCTGACCCTCATGCTCACATCGTGACAGCTTCATCTCATCCATAAAGTCAGCTGAGAGAGGAGCCCTGAGGCCCCCTGTCCCAGTGGTGCTAGGTGGCTGTGACCACCACCTTGGCTCTGATGTCCCCGGTCTGCCCTCACAAGCCTTGTGGGAAGGTTTCACCGGTGTTGGGTTGGGCTACCTGGTGGTCCCACCCCGATCTGATTTTGAACTAGACACACAACCTGAGCTGACACAAATCTTTTCCCTTTTTCCGCTGGCAGCTGCAGGTGAGGGTGCAAGAGGAGGAACACCAAGGCTGATGTGCACTGCCCGATCTGCACCACCTTCTGGGGAAGGCAGGAGGACTTGCAGGGCTGCTGCTGCAGCTGGTGCAAAAATGCGTAAAATTTGTGATATCTGGAGAAGGCTTGGGATGTAGTCAGGGCAGGAGGAGGAGGATGTGAGGTCCAGAGAGGGTGCTGGCTGTGGAGGAAGAGCCTGGTACTGCCCAGCACTGGCACAGATGAGTGGGTTCTCCTCACGTTTCGGGAAGGGGTGTCGCCTGGGAAGCGGAGCTGTGTTCTTCCGTGGGTGCTGTGGAGCTGCCGGCTCCACTGCACACGCAAACGACTCATCTGCTGCTTTTCTCCCAGAAATGCCAGGGCTTCCTTGGGCAGCTGCAGCGTGATTGTGGCGGGGGGGGGGGAAACCTGCCTGGGCCAGGGTCCAAACTCTGCCTGGTGGCCCAGCAGGACAGGGTCTGCCCCAGCACTTGTGTCCCTGCACGCCAGCAGCCAGAGAGGGGGAAGAGGGGTCACCGGTGGGATGACAGAGGATGAAGCCAGGGATAAAGCAATACCAATTACAGAGAAGACAGAGAAAAGAGCCCCCGGTGATTACGGCACCCACCGAAGCGTGATGGAGTAAAGTCCAGCTCCTTCAGGGCGGCACCGAGCTCCACGGAGATTAACTAACTGAGATGGGGGGGGACAAGCAGCAGGAACTGGCACAGCGTTTGGAACAGGGCAAAGGCTTTTTGTGCTGATCCGATTTTAACTGGATACGCAACCGAACGGACACATCTGCCCTCTTTTTTGGCTGGCGGCTGCATGCGTTACCTCAGCC
The DNA here is from genome assembly GCF_963924245.1 of Chroicocephalus ridibundus. Lineage (NCBI taxonomy): Eukaryota > Metazoa > Chordata > Aves > Charadriiformes > Laridae > Chroicocephalus > Chroicocephalus ridibundus. The sequence goes on from NC_086292.1 coordinate 28,360,136, forward strand.
AGGGCGGGAGGGAGGGGAGGAACAGGTACTTCTGATCCCAGCGGCCCTGACAAGGGGCTGCGAGGCAGGCTTGGGAAAGGCTGGGAAAAGGAAATCAGGGAATTCCTGCGCTGCTGCGGTGTCGCTGTAAATGCTTGGAAACTGAGGGGACAGTGGGTTAATTGCCGAGTACCGAGGCTTGGCCGTGGGGGATGCGTGGGAGACCTGAGCCCGTAACCCCAATTTCAAGCCTGGGAAGAGCAATGGAATAGCTGCTGGGGGACTTGTGGAGGCTGGACGTGGGAGCACAATTCAGGGCAGCCAGTGGGGTTTTTATGGAAAACAGCTCGTGAAAGGGACCCGAGCTCCACGCTGGCTGCGCAGCGGCGCCGGTGCTACAGGAGACTGCCCAGCTGTAATCCAGGCAGGGCCCTGAGAACACCGATTTCCTCCTCTGCAGCAGCCGCCTTAACGACCAGCCCCAGACGCCAGCAGACACATCCAGAGCAGGAGGCTCAGCGCAGCTCGCACCCTCTTCAGTGGCGTAATTACAGACGAGCCCGTTTTACGACGAACGTGGCGCGGGTGCTGAGCAGCCCCTGGGGCAGGCATACGGATGCTCGACACGCGGGGTCCGTCCAGAGGGTGCTTCACCACAGCTCGGTCGCACGGGGACGGAGCGGGCTGGTCACTCTGTGGCCAAATCCCTCCATTCCTGGGAAGGCGAGAAGGCGGCCCCCTCCCTCCTCACCCTGAGACCGAACAAACGCAGCCCGAGAGGTGGCCGCAACACAAGCGGCCTTGCTTACAAATGGAGACCAGGCTTCCTCTGGATTTTTTAGTCCGTATCTTCTTCGCAAAGAGGTGATATTGTTCCTAATTTGGGAAAAATAACTGGCACCCAGGACCTGCCTGGGAGAGGCTCTATAACCCAAACTCAGGCCACCAGCCCGGCCGGATTTGTGATAGATTTTCTGCCTGTGCCTTCCTCCGACCCTGGCGCGCAGACCTGTCCCCCAGTGCCCGCACACCCGGCTGCCGAGCGGCGGGGAGCTCGCAGAGGAGGAGGCTGGAGCCTGTGGATGTGACAGCTTCGGTCCGGAGCCCGCGAGTCCCCCTCCACTCGGGGCAGGAGCTGCCACCGCAGCGCTCCTCCGCAGCTTGCTCTCTCCAGCTCAGCAGAGCTTCACTTTCCCAATTGTTACCAGCCACCAAAGGGATCTTTCCAGCTTATATATCAAGAAAAAGGCCGTACAAATTGTATTTTAGAAATTGATTTTACTGGCAAAGGTCACCGCACTGGTGCAGGAAATCGGCCCGTCGGCCACCAGCTTCCTGCAAGAGCTCCACATCGGAGCCAGGGGAGGACAGAGGTGACTCAGCAAACACAGGACCTCTGATAGATGGTTACCTCCACGAGGCAGAGCGTGTGTCTGCTCCATGTCCCCTCTCCCGCTGGGATTAACCCCCTGGGGCTGGGCGACAGCAGCCTGCAGCCGCCTCTCCGCAGCCCTGCGCAGATCTGCGCCCTCCAGGAACGGTCCCTTCTCACCCAAAGCAGCCTCAAAGCCCTCAACTTGCACCGGTGGTTTCCCCCGATGCCTCCAGTTGGAGGAAATGGCGATTGTCTGTTTTCCTCTCTCTTTTCCCCCAGTAATTCTTGCATGCGATTTATTTTCCCGGCGCCTACTGACCACTGAACTGACATTTTCATAGCACAATCCGTTACAACCCCGACATTCCAGACGGTAACACTTAACTCGGAACCCGTTGTTTTATAAATAGAGTTAAAATTGTTTTTTCCCCCTGTGCACCATTTTATATTTATGTACATTTGAATTTCATCTTTTTTATTGCCCAGTCTCTTTCCGCAGTTGGCCTTCATCCACACAGCTCTGTGTGTCGGCAGCAAACTTCAGTATTTGCCTGCTTTTGCTGGTCATTTCCGAACATACCGAATGCCGTCCCTGCACAGCTCCCTGGTGTTTTCTGCTACAGAGACTGTTGCCTCCTACCTTTTCTCCCTTTTAGCAAATGCTTTCTGCCCGTAAGGCCTCACCCCCCACTCCAGGGCTGCCTCCTTTCTTTAGGAGCCTGTGCTGAGAGACCTTGCCAAATGCCTTTGGGAGATCCAGGTGGATGATCCTACTAGGCTCACCTTGCCCATATGCCTCCTAACTCCTTCAACAAGCTCCAAGTCCGCTCTTGGAAGCAGCCCCACTGCTTTCCAGTCTGTAGACCCCATTTACAGCCTACAGATCCCCGCATCTCTGCCTCGGCCAGCATTCTGTCCCTTGGTGCCAAGGTCGGCTTGACAGAACGGCTCCTCGCCACGGCAAATGGCTATTTGCCACCATACAACACTGTTAGGGTCGTGTCCCTTCAGAGCCTGCAGGCAGCTCCACCCAGGCCCGGGGACTCGCTGCCCGGGTCCTCTTGGTCGCTGATCTCTTCTGCAGGTTCTCCTGCTGCTGGTGTCCAGGAGCTGACGGCAGCACAGGACGCCCGGGGTGCCCTGCTCCTTCCCACAGAGCAACTCTCGTCCGTGTAGGGCTAACGTGAGCCGTAACAGAGCTGTGAAATGGGTGCTGTGAGCAAATCCTCCAAACATGCCTAAAGACGAAGCAACATTTCAGCAAGCAGAGAAAGGAGACCTTTCCGTAACCCCGCAAAAAAAACATATCTAAAAACTGCACGGCTAAGAGGGCCTCGCTAACGCCGAACCAGTAATGAACAAACCTAACAGACCAACCTGGAAGTGCCATGGCTCATAGCGTTTAAAGTGCGGTCCATTTTGTTTCTTCTCCGTCGAATTATGCTTCGACACCTTGGCACTGCCTAATGCCTGGCCCATGGAGGTGGCCAGGCTGGCCTGGGAGAGACCCCCAGCTGCAGAGGTCCGAAAACACAGTGCAGGAGATCCCAGGCCCCGCAAGCACCCACCTGGTCAGGCAAACGCACGCTCAAAACCGATGGCTCTAATAAAAACCAAATACAAAGAGCAAAGGCCTCAAATCCCCCTATTTGTCTCTTTCACGGACCTCCTGGTGCCAATAAAACTCTGGGCAGCGGTTAAGTTGTTCCAGCCTCTTCTTCTCCCCTTCTCCAAAGCCAGGTCAGATTTAAAGTCCTGCCATACGCCTGAGGGTCTATTTTGATGCGTTTGTCTCCTGTTTACAAAGATTAAATCCCTCTGTTACACTCATTCGTCCACAGGCAACAAATGTTGTTTATAAAAGATAAAATTTGAAATCTCACACATCTTGTTTTCAACTCTTTTTCAATTTTCATTTAAGCCGTAAATGAGTTGTGGTTTTCCCTGAGGTTTCCCATTCACTCCACACCCGCCGGACACAGTACAAATAACTGCTCTGCAAGAAGACTTAGAGAACAAAATCTTGTTTTCTTGCAGGCAAATCCGAGCCTAGCTCAGAAGTGTCCCAAACAGAATTACATGACTGAAATCCGGCATCCCGGTTTGAGCGAACTGAAGTTCAGAGGAATTAAATTGAAGTTCATTTTCTCCGCATTATTTTCACTTCTGTCTCTGTGGAAACTGCAACCCTGCAAGGTTGGTTTCTACAGGAGGAGGAGAGATTGGAAAGGAAAGGTGATATCATCAAGGTGCTTGGCAGACAGAGATCCAGAAGTATTTTTAAATTACCAAAGAGAAGGAGCAAGAAAGTCAAGAGATGAGGAGCTGGGCAGAGAGACCAAGACAGTGAGTATGTCTGCTCCGTCCGGGACCACAGAGGGTGCATTTCTCGTCCATCCCTAATCAGGCTGTTCTTCTCCGTGGAGATACTTGATTTCCCCCAAGGGTTAGGGAGCTCTGCTGGACCAAGCATCCAAAGGACCTGCTAGGATGAACCATGGCTATGAATCGCCCCGGAGCAGGGGCCGGTCTGGCACACGCTGCGCTCGGCCAGCAGGACCCAGCAGGCGGGCAGGCCCCGCTCCACGGGGCAGCAGGACTGCATGTGAAGGAGCTGGTGCTTCTTTATGGAAATCGAGGGGTAAACAGGGACGAGCACTCAAGCAGCAGAAAAGCCGCTACCAGGAAGAGGGGCTCCTCGTGGCTGGGCAGACTGCCAACCCACAGGGAATCCACCTGGTTATGGCTAAGGAGATCCACCAAGGCAGATCCACCAGGAAAGCCACCGTGCCCCTTTCCCACCTGCTGACTCCAGCACGGGTCAGGCCGGTGGAGCTTCCCCTGCTGAGACCTGCTGCTTCCTGAGGGGCGAGCAAGCCGGAGCACCGGGGTGCAGGTGATGAAGGGATGGAAGTATCGCAAGGGAGGGGAGAAGGTAAAGGGGCAGGAAGCTCTTAAATTGGCTCAAAATGCACCATAGGTGCTATTTCTCTGTTCCCAGCAGCCAGCGCTGAGATGGTCAGATCAGTCATCTGCTACGTGTCAACCACCACCAGGAGCTGCTGGCACCGAGGGGAACAGCGAAGGCTCTGCCTTTCTGGCATCGCCAGGCACACCTTGCAGTCTGAGCCTGGCACCAGGACACTCCTCATCTGATTCAGCCACTGAGTCACTGAGGCAGTGCGGGTCTTCAGCCTGGGACACGTAAACAGCAGCTTTGCATTCCCCCTGCTCCAGCACAGGAGCCGTTCCCAAGCGACGCGCTCTGCCGAAGCCACCTCTCCTCTCTGTCTCTTGGCCAAGGAGCTTATCCCACTCTGGGAGCCGCACACCGCGTTTGTGTTCATGCATTTCTCCAGCAGGAACCGGTCTCACAACCACGCACGGACGAGACTTCACCTTGCAGATTCTCCTCGGAAAAAATAAGGTTGACCTGTTCCGATTTTAAGGGCGGGAAAACCACCAGGAGATCACCCGGTCTCATTAAAGAAAGCCCACAACCCATCATCTTGCAAGCCCAAGCCCTAGAAACCCCCGCTAAGCAATAAGCAGCGACAGATCGGGATGAAGCGGCGTAATGCTTATTTAACCAACAGCCGGGCGTTGAAGCATCGTTAACATACAAAGACAGCCTCTGTCTCAAGGAGCTTCAACTTTTCAGCGCATTACTCCTCACAGCTCACCTCCCACCCATCCTGCTCCTGCTGACGCATTTAGCTTCGCCGTGAAAAACGAGAGTCACCCAACAAAATTCCAGCCGTGGTCAGCAGCAGCCCGGCACCACTTTGCTCTGTGAAACAGCTCCTGCCCATGAAGGAATCTGTGCCCTGAACTGCGGATGTGACTGAACAGTAATTAAGCGATGAAATTGCTTACCAGAAAACCTGCTCTGTTTGGCTGTAACCACAACAGAGACAGAAGCAATCTTAGCCCTGGCAGATTTTATTTTTTTTTTCCTTTATAAACCAGACCTTTCAACACCCACATGCTTTACAAACAAATCCCATTCCTGTTGTGACACAAAGATCTCCGTCTTTCCTAAGCCGTGAGTCTCAAAGGCTTTGCTGGAGCCGGCCAGACAGCTTCGCCTTTGACAAAAAGAAGAGAACTGAGGGGAAAAAACAAAAAAAACCACATCAAATTCAAACGGCGAAACCCCCAGCTCTGCAGGAGCATGGCAGCGCTCGCCAAACATTTCAGCACTAGCGCCCAGCCGCACCAGAGATCCTGCACGCTCTGTAGCTTTTTCACTCAGCAAAGCAGAGCGAGTCTGGCGGGGACGGAGCCAGCAACAACTCCCTGTCATCCTGCACCCGTGTCCTCAGCTCCCAGCCCACGCCAGCCCGTCCCCGTCCCCCTCTTCCCGCTGCGGCAGGAAAGGCGTTGTGGGGATGTGGGAGGCGGCACGGGGGGCCGGTGGGCGTTTGAGCTGTGAGTGGATTAACTGCATATTTAGCCTCACTCTAATTAGAGCCAACACCTTGTTTCGCGGCTGCAGGTAACACCGAGCCACGTTCTCAGCTACACGGAGCTGAAAATAGGCAGAACACGGGCCACCGAGAGAGATTCCCAAATCTCACACTGCGGCCCCCGATTTGGGGCAATTGTTTCTGTTCTGAAAGCATCCGCAAAGCCAGAGGAGAGCAACCCGCTGTGGCCGTGCTGCCGCAGGCTTCATCCCACCCTCTACCCCGGCCACCCTGCAGCTTTTCAGCGCTTCCTGCTCCGTTACTTGGCATGCCGTCACGCGAGAGCAAGGCTGGGAAAGGCACAACCTTCCTGCAAGGCCCCGAGCGCGGGTTTGCACCCAGGTTGGCGAGGAGCGTGTGTGCCCAGCGGCACCGGCTGCTGACACCTGCTGCCAGCCACCGGCGGGGACACGCTGCCTCGCAGGAGCCCTGCCTTGTGATTTCCCAGCATCTCAAAAGGACCATTTCTTTTCCTTCAGAACTGGGGTTTCAGCAGGTGCTCTTGACAAGCTAATTCTTGCATCCTCTACAATCCTAAATCCTTTGTGTTTTAGCCTTTCTGTTAATTTGACTCAGCGACAGTAACACAACGGCTTCCGCGCGCTTGGATTTTTGCAAAAGGTGCGAATGCGAGAGGGTGGGGAGAACAGCAACAGCAGCACTTTGGGCGAGATTTCACGGCGAGGTGTTGATTAGCAGATTTTGGAAGAGCTCAGCTCACTCCTTTATGTGAGCCCAAGTTAAAAACCAATTTAAGCACAAAACCAGTTTAAGCTAAAGGCAGAGCAGGGAGCAGAGACTCGGCCTCCGTGCTCCCCGCAAAGGCAGAATCGCCGCTCCACGTCCCCAGGAAGGTGCTCCAGGCTGATGGCAGCTCTCAAAGAGAGAGTTTGTTTTCCCTCGCTGCCGCCCAGGTTTGGCTTTTGACAAAACATCCCCTTTGTGACTCAAATGCTTTGGAGAAACTCTGTATCCAAATTCTCTCCTCAAGGGCTTACAGCACTGGGAGTGGGAGATACAGATTTTATTGCTATTTTTTTCACTAATTACGATTACTCCAAGGGCAACAGGTACAAGGCTCAGCACTGGGGGCTGGCCCTGTTCGTAACCTCTTTGCAGTGTCCCAAACAGATGATTTTTTTGCTTCATCCTACCCAGGGAACAAACCACCCAGTTAAACCAATGGGCTCTACTCGTGCTGGGGTACCACAGGCCAGCCCAGCTGCTGAGCAGGGAACAAAACTGTCCCCGGGACACAACTGGTGGCACAGTTCACCTCCAGAGACGGGACAGGCCCGACAAGCCTAATAAGGCACAGACGCAAGAGACCGATAACAGACCACGCACACCCCGTTGGGTTTTGTCCTTGCCCTTCCCGACGCAGGATGTGTGTGTGGCAGCAGCGCTCAGCTTTAACCATCCCTGCTGCCATGCAAGCTCGGAGCAGGCATGAAGAGGGAACACAGGAGGCGGTGAAACGCAGCTGCAGTAACAGCCCGAAGCTTTGAACCGCCTGTAGATTTTGCGAGACCGAGAGGAGAGGTGTTAACCGGGGGAAAGCAGAGCGCGGGAGGAGACAGGCTCCCACGGGCAGGGGGAAGCTGTCCCAGCAAGACAACCGGTAGCAAACTGCAGGAGAGGGGTCAGGCAGCCTCGGCCAGAGGTAGCCACGGCAGCGTGCTCCCGCTGCCCGCTCTTGTGAAGATCCGCCCTAGCGAAGGGGAGGTAAAACGGTTTCGTGAGTCAGTACAGACACCACGGAGGCGATTTATAATCATCACTCACTCAGTGCAGGTGGCACAAATTTATATAGATGCCAATAGCTGCAGAGCCTCTGCCCTGTTCCTCTTCCTTGGGCTCTCCTGTGACACACCTCCACAAGCGGGATCACTATCCTGAATGAGAAGCCTAGAAAAAAGGCTATTGCACATGGTGACAAGTGGTTTCTTCTTTCAGACCTCAGGGCAGTGGGGGCTCAGCCTTTCCGTAGCTTTCAGGTGAGCTGTAAGATGTGACCAGCTGCAGGGATCATTAGAAACCTATAATACATTTCCAAAACTAAATTTTACTATTGCATCCTAACAACTCATCCCTGCCAAACAGCTATGGCTATTTCCCTTCTCAATTCTTCTGTTACCTAGTCCTGCACTGACAGCTTATGCACGAAGTAATCCTCTGCCCAGAACACCCTGCAGTCTTTAAGATTATTTCAGCACGATTTACAGAAACGGTGAATGGATCTACAGCTCAGGACTGCTTACTCTCCAAAAGGAAACGAGAAGGGCAGCTGCAGTCGTTCTGTAAGAGAAGACCAGTTCACTTGCTGGGCTCTAGGAGTCAGTCTGCAACGGCAAAGCCCAGGGACACCCCAGGGCAATGAGGCTGCACTCAGCCAGGCAGTAACGAAGAACGTGGCAGGGCTCATACCGGGCGAGATGCAAAATCTTTATTCCAGTTCCGAATTGGAAAAAACATCACCTCCACAGCTCACCGTTTGACAGTTCAGTCAGCACAGGGAGAGGTCACGCTTGCCCAGCGGAGGCACAGACTTAGAGGAAACAGTCCTTTAGGCACTTCGAGAGGAAGCTCAGCTTCAAAGTAGAAACACTGAACAGTTTGGCTTAAATTTTTAATATAAAAACTCACTAAAAATGCTAAAATGTGACAAACCATTGGAAATACCGTGACAAACATTCACCCTTACGCAGTAAAAAACAAAACAAACCCAAACTGGCAAGAAGCTTTGAAATGCATGTTTTCTTCTTCCTCCTGGCACATTGGACCATCATCTACTTAAAACGTTCATCTAAAAAAATCCATGGCACCTTCACCTCATACTTCAGTGCAAGAGGCTACTCTCGATGGACCAGCACAAATAAACCCAGTAAAAAGAGGACTGCATACTGGAAGAAAAAGAAGAGAGGACACAGGAGTGCACATTCACATCTAAAGATGCAGTAACAGCAGCGAACGTACAGGGCAAACGGTTCCGCCTGCACGTATAAAGTTCTCATGAAGTCATTTTAGCTGGGGTGGGAGAAGCAGGCAGAAAATGAAAGAGCTCTTACCTTAAATTTTGGATAATCATTCATTAAGATAGTCACTATTCCAATATAGGGCACAAATCTAGAAGAATAAAGGTTTTATTAAAACAAACAGTACCGAGGGGTGCGCACGGGAGGAGCCCTGCCCTGGTACTTGTACAAAGGAGGAGCCACTCAAGCATGCTCAGGGCGACGGTCAACAGGGAAGCCGTGGCAGTGGGGGCTGAGTAAAAGCAGGCCAGAAGGTGTTTTAGCCTCTGCCTTCTTCAGATCTTGCTTGCCTGCAAAGACTGTGCCTCGCCGAATCATTTCGATGGCAATTCCGCTCACGCCTGAGTGTGCACTGCCTTTGCCTCGGTGTCCATCCAGCAGCAAAACCTCAGGATGCAGCTCACGGCTGGATCCCTTCGCTTAAGCCAAGCTAAGAGCTGAGCGACCTTTGTTTTTTAACTCTCCACAGTACCTTTTTCAAACGTTTTCAGGCAGGTCACAAACACCCGGCAGGGAGAGTTCAGGAGGAGAAGGGGGATTAACAGATGGCACTGGGGGAGGGCAGTGTAAAAAGCCACATCTTTTTCAACTTCACTTACCCTCTCGCTCGTCCCACTACGTCCTTTTTCTCCAACCAGTGCTGGCCTCGTTTGTACAGCCCTCTGTCATCAACGGCGTTATTGTCTCCCTTTGTCAAAAATTTGATGTCACCGTTTTGCCTAGCAAAGACAAGACAGCCAGGTAAGTCAGAGAAAAAGAACTTCATAAAAGCTGTTCTAGAGCAAGCGCGTAGAGACTAACACAAAGGTATGAGAAGCAATCGGGTCCTAAACATTCGAACAGGCTGAAAAAGGGAAACTACGTCAAATGCGGTGGAAAGCAGACAGCTTGAAAAAAAAAAACAACAAAAAAACAACAAAAAAAAAATCCAGCCAATGAAAGAATGAATTCTGGCCCCAGCCAAGCTTTCTGGCAGAGTTTAAGAACAGAACCAGTAGAATGAGCTACTTCTAGCGAGAGTGCAGCTATCGCCTCTTTGCTTTTGACCTCTTTCATGTTGATGCTTGTCTTGCTTCATATACAAATGTGGGGTTCTGGGTACTACCACCCAAAATGGGACTTTGGGGTTAAAGCATACGGTTCTACTCAGTAGTGGTCAGAAGCAAGCTGAAACTTAGAAATTATTAGGAAAGGGGGACAGAACAAAACAAACAATACCATTATGATACTGCATGAACTCACGATGTGCCTACATCTTGAATGCTCTGTGCAGTTCTGAACCCCCTACATCCTTTTTTGAAATGGAGAGAAGAACTGGCAAAGGTTCAGAAATGGATAACAAGGTCTGGCACCACTTCCATACAAGAAACAACAGACCAGGACTCTTCAGCCTGGAAAAGACAGAACTGATGGGAGATATGACGGTAGTCCAACACAAATGACACAGACAGCAACAATCAGTTTTTCACTGCCACTTCCGATACAAGACCCAGAGGGCATCAAACGAAATTCAGAGGTTTCAGGTTAAAAACAGGTTAAAACAAGCCAGAGAAGGTGCTATGCTTAACTCACACACTGCAAACCAAATCGTGTCTCTCTGGAAGGATATTTCAGATGCCAAAATATTGTATCAGTTCAAAAAGCGACTGGGTTCTCCATGTGAAAAAGAAAAGGGGGCTATTAATACTATGAACGGTCGCTTTGTGCCTGAAATCCTAATTTTGCAGAAATTATCGCTACATGCTCTCTCTAGTCTTTAATTTGCCCTGGGGCTGGTCATAAACACGATCCTGGAGCATCTGAATCTTTGCTTTGACCTGGAAACAGCTGCTGCTCTGCCCTAGCTTTACGCGTACCATGTTACGCGCCCTTCCCCAGTCATTTCCATTCAGCTCGCTGGACAGCCAGCAATGCCTGCTTAGCAGCAGCGCTTTGTGCCACTACTCGGGATTGGCCAGTCACTCTCCCTGTGGCATCTCAAGGCAGATGCTGAGCAGGAGCGTTCTTGTAGCTTGATTCTGTCGGCTTGCTCACAGAAATGACAGATCAAACACAACTCGGTAAAGCATGCCGAAGATCCTCAGAGCTCATGCTGTTTTCATCATGCCTGAATGCCAACGTGTGTTACTTGGCTTGCAAGGAAAAAAAAAAAACCGGAGAAAAAAAAGAACGGATCTTTCTTCAAAGCACATTTGGCTCACAGTGCCGGAACGGCAGACATTCTAAGAGCTTACAGATTGTCTGGAAAAAGATGAAGATACCCAAAGGTGTAGATAATGTAGTTTCATCTCTGAAGACCAACGGTGCGGGAGCGCACCACCTTATTGAGCAGATTCAGTGCTCTGTCATGAGCCAGCAGGAGAAGCCCGCAGCACAGTTGCTCTGCTGTCGCAGGTGAATGCAATCTGGTCTGGCTGTCCTGCACCAAAACCACTAAGTAAATTCTGACCACAAACTCTGTGTTTAGTGATAAAGAATGAACTCAATTCCACTCTGAAGAAAGAAGCAAAGGCTAGGAAGTAAAAAAACATTCTCCTGCTGAAACAATACCAATGTGAACCAGAGCCTGAGTTGCCACAGAAGCACAGAGAACAGGGTTTCTTTTTTCCTTCACTTTGAGACTCCTGTCAGCTTTCACAGAGACTTTTCATAGTTTTCACTCAGTCCATAACTACAGGAAGAAATGGGAAACTCTGGCCGTTCAGAGGACACTCTTGAATTCCAAACTGGCACCAGAAAAATATTCTTCAACTAGTGAGAGAAGCAACTGATACCTCAGAGTCCTGCCTTCAGCGCCCAGCTTCAGGTCACAGTATGTATTTTTCAGTTTTATCTTTCCTAACATAAAGATCAAGTTTGTGTCTGGTTGTTTTATTGAAATGAAACCTAAAATACTGGAGAATGGCTTTACTTCACAGAATCTAGGATTGGCACTATGGTTCTGTTACAGTGAAAAAAAAAAAAGTGCTGAGATAGAGCCAGGCTAAAAAAAGAAGGGTGGGGAATATATGGAGATGAACTGCTGCACAGAAGGCACATTTCTGCTTCTCCTGCCCGTAGACTGGCTCAGAGCGAAGCCCTGATCTTTCTTGCCTAATCAGCCCAAGCAGCAGCACCGGAGCCCAGCTGAGCCTTTAGCATGCAACACGAGAGAAAGTAACTAGCATTTCACTTAAAAGAGTTCCCAAGACATCACAAAAAGCGCACGTGCGATGTTAGACAGCAAATTCACCAAAGATACTGACCTAATTTTTAAACTAGTGGTATCAAAGAACACTACTTTGAAAATGGACATTGTCAAATGTTTTTGATATGGAACAAATCGGAACAGCAAACAATCTGCTCTGTCTACTGGGAGAGGTGCCACTCTCTCATAGCCAGGATTTCAGCTGGACTACTTATGTGCACAAAGCTGGTCGACCTTCATGATGGGCCAGACAAATGGTCTGGATGTCCCAACACCTGTGGCTGCTACAAATGCCTGGGGGAAGGGACCACCTCTACCCCATCGACCTCACTTGACCAGAGCAATCCTCAAGTGCCACCTTTCCATATGACTCAAGTGAGTGACTTAACCTTGGAACCGGTCTCTGAGCCCTGGTTGAGCTCCAGTTCATTCATATTGCAGCAGGCATTTACTCAGCAGAAACAGATGCTGGGACCCCATCCAAACCTTGTCCTCTCAGAGCTGGCTTGGAGAACCAGGGATTCAGTTCAAGATTTAGTTTCACTCAAATGCCTCACAAGGATGACTCGTATCCCCGCTGACTGTCCTGGAGCAGCCACATTTCCACCTTCCCCAACTAGCAAAATTGGAAAGCTCACGGCTGCAGAGGAAGCCTTGCTTGGAAAACTAAACCCTGATCAGCAATCAGATCGGAGTGACCAGGCTTTATTCCTTCAGACATGCAGCCTGCTAAACGTTTCCAGAATGAACAGTACATGGAGAGTGCAGTGCATACAGAGACTCCGTGTGTAACACCGCAACACTTCCTACAGAGAAGAAAAGTCCTGCCTCTGCACGAGAGCAGGAACCAGGAGCACAAAGACGAGCTTTAAAATAATGCACGCTACATACAAAAAACCCTTCTTCCATAATTGTGCCTCTACAAACGAGAGTCACTTCACACAGGCAAATACAGCCACACCTACAGGAGACGACGCAGCACCATTACGTAGCAGCTTGGGATGGAAATGACAGCACAGGAGACATTAAGTGACATGGGGCGTCCAGGACAACAGCAGACTCCCCAGCTTGTGAAATCTGCTGGATGACCTTTACCAGTAAACCAAAAAGGGCAGATTTCATCTGTCTGAAAGGGCCTTTGTTACCTCTTCCTACAGCACCTGGATATCTGTTGCTGGTGTCCCACCCACTCATTTACCCAGGGAGATGAGAAAAAATTTAGCTAAACAGCTGCAGTACAATCCCCCAAATTCTCGACATACTTCTCATGAATTTTCAGGACGCGATGGACTATAGGAATCTCCCTTCCTTCTATCCTAAAGACCACGATTTCTCCCACTCTGATTGGATCTTCAATTCGGTTCGTGAGGAACAGGAGATCTCCTCTGTGAAAGGCAGGCTCCATGCTTCCACTGAAAAAGAGAAGAGGGGCAATTGAACAATATTTAAACACTCGGAAGCAGGTTTCAGAGTTTATAGTCCTTTAAGAAAAATCTGACAATAACCTCAAGGAAAAGCTCCTAAAAAATCCACGTGGACTTGGAGACCGGGCATGTCTAACCTCTACTGCATTCCATCACCACACGACCGGCACTTCAGATTTGTTGGGAAAAGCACAGTGCCAGCAGCGGGTGTTAAAAGCACACCAGACAGGGAAAGCCGCCTGCTTTCTTAACAACAACAAGGCTCACGACAAGCAGTATCTTCTCGACTTCTGAGCTCTCCATTGGAAGGGCTACACTGGGAGCATGGCAGTGGTGAGAAGCTTTATGTCATTTGTTTTTATTTTTCACAGGTAGATAGATCATCCTCACGAACAAAGCACCGAAAGCATACAGGCTCTTGCATTCCCATCTGGAACAGACAGACGGGCGTGCTAAAAATTTGTTATTGTGATTCATCACTTTGCTTAACGATCTCATTTCAGGCACCGCTACTCAAGTTATTTTTCTCCTCTCTTGTAAATGGCAATTGTTACAAAATACTTAACCTTCTTAATTCCGGATAAATAATGCAGTGCAAAACAAAATGATGAACTTTAAGTACCGCATATATTTGTGTTTTATCTCGAGACAGTGCAGAAGCTGCTATTCAGAATAGAAGATCACATCGCTGAAGAAGGGATGTGACCTAATGGCCCCTGTCTTACTCACTGGGAGGAACAGCGTGAAACATCTCCCCTGGACTTCACAGATCTGTCAGGAGGGAATGGCAATGCCACTCGGTTTTATTTTGTGGGAGTTCTGTTAAATGGCATGCGGTAATGAACGCTGATGCAGAAACACACAGAAAGGCCACCGTGGCCACAGAACAGCCTCATGCAATATCTAGGCGGCATCTGACAGTGCCAGCATATGATGGCTGCCCAAGAACTCTGGCCACAGGAATTTGTCCCAGGCACCAGGAAGTGGGAGTAATGCTGGTGACAACCACTGCACAGCACTTCCACAAGAGCAAGAGGCAACACCTAAATCCTATCCAGCTACAGAGTGACATCCCTTACTTTCAGCCATGCGTATAAAAGGGTACGGCTGCATCTCTCCTTTTTCTGGCCATGTCACAGGTCACTAGAAGGCCCGGAAAAAAACAAGCAGCTGTGACAAAAGAGTTAGCGGATACTTTTAAGGATGCAACGTACACATAATAATGCTCACTGGGCCCTTCAGTAAGCCACTTCCCATTTAAAAAAAATCCAGGAACTCCTTTGTGCTATACGAGTTCATTTGCCGGCATCTCAAAGACTTCCACTTCCTTTTTGCTAACTGACACTCGCCACAGACTTCACTGTTCTCGTAGCAGCAATGAGACACGCGGACAGGCAGGGCAGGAGGTGCCAGCGCACCGCCATGTTCCGCTGCCACAGCTTCCACTACAGGAAGTGCCATTAGCCTGGCTGAGAAGAGGAGCTCTGCCACAGACATTGCTTCTACACTGGGACGATGTGCGTGAGCAACGGGTCCATCACCCCCTTCTTCAAGGCCTTCCCTTTTCAAGTCTTTCACCCGCACCCCTGAGTGTCTCCAGGGGGTTTGGTATGATCCAGAAGCACCTGGGTTGCGCTCTCGCCATGTTTCTTTGAAGCCCTTCCTCAGGACCTCTCCAACGCACAGGCTGAGACAGGCCGAAGAGCGAGACGCCGTTTTTCGTGGGCCTGCCAGCCCCACTTACCTCCTTCCTCTTCCCCCATTGTTCCTCCACGCTACAGGACAGCAGCAGTTCTACGGGAGCCTCTCGGCGCCCGGGGACGCGGCGGGAGCCTCCCGCTGCCCCGTCCCCCTGGCAAACCTCCGCCGGCGGCCGCAGCCCCGCCGTGGCGGGCCCGACCGGTTCCCCGGGCCCGGCGGGGTTCTCCCCCCTCACCTTCCCCCCCGCGGCGGAATTTACCTCAGCACTACCACGATGGGGCTCTCGCTGCCCGTCACCACCATCAGCCCCTTCCAGATCATGAGGGCGGAGGAGACGATCATGCCGAAGTTCAGCACCTGGTAGTACAGCTGGGGGGGGGGGAGGAATCGGTCAGGCCACGCCGCCCGGGGCCGCGCAGGGCAGACCCCGCCCGACCGACCCTCCCCGCCTGCCTCGACCCCCCTCCACTGCCCCGCCCCGGCTCGGCACCTGCCGCTTGTTCATGCGCCGCACATCGTCCAGAAAATCCAGCGACAGCATCGCCGGCACCGACGGCGGCGGCACCACCGCCCGCCCGGCCCCGCTTCCGGCCCCGCTTCCGCCCGCCGCCCCGCCGCTTCCGGCCACGCCCCTTGCGGGGGGGGGGCGCGGCCATGGTGGCCGGAGGAAGGAACGACGCCCAGGCAGGCCCCCGTGGATGCGTTTATTTGCGATACTTTGAAGTAAACATCATAGCAAGGCACGAACGCCGCTGCGGGTTAAATAGAGGGGTGGTGGCTCGGGAGCGCCCCCCGCTATCCTTCACTCCAGGCAGGCCCCCGGGCCAACGCACGCCCCGCCAGAAATAGAGTCCAAACGGGTCGTATCAAAACACGTCGAGACGAGAAGGTGAGCGATCCGAATGCAATAAGATAAATAGTTCTTAAATTATTTAAACATCGTCATAGTAAACAATAACGAGCAGGGTTCTGGCTCAACATAATAATAATAATAATAATAATAAAAAAAAATAATGGTATAGAAGATAATTATATTACACGAAGCGCATGTGTGACGGGGGAACGAGTGAGGGAAGAGGGAGTCAATATGACTGCATGGAAAGAAGCATCTCCCCAGGTGAGGCCGAGCGGCTGTGGGAGGAGAGCGAGGGACGCCGGCCCAGACGCACCAAGGAACGCCACTGCCTCCGCACACCCGCCTCTGCCGCAGCGCCTCAGCACCAGCCCCTCGGGAGCACTGGGACGGTTTCCCCATCTGGGGATGGTGCCAACACAGCTCTGCCCGAGCTCCCTGCCAAGATGAGCCACCAAGCACCAGGCCCGGCTGCACCCACCCTGGGACGGCTTCCAGCAGCGCAGCTCCACGGACAGGCAGCCACCAGGTCCCTGAGGGGCAGCAGGCCCTCCTTAACGCAACGCATGGCCTTGAGCTGCGCTCACCCGAGACGGCAGGGGCTACAGAACTCTCTTTCGGGATGATTCAGGTCCAAGAAATTTCGTTAAATTGCCTTTTGGAAAACAAGGTTGTTATTCGGGCAGTTAAAGAAAACTCAGCACAACTTACAGCTTGAACCTGTCCCGTGTAACACAGAAGATCCCAGATCGGCCAGCACGGTCCTGACAAGCGTGTTTTGCTGAGACGGCGTTATGAGTTAAAATGAGTAAAACAAAGGCAGGATGGGAAGAGAAAAAAGAAGCCATAAATAGAAGGAGAAAGAAAGCGAGATAGGGAAGGCAAGCCTGGGGCTCCGGGCAGAGACTGAGGCAGTGCACACTTGAAGGAAGAGAGCTCATCTTATGGAAACTGCAGCTGCAGAAAGTGCTCCTTGATCCTCAGGAGTTGGACAAGCTTCAGCGAGGATTCTCGCCCTGCTTTCCCTTTTCACCTCTCTGGGCTGGCAGAGAGTTAGTGCTCAGGATGCAATGTCAGGGTTTTTTTCTTTTTTTAAATTTCCCTTACAAATAGAAGTTAACGGAAAGCAATGTCCATCCCAAGAAATCAACAGAATATTTCAAAGATTCACCCCATCCCCACCCCGTATTTTGAGTAAAAACCTCCCAACAAAAACACCCTGACCAACCAAAAGGGGTTTTTTGTTTTTAAGTCTTAAGAGACTTTGAGTGATTGTTCTGCGAGGTGCTATTAGGACCCTCCACGCCACACGTCTGACTGTGTTCACAAAGAGCTGAGTCACTTTTGCACTCTTTGCATTTCAGGTTTTCTTCTTCTGCTGTAGTGTTCATCTCGCCATTATACCCCTCATGTCCGTTCTCACTCATCTCCCTTTGTAACTTCTGCCTTTCATCTTCTTCCTCCTCCTCCTCTTCCTCCTCCTCTTCCTCCTCCTCCTCATCATCATCTTTTACTTTATGAACAATGAAGAGGTGTCTGTTGAGAGAGATGTGAGAGGTGTAGCACAAGCCGCAGAACAAGCACTGGTAGGTGGAGCTGTCTGTCTTGTGCCGAGGTATGTGTTCCTGAAACTCAGTACTGATGTCTGTCGCGAATCCGCATTTAGCGCATTTCCAGTGCGCTTTCAGTTTTTTGGCTGGCGGCGCGTCTGAACCCGCAGCGGTCTCTGCCTGACCCAGCTCATCCGTTGCCATCCTCTTTGGAGATCTTGCCTTAAAAAAAGAAACAAGATTAAAAAGTTACTTTATTGTTCGAGACCATGGAAGAGTTAAGTGCTAAATTCCACACGCGTATCTGAAGGCACCTGAGGGTGAATACACATTGGTATTTGATACAAACTAAAGGAAGCCATGCCTAGGGACTCCTCTTGCATTGCCTCTCCTACCAGGACCCAGACACCTCGCCCCAACATGCAGGATCTCAACCGCCATCCTGCGGCGTGAGATGGGAGACCTGGGAGGGGTTGGCTGGGCAGAAACGTGATGGGGAAAGAGAATGTGAACTTGGTGTGGGAGGGAGGAGCCTCCAGAGCAGGTACAGCTCAGGGACACGGGGACGGTCATTATCCCAGGCAACGCTTCTTGGATTTAACTCTGAACGTTTTGACCTCCACTCAGGCTTTTTCTTCATGGCATCTCTCTTTAACTCATCCCTTCTGTCTTATAATCCTGCAGCGTGCTTCTCCTGTGGGGATGGCTCGCTTGCCTATGTCCCTTCACGTGATTTTGTTATCTCCTTATCCAGCAGCATTGAGTGGTCTTTGTTTAGCATACAGCTTATAGGCTTGTATTTGCAGACCCAGCTGGAGCCATGTGAAGCCACATCTGCCCCCATTTAGCCGGGTGCCCCGGTATGTCGGCTCTGCGTGCGGGAAGCAGCCACCAGCTCAGGGAAGGGAATTCTTGAGTTACCCCAGGTTTCCTTACCACGTAAATACATAGGGGGAGTCAGTCTTGGCTGCGATCCCTCAATGCTAGGGTATGGACGAACGATAAATTGCAGTGATACCAAAAACGTATGTCTATTTTTAAAGTAAACGGAGCAAAGAAACCCAATCAGCCAAGCCTCCATTCCAAACCAACCCGAAATAAAGTTAGTTGAACGGTTGCATTTGCTGAAAAACATTACACAATCCTACTTAGGCGGAATGCAGTTCTTATAGGTAATGGATCTAATAAGTATTTTAAAACAGAAAAAAAATCTTTTGTAACTAGAAGAAAAAACAAGGGAGGGAGAGGAAAAATGTACCAGGCTCATGAACAGAGTGGCAGGGGAAAACAAGGGTAATAACAAACCTAAATTAGACCTGGTTACAAAGTAGAGTGAAAAAAGGCGAGGAAAACACAGGGCCACACGTTCAAAAATATCTTGAAAAATGCAAGACACGTTGCCCTGGTGCTGCTGCAGCTTGGCTGCACTTTCGGTTCTGATCCCGACACCGCCAGAGAGGAGCAAACTGGCTGAAGCTGAGAGGAGGGGAAGGAAATCTGCCGTGTGGACGAGAGGGCTTGACATAACACCCCAAGTGAACGGCTACTCGCCAGGTACATTTATTTTTCAATGAAAATATGTCAGTTACTTCTGCTGTGTCTCTCTCTGGAGCTTTTGCTTTGGCCATCTGGGATAAGTCTGGGTTTTTGATGCCATGCATGAGGCTGATGTGATTCTCCAGCATGAACGGCTGAGGAAATGTCTGATTTTCATCTGTGCAGTACCTTAGAAATACAAAAAGGAAGAAAATTTATTAGAGGAAATGCCCAGCTGCTCGTTTCCATCCAAACAGCTCTTCGTTATGTGCCAAACCAATGGGTACCATTGGAGACACGCTGGTGAGTAATGCACTATTAGATTACCAAAATATGCAGCAAATCATCACTTTAATAATAGAGCATTACCCCCGAGAGAAATCTAGAATAGTTTAGTTTACCACAGTAAGCATGAATGAGAATGAAAGTAGGGCACGTCTTATTTACAGTACTAAATAAATACAGGGACTGGCGGAGATTAGGCCCACTGTGATAGATGCTACACAAGCACAAGATAAATAATCAAGATGGAAAATGCATGGGGGAAAAACGACTCTCAGATGAGACACCTACACACAGAGGGCCCTGCTCATGACTCGCTAACACCGAGGAGGCCTGCAGCAGAATGGGGTTCTGCACCTAGCGCTCCCAAGCACCCAGCATCCCACCCACAAGACCACGTGTATCACAGAATCATAGAATTGTCGAGGTTGGAAGGGTCCTTTAAGATCATAGAGTCCAACCATCAACCCAACACTGCCAAAGCCACCACTAACCCATGTCAGTCAGCACCACGTCTGCCCGGCTTTTAAATGTCTCCAGGGATGGTGATTCCACCGCTTCCCTGGGCAGCCTGTTCCAAAGTTTGATAACCCTTTTGGTGAAGAAATTTCCCCTAATACCCATCCTAAACCTCCCCTGGTGCAACTTGAGGCTGTTTCCCCTTGTCCTACCAAGACAAGATCATAACAGACTTTAAAATTCTTACAAAAATGCTGAACTTCCAACTTTGATAACAATAACCTAGGCAGAAGCACTCACAAACGCATCATTCATGCACAACTATTCATATTAAATCTTTGTAGGATAGAAGAGCTACCAGAGACCATGGCTGACGTTTCAAAAGAAGATGTGAAGGGGGTGTGCTATCTGTTAGCCTTCACTCCCGGATGACCGAGGTCTACTGGAAGTAAGTGCCAGGACTTGCAGACACACAAACCACCCCCCTGCAGCACGGTGAAGTACACAGAGGTCTCTTAGCAATTGGGGAAACCCACGATTAACTTTGTGCTCTGCTGCTGCCAGCCAGTGTGACACAGGGAAGGTCCATTGGCTACACGTCGACCATGGTAATGAGGCAAGTAACAGCCCCGCTTCTCTGAAATGCACAAATTGCAGTCAAAATGTAGGGATGAAAAGCAACAAAGAGGAGATGAAGTGTCCCTGGGCAACAAAGCCATCTTTTAAAATGAGAGAAGAAGATTCCTACTGATCTTCCAGTAACTAGATGGAAATTAAACAACAGTCAGTAATGATGTGAAAATGCAGATGTGCTCATTGAGTACTTCTGGTTTTTAACAGGAACTGCTTAGATGATAAATCAATATTTAATAAGGATGGATTTTTTTCTCCCTCATGGAGGAAAGATGAGAGGTTATTAAGTGGTATTTATCAAAAATAAACATGTTGAAAATCAAGCGTTCCAGACAGTTTGTACTTAAGACTTGGAAAATAAGAGCAAGTTCCCATAACAATAACCAAGCGAATTATGAAAGAAAATACACAAAACATCAAAATATTTTGCAATTTGTCCTGATTTAGATTTTTTTTTCACATGAGGAGAGAAAGATGCTTTTCTAACCTGAATTACTCTAGTGGCAGGAGAGTATTCAAGCAAGTCCTCCATCACTGGTTTCTCCCTATGAATTTATCAGAAGGCAGAGACCTAAGCAGGGCAGGGGGAGAAGGGGAAACCACAGTTTGAAATGTTAGAAGCCAGAGGGAGGTCACCTACAAGGCAGCATGCTGGAGTCACAAAAATACTCAATTATTGGATCAATGACAAATTTTACTTGTGCTTCACGGGGCAATCCAGGAGCAGAGGGTTAGAGGAAGTTAAGGCACCAAAGCCCCCGAAGGGAAAACAGGGGAGACCGATACAAACTGCCTGACACCAGCACCCAAGGGAAAAGAAAAGGAGCAGCGGTGATGTGATGCCTTACAGAGCACAGAAAGGAGCTGAGGAGGAATTCAAAGAGATGGAAGGATTTGCAAGTGGCAGAGAGATGATTTTTAGAACAGCAGTCTGGGCAAACTAAAAGAGATCAAAGAGGAGATGGGACAGAAGACCTTGGATGCAAACAAAGATGCTGGGACAAGTGTTTCAAGGAAGAGGTTTCATTTGAAGAGTGTTTTCAGTAAGTCTGCTGCTACAATGATTAAAGAGAGACAACGAATGTCCGATTAAGACTTCATCAACAGATTTTGAGAAGGAGCAACTGAAGCTTGAGAATTAAACACAACCACAGTTCACTTGAATCTGTAGCTGGGTCTTCTTTGCTGTGAATACGGCCTGACCATAGAGCCTTGGGTGAAGCTGTGGATCCACAACCGTGAGTCATTCTGAAAAGTTACAGAAAAAGTGCACTCCAGGGCCTGTATAAGCTAATGCACACAATAAGCCAGCACGGTGAGGTATTTCTATACAAATCCTTCTTCCCAGCTAGGCCTTACGTTCACTTTGATTCTGACACAGTCCACTTTTTCAAAGTTTTCAGTTTTCAACAACTGATCCAGAGAGAAAAGATTTATACAAATCAGGTGCACGTAACTCCAAAGACCATGACCCACAAACTTAAAGCAGAATGAAACATACTGGGAATCAACATTTCATCTCCTCCAGAGGTTCCGAGTCAGCACAGTTACAAGAAATGGAAAGTTTAGAAGTCCTGGCTGAAAAATGCCTCAGGAATGCATTCCTATCAGGGCCCAGCGGTGATGCCAATACTTTATCCATTTCCTAAAAGCTATTGTGGCTCACTTGGCAGTCTAAAGAAATAAAGTGCACGCGGAATGTACTCTTCCAAGACAGGCTTTTAGTAACTTAAGTGCAGTAAAGGGACAGCACACTCTTCAGAAACACTTGCATTAAACCAAAATTTTAGTTAAACAAAAAAAAAAAAACAACAAACCCAACCTACAACACTCAACACTGGAACTTCCCTTCCAATACAAATGTGCTTTAATTCTGTTTCGGAAGGATGTCTCGGAATGAGACAGAAAGCCAGTCTGCACAGTCGCTCGGCGTACGACTTATTGTGCAACAGTAGATGAGAATGTGGCAGTTTTGTAAGCACTGGGCTTTGTCCTGAGCTGAGACTGTATTCACAGTTAAAATACATTCACCAGCAACGACTTTTTTTCACTGCTGATTTACATCACTCATCTGATGTCTCCAAATCCATTTTCCAACTTTAAGGTGCATCTTCCCAAGCAAATCCAGCAGGCTTACTTCTCCATTACCCTGCAGGTTGTGCAGTCAGTTCTGCCTGTGTAAAGTGGCGTCGGGATCTAGTGCCCTGGTTCGTTAGGATTTCACACCCCTTTTGTACCCTGCTTTCATGGGGAGGGCACAAGAGTGATGCACGACTACACCAACCGTGGTGTTGGTGTATTGGCCCAACACTTGATTGGCTGTTCCACAAGGGTGCGCAATATAATCCTCATTTTGCACCTGCAGATCTCAAATCAAACCTTACCCTAAGTCTCCAAAGGGCACTGTGCAGTCAAAAGCAAGGACTTATTTTAGACAGCAAGTCTCTCACGTTTAATATATTCTTCTTCTCACTCTCCCTCAGTAACTTATAGCCTGGAGCAGATAGGAGCAGACGTGATCTATTACAAAGGGCTTCCAAACTTGAAGGATTAGCCTGTCGTTGAAAACAAATTTGAAAAGTGGCGTTCAGTACGTACCAGCAAGTATAAACTTTCTTTGCTGTGTCGTGATTATTGCGGATGTGTCTGCGCAGACTGTTGGAGGCGTTAAATGAGCGTTCACACTGTCGACAGGGATATCTCTTCATAGACTAACAGAAGAACAGAAATACCTTTTAGTAACAGGGCGATGGAAGGCGCTGACTGGATTCTAACACTCCCATGCTCTTCATCTGGTCCTTACCTCTCAGGTGCAAAAAATCCCTCTTCCACTGATAAAGATCACTAAGGTGTTGGGGTCCCAGTTATACTCAGCCCAACAGTTTTATAAGACCAACACTGGTCTTGTAAAAACCAGGACTAGTTAAAGCACATGCTTGATTTTTTTTTTATTTTTAATAGGAATTGCACTAGCTGCTTCTCCTGGGGGGTCATTTCCCTACAAGACCCTCTGCAGAATTAATTCAGTGGAAGGTCCCTTCAGGGATCCCAGTCCCACACAGGACCCCAGTGTGAAGTACAAGTCCACTTACCCTCCTCTCTCCTCATAATTCAGCACAATAAAAGGGCAAGATGTTAAGGAGCATCACATAGTCCCGCCTGTTATCCATTTATCATATCCACGTCCCCCTACGCAACTCTGCCCTGTAACTAGCATCCTCCTTTTCCTACCCTCCTTTGTATAACCCGCATGCATTCCATTTAAATCTTCTTAGATTTTAATGAATATATATGTATTGAAATTAAATATTTGGCAAATTTCCTACTTCTACAGAATTCAAATGGGAAAATGCAGCCTTCTCACCCTGCCCCCATCTCCTTCTCCTGATACTTATCAAGTGGGACAATCCAGCACTCCCCAAGTCAAGCCAGAAGGAATCAAAGATGATGATCCAGATTTCCACAGCCTCTGACCATGGGACTCGGAGAGGGTGGTTTAGTGTATCAAGCGAGAAGTCCTGATGCCAAAGTACTAAGAAATCTGGCTGCACACAACATCTTTGCCTACGTTCTGCCAGCGAGCAAGGATTAGCTTGACAGAAGTAGGTCAAGGCAACACAAGGCTTGAGCTGGATGAGACCAACAAAACTGAGATTTACAGTTCTTATAACGATAGCTCTGCGCACTGCATGAGTCTGTTCCTCTCCCCCAGTCAGATGTGGGGATATCTACCAAACAAGGTATCACGTAGAGGAACTGTACATCCTTCTGTCACTTTGTGTGTAGATAGTTTGGATCAGACTGCTGAACCAGCAACAGGAGAAGACACGACTTTCCCTCCACTTACCCAGACGAGCTAAAGAGGAAGCCTGACATTAGATGCAGTGGCAGAAGGAACAGCAAAGGGCAGGAGGTATGCGGGTTGTAGAGCATACGATCAAGGACAGAAAGCGTGCTTACAACAGGCTACATCACTTCTCTTCTTCTGGCCCTGAGCTTACTCCTCAGTGAGCTGGCAAACAGATTCTCAGTTTCTTTTTGCCCCAAATATTGACTATCAGACTCTTTTGCTAAAAATTCCACGTTACCTAGTTCAAGCGTGTCATCTGAGTCCTTACCCTTCCATGATTTCTCTTCATGTGGGACACATAGGTTTCCCGATCGGGGATCCACTGTGAACATTCCTTGCAAGTCCAACCAGTTCTTCTCAGTCTGGACTTGGATTCAGGATTGTGTCCTTCCACCCGCATGTCCTTCCTCAGGAGAGGGGAGTGGGAAGTCCCGTTGGCTACCGACAGCTCCTTTGGTGGGTTATGAACCTGGTGCCTTGATGCCTTCTCAGACTTCTGTCGGAAGTTTGAGAGCTCCTCAGGATTTTGGGGGACTCCATGAACACCCTGGGTAACAATAATAATAGAATCACACGTAAAATTTATGTGTCATTCACATTATACACCTTTATTTATAAAGAAGTAACATTTATTATTTAAATAAATGAATTAAGCTCCTGCCCCCCCAAAACAGTATGCCGGTGTCTTGCTCCTGCAGATCTTCCCATTTCCCCTTGAAGCCAGCTCTAACGTTTTCCCCAGCGCGAGATTTTCCCAAGAAACATGAAGCGTCTATTTACGTTTCCTGCGTGACAACAGCAGCTCCTTGGTGCTGCCTGTTTAACATTGTGGATGAGCTCTGAGAACTCTGGTTAAACAGGGAAGATGTAATGGAAGAGAAATGTTAATTGTCCTTATTTCAAGAGCCTAAACTCTAAAAACACACTGCTTTGGTAAGCTCTGAATGAAGTTTGCTGTTATCTTGGGGGCTCCAAAGGTGCTTCATCCTCGTTCAAGGGACAGGAAAAGACAACCTCTCATTTTCTCCAACCCTACTTTCCTCAATTCCACGATGCCTATTGCTATTTACATTTACAGTGTTCAAAACTTTGCCCTTGGCAAATAAAAGCAAGCATAAAGCCAGAAACCAGCCTTATAAGGAATATGTCCCCAGGCTCTCTGGTTGTTCAATAGGCCAAAATCCAAAGTCCCCCCAAAAGTTATTTTAACAAAGAAAATTGAACATAAGGAAAATAATGCAGAAACGAAGAGCTGTGGGAAAGCAAAAGCAAATAAAATAGCAACATACCAAAGAAACCTCAAGAAACTCCCCTAGGAACAACAACAGTTCATCCACACAAAAGGGTAATTTAGAGGTTTAATTGTGCACAGTAATTAATAACGGGTAAAGTTTCAACACACAAAGGCCCCAGGCCTTTGGAAGTCTTTCTGTGGGTTAGACACCAAACAAACTTCAGAACGCGAGGTCTCATCTGAGCAGCCTGTGAGCTCGGAACCTGATCCCGCTGATGTCCACAGGAGCTCCCTCACGTAACGGCCGGGCAGCGACAGCTGCTCCACCGCACTGACAGTATTTAGGGTAATACACACGGGTCACCTTTCTCCCCATCTGGAAACATCAAAAGCGTTTTATGAGCAGATACACGAGTACCCATCACTCCATTCCTCCTGTTATTACACCACTGGAGGGGGAAAATAAAGGAGCACAGAAAAATGAAGTGACTTCTCTGCAGAATCAATAACAGGAACCAGACCTTCTAACTCCTACTCTTACGCTTTCACAACAGAAAGCCAGGAAAGATGAGAAGGCGCATGGTTTCTTTATTTTGCATGGAGAAGCAAATTACACGGCACCTCCTATAAACTCGGTATTGCAAAAAGGAGAGGGATGTGACAGGAGAGGAGACGGGTTAGTGCCATTACTACCCTGCCACAGCTAAAATGCTTCCTTCCACTACCAACTCAAAGACCTGCTGATGGCCAATGTGGGATAATTACTGGAGGCGACTTAGAAACTAAAGTTATATTCACGTTTTAAGAAAAGGAGCAGCGCTGAAGAAACTTCCAGGGTGGAATGCAGCTGATATGCAGGGAATGTGTTCCGCTGTAGTTCCCCAGGCCGCATAACCTGCAATCTTACAGTTAGCGGACTATAAGGTGGGAAAAAAACAGCACGGAGAGTGGGGCAGGGTGAAGATAGTGTAGCCAAACTCTGCACAGGGAATGGGAACTTACAGTACTATGAACACTGATAAGCTGCATGGTTGTTACCCTGCGCCAACAGTTTCTTATTTTTTGTAAAAATCAAGTCCTTAGGTTGAACTTTGCTCATTATAATGTCATTGTAATACCAAAACACTCCTCCATCCTCAAAGCTACCTGCGTCCAAGGTGCGCTCGCCCCTCCCTTAGTCTGCGCTCGGAATTTCCGCTAGCCTATACCTTTAAACGCAAAGGAGGAGATTTTACACTAATCGTAAGGAAGGTATGTATGACTAGAGTCACTCAAGCTCCACCTGAAAGGTAAAAAATAGTACAAAATGGCTTAAGAATGGAGAGCTGTTAGGGAAGATACCATCACAGACAAGTCAGGAAGACACCATCACAAACCATGGCTGACTTGTGGGATCGGTCAACGGGCTGAGCCTCTCTTCCCCGCCGTGGGGACGCCTTTTGGGTGAGATCCCAACACTCAGCTGTACCCAGTGCTTCCTCAGGAAACTTAGAAATCTCTGTATAGAGTTCTTTCATGCTACTATGTTACTCAAGTTGTTTCATGCTGCTGTATTAGGGGCACCTGCCTTGCTGACAGGGTACTATCACCGGCAATCCAAAAGAATCTGCAATTCTGTTGCCTCAATAACCTGCACTATTCATTCATCTAGCCGTGAGAGTTCTCATTGAACGCGATCAAACTCCTCAAATCTGGCCATGCTAGGTCATTGAACGCGACTAGACTGAGAGAGCATCGCGCTATTGTGCGTCTGTAATCATGGTAGTTCAATACATTGAATGCGACTGGACCTATATAGCGCCAAGTTGGGCATCACTCGGAACCTAAGCCCAGCCACCCCCAGCCCCTCTGATCCCTGAGGACAAGCTGGAACGCAAGGGGGTTTATTTTCTGCCAAATTCCTTTACCCTTTAACACAACAGCCAAATACAGCCCATGGTTAAAAGGCAGAAGTTCTGTAGTAGGGATGTCGGGGCGCTGGCGCACAAACTGCTCCAGGCAGGTCCCTGGGGTTTGCGAAGGAGCCAAAAGTTGTGTACCTCGGCTCAAGCTCTGCTTTTAGCATGGGGCCAAATGCCTCTGTGAAGGACCCAGCCTTAATCTCAACTCTATTTCGTTAGCTATAATGCAGGAAGATTAGCAATCATCAACTTCACAGGAGGGCTTCAAATTTTAATTCATTACTGCATGCAAAGCATTTCCAGATTTGCAAGTTAAAGGCACAGGGGAAGAGAGCAAAGAAGTCATTTTGAATGGGTTTTGCTTTTAGGAGTGAGCTGACAAATCTTCTTGCTTTTTAAGTGTAAATATAAACAAAATAAAGTCACTGATTGAAAAAATTATGACACTTTTTTTTTTTCTAATCAAAGGGAAATAAGACTTCGCAAGCTCTTTCTTCAGAACACCATCAAGAAATGTTCTGAGAGGATTTCCACAGCAGTGTTGTTAGACACCGTACATAGAAACACACTGACTAAGACAACAGGAAAATGCCGTGCTCACACGCTCACGGCATAATCAGATCCGCAAGTCCTCACACGCATCCCGCTAGAAACCACCACCAAAAGGACAATAACCAGCTTTTCATATGTATAACAGAGTGATGAATGGTAGTGAGATGATTGCAGCGCTTATTGCAATGTGAGCTGTTACTGAAGGAGGGCAGGTTCGAAGCACTCTCTGGAGCACCATTTCCACCGAGTTTTGGGGTTGCGCGCAACTATCCATTTCAGACCACCTTCTGGAGCAGTCAGAGTGGTGCCAGCGGGGGCGCACACAAGGTGGGGGGGGTCCCACCTCCTGAAGGCTGGTACCTTCGGGGCAGTCACTTCTTCCTCTGCACTCTGGTGCGGCTCTGCAGGCGAGCGGAGCGGCCAGGGAAGCGGGGCGTTAAACGCCACGCAGCCTCTCTCTGCCACAGCTCAAAAGGCCAAAGCCCTCCAGGTGACCACCCAAAAGAAGGAGATTCAGCTTTCATTATACAAATTGAGTAACACTGTGGGCAGAGAATACTTCTCTCTTTCTCCCAACCAAAGATAAAGCTCATGCCCTGGTTTAATCACTTCCTTGGGTTTAATATAGAACAGTTGAAAATCAAAAATATTTACCCACAGAAAACAAGCCTTTGCTGTAAGGTAAAATTATATATAGATGAGAGTAACTGCCTGCATTATTACAAATTAACACAAAACTCTCATGGGATAATCAGATCTGCAAGTCCTCACACGCATCCCGCTAGAAACCGCCACCAAAAAGGACGATAACTGCCTCTTCATATGTATAACAGAGCGCTGATGCTGCCAGATAATACTGTAAATCATTGTACTCTACTTTTCTGCTACTGCGTTGCTCAAGAACCTTCCACTTCTTCAACCAATTTCCTCACGCAGTTGACGTAAACTCTCTGTGAACTCGAAATATAGGACCTCGTGTCAGTAAGCGGCAGGAGCTACCTACCTTAACGTGCTGCATTAACTGCTGCTTCTGCATATACACCAGCTGACACTGCGGGCACTTAAACACTCCCACTAACAACTTGTTGGTGTTCTGCTGGAAGTGCTCTTGGAGCAGCTTCTTCTTGTTGAAGACAGTCTCGCAAGAGCATTTGTAGATCACCCTGGAACAATTAAAAAAAAGTAAACTCAGTCTCTTTTCATTAGTTATCTTAAGAAGACAGTGGAAAAAGTTACCTCAGCAACTGCAGAAGGGGACGGGCTCCTGGGGAAGGCTGTGCTCTCAATGTATTGTCAACACACACCCACGTGGACAACTGAACCATTAACTCAACTGGGAAGAACAACAAAATGCCTCAGGCACATACCACAGCTTTCTAAAAATAAGTTTACTTCTGTACATATGCATAACTACCTACGTGTGTGTGTGTGCGTGTGTGTCGGTAAGTGCAGACAGATGGGAGCAAACTCACAGTGTACCAGCTACACGTGACTTTCGGTCCCACCTTTCCATAGTTCCTCCCTTAAAGCACACATGTTCGGCAGTAGCTCAAGGCTCGGAGAAGAAAGCTACCAAGTGGAAAATCCAGGTTTCTCTCTAGTGATTCTGGGGGGCAATGCTGCATGGCGCAACTCTCCTCCTCCTTTCGAGTGCCAGATGCAGCAGTTGCCCTGGAGCCATCTACCAAGAGGTGCCACTGTGGGTCCTGCTGGACAAAGGGGTGACCATTAAGAATCTTTTATGGATGTTCAGGTCTTCCCTGCCCAAACTCTTCTCCTCCTACCCAGGAGACCACGTTCATTCCAAGGAGAGCACGCTGTGGCTAGGAACGGACGCCCGCTGGCAGACAAAACAACAAATCTTCTCATGTGAGGACAGAAACCAAAACCAGAAAACAACTGGCAGGGAAAGCGGGAATCCTGGAGCTACCCATCAAAGAAGAAAAGATAAACCCAAACCACTTACTGAGTAGTCTTGTGAGGCTCTGCGGGGTGCTGGCTGGTCATGTGAGCCGTGGTGCTGTCGGCCGACTTGAAGGCCATCGGGCAAAAAGAACACTTGTGGAAGACTTCGCAGTGTTTCTCGTGGATGTGCACTTTCAGCATGGCGAGGGTCATGAAGACAACTCCACAATGGATGCACCTGGGGGATGCACCAAGAAAGAGCTGAGTTACAGCTACAGTGTTGCTCCCAACACACACACAAAGTGGAGCAGGTGGAGGCAAGCACCAGCCTACGGTGAGTCCTCCTTTAGTCTCTTGAACAGCAACGTGGAGGAGCCAAGGAGGGATATGATGCAGAAACTCACAAGCTGGGCAGACCTCCCAACTAGATGTTAGCGACAAGCAAACAAGATCTATAAAAGAAGCCTTCAAAGACTAAAACAACCCAGAAAGAATAAAGATGGTTCAGCAAAATGCCAGCCCTGTATCTGTGAAAGCCAATTCCGCCATAGGTGCCAGTGAAGAACTAAAGTAAAAGCATCTGATGGGATCTCCAGGTAGCAATAAGCAGCTGAAATGCCAGTTAAGTCCCCAGTACAAAATAAAGAGAAAAACAATATTCAGCTAGGAAATCTTCAGTAACCCTGTACAATTGCTTCTCATGCTCCCCACCACGCACTAGAAAATAATGACTGCAACAGCAAAGATACTGAAAACAGCAACAGAAGCACCCAAGGAACTGATTACACTCATTAAAATCATTAAGACACAGGTGTTGCCTGGAAAGTGCTTGTCTGGGAGCTGGGGGAAAGCTCCGGGAAGAGAGAGAGGAAGAACCGGGGGTTACACATGGAGCCAAAGGATTCTTCTCAGCAACTGAACACAGACTCAGGGCAGGAGGAGAGCCAGGGTCTCCCCAGCGGTCCCAGTCTGCTCTCCTTCCTGTGCACACCTGCGACAGGCCTTGCCCAGGGCTCCCCCAGGATGGCAACAACCAGCAGCCTTACTGTAGTCACCTTTAATGACCCTCCCAAGCCCCCGCCACCTGCCGTGCTCCAAGAGGAGCCACACACCGACGCTACCAGGGCAGGTAAGGATGCAGACACCTGCACTCACCCGCCTCGGCCACACCAGCCGTGGGGTTCTGCCATCCCTGCAGGAGCACCCACGCTGATCTGGGACCAGA
The DNA here is from genome assembly GCF_963924245.1 of Chroicocephalus ridibundus. Lineage (NCBI taxonomy): Eukaryota > Metazoa > Chordata > Aves > Charadriiformes > Laridae > Chroicocephalus > Chroicocephalus ridibundus. The sequence goes on from NC_086292.1 coordinate 28,391,286, forward strand.
AGAGCCCCTCCTAAGAAGATTCAATCAAAATGACTAATGGCGGATCTCCGCTGCAGCCAGCGCTGCATGTATGGACCGTTACAGAGTGGGAGCTCAGCTGGGCAAACCGGGGGGTCAACGCTTGTGTCAGCAGGATGCAAGAGACACAGAAGGGATAACTTCCTCCGGTAAGCCTGGAGTTAAGCCGCCTTAAAAATATCTTTTTCCTTCTTTCTGAGGCCTGCCGTTTGCCCGCAGCGCTAGTAGGGTTTGTGTTACGGACGCTGCCACCGCAGATGGACCCCAGCTATCGAGCAACTGGAAGAGCTCCAAGCCCCTATCAAAAACAAACAATCCGCTAGATTATCCTTCCCTCCAAACAAGCCTCCCGACAGCGGTTAGGAAGCAAGCCCGCGCTTTGAAGTTACACTTCAAAAGATTGTTAGGCAGAAGCCAGCCTGAAGGAGACAAACCCTCTCTCCCCAAAATACACACAGAAATGCTGTTTTCTGAAATTTAGAGAGGTGAAGCGGTGACAACAGCTGGTGGCATCTTTGGGGAAGCATGAAAACATTCTGCTCGGGTAGCTCTGCCTTCAAGCCTCATCCTCCTTCAGGTGAGATGGGAAGAGAGAGACTTTCTAGTATAGTAACACCAGGTATCATGTTGTTATGGAAAAATAAATTCCCCAAGTATAAATGGAAGAACAAACGTTAATCCTGACAGTAAGGTCTGGCTGGTACATCCAGGAATATCTGATGGGCTTCTTCCACAAACACTCGCACTAATGAGAGATGGTTCTGCATTATGTTTGGTTTCGGTAAGTACTTCATACAGAATTAGGGATGAAATAAGCACTAACTCAGGGTCAAACGATCACAAGTTAATTTAATTTACAGTAAATGGAAGTTTAAACAACAGCCACTTTGTAATCAAGAATCCCAGTGCCAGAAGGACCAAGTTTGATAAAGTAAACTAATTAGCAGAACAAAGTGGATGGAGGATGTCAGAGGCTTGCCGTGTAATTTCTGCAAATTGCAAATTCTGCTATCATCTCCCCAGCACGGGGGAATAATTTGCAAGAGAAGACTCTCAGATAGCCTCAGGGCAAGGAGGGGTGGCGTAAAAGTCTTGGAAAGCACCCTGTGAGAGAAGATAAAGCTCCGAGATGATGTCTTAACCCTCTGAACATTCCCTTTGCCTCACTCTCCAGATGGCACCGAGCAGGAAAACGGGTCCCACATCAGCGGGGACAGCTGGAACGTGCTTCGAAAAGGTGGGGAGGTGACACTCAGAGCCAAGCAGAAAGGAGCACTTAGGACAGGCTGGCTGATTCCAATTTTAGACTACAGGAGACCTTCCTCATTTTCAGTGTAATCACTAGCCAAGACTGAAACCCAAATAAACCAATCTTACTCCAAACTCGGTTGAATGCATCGGGATATTAGCGGAAAAGGAGACAGAATAAGGACTGATCACAAAAGCAAAACCAAACTTCTGCATCAGAAATTCTAGAAAAACAGGGATATAGTAAGAAGCAGCAAAAGTCGAGCTGATCTCAGGAAGGATTTAAAAAAACTCCTCGGCTTTTCATCTGCGAGTAATAAAAGTGAAAGGAAAGAAGTAAAGTCGCTACGTGACCACAGGGCAGATGCCACGGATTATCTGGATAGGGCTCTGCAACAAAAACTTATTTCTTTTGTTTTCAACGAGACAATGACATGAACCCCACTGCAGAGACAGGCTGGATAACAAGGATGGCACAGCCAGAAGTTCACCTGTCTGGTGGACTCAAGTTTTCACATATGAGCTCGAGCAGATGAGAATTAGAGGAGAATTTCAAGAAATTTAGCTTCTAGAGAAGCTGGGTAAAGCTAAAAAATCCCTAAGTATCCTTCCTGAGCTCTGTCTTCGTTTAGATCTTCATTAATGTCCCTGGCACAGAAAGCAGGTATTTGCTGACGACATCTGTAGACTGATGGAAGCTCTCATTGCTGACAAGGATTAAGGCATCATAAAGATATTACTGTAATACATCTGGAATGAATAATGTTTTTTTAAAAATGCCAGGTCATACACTTAAGAGTGAGGACCCAGCTCTGCTGCACACTGTGAGCCCATCCATTGGAAACAGAGGAGACAGGACTTGCGCTGGATCACCGCTAAAAGGCTGAGCTTCCTCTGTAACGCGGCTCCGGCCAGCGTAACCCCGTGACACGTTATCGATGGAGGCATCGACGGGATGGGGATGCTGCACAAGCAGCTCCGCGCGATGAAACTGCGCCTGCGCTTGGGATTCTCAGGTGCCAGCGAAGTCCAAAGAACTGCACCAAACCCGTGGCTAGTTTTACACCATCTACTCCATCCCCATTTTTCCATCTCAGGGAAAAGTGGGTTTTTTCCTCCCAGCTTTCCTCCTTCTCTCAGATTAACTCATTTTCAATCAGCCCAACTATCACAGCCATTTAATATGCAATCGAATCAATTCTTTGTTGTGGGCTCTGCCCCTCAAATCAGATCCCACATAAAAAAGCCTTATCTGAATATAATTAAATTCAGAATTGGTTTGTTATGTGTCTCTTGTCTTCACGGTTGAAAGAAAAAGCCCTTGAAAACCTAAGTGTGATCTCAGAACAGTGAGGCTTTCTCAATTTGCAGACATCTTAAAAGAACAGCTCCAAGGGCAGAAATTGCTCTATTCATTTTAAATTTCAAAGTATTTAATGGCAATTGGAGAAAACCCAGAACTTTAAGGAATCTTAAAAGCTGACCTAGTCCCCCGCTCATCTCCCAAGCAAATCATCTGCGTCTTAAGCTCTGTGCTGCAGCTGAGGTGATGTAAACACGCCAAGGAGGAAAGGCTTGTAGGGAAAAGTAATGTCTTTAATTAAAGCACTCAATTTGGTTGGAGAAAAGACAACGTACGCACATACACAGCACCGTATCCAAAACCTTGGGAGCCTTCCTCCATCTGTCTCAGTTCATGAGAAGTGTTTGGAGACTTGTAGGGGCGTGCAAGAAAATAATCTATGCCCTTCTGTGAAGGCACACATCCCTCAGTCCATTATAACCGACATAAATATAAGTTCAAACCTTAAAGAGATCTGGAAGATTAAGATCTGCAATCTTTTTGCCGTAAATATCAATCCTGAGATGCCCGTCTGCAACTTGCAGTCAACACAAGCATCTTTTTGGCTCAAAGATGCATAAAAATAATTTCTGCTCTCAGAAACCTCCTCTTAAATCCATTCAGTAACTCCCCATTTCAAATGTGTTTTGTCATGCAGAAAACCACGCCAGGCCCGGGCTACATCCTCTTTCGTTTCTGCTGTAAGGAAGACACGTTTCCAACGATCTGAATCCAAGTTTCCCCTTCCCTCTCGCCATCTCAGCTCGGACCCTCTGGAGCCGCACAAACCTGAATCCGACTTTGCGGGAGTAATGCAGGCAGTTCTCCTTGACGTGCGTTTGGAAATAGGCCGAGCGGCAGACGGCTCCGCACTCCGGGCAGCAGTACGGAGACTTGTGAGCGTGGATCCTCTGGTGAGCGCAGTAACTGCACTGGTTGGGCAGCATCATCTGGCACACCTGGCACGTCTGGCAGAAGAAAGGTTACAACAGTTAGTTATCCTCTATTTGCCTTTTCCCCCCGCTAATTCACCCTAGAAAACTTTCATGTTTCGAGGAAGCTCCAGCACATTCCTCTAGTATTACCATGAGCTCTACGAGCCTCCTTACCATCTTTTCCCACAACTGCCCTAACGACTTCCACAACTACCCATTCCCCATGACAGTATCCATTCTTAAACCACGTCCTCCATGGTTTATTTCCTTGTTTTCCCCTAAAAAAGGAAAACAAAATCTTTCTCCTCTTAGCTCTGAAGATGTTCTGCTTGGTCACTGCTTTTATTTCAATATTAAGGCACCTGAGAAGGAAAGCACTTTCCTCAACAAGCCTCCACCCTGCACCAAAATCACCCCAAAAATGCAGGAAAACTCCATTACGCTCCGACTGGAAACCCTTACTGCTGAAGGCAGCGCAGCCCTGACCCGGAGCAGCCTGCCCCACCAAACCCACACTCCTCTCTCTTGCAAAACTTCTTTGGACCACACGAAATCCAAACTTTCAAAGCCCACAAACCACGTGTGCTGACACCCTTATAGAAACTTCTTGATAACTAGAAATGGTGCAAAGACTCTTTCTCTTCCTATTTCTGCACCCTTTATGAAATCCGATTTTTTTCCCCTCCCCTGAGAAGAGCCACACTTACTACCGACACCGCTTTGCAGGAGCAGCGTCATTTACTCGGTATGTGAAGTTTTTTATGCGGATGTATGGTCCCAGTTTGAACAGCTGTCAAACCTCTGCTCCCCTTCACAGGTGTCTCGACTCATCGGCATTCCTCCGGAGCCCAGGTGGACCCATCCTCCGCAGGATGCACGTTACCTGGCGCCTAAGCAGGAGCAGAGCTGGAGTAGACACTAGCCCTCCAGCCCTGAGCCCTCTAGGAGCTGAAACTCTTCTGTCGTTAATAAACCCATGCAAAATTACTCCTCTGCTCCTAACTAGCTTAAGAATAAACTAGCAAGCAATTAATTATGGATTGTCAAATCAGGTAATTTAACTACATCATTTATTCCGCTACAGTTAAAGGAGGTCAGGGGGCTCAATAGATCAGACACGGTGAGAAGTTGTACCGGAGGGTACGCCTACATGGTCAAACACAGCTTTTAACAGAGCGCGTGCCCACACAGATGGACCAAAGTCCTGCAGACCTCAGTGCTGGCAACCAGGGTAGAAACCAGGGACAGAAGCCCCTAAATCTGACAAAAAAAATAAAATAAAATCAAGGGCCAACTTCATTTTCTATACTCTTGCTGTTTCATGCAGCATCTCTGTGATGCTCCACTCCGTAACATCCATCAAGGAACTGTCAAAGCCACTGCAGGTAATAGAAAACATCATTTATAGTAAAATGCAAAGCTATGACAAATCTGAAAAGGTTTGGGGTGGGGGGGGAATGAAAAATTAGGCTCTTGAAGGAGGAAACTGCAAAAATTGCCAAACACATCAAAAGCCTCAGACACATGATTTGAGACGCGTTGCAACTCTAAATTTAGAGGAGAAAAGGTTTCCCCAGGAAAGAGAGAAATGGGTGGAAGAGGCTGTATTGTAGGAGCCACGCGTGCATCCAAATGCAATTCATACAAACTCAAGAGTATTTCAGCTCTTCCCCAAATGCTGGAGAAGCCCCCCTAATTTCAGCAAAGAACAGCAGCGCTACTGAGCCATGAAATGTAAATGGGAATGGGAAAATGAGAAATAGGAATGCTCCCTCTGCAAGGAACTGAGCAGGACTGTAAGTTCTCCAAAGCATTGACAAATCTTCAAATAAGAGCTACAAGAAGAAATTAATGTGCAGGGCAGTTTTATTGTCTTTTATGGCATTTTTTTCTAACCAGGTTTTAATATGCAGTGGTAAATTTAACTTTTTTGGCGGTGTTAAAACAGGACTCCTGAGTGTTTAAAGCAGACTCAGCACAACCACAAGCTGAAAGCACCTTTGCCCTTGCAGCCTAGTGAGAAACATTTTTCTCCCCGGATCCTGCCTTGTCAAAGCTGATTTAGTTTCGATTCTAAGGCAGCAAAGAGACAGTCTGGGGCTCACCTCTTCCTCCCACTGCCCCCAAAGGCCCCCTGGCAACCAGCACACGTTAAAAACCTGAATTTTTACTGCTGTGTGTGCTTGGTCTGGAGCTAAGATAACGCCCAAATTGCCCGATATTTCATGGGTTCCATGCCCAGCTGCCTGGGGATGCGCAAGCTACGGCAGAGGAGCAGTGAGCTCCCCCCACCTCCCTCGTTACTCAGCGAGGATCAAAAATATGCTAACGCAGGGCAAAAGAAGTTTAGGGGAAGGCTAACAAGAGGCATCAAAACTAGCGGTTATCTTCTTCAGGCTCCACAAGAGCAGGAAGCCTGCCAGTGAGTGCGTACGCACGATATGGGAATGAAAAGCAAGACTCGGCGAGGATAAGGCTAAATGAATTTATTGCATCTGCAGACGCCAGGGAAGAAGCTGGAAGGATTCCCACAGCTGACACCATGGTCTGCAGGGGGGGGACAAAAAAAACCAGCCCAAGCCTTTGAGTTCAGATCGTCTCGTGGAAGAGACGAGAAGTTAGGGAGTAAACAGACAAAATGAAGAACGATGAGTCACAAGGACAAATCAGTAAGAACAAGGCAAACCATCGTCTTTAAGCAGCGTTACTTCTGTACTCGGGAAAAGTCAAGGCAGCTTCTCCCTTCCTGCTTTTCAAACCCATCTGAGCTCTCCAGAGGAGCCAACAACCACGTGGGTAAGGAGGAGACCACCTGCAGATGCCACCCGGACTTCCAAAATAGTTTTGCAACACCCTTCACTAAAGGATTTTAAGGAAGCTAAGCTGCCGCAGCATAAGAAAGGAAGGTATGGATACCTTTGCGTGGATAAATGAGTGGTTAGAAGAAAGGAATAAACAGTCAGTTCTTTGACAGAGGAAGGTTCCCAGGAAGTTCTGCTAGGATTTGGGCTCTTCAAAATAGTCTCAAAGAAAAGGAAGTGAGCAGTGAATCGACACAGATTGATGATTCTAACCCAGTAACTCAGCATCTTACAGATAAGGGCTGACCACACGGAACTGCAAGACGACCACACAGGACCAAGCCACCAGTAATAAAATGGCAGGTTATATTTTTCCATTGAATCGACCAAGGAATACAGCAGAGCTCAAAAATGTTGAGCAGAGGGGGCCGGGGTGGGGGTGGAAATTATAACCGGCATCTTTATGCTCCCGCTCATCCTTTCCTTAACACCCAGAGAAGATGCAAGGCCAGAAATCCTGCCCAGGGGTATTACAGGAGGCGCCGCTCGTCCATTTTCCACCCGGAGCTGCTGTATTTGTCAGGAGCAAAGGGGCAGCCCCACGTGGGCTCCTTCAGCTTGGAGACGGAGTGGCTTCTTCTTTTGCAACTCTTCTGCTTCGTATGAGGAATTGTAACTTGGTTCCAGATGTCACATTTTTATCTCTCTCCTAGTTTTCCATGACTTTTCAAAGAAGTCTGGCAGCAATTTGAGACGTTCATTAGTCAGTTATTTCTAAAGCATGTTACCAGGATATGATTTTGAGTTGTGTAATGTCTGTGTTTTTCATATACTCCCATAACCTACACTTCAATCAGGAGTTATTTATTACAAGTTTTCTTTAATTCCAGCTTGCCTGCCACATTTCATTTGGGCTTTTCTTCCAGAAGTCACATTCACACACACAAAAATGCTCAGAAGCTCAGCCGCTTCAGAATACTTGATTTTATCCCCATTTTTACTTATTAGCTTCTTCAGAAGGGGGGGAAAAAAAATTTAAAATACTCACTGAAGTAGAGTGAAGGCTGAAAAAACATACCGCTTCAAAAAAGCTCGTCTATTAAACCCAAGCCTGTGGCCACAGAGGTGTTTGAAAATCAAGAAATTTATAGTTAACACGCAGTCTTGCTCTGGAAAGGGTCGGCGTAGAGGCGGCACCGTTAAACCTTTCTGCTTCATTGCAAGGGTTGACTACACAACTCGGCCTCAAATTTGATCCGTTCACGAGCGTGTTTTCTTCCAGCTGCCGGCGGTGCAAAGCGCCTGGGATCAGAGTCAGAGCAAGCTCCCGCCTTCTCGCATGCAGCCCTTGCCCCAAAACTCCTCACCCAGGCAAAGCCGGCGAGCAGCGAGGGCAGGATCCCCAGCAACGCTCCACTGAAAGATGAACTCGGGGCACAAAACTCTTCGCTTTCCCTTCCTCCCGATGCGCAAGCGGAAAGGGAACTGGCTTCAGCATGAGCAAAGAAACTTCACGTTGGTTTTAGAGTCTCTTTGTCGTTATAGAGCGTTCAGTGACGTTGATGAAGTTCACATCTACTGAGGAGATTCCCCCCAGACTACGAGGGTCCTCCTTGATACGATCATCATGTAGCTTCTGCTAAAAACATGGGGCTGCACCGACCCTAAGGCATGGGATCAGGGCTATGAAAGAGGAAAAGATTCATAAGCCTAACGACCTCTAAATTAAACAAAAAATAAATTACTAAGGACTCAGAGTGAAACAGTTAGAGGGGAACAGAAATCATATTTTCAGAATGCAAATGTTTTAAAGAGCGCTTGTCTTTTACATATTCAAACCAAAAATTTCCCCTCCAGTGGTGCCCCAAAGCCCCACTTCTTCCCAAATCCAGCCTTTTGCGAGCTGTAATTTTTCTGCTTTAGGCAGAGCCACAGGGGCGGCTGATACTTCTGCAGCCAACGGATGGCAGGCAGTTAGAGATTAGCAGGATGCTTTCGCTCTTAAAAAAAAAAAAAAATTAGTGGCGAATTACTACTTAAAGTTAACCTTTAACTTCACATCAGCTTTCACTTGCTGCCTCCCTGGGATAAATGCCAGCGACCTGCACCCTTCCGCGTGGTGCTCCAGCTGCAGCGGCGTGATGTGCTGGCTGCGGCAGCTCTGCTGGTCTCAACACCTTCACCTCCACAGCCCTCTGCGCCCCTTCTCCGCCTCCGCCACCGTCCCCGGGGACACACTGCCGCCAACATCCAGGCGCCTGGAGGATTGTTTTTGACTTGGTTTGTTTCAAACATCCAGGTTAGAATGCTGCTCCACAAAATTTTACCAGTGCGAGGAGAAGCGGCGAGCAGAGAATTTCTTTTGCCGTCATTGCAATAACTAAACTCTACTGCTCCCCAGCCTCTCTGCAAATGAATAGGCACCGTTGCATTAGCATGTTCAGTTTACAGATGAGAAAAAACCCTACACCAGAAACTCAAGATTATTGATTTGAAGAAGAAAAATCTAGAAACTAACGGATACCCTAAAAACAGTGTGTTCAAGTTTCAGTGACAGAATAGGTGCCAAGTCCAGTCCTAACGTAGAAGTTTTACCTTACACTGCCATACTCAAGCCCAGCAAAGGTATTTTTACTTCCTTGGTTCTAGTTGCCTATTTTAAGATGTTCAATAAACACAAAATACATTTTTGCATACAGGGAAAACTCTCTGGTTAAAGTGTCAGTGCAGACCCAGAAACTTGACAGTTCTAGGAAAAAAAATGGAATTGCAATGGAAAAAAACACTAGCATCACAGATCTCAATGTTGCATCAAGTAAGCTTAACTCTGAATTTTCTCTGTCTGTACCTCTTCTCTCATTATGACCTCAGCTGTAATTTCAAGAATTTCAGTTTCCATATATTTTCATCTGACCCACTGTATTGGCTTTACGTGGCAAGGTTTTGGTAGTGGGGGTCTGCAGGGGTGGCCTCTGGGAGAAGACACCAGAAGCTGTCCCCATGTCAGACAGAGCCAGCTCCAAGATGCCTCTGACATCCTCCACCAGATTCAATTCCAGGTAGTCTTTGTCTTTCCTACATCATCCCTGCGTACTCGGATAGTGCCTCCATATTCCTCCCAGGTTACTTGTCCCTGTTTCCACCTTCTGCACACTCACTTTTAAGTTTGAGATTTGCCAAGAGCTCCTTGTCCATCCATGTAGGCATCATGGCATTTTTGTATGACTTGCTGTTTGTTGGGATGGACTGCTCTTGAGCCTGAAGGAGGGAGCCCTTTAGCATCAACCTCCTTTCTTGGACTTCTCTTCCCTTCAGGGCCTTATCCCATGGCACTGCTTCAAGCAGATCCCTAAAGAGGCCGAAGTCCACTCTCCTGAAGTCCAGGGTTGTGATCTTGATTATTGTCCTCAGTACCCTGAACTCCACCACCTCGTGGTCACTGCAGCCAAGGCTGCCTTTGACCTTCACTTCCCTAAAAGCTCTTCCTTGTTGGTGAATATGAGGTCCGGCAGAGCACCTCTCCTTGTTGGCTCCCCTATCACATGGGCCAGGAATTTGTTATCAATGCTGTCCAGGAATCTTCTGGACTGTTTATGCCCTGCTGAGTTGTCCTACCAGCACATATCGGGGTGGCTGAAGTTCCCTGTGAGGACCAAGGTCTGTGAACGTGAGGCTGCTTCCAGCTGTCTGTAGGCAGCCTCATCCACTTGTTCCTCCTGGTCAGGTGGCCTATAGCAGACACCCACTACAACGTCACCCACACTGGTCTGCTCTTTAATCCCCACCCATAGGTGGCTGCTCACCCATCCCCAGGCAGAGCTCCAGGCATCCAGCTGCTGCCTCACATCAAGGACAACTCCCCCTCCTTGTCTTCCTGGCCTGTCCTTCCTAAGGAGCCTGTGGACACACATCACAACACCTCAGGCACGTGAGCTGTCCCACCACCTCTCTGTGATGCCAACAAGATCAGAGCCCTGCAACTGCACATAGATCTCCAGTTCCTTGTGTTTATTCCCATGCCACGTGCACTAGCATCAGACACTTCAGAGGGCCACCTCCTCCTCGCACCCTTTCCCCACACCAGGAGGATTGAGCAGACCACCACCTGGGCTCTCATGCCCATCGCCCCCAGAGCTCTGCAGTCACTTTTGATATTCTCCAGGTTGCCCCAGCAGCATCATTGGTGCCCACATGTAAGAAGAACAGGGTAGCGGGAGCCTTCCTCTGTGCCAGAAGACATCAGCTTGAGCCTCAGTTTCCATCCTACCTGAGACAGACTCTGCCTTTTTCTCCAGTTGTCCTCTCCTTCTTTCTCTCAGCCATGTCTTGGCCCCCAGTTTGCACCCATGCTCGTTCTCCTCCTCCCCCCAAACTGGTCTAGGTCCCCTGGGGGCTGCAGGACCATCAAGGCCAGGTGAGCAAGTGTGGGTGGGAAGGAGGAGAGGGCAGGATTCTCGCCTTGTGAGGCAGCGGATCACACACTGACTGAAGCAGACCATGGAGCCACACCCTAGCTTTTCTTCCTCCCTAGCCTCTCCTCCTCCTCCTCCCCAGGCTGTTTTGCCCTCGGGGTGCAGGCTCTCGCTCCTACCTGGCCACTCACTCATCTCTTTGTCTGCGCGCTCCCAGCGATCCCTGCCCGGAGCTCCATTCCCTCAACATGCTTTCATCACAACATCCTCCATCCCTTTGCTTCTACAAAATCCAGAGGGAAAATTTCCATATAAAACAAAGTCTGTCCTCGCTAGTACCTAAGGACTGCATTAATCACCCTTGGTTTGGAAGAGGGAGAAAACTGCGCTTTATGGGGCCAAGGGAATTTTTGTTGATTTTCAATCCTCTTGTTTTCTAAATTAAAACACGAACATGCAGGGGTGGGGAAAAAAAAAAAGAGGGGGGGAGGGCGGGGGAAGAGAAAAATAGCAAAGATATGGCTGCTGTCTTTCTTCCTTGCTATTTTTCTGCTGGGAAATTACCAGTGCAGCATGTGGTCCTACTAGCTTCTGGCAAGTTTTAGCCAATAAATCATAAAGCATTGATTTAAGAGGGGGAAGGAAGAAGAAAAAGAAAAGGCAGCAATAAAATTGCTTTTAAATAACCCAGTGTAGGTGGTGCGTAAACAGGATACGTCACGACTCATTGAAAAATTCTTATTGGACAAATAAACGGTGACAAAAGAAGAAAAAGAGGGGGGAGAACAAAAGCACAAAGGTGCAAGAAAATTCAGCGGTCCTCAGTTTACATTTTGTACTTTATTCAAGTTCCTAGCTACCTCCGTGGATTTTGGGTGGTCAAGTCAAAAAAGACCAAAACAAACAAACAAAAAAAAAAGTATCAAACATCTCTGGTTACCAGTGGATGGACAATTATGCCCAAGAGGGGCAGGAAGTACTTTGAATTCTTGCACATGTTATTGTGCACTGGTCTGTCCTTGCCAAAAAAACAAATAAGCTCCATCTCAAAACCCGTTTGTGTCTTTTGTTCATTACTTCTGCTGCAAACCCCTTCCAGAATTCACTCCTCTGGTGATTACAGACTGTCCTCTAATTTCCCATGTAAATCTATTTCAGTGTGTCCTTGCATCATTGTTGCCCCTAAATTTGAAAAGCTCTTTTCTATAAACAGAGTGTCCTTTGTATCCACTCTCATTCTTTAAGGACAAGCACATCTAGAAGGAAGGCACCAGGAGCTGCATGAGTTTTGCTCATCTCCTGTAATTTGAGCCCAGCCCTGAAAATTCAGGCTACAAAAAACCATCTGATGCTGAGGAACTACCCAGGGCAATCCCTGCAAGTATGGGAAGCACTTCTTTTCTTGCAGATTTAGTTTCTGGTGGAAAAAAAAGTGCCACAACCCTCACCGTAATACTGCATCTGCTTCAGTACTGAAGGAGACCCACCGTCATTTACCAGGCCTTTGCCAAGCTAAACTCATAAAGGTTTTTTAATTTCTCCTCAAAGAGATCATCTTTCCATTTCTCTGGTCATTCTTCCCTCATTCATTCCAGTTTATCCCTGATAAACAAAACAACACACTCTTCTCCAGCTGGGTTATTTCTGACAGGGAGTATTAATGCAACCCTGACTGGTACTGCAGGTTAACATAAATCCCCTACACAACCGTGTCATCTTCGTCATCCACAGTCCTCTTGTGACCAAACACATACATCCTGCTTTTTCAGTTGCTTCATCCCATTCCTACTTCATCTTCAAGATCACCTAGGTCCTCCTGTAAAATATTCACAATTTTCCACGATTTCCTACTCTGTTTGTTCAACAAATTCTATGGAATCATAGAATGTTTGGGGTTGGAAGGGACCTTTAAAGGCCATCTAGTCCATCCCCGTGGACATCTCCAACTAGACCAGGTTGCTCAGAGCCCCGTCCAACCTGACCTTGAACAGTTCCAGGGATGGGGCATCTACCACCTCTCTGGGCAACCTGGGCCAGGGGCTTACCACCCTCAGCATAAAAAAATGTCTTCCTTCTATCTAGCCTAAACCTTCCCTCTTTTAGTTTAAAGCCATTACCCCTCATCCTCTCGCAACAGGCCCTGCCAAAAGTTTGTCCCCATCTTTCTTACAAGTCCCCTTTAAGTACTGAAAGGCCGCAATAAGGTCTCCCCAGATCTACCTGTTCGTCCTCCAAGGTCCTTAATATAAACATTAACTGCAGAGGCACCCCAAAGCTTCAGGAGGTCTTACAAGCAGCCCGTCCCCAGCTGCCAGTTGCCTCCCTTTTACCTGCTTCTGCTCCAACCTCATAATCCAACTTCTTCAGCACAGCCGTCCCCCACATGGCACTCCAACAACCATCTCACTGACCACCAAGGAGATTAGGATCTACTCATTTCCCTGCTCCAAAAATAAATTCTACAAGATGTATATCAGATTAATTTGGCATAAACTACATCAATTTAATTATCCCCCTCCTCCCTCTCCCCCCCCCCCCCCCCCAAAAAAAAATCTTGCTCTAGAACATAACACTGCTGTGGTCAGACCAAACACACCTGAAGTTACATGGAACATCTGCTACCACCTTCTGAACATCTGGACAAGCATAATGCCTACATGTAGCACAGCTTCTCCTCTGAACAAAATCCAACCCATCAGATACTCAAATTCACATACGGCTTTCTTCTTGCAGTTCTGCGACTGCAAAGCAGCAAACAGATCCCATCAAGCGACTTGATTCACAAGGTTGCAAAAATTGTAAAACTGGCCTCATTAGTCTCTTAAAAAAAAAAGAGGAGCAAAGTAACTGTGACCTGTTGTGACGATCCACTCAAAACATACATCCAGTAAATCTATTTATTTATTTCTATTTCTGAAGTGGATTAGGTCACCACTTGCAAAGCCCGTACCCTCTCTGTGAGCCACAGAGATTTGCAGCATTTGGCTGAGATGAACTGCCCTCACCTTACGCATATTCTACATAAAAACACGGCAGGTAGGACTTCCCTGCTGTACTTTGAACGACTGCAATCATGCAGCTGCCACAAGTCTAAAATGTAACAATAAGGTCAAGCTCTCAATAATTTTTTCTGAGGGTCTTTCCACTCCACCTTCTCAACCACAGCATCCTGCCCCTTGCTTCCTCTCCAAATCTCCTCCTTTCCCGGCTGTCCAGACCACATCCACATCTTTCTTCCTTCCTCCAAAACAACCATGACCCAGCCATGTCATCCTCATTTTGGCCACACCTAGGAAACTCATTTACCCGTTATCTGTCCTATTAATATGGGCTCTACCCAAGGCCATTCACAAATGTAAGACCAAGTATTTCCCAAGTCAACAACCGGAACAAACAAACAGAAAACCCAACAATCACCTTTTCAACAGCTATGGGAAAGGTGAAGATGTCGAAGCAGTCCACAAAGTCACGGGAAGAAATTCCAATTAAAGTGAGAAGTCTTAAGTATCGACACAGGGTAAGTTCTCTGGTGGAGCAGAGACAGCTTAGGCTGTTCCTCCTCCCCAATCCAATCATTCCTGCCTCTCACCACAGCCTGCTCAACCTTCAGCTTCTAGATAACTGAAAACACCATACTGAAAAATGAGCCTTTTTCCTGTTATTTCTTTTCTTCATCTACCCTGTTGGATCAACCCTTCCTTCTTAACAAGGTGACATACCCACTCCATATCAGGTCTAAAGAGGTTTTTGAGTTAAAAGCATTACAACTGAGCACTTCAAAGTCTGCTCAGTTTCTCAAGTTTTGGTCACATTAGATGTGCACATCACGGTTAATAATGCAGATTTGATGTCATTTAGCAGGAGAGCTTCTAAGAACATTGATCAAAAATCCACCTAGCTTATTTTCCATAGTCAGGGGTCTCCCAACTTCTATAAGCTCTTTAGAAGGCTTAAGTCAAGCCATAGCTTTACGGAGAAAACATCAAAATACTCCATACTTTCTCAAGGAGGCATGGCAAAGTTTGTGTCCGAATTCTGGGCTTGAGTACGAAATTAAAAAAAATAAAAGAAATTTCCAAAATACTAGAGTGCAATTTCTTTTGTTAGCTTTAAGAAATGATGACAATCTCTCCCCCACACCCCATACCGTTGCTTCCAAACCAATGTTTCAATACAGTGAGAAAAAACACCAGGAATGGAAGAAGAAATACACACCGATTTTTGCTCAAATAAGCAACATTATGATAAATACTAGATAATTAGTCTCTTGAGATCTGGGGGATGCAGTTCACGTCTGAGCTTGCCCACAACTGTTACTACCACCCCTGCATCCTGGCAGACTGTCCTGCAACAGCAGCGTGCTCCGCATCGAGCACGGGTACACAACTATTTTTTGATTAGACATACCAGTATATAAATGAACAGCTTCTGCCACGTGGACATAGTGGTTTTGATCCACTATGGGGATACTAAGAGTTGTTATGTTGAATGCAGGTCTTACATTGATGCCTTTCTCACCAATGCAATTTCTACCACTGCCCCAAAAAACAAGTGACCTGGCACAACGCTGGAGACGGAAACCAGAGTTTTCAACTCCTTCTACCACGTAAGAAAGTCTTTGTGAAATCAGTCACTGGCTCATCTCCAGCTCCTACCAACATTCCTCTTTTTTCTGACCAAAAAAGAAACAGCAGCCCAAGCAATCAGCTTCATTAATGCAGAGTCAGGGATATCCTCAGCACCTTCTCAGAATGGGTTTGGTCGGTTCACGTTTTCCTATTTAAGGAACTTATGGTACACGCTCCAAGAGCCTTACCTACGTCCTTCTCACGCCACGTTTACTATCAGACTTGCTTAACGTTCATTAACACCCCTGATAGGCAAAACCATCAGCTTCTTACACCTCGTTACTGATGGTAGCTACGCAGTGTGCTACCCAAGTGAGACACGTGATGTCAAGGCTATCCACACCTTCTCCCTCAGACCCCCCAGAGAAGCTGAGCGTGGTACCCACCTATGCAGGGACCCCTGTGAGACCACTGAAGCTCACCCATGCTCTTACCTCTCAGCCCATGGCACCAAATACCCCAGGTACTGCTAGGAGGCAGGGGGATGGTTTCCATTAGCTACTGCTAAATCTGGAGGCACACAATTACAGGCATATGGGCACAAACTCTTATTTCCTTTATAAATGTAATAGCTTTGCTGGAACAGATGTTTCAGGAACAGCATGGAGCACCACCGGGCAGTCTGGAGGACAGCAGATACAGCAGAAAAAAAAAGACTCACAGAGCAATGCATGCATCCCATTGAGTATAAGCATGGGAAGATCAAACAGGGAGGAGATGGTTTTAACAAGCCCTAACATCACTCTTCTTCCAGTTTTTTAGCGCTTCTATTCCAGAAAAAATACTACAAAAATAATCGGACATCTAGCAGATCTAGCTTGAAGCAAGAAGCTTAAACTGTTGGTTAAGTTACAGAATAATTTATTTGATTACAAGCTAAAAATACTTACTATCAGACATGCCTTCTCTCTTTAAGGAGCTCTTGAATTGATAATCCCACAACAAAAATAGGAGATACATTTTTAATGTGACCAATTAACATTTTAGCTCACTTTGGAGCACTCACTGTATCCCTTCACCTGAAGGTTTTAATTCCAGACTGCTGACATTTCCCAAAAACGCATTATATTTGAAAAATAAGTTACAGTGTTGACAGAGCACGGTGCTTGCTGGTCTGCCTTGGGCAAGAAACCTGATTACGTGGCCGTGCAGATCCCTTCTGGCCTCATCATTCTTCACAACATAAAAACCATCCAGCCATAATCTATTTTTTTTCCCCACTGCTGATGAATTTAAGAGAAAGATAACGAAGTATCTGAAAGGGACCGCAGCAACCTCAATACTCCCGCAAGCCATTTGAGAAGCAACAGGAGGCTCTGGAGCATGCAGGTACTATGATGGCCACAGCAGAGACTGGCGGTCATCTCCCTGAATGCCTGCTGTTGGCATGGAGTCCTGGTTTGCGGAGCTTGTGGAGGGGACGGCACTGGGAGCCTGCCAGCTCTGCTGGCAGCCAGAGGGACGTGGAAAGCTTTCACCTCATCTAAAGAGATAAGGAGAAAGGCTTCCTCCTCCTGCTCAACTTCAGGTTGGTTTATACTTAAACAGGATTAACCTTACCTTCCAAAATAAAAACCATAAGCAAAGCACACGGTCTTGGTACGTGACGAAGAGCATCTCCTCCTCTTCATCAGCAGAAACCTAAGCAGGAGTCTCAGACCCCCCAGCTGCACCTATGAGGGAGGTCAGCGAAGGTAGCGGAGACCCGAGCAGGGCAGCACTGGAGCAAGGCAGGAAGCCACTAACAAGGCTCTTGAGCCCTCCTAGGGAAACATGGCACCGACTCGTCCCTCTTCCACCCAAAGGGCCAAAATAGCCAAAAACAGCCTTCCATCCCACACACCGCACGGCTCGCCTCTCAGCCAGGCCTGTCCCAATACGCACATTACCACGGTAGCAATACAAACAGCACCCGACGTTCAAAGCGTTACAGGGAAGATTTTGGCACAAGTTTTAGGAAAGGTAAAATTAAATTGTGTCAGATCTCCTCTAGCCGCATTTAGAGTGCAAAAACTTGTTTCAGGTAATGCTCCGCTGGTCCTCCCCTACAGCACTCTTGCATGCCTCATCCAAGCGATCTTTGGTCTCCAACACCTTCCTTTGGTGCTCAAGAACCTCCATAGTCTCCTCACTACCCTCTTTTTGCTGGCAAAGGGTGAAAAGAGGGCAAGCAAGCAACACAAAACGGCTCTTCACGCGCACACGTCTGGGCTCATGCGTATCCCAAATCCTCCCCACAAGCACTTTTTTAGGCAAAGTGACTCATTTGCCACTACCAATGCCTATTTTTCCCCCCCCTCGAGGACAATCTCTTTAAACTCGGAGAGATTTAACTAATAACATTAAAATGATGACTTACCAGTCTCTCATTATCTTCTGAGGTTCTCTGGTAATGAGCTGCTAAAGCAACGTAATCCTGCGCCTGCTTGTTACACTCTAAACACTTAAGTCCATGACGGATTAGTCTCAATGGGTCCGTATAGAGAGGCAAGGCTGGCTGAGTGTTCGCAGAAATTCCTACCCCACCTCCTGGAGCAGCACTGGGCTTCCGCGAAGGAGATGGCGAGTGCAAAGTCTGAGGAGCCAGAGAGGCCGAAGAGCTTGTCGGAGAAGGTGAAAACATTTGGTCTACGGAAATTGGTTTCATTAGCAGCTGAGAACACTGCATGATAAATCCTTTGCTCTTATGATCTCTTGCATGTTTAAGCAAGCTACACTTATTAAAAAAAAGGAGCATGGTTGAACACTGAGTGCACATGACTTCAATATGAACGCTGCGTCTACTATAGTGTTGAGTCAGGCTTTTCTCTAAGGCAAACGAGTCCCCACATTCCAGGCAACAATACCCAGAGGCAGGTAAATTAATACTGGTGTCAGGCGGAGGGCTAAGGTTTGGAGTATATATTGGCACAGGATTGGCACTGTGTAGTACTTTATTAAACGCCTCCACGACGACGGGAGCGGCTTTCTTGACTTGGTGCACCAGCGGCACAGACATCTGTGTCACCTGAGGCTGATTCCGCCTCTGTGCGGATGACTTCGCTGTAACAGAAGCAGCAACACTATGTGGGACTAAGTTGAGATTCGCCAAGTGCACGGCTTTGGGAAGAAGGCTGGAGGTGGTCACATTGGACGGCTGCACCACAATACCCTGATGTTGCCTCTTAACACCTACTTTTATGGCACCGCTGCCGCAGTTTGGCAGCGGAGACAAGGACACGGTACACGTGCTGCTTGCGGCAATATCTGCTTTCATACTGTCTCCGCAAGGACTTCCCACGTTTGATAGCTGGATAGCCACAGCAGCCCCGTTTTTGGCTGAATTCTTGCTAGCCTCACTTTCCATAATTGCGCTAGTGTCAGGGGATGGGAAAGATTTGATAAACTCTTCAGCAGATGAGGTTTCCATAGGTGACTCTTCTGAAGATTTGCCCAACTCATCACTTTCTGGCAAAATTCTAGTTACAGTTCTTTTAATTTCACCAGAGGATGTCTTGATAGTCTTTATTCTAACTTTGGGAATAGCTGGCGGAGAGCCGGCTGCCATGGAAGGAGAGCCTTTCCCACTGCTGTCGCTGCACACACTTCGAGGACTCTCAGGCTGCTTGCTGGCCTTCCTCACCACCTCTAAGGGGCTCCGGGGACTCTTTGGCGACTTGGGCATTTTTGGACTTCCCTTCGTCCCGTCTTTAAAAGGACCAGGTTCCTTGGTAAGGTTTGGCTGATCGCCTTTTGGAATACACGCAACCTTTTTGGCCTGAAGAGCTACTAATGCTGCCACGCAGGATGACAACTTTGAATGAGTTGGCTTTAACCTCTGGCGAGGCGGTACTGACGAAGACATGTTCAGCTCGGGCACAGACGCCTTACCTTCTCCTAAATTATTGTGAGGGAGATCTGCAAACACCAAGCCTTCTCCAAGAAAGCTATTGGTATCTACCAAGTCCTTGCTTGACTCCACAAACCTCTCCACTGCTTTGTCTTGTTCTCTCCTGCTCATTTCCAGCCTATTCTCCGGCTGGCAGTGGATTTCCATCTTTTGTTCCTTTTTACAGTATTGATCAAACATGCTTAATTCGGGCTCTGGTACCTTCCTAAGGTGATCCAGTACCGAAGCTCCTGTTGGTATATACATTGAAGGCGGTGGAAAATACGGCGTTTGGGCATGTTTGGGTTTATCCCCAATACTATTCTCTTTGAACGCGTCCTCTGGTTCAGGGCTGGAAATCGGGCTAAACTGACTAAATGTTGGCAAAGGCTCCGACTTGGACTGGTCCAGTTTATCAGAGTAACTTCTTGAGCTGTCACCATTAATAAAAGTTGACTCAAACTTGCCATAATTATGCACTAAAGCGTGAGCCTCCGATGGCAAATCGGACCCACGAAACCCGTTGTGTAGCAGACCAGTCCCGAGGTGATTCCCCTCCTTTTCCGATTCGAAGGACTCCTGGCGACTCGTGTTCTTCACTATCACACTCACAACAGGAGCATCAGAGGGAGGCAAAGAGTGGGACAAGGACACATTTTCATCTATGCAGATTCCCGATGACTTCAGGTGATTCTCGTTCTCCTCCCCAGTTGACGGGATGGTCTCCTTGGCATCAAGGCTAGTCGGATCGGGGATGTCAAAAGCAGCCAACAGGTCATCAAAGTCTGGGGTTTTCATGTCCCCCATGATGAAAGCTACAATCAAAAGCAAAAAAAACACTTTGTCAGATACATTTCCCCCAAGGACAAACTTTGTAAGACTCATTTACATAAACATCTTATGTGACAAAAAACACAACTGCCCAGAATACTATTGCAGCAGGGCACGAAGGCTAGAAACATCTGCAGCAGACACTTCAGCTTCCGTTTTAACTATTCCAAGATTGACTGTTTATACACAAAAATATTAGCCCAGCATTTTCAACACAGCTTTCAACACAACAGCGCCGTTTCGCAGGGCATCACGGGGAAGGAACCTCTCCTGCCCTAGTTGTGCCTGGAGGATCAGCAAAGGCTCGGGTCTCATCCTGCTCGAGCTGGCAGGGGCAGGTGACAAGTGACGGGAGCTGTTCAGCTCCTGTCCTGCAACACAATCCGCACTCTCCAGGTTGTGGGCAGAGCTGCTGCTCCTGGTGCTTCAAGCAACATGGTGGGAGACAGCATCCCCTTCTCCCAGGGTCCCTGAGAGCAGAGCTGGTTCAAATATGACCTTTTAGATGACACCAAGCTCACGCTGGGGACATCTTTTCAACCTGCTGGATACATCACTACTCCAAAAACGGCCATTGCCACGAGCCTCAACAGAAAAGATTCAAGAGTATATTAGTACATGGTTTCTTTTTTGTTTGGTTGGGGGTTTTTTAGAGCTAATAGGCAACAATCGCTGCCGATTTCTCAACAGATCATCACATCTGAAGAATTCAGTCCTCCTTCAAGGAAAAAAGGCTGGAGTAAACAGGTGGCCCAAGAGAGACAGGCCTGAAAAGTGAGATGACTCCTTACCCCGAGCAATTTAAATAATAGAAGTCTTCAGTAAAGATTTCAATACAGCAGCTCAAAGTGCGGTAAACCAAGCAGTGTTTATTTGAAACAGGGGCAATCCTAACTAGGTAACGATGCAAGGCAAAACTGCACAGAGACGGAATAAAGGATCGTATCCAAGTCATAACAAGAGATGGCGGTCCCAGACAGCTCTCTCTTTATAAGCCCTCCAGAAGGGAAGTGGGGACTCAGACGCTCGCCACAGAGACCTGTGACGGCAATAATCAAGGTCTGATGAGATGCATAATGAAAACTGACAGCAGAGCACTACTTGAACATTTGTGTTCACTACTGTCAGGGATACTGCTTTTCCCCTGTTTAACCAAAATATTTTCAAGTTGGTGCAATATATAGACTTCCCAAATATTTAATGAGGCATTCTTTTAATACGTGTTCCATCTAAACCCCAAATTTATGTGAACTGATGTATGCAGGGGAAGGAAAAAAAAACGCCAAAGAGCGTCAACTGAACTAGGAGAGCAGCAGTTCCTCCTTGGCAAGGAGCACCCACGGGCAAGGTAAGCCCTGCCACGCTCCCTTGACTTGGGCTGCATCAGAGCTGCCAAAGCCAGCAGCAAGCAAGGGAGATGGGGAGGGTGCGGGAGCCCAGGAGAAGGGGGAAGAGCTGAGAGCAGAGGTGCAGGCAGAGGGAAGGACCCTGGGACAAGCCGGAGGGAGAGAAAGAAGCTGCCTGTTGCCTTCCCAAAAGGCCACTGATTTAAGGCTGCTTTCATTATTTACAATTGGGATTAAAAGTTTGTCAAGCGTCACATTAAAACCGAACAAAGCGCAACCCAGTCCTGGCAGACAGCTGGTATGGGGAACAATTTACAGAGCTGGGCCAGGAGAAATCACTTCAGCACAGAAGAGGAGGACATACTGGTCTTTGAGCTTTAGTGCAGCCGTGCCTAGAGACAAGCCCCAGAGGTGTTCCTTTGGTTAATCTACTGCAAAACACTCTGCGGAGATTTACTTGGCTTAAGAGTGGCTCGCTGTGGTTTAGCTTAAACTTGTTCTCATTCTTAAGTTAAACCACAAATATGAATGTCCACAGAGGGCTGTGCAATAATTTACAATCACATCCCTCAGCAAGGTAGGGCAGCTGTGCGTTAAGCCCCTGGAAGCCCAGAAGATTATCCACATGCTTCACATCACCAGCACTTGATAAGGCCTTTTGAAACTTGGCAGATTACTGCAGTTGGCAAAAGCGTGGACCTTAAACTTCCCCTTCCTTTGGGTGGGAAAACTCACGCCAGCTGTGAGAGAGCTAGGCACCGCTCAGCTCCCAAATCCTTCTGCAAGAAAGAAGTTTCATCTATAACACAGAACGCCGAAGTTGCATGTAGAGAAAAATGAGCTTGCCAGTCACTCTTGATTTTCCCTTCTCACCCCCAAACACCTATCTACATCTTCGGCAGTCTTTTAAAATACAAGGCAAAATAAACCTCAGTTATCTGCAGCATTACAAAATAGCTTTTCTTAGAAGAAACCTTGCATTTTCAGGAGCTTTCATGTACGTCTTTGAGTCCTATAAAAGCCTAGTTTACACTCTTTGCTATTATGAGCGCACAAGTCTCTACTCGAGTATTTGTCCAAAAAATTGCACCTTAAACTTGTCATACATAAAGCTACAATTTCTCAAAATAAAGCAAAATTGGACACAGATTCTAGAGAAGACCAAGTGTCTTGACGATAGAAGTGATTTTTAAATGACACAAACCTCAAATTTTGACTAAACACCATTTATTTCTGTTCTCAGATGACAAACAGAAAAAGTATAGTAAAGGAAATGTCAAAGCCTCCTGCAAACCAGCTTGTGAAGAAAGCTGAAAACAAAAACCTCCATCCTTACTCCACCCTTCTTGTGCAAAGGACTTGCATTAGAACCCAAGCTTGGAATCCAGTGTTCTCTCTGCTTGCCTATGAAAACATGGAGGTTGAGATTTGCAAAGCAATAAAAGAGGTGAGTAAAATGAGCAACAAAGGAGCGCTTACAGAGTAGAATGCACACATTTCAATGCACAAAACCAACCTCACAGCAGCACGTTTCTCCAGGAGGCAGGGAACCTAGAAGCCTCCAAGCCACGCAAAAAACCCTCCGAACTCACTGGAGGCAGTATATCAAACCCCCGGGCCTTCTGCTGTGGCTGAGCCTCAAAATTCTGCTGCCGGGCAGAGGTGCTGCAGGACCAGCATCCCACACGCGCGCCATACAAACCTTTTACTGGCGGTGCTATTCCTGGGGGCTTTCGGAGATCTGCGGTAGCTTCTCTGCAGCTTTCAGACCAGCGCGGACCATACTGTTCAAGCAGGAGGTTCAAGATTGCCACCTAAGAGGAAAGCATAAAAACGCAATTACACCAAGGTTATAGGAAAATAATAATAATAGCCAAAACAACATCGAGGGACAAGGGAAAGTGTCTGACAAGAGCTGTTCTCCTGGGTCCAGAGGAGGCTGGCGTCTCCCAGAGGGGATGCAGGAGGGGGGCGGCCAGGGATGGCCTGCCCGGGAAGGCGTTGGGAAGGCAGGGGCCGGGGGGGACAGGCGCCCCAGCTGGCCGGACATCGGTAACAAGGGAACGGCAGCCGGTGGAGGATCGCACCGGCGGCTCCCTACGGGACCCAGCGCTTTAACACCCGGGAAAGTTTCAGCAGCCCCGTGCTGGAGCTGGGTAACGCTGCGACGGGCCCGGCGCACCTGTGGGTCACTCGGGGGTGGCCCGGGGGTCTCGGGGGTGGCCCGGCCCATGTCAGCCCCGCCGCCCCCCACCCCCCCGGTCCGTGCCGTCCCCACCCGCGACCCACCCGAGACAAAGGCCTGGGGGCCTCCCCGTGCCGCCGCTCCCCCGCCGCCGGGGCCCTGCCGCCCGCCCCCGCGCTGACAGCCCGGCCCGGCCCCGCCGCCCCCCGGCCGCACGTGGGCGAACCCCGCTGAAGTTAAAGTTTGTCCCGCCGCCGCCACCGGGCCGGGCCGGACCGGGCCTGAGGAACACCGAGGCCGTGCCCAGAGGGGGGACCGCCAGGGGTTGGCTGTGGAAGGAAGGGAAGCGGAGAGAGGTTGGGGGGGAAGGCGGCGGGCGCCCCGCGGGCCGGAAGAGCCGGTGCGGCAGCAGCGGGGCCGCCCGCCCTGCCCGCGGGGCGGCAGCACCCGCCCGGCCCCCGTGAGGGCGAGCGGCAGGGGCGGGCCCCGGCGGGGCCGGGCGGGCGGGCGGCACTCACCCGGGCAGAGCAGTTCCTCTGAGGGGGTGGTGGCGAAATGGCGAGTGGTGGGGACGAGAGGGGGGGAGAAAACCCCCGCCGCCGCCGGGGCCCCGCGTAGGCCTCACCCCGCACCGGCCACCAACGGCCGCAACATGGCGGCGGCGGCGGCGGGCGGGGCCGGGGGCGGGACGGGGCATGGCGGACCGCCTCCCCCCCCCCGCTTCCCATCCCTGTCCTCCTCCCGCCGGGCCGGGGCCCCTTCTGTGGCTCGGCCGGGGCCTCCCCCGCCCCGGGGCGCCGCGGCCTGCATCGCCCCGGGGCGGGGGAGGCCTCGCCCACCATCCCCTCAGGGCCGGCTCTGACAGGAGGCGGCCCGCCGTCCTCCTCAGGCCCTTCCCAGGTGCCTCGTTTTTCCATTTATTTTTAAGGTTTTGTGTTGGTTTGTTTATTTTTTTTTCCCCTCCCTCGCCACAAGGCGTTTCCCAGCTTGGCGCTTCCCCTCGCCTTTGGGCGCCGTCCCCGCCGCGCCAAGGCTGAGGAGGTTTTGGTCGCGATTAGGCAAATTGGCCTGGAATTTGTCACCGTCTGTTCACAAGCGGCCTTTAAGATTTTGGTCCGCTCCCCAGTGCAGGCCGTTAGTATTTATTGACTGTTGCTGCTCATTGCTTGGCGTCTTAGCTGATAAAACTCCCAGGTGCGCACTATCAAGTCCTACAGTTAAAAAACAAACAAGCAAACAAACAAAAAGAATTAATGATAATGGTTTGTGCATGAGATCTTCCATAGCGATGGATTCACTGCCCCTGGAGAGGTGCGTTCTGCGGTGAGCTCACCACTGTGAGAGGGACCAGAGAGTCCAGCGAGGGGCCACCAAGATGGTGATGGGACCACAGTGTGAGGCGACACTGAGAGAGCGGGGACTGTTCAGCCTGGGGAGGAGAAGGCTCTGGAGGATCTCATCAGTGCCTATAAACGCCTGCAGGGATGGTGGAAAGAGGACCAAGCTCTTCTCAGAGGTGTCCAGAGCCAGGACCAGAGGCCACAGGCACGAACTGAAGCACAGGAGCTTCCCTCTGAGCATCAGGAAACAGGTTTCATGGTGACATGACTGAGCGCTGGCACAGGTTGCCCAAGGAGGTTGT
The DNA here is from genome assembly GCF_963924245.1 of Chroicocephalus ridibundus. NCBI lineage: Eukaryota > Metazoa > Chordata > Aves > Charadriiformes > Laridae > Chroicocephalus > Chroicocephalus ridibundus. The sequence continues at coordinate 28,416,542 of NC_086292.1, forward strand.
GGAGTCTCCATCCTTGGAGGTGTTCAAAAGCTGGACACAGTCCTGGGCAACCGTCTCTAGGTGGCCCTGCTTGAGCAGGGGGGTCAGAGCAGATGACCTCTGGAGGTCCTTTCCAACCTGTCTGTCATGGTTTAACCCCAGTCGCCAGCTAAGAACCACGCAGACGCTCGCTCACTTCCCCCTGATGGGATGGGGAAGAGAATCAGAAAAGTGAGAAAACCCATGGGTTGACATAAAGACAGTTTAATCAGTAAAGCGAAAGCCGCGCGCACATGCAAAGCAAAACAAGGAGTTCATTCACTGCTTCCCATCGGCAGGCAGGTGTTTGGCCGTGCCCAGGAAAGCCGGGCTCCATCACACGTAATGGTGACTTGGGAAGACAAACGCCATCACTCCGAATGTCCCCCATTCCTCCTTCTTCCCCAGCTTTATGTGCTGAGCAGGAGTCATACGGCACGGGGTATCCCTGTGGGCGGCTGGGGTCAGCTGTCCCCGCTGTGTCACCTCCCAGCCCCTTCTGCGCCCCCAGCCCATCGCTGTCGGGGCGACATGAGGAGCAGAAAAGACCTTGGCTCTGTATAAGCGCTGCTCAGCAGGAGCTAAGACATCCCTGTTATCAACACCCTTTTCAGCACAAATCCTAAACGCAGCCCAACGCTAGCTACCGTGAAGAAAATTCGCCCCACCCCAGCCACAACCAGCACAGAGGTGTTCAAAAGCCGCCTGGATTTCCTGGGCAACTGGCTTTAGGTGGCCCTGCTTAAGGTTGGACTAGACGATCTCGGGAGGTTCCTTCCAGCCTCAACAGCTCTGGGATGCCGCAAAGCATTTTGTGTTCAGGTGTGAATATGTCACCCTCCCATCATAATAAAAGACAAGTATTTCTTGAGTTTCTCTTTCCTGTGACATGACATTTTTGCCACCTACACCTGGTACTGGAAGTACGGCATTGTTCGTACCGCATTTGTATCTCATTGGATTAAATAATTATTTTTTTCCTGTGTAGTCAGTTCCGTGGGCATAATATTTCTTCTTTTCTTTTTAATTGACGCTTGTAGCTTCACTTCCTTCATTTCTGACTTGGTGTCATCACCTCTCTCCTTTTGGAGGTGACAGCCGAGCCCTCAAGGCCAGCAAAAGGGCAAAGGAAGTCATGCAGAGAAAGCACTTTCAATATCACGACGGTTACCTGTTTTTTTAGCACGTCCCTATGAAAAGCTGCTCAGGAGCTGAAAGTGGTGTCTGGTAAGAGAGCCGACAGCATTTCTTACACAATTTATAAAGATCTGCCACAATCCTGGACAAGTTGCAGCTTGCAGGAAAGCCGCTGTAATTTGGAGGATTGTGCTAATTAAGAAATATAATGCCGATGGGAATTCAGCTCCATCCCAGATGGCCAAGGAAGAGAGGCAGCCGTAGGACGGCCGGGTGGGAAGCTCCATTCCCCTCCTTGAGTCAGCAGAGACATGGAAAGGGCTAAGGAGAATGTATATTCTTCCGTGCGACCTAAAAATCGCATTTCTTTTTTTCTTCTTAGTCCAATGTGGTAACTTGACAAAATCTGGAAACAAAAAAAATCTTCCTTTTTTTTTTTTTTTTTTGAGGCTTAAATTTGTCCCTTTGGGCTCATTCTGTGACCCGAGCTAAAGGATTTGGTGTGGTGGAGACGAAAGCCGTGGACCTACAGGAGATGCTGTTACAAAGCGGCCCTCCGCGCTTGGGCCCTGCCGCGGCTGGAGCGGGGCGCAGCACCAGTGGCATCCCCTGCGTCCTGCTGGCCCCTCCCTGAGGGGAGCCCCTGGATGAGATGTTCCAACCATGTCCATCTGTATCTGAGACTTTCGCTTTTAATTCTCCCTCCTGCTGGGGGCTGTTCGTGCTTGCTTTTCAGCCGGGGCGAGCTGGCTCTTCCCAGGTGCCGGCTGCGTTGGAGGCTGTACGTGCACATATGTAGTCAGACGAGCTGGCACGTATGGTGAGACCCATTTTATTTATACATAACAAACGTAATAAAGTCTTGAGTGCTCATGCCTAGGCAACTGTCAGTTTTCAAATCAGCGATTAATTTGTTTCTGTCAGAGCTCAGTGTTATAGAGAATTACCTTGAGCTGGTTGCAAAACTTGTGCGTTACAAAACTATAATTAATGTCTCAGAAACTCCAGGGAAGGTTTATTATTGGCAGAGTGAGAATGAATCTCCAGACACAAACATTCCTCTAAGATAACAGCGTAGCCTTCGGCATTATCTACACACACACAAAAAATCAGTGTAACTTAAAACAGGGTAATTAATTACACAGTTGTCATCTGTATACCTTTAAAACCATTTACAGCGTTCCGTCTGGCTTTTTGGTCCCCCTGACTCCCAGGGCATGCCCTCTGCATTGCCCCGAACAGATTCTTTTTCCCCCCTTTTTTTTTCCTTGACACGTATGCCGATGAGCCGACATGTCTCTTCAATGAACATCCCTCTATACAATCACTGATCCACCATGAACATGAAAAAACTCACCCTTACTCCAGATCCGTGCTCCAGGCAGCTCGTGGTCAGTGGCCCTGGTACTTCCTTGGAGACCTAACCTTAAATTCCTTCGCCAAATCAAAAAGAAGGAAGCTGTGCATCCCAGCGAGTTTGGGAATAGGGATAAGAACCCTCATTTGGCAAAATCCTGTTAGAGAACTCTTCCGTGCCCCGCGATGCTCCTCATTCCCATTTAGTGGAGCTGGACAGGTGACGAGACAGACTGGTTTCTTGCAGGCAGGTTGTGGTCAAAGGCTGCTGGAGTGGCAAGGATGCGCAGTTCCCATATCGGCCTTCGCTAGCGCAATACCAAACCCGTTTTACTACTCGACTAGAAAACTGGGAGAATAACTTCCAGACAGCCAGTTCTCTTCACCCAGGAGCACTGCAGGCTCCGGTGCAGCAGGGACATGCTCCAAGGTCTGGGCAAGCAAGGACCCTTTGTGCAATCCTCCGTGCTGAGAGTGGAGACGGCACAAGGCCCTGGATTTGGTATTGCTTCGCCCGAGAAGCGCTGACACAACTGCTTGCGGGGCTCTGCGCCTGATTGCTGAACGCCAGCCGGGTTCACTGTGACCCCCTTCTTCTCACGCTGGCTCCAGATGGGCTCAGTCCCACGCTCCAGGTGACGGCAAGAGGACCTTCTCAGGATGGTTCTCCTGCTGAAGCAATGTTTCGTGTGGCTGCAGCCCCGGGCCTGGCCTCGGGACTGGGGTGGCCGGGGGTCACAGTGGTTTCCCCATATGTTTCCCAGGGTGGGAAAACTGGCTTGAGCTGTTCTTGCGCCTCCAGCTGCCCCATGTGATGGCAGCGGGACTGCTCTGCGAACCGGAGACAACCGAGCCAGGCTTTATAAATCTCTTTGTGGAAGAAATTAAACTTCGTTACTTCCCTCATCAGCTTACACGTAGTCCCACAAGCGGTTGCGTGGGCAAAAGTGAACACTGGGGTCGTTGGCTCCCAGGTGGGAGCAGAAAGACCAGCAGCATCAAGCCACAGCCCATGTCGCTCCTGGGAACTCTCCTGAACTTTGCTAGAAAATTTAAGCAAAGCTTGAGAAGAATGTGAGGAGAGTCATTCTGCAAGGGTTCTCTGTCCTAAACCGCCCGCAGCAATTTCAGTCCAGTTGCACCTTGAAAAGTCTCGCTGAGAAAGCTGGAGAGATGCTCTTGAGAAGAGAGGGAGCGATGGGATCGCGGGCACAGAGCTGATCCGTGCAGCAGGCATAGCGAGGGGTAAGTGGGGCACGGTGGGCTTGGTGTGTTGGACCACCCTAGGGTGGTCCCATAGATTGGCCAACACACTGAGCTGCAACAGGGCAGCCCAGCGTGGGCATGCTCGCTCCCAGGCGGGGCTTTCTACGCAAAGCCTTTTCTTCAATTAGTTTCTCCCATTAAGCTTAATAGTAAAGTGTTTACATCAAACAGAGCTACCCCAGAACCCCGAACAGTCTGCCCTTTCGCTCCACCCTTACCCTCTGGAGGTGGGTCTGCAGGAGAAGCAGAGCTTGTGTCCATGTGTTACAGCAGCCTTTCGTTATAAAAAAACTAATTATTTTTTTCGCTACAGGAGGAACAGGCAGTCAGTACGACCAGGAACGAAGGTAATGCAGGAAAGAAGAGTGAGCAGACAAAATTGCACCGCATGCAAATTATCTCCTACAGGTAGGGGAGTCATTTAGGGGAATGAATGGCCGTGTGTCCAGGTGTCAAACAAAGACTAAGTGCAACATAACCCCGAAACCAGATGTAGGATTTTTGCTTTCTGTTCAAATGCGCTGATAATCCTAAAGGGAATCTGACACCGGCTGGAGAGTTTTCATATTCAAAATGCTAAAACGGACATCATCTATAATCTCAGCAGTACAGCAAGAACAGAACAGCTCAGAGATGAGGGTTTCTGTGCGCAGCCCCACCGACCGCGCCGTCTCTGCCCTGGCCCATCCATACCCGGGCACCCGCCTCCTGCTTCTCGGAGCTGAAATGATCTCAGGCACTTTCCCAGGTGCTCGCGGGAGACTTGCTGCTCCTGCCCTGGGCACGGTGGAAAGGTCACCCGGGACTGTGAGGCATCTGAGCGACTCAATCTGTAGCTGGGCGGCTCCAGCCTGGGCCTGAGGGGCACACATTGGGGCTTTATCCCCCAGGCCATGCTGAGGAGCACTGCCGGCTTTTAAACTCTGCCCACTCTGGGGTGGAGGCTTTTCTTCATAGCTAGGGACAAGAGCATAGCTAGCAACCAAAGGATTTTTCTTCTTGCTTTCCAAACATTGCAAGTTCCTACGAATGCCAGAGATGAGGCAAAATATCCTCAGTGTTTCATCTTCGCCCTGTCATAGTTTCGCTTTTTCCCCCCACCCCCCGGAAAGTATGAACAAAATCTTTTCACTTATTTGAAACGTAAAAACTCAGTGGATTTTTGTTTTCAGAATTGCACGTTACTATTTTCTCTCTCAGCACAGCAGTAGGAAAACGCAGCTGAACCTTTACACTGGAAAAGTTTATGTATGAATTCTGTTCGTCACAGCATTAGTTTCCAAAAATTTGTTATCACGCCGTTATTTAAGTTCGCATGCTAAAACAGACTGTTTGCTCTGCCAGGATCGTCTCCACCATACCAGGAAATGTTAAAACGCCGTGCAGCTAGTTCACCTCACTCCAGGCTTCTCCCAGTAAAACCCACAACTCGGCCGCGCATCCACGCTGACGCTGGGGGTCAGGCGGCCAAGGCTCGGTGCCTGACTCGGCTTTCTGGGGAGCGGGCCAGCTCCATGCCGCCCTCTCACAGCACCAGGATGGCTGCCCGGTCCCGCAGTGACACAGGATGCGGTCTGGCTTGGGCATTTGTGCTAGGAGCTGATTTTCACCTATGGAGTGCCCCGATGTGTCTCCCCGGAGCTCCCTGACGATGTGCTCCGGGGCGCTCTGACGCCTCTCTCTCCCTGCTCAGCCCTTCCGCCAAGCTCTCAGCCAAGGGAAAGAGCAACGTCTCGGGAAAACTGCTACATTTTCAACCCGGTTTGGATTTCGGCAACGTAAATGTCTTGCCTTCATTTTTTTGTCTCCCCTTATTTCACACATGAGGGCAGACCCCCCACATCTGCTCACTTACCCCACGATCAGGGATAAATGTGGACAAGTCGCTGCAGCTGCAGCGTATCTCGCTTTCTTCCTCACCCCTCTGCTCGTGCTGCCGGGGACGTGCGTGACTCTGCCTCCTGCAGCGCCTCTGCCTCTTGCATTCCCTTTCCCTCGTGCTTTACCTCTGCCCCTGCTTCTCTTCCTCCTGCATCCCCCCTGCTTCCGGCATCCCCTCTCCCTCCTGCACCCCCTCTACCCCCTTGTTGCATTAAGAGGCAAAGCGGTTTTGGCAGAAAATAAACTCCCTTGCGTTCTAACACTCCTCACCGAGGTGGGAGGCTAGGTGCAGCTAGGTTTAAATTCTGAGTGATGCCCAATTCACTGCTATCGGTCCAGTTGCGTTTAATATGTTAAATTCACATTTAAAGGTACAGTTTATGAAAAATTCAGGGCGCACACTCCAGGAGGAGCGGTTGCACCTTGGAGGTGGGTAGCCCTTGGGACGGAGGTGTGTTTGGGTATTATAATGACATTATAATGAGCAAAGTTCACACAAAAGACAGCGTTTCGTCAAAATTTGACAGCCTGTTGGCTCAGGGTAGTAAGTATGCAGCTTATCAGTTCCATAGGACCATCTTGTTCCCATATCTGCTGTATTATCACAGGGCTTGGCCGTGGAATCTCCACCCTACTGCATCCTCCGTGTTGCTTTGCAAGCAATATCGTACAGGGAATCGCAGATGTAGTGGATTCCTCGCATACCAGCTGCAGCTGTATTCTACCCTAGAAACTTTTTGATTTTTATACCTTTCCTTAATGTGTGAACAATGCTGTATTTTTGATCATTTTAGTAATTATTCCACCCCCCTACATCCCCTCTCCTTCCTGCATCTCCTCTGCCTCCTGCTTCTCCTCTCCCTCCTGCACCGTCTCTCATTTCTGCATTCCCTTTGGCTCCCGTACCGCCTTTAGTTTCTGCGTCACCTGCCCACAGGAGGTGGCGTGGGCAGAGCCACTTCAGTTCAGGGCAGCCCATACTGGTGCCACAGAGGATGTCGTTCGATGCCCCTCTGTAGGCCTCATTGAGAAAAAGCTGGAGGAGAAGGCTGATGTCAAGCAGCAGTAATAACTCCCCTGGAGAGGCCACAGCCTTCAGCAACATCTCTCAGTGCTGCAGCTCCTGAGAAGCAGGGAGAGATGCAAAATCTATTTCCTAAAAGTTGATCTGTGCTTGCCAATGGCTTTCTCTCCCGTATGCTCCAGACCTTTGGTTTTCTATCCCTAGAGGGAGCAGGACCTTGAGAATTCAGACACCATATCTTTCCTCCCTCACTCACCTTGCTTTGTCCTTAAATTCTAACCTGGCTCTCACGGAGACAATCGGTGGTGCATCCCGCGTGTCCCGGAGGCTCTCGCTGCATTGTAAGGCTGAGCGGGCAGAACCGGTCTCCACTCTGCTGTCAACAAAAAGTTGCCTTCACAACTTATTCCTCGTATATCCCTGGAAAAAGAGCTAGCTCTTGAACACAGAGTCAGGCTGTGGCTGAGGAACCGCAGCTGGACCACTGAGACGGGGACTGCAGTGCTGTGGGCAGGGGGTGCAACTGCCGGGCTCCCAAATCCCGTCTCCCTGGGACGGGGCTGCAAAGAAGAGCTTTCTTAGGCTTGCGCCCTGTTGGCGCACGTGGGCTGCAAGTCAACAACCCACGGGAGGCTTCTGGCACCAAAAGGCGCTAACTTTTCTATGGTTTTGTTTAACAGTAGAAGCTATCTCATCGGATCACTTTTCCCTAAAGATGACTGGGGCATGGGGAAAGGAAAAACATAACCGTGTGTATCAGGAGTCTGCGTCTCGTAAGAGGTGCAGGACGCTGAATACTTTTTGTTCAAACCTTGGGAGCAAGATGAAGAAAGATAGGAAGATATAAGTGGCTGTGATAAACAGGCTTTTCAGAAAAAAATAGAAATGAATTGTACGATTTGTTATGGAGAAAATTATTTTTATGCCTTAAAAACACTGGGGACTGTGACGATAAGTCACAGTCACAGGTACAGTGCTTGTACTAGCACAGTCAAAAGTCATCTGAAAATGAAGTTTTCCATAGTAGGCCCCCTTTGACCCCATTAACTGTGGCCATTAAAGTATTTTCATGGGTTTTTTTATCCTGTTAGACATTCATTGGGCCCTCAGTTACGCTGTGCTGTCAGGGAGGACGCTAAGCAATGGGCTGCGGTTGCTCTGATGTGTCAGTGAAAGATGTTTAAGTAGAGGACAAACAAATGTCTCTGGCCTTCAAGAAACAATTTTCCAAAGGTTGAACTCATATTGACTCACACCAGCGTGGCAGAGAGAAGTGCCGAGCGCTACCTGCAAGCGCAAGCCTTTCCTGGGAGAAAATAGTGGAGAGGAGCCAGGAATGAATAAGCAGCCTTATTGCACTGGGGATTAAAAACCATCTTCCTGTGAAAGGGCTGAGTAGGGCTCATTAAAGCATTGATGAAGACAAAGAGTAAAATTATGATGGGGTAGGCAAGGTAAAATTATAACCTACGGCTTTGGGGTAGGAAGAAAACAAGCAATAAAGGGATCGGCCTGCGTGGGAGGCACAGCAGGCTTCTTGTCTTCTCCTGGAGCATCTTGCCACGCCGCGTTGCTAGAGGCAATGTACCGGGCCAAAGGGGGTTCTGCTGAATGTCCTTTCCATTCCCATGTCCCCTCTCCCCAGGGCAACACTGCCCAGGCTACAGAGAGTCCTTCCTGAGCAGCAGCGTGGTGCTCCACTGCCACCGCTACCGCCATCACCTACAAACCCCCAGCTTTAAGTTGCTTTCCAAAAAAATCGTTTGACCTTGTAGGTCCCATGTTCAGCATCAGCACCCACACGTCATGCCCGAAACACTCAGAGCACGGTGCCGTGGGTCTGGAGTGGATGGCGGTCTCTTTTCAGACCCAGGCTCCTGCCGTTCTCTGCAGTGGCCCCCAGCCCCCCTCCCTGGGCAGCAAGCAGGAGCCGTGCCGTGCCCTGCAGATGGGCCTAGACCCAGCTTTGGAGCCGGGCCCTGCGGAGTCAGGGCCAGCAGAAGGACGCATGTCACACAGGTGGTCCAGGAAGAGCTGCTGAGCTTCTGCCAACTGCACGGGGACCTTGTGTGTCCAAGGCAGTCCTCTTGACCTGGCCACTTGCATTGCCTGAAGGAAACCGCCGGAGTTTGCTGGTGTGCTGGGGGTTTGCGACACGTTTCCTAATTTCCCGCTGGAGGAGTTGAGATGGGTTGACTGGGCTGATGTCAAAGGGAAGAGCATTGAATAGTCTCTTGCTTGGTCTCACTGAGTGATAATCATCATCACCTGAGGAGCTTCAGAGCCCAATAGAGACAGAACGCAGACCACTTACAAGGATCGATCTTACGCTTTCCATAAATCTTCTCCTCTGCCCAGTGCTTCCATTTTTCCTCACAGATTGATTGTACTTTTCAGCACGCTTCTTGGTGTTCCCCATCACATCCTTGGCAGGACTGTCCCAAATCAGGGCCAAGACAGGACCCTCCGGATGAGCTCTCACCTTTCATGGCATGCTCTTAACTTCGTGTCCTGGTTTGAGCCACACAGGATTGATTTCTCTTTCAGTAATTTTACTTTTCAGTAACGTCTCTTCTAATGCCACGGAAAACTGCATTTTTAGAAGAATCCAGTGTCTGAATTTCTGAAAATATTTACTTTAGAGCCAGCTATGGTATTGTTTCAAGGTCTCAGTGTTTCTGAGCCTTGCCAGGCGCGGGGATGTGGAGGAGCGAGACCCGGGCACTTGCCCCAAGCTGCCAGCAGGGTCATTTCATCCCATGAACATCATATTCAATAGAAATTAGAAGGTTTGCTGAGGAGTTCTCTCTCTCCCTTGCTGGCTGCCATCCTGAGCACTCCTCGCCCCAGTGCCAGAGCCCTGAGCCCTTCCCTTCCTCCCGCAGCCGCAGCGCTCGCAGGGTTCCACATTGGCTGTCCCTGCGGGGAGCGCACAGCTGCTGCTGGTGGAATGGGATGGGTGTAATTCTTGTGTTTCATATTGGTATCAGTATCGATATTGGTTCTTTAGTGTTATTAGTGTTAATGAAATACTCTTATTCTATTAAATCTGTTCATATTTCAATCCTCGTGTTTCCTTTTTTCTTCCCGATTCCCCTTGCCGGGTGAGGAGTGGTCATATTAGAATAATTGTCTAAACGACAACAAATTGTTGTGGGTTCCTCAAACCATAACACCTTGACATTACCCCTTCACAAGCAGCAGACACTTCATTCTAGGGCTCCATGCACACAAGAGCTGAAGACATGCACGTATCCAAAATTCCCTGAAATTTGAGCTCAGGCCGGGGCTGCTCCCTGCCCACGGGGCTGCTCCCGGCGTACGGCTGCGGATCACCTCGCTGCTTCTTGCGATTGTGGTCCCCAGGGTGGGTCCATGGTGTCCCCCCCCGGCTGCAGGAGAAGGAGGCTGGTGTCATGGAGCTTCCCACCAGCGACGATGATGCGATGGGTGCCTGCGATGGGATGGCATGCAGGAGCGCAGGGGACCTCAGCAGCCTCGGGAAGAAGCCAGCAGCTCCGTTACACTGGCAGTGCGCTGGGAAAGGTGATCCCAAAATTGGAAATGTTGTGTTAGCAATTAAATTCCAGATTTTCTCTAATTAGCACGGGTGCCAGGGAGAGTCTTTTGAAAGACATACAGAAAGTGAAAGGATGAGAGTAGCTCATCAGCAGGGGTACTGTGGCGAACAGCACAGTGAATGGAGGTACCAATTTAGCAGCAGTGAGAGTCGTCTTAAGGATACAACTTGGCAAGGGCTGTAGAGAGAGGGCATAAATCTCCTTAGACCAGCTTGATACTGCTGGGGGGGGGGGAGAAGACAAGTTCCCCTGTTGAATCTCCGCTGCTTGGCCCATACCAAGTTCATCTGGCACCTCTCCAGAAAAAACATTACAAAAATGGCACATATATTGCAAAAACAGCTGTCCTCTTTCCCTCTTCTCCCTTCAAATGCTACTGTAGTGTTGCGGTTTGGGCTGGACCGGCCACTGAATGAATGACAGATGCTCTCTGTGACCTCAAACGGGGACACGGAGCCATCATCCAAACCAGACTTGCAGGGAGCAGCAGCCGCACAGAAGCGCACCAAGCTGGAGCACCGCCGGGGAATCCTGTCCCGCAGGCATGGCCAGGATCGCTGCCCGCCGCAGGCATGACCACACGATGCTGTGTGCATCCCGCATCGGGAGACCCTCCAGCCTGGGAGGAGGATTCAAACGGTCTCACCGAAACTACGTGAGAAAATCAGATCTACTACGTGAATTTGCATAACCGACGTGCATGAGAAACCCCCCGACGGCGACGAGCGTACTGCCCTCCTGCAGCAGCTGCCTCTGGCCTCTCAGGCGCGATCCTCCAGGGAGGCCTACAAAATAACCTCAGTAGAGAGAATCACAACTTTTAGCAACAGGATTTACGACTCGCGTCTCCACTGAGCCCCAGGGATGCACCACCTTTCTCTGCCCATGCTCTTTGCTGAACGCGTTTGCATTCAGCAGGCGGTGACAGCCGCCTCCTCTTCTCCCTCTGCGCTAGCTGTTGAAGATGCAACCCCTAGCTAATGTGCCCCTCTGCTCTCCAGGAACTGCCTCTTGTTCCTCTCAAATTAATCTATTAACACAATCAAGCTACGCTTTAGGATTGTTCCCAAGATACTGCACACATGCCTGTCCTCTGCCACCGATGGGATGAACGACCCAGGACAATGTGAAGCTTCAACCGCTGTGGGCAGGGAGAAGTGTCCTCGTGTTGGCCACAATTCTTGTGTTTTTATCTTTTCCTTATCAAAACCAAGCTTCGGGAGAGCGTGAAAAGGCAGCGGACTGCAGCTAAACAGAGTTTCACAGCCTTTTTTATAGACTCTAGAAGGACTTGTAGTGGAAGGACCCTCTGGATGTCCCCAGGCCAACCTCCTGCTTGAAGCAAGGCGGTTCACAGACCTGGACTGACTCGCTCAGAGCTCGCTCAGGCCACCTGTGACATGTCCTTTCAATATATACACAGGGCTTATAAGAAAGATGGAGAAAGACTTTTTTACCAGACCCTGTAGTGACAACACAAGGGGCAATGGTTCTAAACTGAAAGACCGTAGATTTAGACTGGATATAATGAAGACATTTTTTTACCCTGAGGGTGGTGAGCCCCTGGCCCAGGTTGGCCAGAGAAGCTGTGGCTGCCCCATCCCTGGAGGTGTTCAAGGCCAGGTTGGACGGGGCTTGGAGCAACCTGGGCTGGTGGGAGGTGTCCCTGCCCAGGGCAGGGGAGTTTGGAACAAGATGAGCTTTAAGGCCTCTTCCCACCCAAACCATTCTGTGATTCCACGATTCGATGATTCTGTTTATCAGCCCACGTGGAGGCAGGGCCGTGAGGAATCTCCAGCAAGAACCAATTCTTCCCTGATGTTTCTGGTGTTAGAAATTCTGACAGTCTATCTTGGTGCTCTGCTTTTCTCTGGAAAGCAAGGAGGTTATGAGGCCGTCGCAAGCCCCCTGCACAACTATGGGGCTGTTTTGGGATGCAAGGGAACAACTTAGTAAAAATTAAGGGCCTGGGCAAAAAAAACACAATAACAACCAAAAAAATAGAAGAAAACCTGCTTTTGAAAGCACCTTCCCAGAGAACAGAGCAAGTGGAGCACCACGGTTATGGCTGTAGCCGCCTCTAGTTTGTGAACTATGCTTCTTACTCAGCCCATCGCTCCTGCAGGGTGCCGCGAAGGCCAGTCTAGACGGGAGGCTGCAAACAGGGACGGCGCCACGCGACTTGCTCATCGCAAGAACTGCGTGCGCTCATGCGTGCATCCTGGCACAGGCTCAGACAGGTGCCTCGAAGAAAGGAAACCAGAAGACGGAGCCCCCAGGGGCGCAGTGGTGCCGACTGCGCTGCGCAGAGGCGGACCCACGCGCGCTCACGCCGCAGGCTGCAGGGGGGCAACTGCTTGCAAGTATTGAGACGCAGACAGCAAATCCTTGCCAGACTTCCAGAGCTCTCCACCGCACCGGCTCTCCTCCAGACCTCTAATACGACGGCACAGAGACATTTACATTCCCCTGGGAGCTTCCCCTCAGAAGCAGCCCGAGGAACCCCCAAGGGAGCACCTGAGAAGATGCAGAGGCCTCGGACACCTGGAGATAAAAGCAGTCATTAAAAAGGCATAAACAAAGGGCATCATGATTGTTTTGCCACATCTCCAGGGTTGAGAGGAGGCTGAAATAACCTTTACATAATCCCATTAGCATTTCCAGTGAAAACAACGGCATTGTAGGAGGCAGAACAATGTATTTTCTTATCATCCAGAAAGGTCAAAGGTATTTATCTGATTTAATATTTTATAATTGATATCAAACAACACAGAAGAATGAGGCAGGCAGGCGGGAGATGGCTGCAGTGACATAGCAGAAGCTGCCCTCTATTTTTCCAGTAACGAATCGTCCCGCAGGCTGGGCAGGAGCCAGGTCAGGGAGCAACAAACCGTTTCTATTGACTACAGAAAAGACTTTCTGTCATGCCCTGCTGTGGCGAGGACCCCAGAGGCGAAGGCAGGCTCCTCCGCGCTCACAACGCTGCCACTGTTTCACCGTCACATCTCTTCAGGAGCTGTGAACCCCTGCAGTCCCAGGGGATGGCACATCCTCAGCCTGCCTCTCATCTCCAGCCCTTCCCCTTGGTTGGGCAGGGCACCCGCACAGCCCCGGCCAAGCTGCCGCATCCTCCGCGGTGGGAAGGGGAGGCAAAAAGGAAGATGAGGAGAAGAGACTGCCATGGGCTGGGGAGGGAGGGTGAGAAAAGAGGAAGGGGTCTCAAAAACAGGGCGTGATGCCCAGCAGGAGCCAAGGCAGTCAGCACACACCTGGACATGCACCGACGCTCTCCTCAACGATGGCTTTGCATCCAGAGCAGCAGCAGGTCAGGGCCACAGAACCACAAAATCACAGAATCGTAGGGGTTCGAACCTCCCTGCCAGAGCAGGGTCACCCAGAGCAGGTGGCACAGGAACGCATGCAGGTGGGTTTGGAACGTCTCCAGAGACGGAGACTCCACCACCTCTCTGGGCAGCCTCTGACAGGGCTCTGACACCCTCAGAGGAAAGAAGTTTTTCCTCATGTTGAGATGGAATTTCCTGTGTTCCAGTTTGTGCCCGTTGCCCCTTGTCCTGTCCCCGGGCACCACTGAGAAGAGTGGCCTCACCCTCTTGCCCCCTGCCCTTTAGCTCTTGCTGAGCGTTGATGAGATCCCCTCTCAGCCTGCTCTTCTCCAGCTGAACAGCCCCAGGGCTCTCAGCCTTTCCTCAGCACACAGATGCTCCAGCCCCTCAGCATCTCCGCAGCCTCTGCTGGACTCTCTCCAGCAGTTCCCTGTCCTTCTGGAACTAGGAAACCCACAAATGGACCCAGTGCTCCAGCTGTGGCCTCCCCAGGGCAGAGCAGAGGGTGAGGATGACCTCCCTCCACCTGCTGTCCACGCTCTTTTGAATGCCCCCCAGGAGACTATTGGCCACCTTGGCCACAAGGGCACATTGCTGGCTCGTGGTCATCCTGTTGTCCACCAGGACCCCCAAGACTCTCTCTGCAGAGCTGCTCTCCAGCAGGTCAGCCCCCAACCTGTCCTGGTGCAGGGGGTTACTCCTCCCAAGGTGCAGGACCCTACACTTGCCTTTGTTGAATTTCGTTAGGTTCCTAGCACCTCTCCTCTGAACTGCCCCATCTCATGGCCCCTGTGGTCAGGCAGGACAAGCTGTTGGCTTGAGGGACTCACGGTCCCGCGCTACAGCGTGTGTCCCGCTGGTGCACAGCGTCTGTGACTATGCAACGCTTGGGTGAGTATCTCATATTCTTCATCTCTGGTAGGGAATGGAAATGAGGAGGTTATTCTTCGCTGAAACATTCTGGAAAGTCATAGCTGAAATCTCTTGCTTGTCTCTTCCATCTGTTTACTTTTACCACTTAATAACACGTCTGTCTTGTCAACTATTCCTGACACCACGGCAAGAAAATCCAACTCGGTGAAGACAGCTTTATCAGAGAGACATGAGCTCTTCGTTACTGGGTGACACCACGTCGGTGCTGCTCCTCTGTGTGAAGTCTGGTCTGCAATTGCAAAGCGTGTCTTCCATCTCTTTGAGGAGGTGATATCACCAATATGTTTGAAATTGTTGATTATTATGCAAAAGGTTATCCAAACTGCGAAGATAAGAAGCAACTTCAAGCACTTCAAGGAGTTGGTGATATGCTTTTCTCTTCACTGCCACACGATGTCATGGACCTAATTTCAAGTGATTAGTACCAGTGGTAAAACACTCATTGAAATAATCTTTGATAGAGGAGGGCACTGGGTCCCTATGAAGAGGGTGCACTATCAATGATTTCTCACCATTAATGAAGTCCTAGCCTGCCGGCTCCACCACGCCGGCAAACCTGCTTCTGTCTTTGCTTTCCAAAGAGGCATCCCAGCAACCCACGGAGGGGCAGCTTGCCTGAATGCACCTCAGTAGTGCTCATTTTCTCTTTAATTTGAGTAATCTCGGGTTTACTGTCTTTGCAGAGGATGACTTCACTCATGTCCATTATTTAAAACCATCCTCCTGGTTTCATTACTGAACAATCCACGTGTTGGGGACGCCTGGAAGAGATGAATCTGAACCATCTTGTATTTTCAAATGAACTGTTTTACCACCTTTCCCTTATTTTCTAGACCTGCCATAAGTTTTCGTTTTTCAAAGTTTTTGGAACCAGCGGAGCTGAACCGATGTCCTCGTTTGCTTTTTGGACAGGGAGCAGGCACATTTCACTGAAAACACAGCCTTGCATCTCCCAGTTTGCTCGCTGCTCAGGATCACTCAGAACACGGGTACTCTTTTGGGCACGCGTTCTGGCAGCAGAATCACAGAAGCGTTGCTTGGAAGGGACCTCGTCCAACCTCCTGCTGGGAGCAGGACGATTGCCAGTGCTAGGAGAGAGGAGAGCACAGCCGTGGGTGTCTCCAAGTGCAAAGCATGATGGATAAAGGCCATCTGTGACACGCCGCCTTTGATAGCACCACCTGGATTTGACAATTCGAGACCTCCGCACTGGTCCTGAGTCTGGTATCCTCAACTGCTGTACTGTGTATGGTCCTGGTACACCGCTAGGAAGCGGACCGCCACTACCTGGTATTTCAGAAGCGATCTTCAGCTAACGACCTAATGAGCGCATTTTAGAAAAAAAGCGATTCCTCTATTAGATCCGTTCAAGAAAACATCCTGTTCAATCCTGGTCCGCAAGAACAGTAGCACAACTGCTACAGAAGGTGGTAACTTGCACTTTGGGAAGCTCCCACCTTCTCTGGGAAGGAGTGGCCAGCTAACGCCTTCAGGGTCTTTCCTGTCTATATGAGAAGCTACTTCCAAAAATTAGGGAAAGAGGACCAAACCAGCATTCCTGAGTCTTGCGGTTTCCCTGTACGTCCCCCTCTATGTTCTACTCCACTGCACGCAGCCTTTCCATAAAGCCCAGGCCAATTAGGCTGCGTGCCTATCAGGAGGCTCCTCAGAGCCTGCTGTCCTGGGATAAAAGAAAGGAAAAGCTCAAGGCTGCAAAGTTTCAAATGCCGCTGTGGCCAGAAAGGCCAGAAACCAGCGTGAGGTTGGCTCACAGCACAGAAGGTTTCAGCCATCAGTCTGATGGCTGTAAGCGACAGCAAACAGCACCTACAGTGGGAGGTGTCAAGCAAGCGCGTCGAGGAGACAGTACCGCCAGCTCTGCCCTGCAGCGGGAAGAAGGAAATGATACAGCAGGTTCTGTAGCAGTTATCATGGAAAACCTCTATCAGGTGGAAAATAAAGAGAACCTACCAATTTCTAAAGAGTAAATTCAAATTCACTCCTGTGTGAGGGAGAAGGATTTGTTCCAAAAACCTGGAAAGAGACAAGTGAGCCGGTAAGCAAAACAGCTCAACATTCCCCCATATTGACTTGTTTTCCCCAGAAAAAACTCTTTCAATGACACTACGGCTTAGCCATTGCCCCAGGCGGCAACGAACAGAAGGAGCAGTGACGAAGAGAGAAATTAAGCGTCGAGTGGGCAGAGGCTGTTGGGACTACTCAGCCATGGGCATGCCACGAGCGGAGTATGAAACGCTGGTCCATCGCACCATGCTGGGTGCTCCTTCCTTCCCACCCTTCGGGCTGGCCACAGGGAACTTATGGAGCCCAAGGATTATGGCCGCAGATCGGGAAGGATGTGGTCAAGAGAAGCACAGCGATCTTGGATGAATCGTCTGTCCTCTGTGCTGGGAGACGGAAACACAGACTGAAGGGGAAATCCACTGGCGCTGAACGGTGATGCCATCACGGAGGAGTTTGGGTTTCATGTGCAAATGAAGGCAGAAGGGCTGCACCCCTTCAGAAATGAAGGGGAATGAAGGTAGAAGCGGCTTCACCCCCTCCCACAGTGAACCCGGTCGGCGGCAGGGCAGCGTGCTGCCGTGGCCAGAGGCCCCAGACACAACCAAACTCCTCCTCTGCAATTCAGCTTTGCGAGCGCTTGCGCTCTCGGTTATCACTCACCGTCGACCGAGGCGCGTGGAAATGTGGTCGTAGCCCTGCCCCGGGCTGCAAGGTCACAGAACCACACAGAATCACGGAATGGTTGGGGTGGGAAAGGACCTCCGGAGACCATCTAGTCCAACCCAGTCCAAGTCATCAGGAAGGAGAGCTGGTGACAGGGACAAGCCCTGTGGTTGGCACTGGGACCGGAGGCTTCCCAAGCCCAACCCAGCCACCTGAGGGCTACACTTGACAATACCGATGGATAATTCGCAGTGAACCCTCGCACTTTATCTACACATTTCACCTGACGTCATTTCATACTATCTCATGTCATTTGATCCATCTTCTCAACCCAAACTTCGATATGCGGTTACCAAAAAAAAAAAGCAACAGTCCTCACACAGAAGAGCCTAGAAGCTAGAGTTCAAAGCATAAAAAGCAGCAGGTCAATATTAAGTCACACCCTGGCAATTAGGGGGAGAAATAAAGACAGTTAACTCGGAGCCACATGAAGCTTTATGCATTCAAAAACACCAATAGTGTTTTATTCAGGAAAAACAAACAGCCTCAACTTGGAGTGAGGTTAACATTCACAAGAGATGACATCTGCCATGATTACGCGAGCCAGAAACACCTTTTGCCCCAGCAGCACGGGAGGGTGTGCACAATCCTCATAGAGGCAATGCGACCCCCCAGCTCCTCCCAAAGGCTGCACAACCATCACACCGACCTGCCCTAAGCTTCTGCTGGGGTTGAGTTGATCCTTGGTTCTCCTTTAAATTAGTTTATTATTTTCTGGTTTAGCTTTTTTACCAGTCCATCTCATTTAAACTACACCCTGTAAATTATTTTTTTTTTTGAGCTTTATATTTTTTCCTAGGAGACTTTCTAGACTTCAGCCAGATGGGGCCTCTCTTCTTTCCCTTGGCTCAACTCACCGTGAGGAGAATAAAAGCCTCCTCTGTTCTCTTTGGTCAGGTTTCCAGCTCTTGTAGGATGGTTTATCTGGAAGGAGCATTTAATATTCTTCCATGCTGCAATAGGCACTGTAGACAGAGACGCACGTATCTTCACTGCTGAAGGAGAACTAAAATATAACAAAATGCTCTCTTCCATCCCTCTTTTTAGACCAAGACAGAAGACAGAGCGTGGGCACTCCTCCCGCCCCACTATCCTTGACCTCTCAAGAAGTCTTAGATCTCCAAAGTTCTTAAGTTCTTTCTTTCACAGGACCACAACAGCCAGAAGGGACCCCCTGGCTGTTTCTGGCCCAGCACCCCGACAGCTTGCACCAGTTCATCAGCACCTTCTCCAGCCCAGAGCCAACTGCCTCCAAGGATGGAGATCCCATAGCTGGATCACACAGGGGTCATCGGCCCCCGGGGAACTATTGGATCACCCTCTCAGGCCCTTGCTGAGCAATGCTGAAAGTTTTATCAAACAAATACTAGAGAAGCAGGCAGGGAGGGGACTGCGCCCACTTGGGTCGTCCTTTGGGCCCTGCTAACGTGTGGCTCTCTCTGGACAGCTTGCTCTCCGCAAAAGGTAGTGCTTGAGGTTGCCCACAGTGAATGCAGAGAGACAGGCACTTAGAAATAAAATTTGCGCTTATAATGACTTTTTTGAGGCCCTTCCTCCTCCATCTTGGTCTTTTCCGTCTCCCGCATGTAGGAAATTCTGCATCTGAGCGGAGCTGAGCCCCTGTGTGCCATGCCAGAAGGGGCACGTGGCAGCGTACCCGTCCGGCGGCTGCTACTGACGGAAAACCAGCCTTCATTGTAAACACACACTTGATGGAACACCTGACCTTCCTTCTCCTGGCAAGCAATTGTCTTGCCCCAAGTATAAATACATTCTTTAGAAATACATAAATGCATAACTTAAAACCTGCTTTGGCACAGGGAGGACTCACAGGGAAAGGAAACCCCGCTGCGGCCCCAGGGAGAGCCGATACACTCACACCGGTTTATCTGGGCGCCCTGTTCAAGCCTTGCGTCCCTTGCACAAGGGCGCCGCGGCTCAGCAGCTGCCGCTGGGTTTTGAGGCCGTGCCGCTGCTGCAGCACAGGTCTGTAGTGTTTCTCAACACCTTTAATGCTGCAAGGTTTGCTTTCAGGCAAAGCCTAATTCGCAGAAAACATCAGCCTGTGCCCTTGGCTTGACGCGGTGCTGGGTTTTGCCTGGAAACGGGTGTCTGACGGAGGACAGGGCCACCCAACAACAGCTCCTCCTCGCTGATCCCTGCCGCTCCCCGCGCTCCCGTGGGACGGGGCTTATTTCCAGTGGCTTCGGGCCCCGCAGGGCACAGATGGGAGAAGCCTTCCTGAGAAAGCAGCCTCGGCCTCATTTGGACGGGGCGATCGCCGAGGCCGGAAAACAGCTGATGGATTCTGATGTATTTAGCACTCCGGTTAACTGTTGCCTCTATAAAAAAAGCAGTTGCCAGGGCTGGGCACGCCAGCCCGGGGGTTCAGGGGCAGTCCTGCCCCGGGCCAGCCCGGAGCAGTGCTGAGCAGAGCTCGCTCAGGTCGCTCTCGTCGTTCTCCTCGGGCTCGGTGCTGGAGTTGGAGGGGTTGCTGCTGGGCAAGCTGTGGCCAGAGCCTGTCCTCAGAGAGCCTTGTCCCTTTGGGTCCGTGCACAGCACCGATGCATCCTGCCGGCAGATGCTGCCCGCGCGGGAGGGAGTTCTCAGGCAGTTTGTCTGGCAGTAATTGCTCTGGCTGAAAAACTGCCCTAGCAGAGATTTCTGGAGGATCGTTCTCTGGCTTTCACAAGTCCTCTGCTTTGTGCTCAGCTGGGTGTAATGCAAATCCAACTGCAGGACCACGTCCGTCTGGAAGGGGAGAGCAAAGGACACACAGTGAATCGGAGACTAAGACTTGAAGCAGAGCCTTTCCGCTGTTGCCGCTGTCAGCAAAAATGAGAGAGTTGGCCGGCTGTTGTGCAGGCTCACAGCCCCATGCTGTGGCGTGATGGAGCAGTGCTACTGCCAGAGAAAATGAGCTGTTGCATACACTCATGCCGTTTTGGGGGCCTGAGCTGTAGTTTCTGCATTTCAGGACTTCTCCCGAAATGAGGCCACCTCCCTTGAGACCTCACCACTGTCACCGAGAGCATCACCCCCAGGGTACAGGTGCAGGGGAGCAGGAGGGACTGCACCCAGGCAAGCTGCACCTACGGGAGGAAGCCACGACACCCATCCTGGCCGTGGCACAGGATGGCTGCAGATACGAGAGGAATGCACGCAAGGGGAGGGATACAAACCACTTAAATAAAACACACATTGCCCAGTAAAAGCCAACAGTTTTAAACAGCAGCGCTCCACAGGGGTCCATTCGCAGTCTAGCACTATTTTAGATTTTTATAAAAGATGGTGAAGAAATCAGAAAATAACCATATTTACGGCAGCCAAATCCCTGAACGTGAACCCCTAGCGTGGGACTGTGCCTGAGACGCCTGGCTGTACAAAGAAGGGAGATGTATAATGGAGCAAGAGGAAGATTTTGGCGGGCAATGTAGAGTTCAGGCCTCGCATCTGCACTTAAAAGCAATGCTGAACACTTGGGAAGGGTTCAGAAAAGAGATCCAGGAACAATCAAGGACTGAAAGAGCTGCCATATGCCGAGGCACGTCACGCACTCAGCAGTCGGAGCTCCTTGTAGGCAGATCCAGGCAGCAGCTTGAGGGCCATGCTCGGTGGGAGCTGCAAGGAGCAGAGCAGATAAGCAGCCGCCAAAATCCACTGGCTGGGTGTTGGTGGGGGCCGGGGGGCGGAATCAAACAAGGAACACAGTGCACACTCCTCCCTGGGGAGGGATAATCTGCTGGAGGAGACAAGCCAGGGGACTAGCAATTTTGCCTCTCTAGTGGTCTTTAAATAGTTCAAGAATCTTCTGAAGCGTGCCAAGCTTGGATCAGGCTCGGTGCCGTCACCCTGATGGCAGGGGGTAAAGCCTCCTGCCGCTCGAGTCCTGGCCAGCCTGTGAGCCCACTGCCTTGTGAGACACCCCTCATCTGAATTACTTGGGCGAGTCTGTTCTCCGCTAGGCTGACACAGGCAGAGAACAGCCTCCCTGGCCTGGCGGCGTGGAAGGAGAGAGCGAACCAGGAGAGAGACATTTGCTTTCGTGCCTTCAAGATCAACACGTTCCTCTAACAGCAACCTGACACAGGAGTGCCGGGCATTGTCTGCACGGAGACAGGAGACGCACAGAGGGGCACAGCCAGCCCGAGCCAGCGGGGATGGGGAGCAGCAGTTACGGGAGGCTGCAGGAGAACGGCGGAGATCTGCACCTGGCAGCTCCCTACCTGAATTTTCTGCAGTCCGCAGAGCTGGAAGACACAGTCCAGCTCCTCCCGCTTGTACACCGAGGCGAACAGAGACTCCACTTGGTCCGGGCAGCTCTCTTTCAGGACGGCCACATCGACCTTCTCCTGGGTCAGGAAAACAAGAGGAAATGCAAGGAAATTTTGTCATCGACCCGGACACAGACATGTGCCTGCCCATCAGACGTGCTGCTTCTCTGCACACAGCAGGGCCAGGGCTGGCCTGTGCCCTGGACACTTTGGCTGGTGGAAACACCCTACTACAGAGCACGAGTAACGGAAATACAGAGATTTTACCCACCCGCCTTGTGCGTATCAACGGGAAGACCATGCTAAACATCCCCTGAGGGCATCTGCCAGGAAAAGTGTAGTATAATGGGGTTTCCAGCAGAGCAGACAGCAGCAACAGCCGGTATCACAACCACCTGTAGCCTAAGAGCTGTGTCAAGGAGGGAGTGAGTTTTCCAAGGGCATAGCTGGAAGAAGCTCCGAGTTGCGCCAGGTGCCGAGTTAGCCCCCTGCCACCTACAAAACTGTCAATTCTTGCTGAATTACTCAAACTTATACAAAACAGCCCCATCTCTATGAGATCCTGTTCACTAATGATGGTACCTTGGTGCGACTAATAGCACCAGAAGGGAATAAGGGCTGTATGAAATGTCATCTCGCTTTGGATTTGAGCCCTCTAGGATGGGTGACAGCCTATTCCACAAGAAGGCACTTCCCACTGTCACCTGGCTCCAGCAGCTCCCACGGCCCAATCCTGCCACCTTGGCTTGGCCAACGGTGGGATCATAGAGTCATAAGGTTGGAAGGGACCTCTAGAGATCATCTAGTCCAACCCCCAGTGTGTCAGCCTGGCTTTGGCTGTGGGAGCTGAGCAGCCTGGGCAGGCTCAGCGCGGCCACACGAAAAGCCAGTGCCAGGTGAGGAGGGTCCGACCCTTGAAAACTTCCTCACCGTTGGCAGAAGTTGCGCTGGGCCATGTTCATGAAGGAGGCTTGTTGGGACACTGCAGGGAGGCAGAGGTTAGAGGAGCTCTTGCCAGCCTGCACAGACCTTCCCCAAACTGCTGCCTGCAAGTGGCCAAAGCAATTTGTTTCTGGCCAGGAGAATATTAGGGGTAGAAGCTAAAACGTTTCCCAAATGCTGGCTGGGATCTGCAGGCGTCAGGGTGACCCCCGCTGGCAAGGCTGGCAGAACAGGAGTAAATACGGCTGCTGATCCAGCAGGTCCACCGGAGGCAGGCTGAAGAAATACCATTTATCTCTGTGCAGAGCAAAGCCAAATCCCATCTCTGCGCTTGGCAACTCATGACTGGAAAAGATAAACTGGAGGGAAGAGCAGAGCAGCGAATGGAGCTGGCAGACAGGGAGATGGGGTGTGCCAGCAAAGGGAGGACACAGCTCACAGGGGGATGGAGCCGCTCTTCTCCTCGCGGAGTCTTGTCCTGCTTTCCTCCACCAGCCTGGGCTGTGTGGAAGCAGGAGAAGGCTGCAGTGCAGGTGACAACGCTCTCTCCTGCTGGCTCCTTCCCTGGCTCATTGCATCGGGTACCTGCTCCCAGCTGCCCTGACGCCACCACTGCTGCACCAGCCAGGTGGGACTAAACCCGGAGATCAGAGAGACACAAAGCAGGTCAGCCTGGACGCCGCTAACACAGGGCTTCGGCAGGAGGACTGCAAAAAGGAGTGGAGCGGCCCTATCCCCGGCACATGCATAAGGTAGGACAGGACGCACACGCCACCAGCCCTGCCCAGGGTGATCCTACCCTGCCAGCCTCCTCCGATGGGAAAATCAGCAGCTTTCCAAGTCACAGATGGCAAAGACGGCTTTCAGTAGCCTTTATGGACTCCTATGAAGGTGTCAAAATTATTTTTGAACCCTGCTAGACTTGCAATACCCATGACATCCTAATCACTAGGAGGAAAACGGTCCATGGCCAGAAGTCCTCCTCATAGTCACCCCACCACTAGTCTCCTCTCTCCCCCATATCCGTGATCCCATATCACTCTCCTCCAGCCGCCTCATTGCTGTTGCCACATGTGTCTTTTGACTTCTGCAGCCCTCCTTCCCGTGGCGCATCCCCACTCTGCCACCTCTCCAGGAGCGGCTCCTCGGGGGATCCATCGGCCTGTTGGAGCTGGGGTTGGGCCACGTTCCCTTGTGTCTCCTTGCAGGCACAGATGTGCTCCGGACCAGATGTCCCCCAAGTGCCTGCTTTCGCAATTGTGTCAGCAGCCTTTGCAGACACCGTGACTCTTCAGCGACTAACATCACAGCTGGTGTCCTGGTTTGAGGTAAAACAGAACCAATTTTCTTTTTGCTAATTTTATTTTTCAGCTAAGCCTCTTATAACTAACTGAACTCTGTGCAATCAACGGCATGTTTTCCCTGTGGTAGCAGCTCCCAGAGTGGTAAGACCTGATTGTTTATAGTTAATGCCAAGGAATGGGATGAAGAGAGGCTCCTGTTTATCCTTACTGCGATAACAACCCAGGTCAGCTAATTTCATTATTTGCCCCGTTGGAGGGTCGGAAGCGGAGACGGGTCGCATCTGCAGGGAGGAGCAGACAGGACAGGTGACCCCAAACTGACCAAGAGGGTGTTCCATCCTATCTGCACCACCCTCAGTAGAAAAGCTGTGGGATCCCAAGGTCAAGCTTTCTTCAATGGACAGCATCTGAGGAGGACTCCGTTCATCTGCCTTTGACCCCGATCAGAGCATTCCTGAATCCAGCTTTGGAATCCAGTTCCCATCCATTGCTGAGTCCAATCTGGGACTTTCCCACTGCCAGCTGGTGACATCACTGTCATCCTGGGAGCTTGATACGGTTTTGTATATATTGTATGTATTTCCTTACTTTCTTTTTATTATTTTATTAATATTTTCATTAGTTTAGTTTCTTTTTTTAAACTTATAAGTCTCCTTTCTCTCTCATCCTTCTCTCCCTGGAGGGAGATGCTCTCCCTTCTCTGAAGGGGGAGAAGTAAAGAGAGCATCTGCCGTTGGGTTCAGTGGCCGGTCCAGCCCAAACCACAGCAGTTGGGTTTTCGCTGGCAGGGCAGGGATGCTCGCATCTGGATCCCTCCCAAACCTCTCTCTGTTGCTCTGTACTTTTGAGCCCCTTGAGGTTGGGCCGCACTTTTTTTCAGCCTGAGAAATACCCGGCGCGCTACAGACATAACTAGCACAAATATAAGATTGTTCCATCACAAGTTAAACCACAGCTCACAAAAAAGCCAAGGAGCATCAGGAAGCGTGGATGGGGTGAACCACGCAGCCTCCCTGCCTGGGAAGAAGCCGGTCCCAGGCACTGAACATCCAAACCGACATGCTGCTTTCCTCCGGCACAGACCTGGGACCATCCCAAAGCAAAGGCGCAAACGCTCGACACCGTGGGGAAACACCTGAAGTGCCTCCAGCAGCCACATGGGAAGGATCTCCCAGCAGCTCCAGAGATTAATTAACTGACTGTGTTATTAAATGATTTTTGGATTCGACAGCCAGCCATGTGCCGCCAACCTGCTTCTGCAGGCAGGGTTGAGCCTGTGTCCTATTCCTGAGGCTCAGGCCCTCACCCCTGGGATACGGACCAGAAGGGACCAAAGGCATCACGTGGCCCAAACAACACAGTTTTGGTGACACAGGTCACGCCTGACAGAAGGACGTCCAGAAGCTACACGGGATCCACATGGGTGAGGATTCTGTGACACCCTTAGGCAAAACCCCTCACAGACATTCACTCTTTTTGCCATGAAAATATCATATTTGCTCTGGGTCTTCCTTACTGCAATTCAAACCATGATTTCCTTTCATGTTGGAAACAAATATTTATATATTTGAAGGCCCCCTATCCACCAATTTTTGCACTTTTTTTTGCCTAAACCACAATTTTCTTGCTCTTTCCTTTTATTACTCTGGACGCGCTTTAGTTGGCGCGTTTTTTTCCACAGACCCCAAACTGGACCCAGTGCCCCAGCCTCAGCAACAGCGAGGAGAGCCAGAGAGGATCCCCCACACATCTTGGAGCTCTCGTTTACCACCTTGGCACGCTTTTCTGCTCTGCTTTTGTTGCACCAGCTGTTGTGGTGAACTGGTACCCCCCATCGTTTCCCACCCCGTGCCGACATGACTGCTTATTCCTGCCCACATGCAGGAACCTGCATCTGCTGAATAACAACCTGGGCCTCAGATTGCATCTCCCGTTTATCCAAACCCTTCCAAAACCTAACCCTGCCTTTTAGCACCTTGAAGAGATGCCCAGTGTTATGGCATCCGTGGATGTAATAAGCACATGCTATGGCGCATCACTGAGGTCATTAGTGAAAACAGAAAACAATCCCACAGCCCTGGTTTTCCAAAAGAAACAACATACTCAGTCACCTGCAGAGTAGGAAAGTTTCCTCCTAGTTTTAAATGGGATTTTCTGTGTTTCAGTTTGTGCCCATGGCCTCTGGTCCTGGCACCGGACACCCCCGAGAAGAGCCTGGTCCTCTTTGCACCCTCCCTGCAGGTGTTTATATAGACTGATGAGATCCTCCTGAGCCTTCTCCTCCCCAGGCTGAACAGTCCCCGCTCTCTCAGCCTCTTCTCATAGGAGAGATGCTTCAGCCCCTTTGTCATCTTTGTGGCCCCTCCAGTATGTCCATGTCGCTCATGTACTAGACACAGCTCTCCAGGTGTGGCCTCACCAGTGCAGAGTAGAGGGCGTGGATCACCTCCCTCCACCTGCTGGCCACGCTTCAGGATCCATTTGCTGCCTTTCCTGCACGGGCACATCGCTGGCTCGTGGCCAGCCTGGTGTCTACCAGGCCCCCAGGGCCTTTTCTGCCAAGTTCATTTCCAGCCTGTTGACCCTCAGCTGTGCCTGTACACGGGCTTATTTCTTCTCAGATGCAAGACTTGGCACTTCCCCTTGTTGAACTTCATCAGATTCCTGTTGGGCCGTTTCTCCAGCCCGTCCATGTCCCTCTGGATGTCAGCACAACCTTCTGGTGCATCATCCGCTCCTCCCAGTTTTGTGTGAGCAGCAAACTTGCTGCGGGTATGCTCTGCTCCATCATCCAGACCATTAATGAAGATGTAAACCACTATTGGCCCCAGTACTGACATCTGGCTCTAGCTGGACTTCATGACATTGATCGCAACCTTTTGAGCCTGGCAGTTGAGCCGGTTCTTGGTCCCCTTCACCATCTACTTATCTAGTCTGTTATCTCAGCAGCTTGTCTGTGAGGGTGTCACAGGAGAGAGTGCCGAAAGCCTCGCTAAATCAAGATAAACAGTATCACCTGCCCTCCCTTCATCCACCGAGCTAGTCGTTTCGATGCAGAAGGCTCTCAGGTTACCAGGCATGGCTTCCCTTTGTCATCTACGCTGATTGCTGCCAGCCATCTTCTCGTCCTCGCTGTGTTCAGAAATGGCTTCAGGGATTATTGGCTCCATCACCTTCCCAGGGATCCAGGTGAGGTTGCCCAGCCTGTAGCTCCCCAGATCTTCACTCCTGCCCTTCCGGAAGGCAGGAGTGATGGTGGCTTTCTTCCAGGCCTCAGGAAGATCACCATGAGTTGATGGAGAACGGCCTCACAGTCTCATCGCCAGCTCCATCAGCTCTTGTGGGTGCATCCCATCAGGTCACAGGGACTTGTGTACGTCCAGTTTGTTTAAGTGCTCCTTGACCTGGTCCTCCTCCACCAGGTGTAAGTCATCCTTGCTCCAGACCTTCCCCTGGTCTCAGGGGCCTGTGAGCCCTGAGGGCCAGTCTGACCAGTAAAGACTGAGGTGAAGAAGGCATCAAGTACCTCGGCCTTTTCCATGTCCTGTGTCACCAGGGTCCCTGCCCCATTTAGCAGTAGGCCCTGTGTTTTCTCTTGCCTTCCCTTTGCTGCTGGCATACTTGTAGAAGCCCTCCTTGTTCCCACCAGATTCAGTTCCAGATGGGCTTTGGCTTTCCTGTCCTCATGCTTAAGTGCTTGAACCACGTCTCTATAGTCCTCCTATGTCACCTGTCCTAGCTTCCACCTCTTGCACACCTCCTTTTCTTGTGTCAGCTCAGTTAGGAGCCCCCAGCATGTCCATGCAGGCCTCCCGCTGCCTTTGCTTGAGCCCCGGTTCACCAGGATCCTTGAAAATCCATCGGGTCTCCTGGACCTCTTGTATCTGCAGGGCTGTGTCCCACAGGAACACAGCTCTCCAGCCTCATGACCTTCAAGACATTCACCTGGGTAAGAAGCAACCTAATCGCAAGGGATCAATTAAAGCCCTGACACGTGAGATTCAAGGCTCCTTGGCTGAGAGCAACTCGTTATCCACAAGTATCTGCACTCTGCTAAATTCCCAGCCTCGATAGTTTCCTGTGCCAATGACTTCCAGAATCCAATTACAGCACATGCAGGCAAGTATTTCCTTCCATTAGTCTCCTTTATAATTTCTGGCTATGTAGGAGCCAGGAAATGGAGAAAAGGGTCTTCTAAATTAATTTTTTAGCCCATCTATAATTATTATAAACATTTCCCTCTGGTGGAATGTATTTTTTAATTAAGATGATGCCCAGGAACTGGCAAGAGTTTTGGCTGGCCCAGTTTCAGATATTCTAAATAAATTGGGGAAAAAGGGTGACTGGAGAGGCCATTAGGATCAAACAGCTCCAGATCTAGTGACTTGAAAACAAGGAGAACCAACATAAAAGTTTAAAAGAAGTAAGCGTTTAAACAGTACAGAGCAAAAACCGGGAGCATCTTGGCTCTCAGCATCATCCCTTTCTATATGTGTCCTCTCTCTCTGAAGGCAGCGCTTGTCAAATGAAAACGCAAGCCAGGATGGGGGAGACCACTACCACTGGACGCTTAAAGAAAATGGATCAATGCCAGAAAATGCCACTGTAATTACCTCTGGCAAGCCCCGCAGCAAGCCTAACTCTCTGGTTAAGTCATTTTTATAGGCAGAATATAGCAAATGCTGGGAAACTACCCTTTCCTCAAGCAGATGGCTCCTTGCGTTCGTTCCCCAGGGCTTACAATGGGCACTTCATATCAAGCCTGGTTTTGTTGGGCTTCAACCTGCAGCTCTGGCACCTCAGCAACGCAAAAGTGGCTCAGACGGTCCCCCAGCTCCCCTCAGCACCCCCGAGAAGGGCTGGCACGGTAAGGACGCAGCCGGCTCACCCCGATCCTGAAAGGAGCCCTCCTGCAGACACCCCTGCATCTCGCCGTGGTCCCACGGGCGAGCGTGGGGGGCCTCGCTGCGGATGTCTAACCTGGGGCAGGTGAATTGCAGTCGGGTGTAAGGATGTGCTGCCACATCAGCAGACACCACTGGAGGTCAGTGTGAGCTAGCACCGCTGTGGAGCAGGACAGGGACGGGCATCCTTCCGCCCTGCCTCTACTGGGTTCCCTTTCTGGTCTCCCTAATCCCTCTTGAGACAGCTCCGGGTGCAGGAGCGAGTGGCTGGGTCCCCCCTTCCCCGCAATCACTGATGTGGGGTGGATGCACACAAATGCGCGCAGACACACACACACAATTTTCATGCGTGGTTAAGGGAGCTCATGAGGGGAAACGATGCTCTGGCTTGGTAACGGGCAGGATCAGGCTCCAAACCTCCCGCCGGACGCACCACTCTGCATCAGTCACCACCACGGACTTAGGGGGAGCACCCCTCCACGAGCAACAACGGCTGAAAAATCCACCGCAGGCATGCTACGCGTCAGCAAAAGGACTACAGAAAATGAGGAAGATGGTTAGTGAAAAGGATCATCAAGTTAAGTCCTTAGAGGCGGCATGGAGACCACCAGAAAAGACCACACTGGGTACGTGGTCTGTTAGGAAAGGTGGGAGAAAGGGTGCAAGGAAGCTGGTACAGCTCAACTGGGAAGAAGTACAGGAGGATATATTGCTGCATGAAGATTTATTAGCACAGCGGGCTAAGAAGGCATCATTCAAAAAGCCAGATCTGCTTCCAAACACAGAAAACAGAAAGGCTCTTCATCTCAGTCAGATTAAACGCAATGATTTAATCAGGCAGGCCAGAAATTGGTCTGAGGAGTAACTGGTTAAAGGCATCAAAACTGGCACCAAATCTATTTTGCCATGCATCAGGAGCAAGGCAGGCAGTCTGCGGGGCACCGACGCGTGGAAGGAATGCTCAAAGAGGTGCTTGCAGAGAGGATTATTTGCATTAGAGTTAGCAGAGATCCTCTTCCATATGGGTTCAGCCTTTTCCAGCCCTCGGGCTCACCATAACACCCCCCCCTCTACCCCAGGGAAAGGAGCCCGGTGGGAACTGAGGGGAAGGGGAGCAGCATCTCTGCTGGAGGACTCACGGTGGGCCGGCAGAGCAGGAGATGGGCGTCAGTGACGTGTGCTGGGGGAGGCTGCAGCTTGGCGCACACGTACATCATGTTGGAGAAGAGCCGGTGGAAGCAGAGCTCTGCCTGCGCCCCACAGGGGAAGGTCACCATTTTGCTCAGTGGCTCTGGAAGGGAAAGCCGAGTGGGGTCAGCACCTGGTGGCCCTCAGCTCCTCAGAGGGTATCACCAACACCCTCCTGCAGACTGGTGTCCCTGAGGGACACGGGGATGCCCAGCCCTCTCTCCCCACCCACCCGGCAGCCCTCCTCGCGCCCTGCATGGCTCACCGTGGCCGCGTCCCCAGTGTTCAGCAGCTGCTCCCAAGGGGCAGATTGGGTCCGTCAGGGACCGAGCTTCCTTCAGAGTGTGTTTGATCTCCATCACCTGCTTCCCAGTGACCAAGGGATCCCGGCCGATGTCTAGGGGAGAGAGTTTGCAGGTACAAGGGTCACTCCAGGTTCCTTATTTACCATCCTCTTTTTTATTTATTCCTTATTTATCATTTCAGACCCTACGTGAACATCTCCATACCACTGCCAGGTTATTAAAAGCTTGCACAGGTCATGGCCTGCAATTTGTTTTTTCGGGAGGGGGATCAGAGGTGCTGATCCTCACTCTCACCCTTGCTGGGATGGCTGGGCTGGGGTGGCCACTCGGTTTCCGCTGATATTTCTTCCCTGCTACTGAAGTAAGCGGTCTCTAGCTTGGGTTCAAAGTACTCCTTTACCTTCTAACACATCCTCCAGCATGTGTGTAACCTTCTTCTCCTGCAGAATGTGTTTCTTCAGATATTTCATGAAGATCCCAGAGCTGAACTCCCCGTCCTGCAACTCATAGGCTTCTGCATCTTCGCTCCTGCAAGAATAAGGACCCGTCCTCACATTTCTGCCACAGGCATGAAGCCCTGGGGGTGAGTCAGGGCTTGCCGACTCCATCTAGACTCCGTTGGCTGAGTTTGAGTTCACTCCTCACACAATGGAGCAAAGTGCTTGGTTTTGGCACGGGAGAGGGTGGAAAGGGCATGGACAGGAAAAACAGTGGAGGGGGACAGAAGAGGACAGCACAGCCTCTTTTGCCAGCCTGGGTGTGTGACAGCAGTTGAAAAGCCAGAGGAACTGGCACTGGAGCTGTAAGTAATGCTCATCCTCATCTTAGGAGGCTTCAGGTGACAAGCTCATGGCACACACGCCTTGGGAATCAAGCTCAGGCACGGAAGGACAGATTACAGGAGCTGATGCCACCTTCACACATAACTTGTAACTGATGCACAGGCTGCCACTAGCGGTGTCAGGAGGAAGAAAAGAAGCATCTGAATGGGAAACACTTAGAGATGGAGGGTGAGAACCAGAAGAAACATGAGCAAAGCTCTCTCAAGCCTCCAAAAGCCACCATGCACAAAGGGATGTGAGGAGATATGGCTGCACCAGCACTTGGTCCTGTGTCATGGTGTGGGCCCAGCAAAGTGCACTTACGTGGCATAGCCGTAAACGGTATTGCCCCAGGGCTCCAACGGCTGGACCTGGGAGAGGGCACACTCCGGGTTGTACCTGGAAGAGGAGACAAAGGCACGAGTCAGTGTCAAGGGCACCCGTCAGCATGTGTCTGGAGGGGACAGAACCCGTGTGCTCCACCAAGTCCATCTCCTATGGATGGCAGTAAGATCAACCCTCATGTCAAATACTTGGGCAGCAACAGAGGCTAAAGCTAGGAGTCCTACAAAGAACCCAACCCCGGGAAAATGAGTAGACAGGGCTAGCTTTGACCTCTCTGCGCTGGTGAGCTGCTCCCTGCCCTGCAAGTGAGCCTGTAGCTGGGGGTGCAACCATGTCTCCTCCCTCCTGAGGCTGGTTTGTCACAAATCCAGGCCGCAGCACAGTGCAGAGCACGTATGGGTTCACTCGGAGGTGTGCACATCGCAGGGCTACGACTCAACCTGTCCCAGGGGCCTGGGGTGCCCCACGGCTCCCTTCCAGCCCACGCACACACCTTCTGCCCCAGGACACCAAGGCACGCTCCAGCTGATACACCTCCAGATCTCACCGAGAGATGGGATCAGGACAAGCACCCAGGTCTCGAAGCCCAAAACCAGTCCCAGCACCCTGGTCTAGATACGGCTCAACGAGCACAGACCCTGTCACTTTCAAGATCAGGCAGACCCAAGGTGACGGTCCTGCTCTCCACTGAAAAAGATATCATGGTTGCACTTAATGGCCAAGCCTCAGTCTGACTGCAGCCAGACTGAACAGCATGGGGACCGGCTGCCCCCAGTTTACACCAGTGACTTGGAGCTGTTCCCAGTCGCAGAGGGAGAAGAGCCAGGCACAGAGGCGGCGTTACGCGGTGTTACTCGGTTCCAGTACAGTTTTCTGGGGCTGAAGCTGGCACGCGAAGGAGAGCAGAAGGGACGGTTGTATCACCAGCAGCCAGCACGTCACCTACTGCTGGTGGCGCAGTCTGGAGATGTTTAATTGCAGGATTCATCTGGCTTGTGTAAGTTTTCTAAAGATGATCAGAAGAGAAAATGTGGAAAAGGACATACGCCTCTAAATATGAACACTGAACAGAGAGATTTATCTGCCCCTCAGCTACTCCTAAATGAATGCAGAAATCTGGGATTCCAGGTCCAAGGAGAAATGAGACATGGGACCCCAAAATAAACTGAGGTCCTGTTGTCCCCCTGCTGGGGGTGCTCTGCAGACACGAGTTTATGCAAACCCTTTGTGATGGCACCAGCAGACACCCACAGCTCCAGCAAGGCTGGAGCCGCACATGGCGGAAACGCTGGGCACGGTACCCTGCTGCAGCAGAAGGCAAGCTTCGGCAAGGGCTGGAATTTCCAGGGGCATTTCCAGATGGTGACCGAACACAGGGACAGACCTGGCAGCAGAGAAGGTGGCAGCGCTCCCTCCTGCTTCAGGCCCCCAAAGGTCTCATTTATACAGCACATCTCATGCAACCCCGTTCTGGTCTGCATCCCAGATAGGAGATGGTGTCCTTCTGCCATAAGCAGCACATGCTAGAAACCCTCATAAATCAGGGAATTCCTGGAAGAGGCAATTGCATCCACCTGAAATCAGCACATAAATGTACGAGGCTACACATAGGCTCCGTGTTCCTGGTTCCTCCTCTGCTGAAGCTGAACATCTGCTAGCACTTGGCGAAGGAGGATGTGTTTCTCATTGCCTTGGCATTTCTGATGCTGACACAGGGGGCGAGGAGATATGCCGGGTGAGATCCCTCTTCGCACAGGCACAGCTCCTCCTGCTTCCCACACAGCCGAGTGAACCCTCGACAGACTCGCAGCATCAGTCCAACCCACAGGGCGTTGGGAAAGGCGGCCCCAGGAGCCCTGTTTTAAGGAGCGGTGTAAACACGCGCAACTATGATATCCAAACTCGATGCTGAGCTGAAATGGTGACTTCTCAAGAAAAATGAGCTCAGGAGAGAGCTTCTACAGCAAGCCCCGGCAAGCCTGGGGGTAACACCTACTGCACGAAGTGCTGTGCTTGCTGCGGGAGAGGAGGAAAGAAGTGTGAGATCTTGGGTCGGGAAGAGAAAAAAAAAGAGCTGCACAACGTCACAGTAGATCTCACATCGCACCCTTTTCCCAAAGCGCTGTTAAGACTCCACTAAGCATGAAAACTGCTGGTGATGCCAAAAAGGAGACACCAGCTCAAAAGCTATTTTATAGATCATCGCCGTTCGTGTTAGCAATCCCCATGCAGCCTCCACGACCCCATGCTGCCCTCGGATGGGCTACCAGCAGCCCAGAGGCACGCTAGCCCATCTCCACCCCTGCATCCGCAATGACCACATGCTCCTGCTCGGCTGCAAGCCATCCCCTGCCCGGAATCATGCTGGGAGAGCAGCAAGGTGCTGCCGGCTGTGCTGGGGGTACTTGGCAGCGCAGGGAAGCAACCCGTTCTGCTCTCAGTGGCAGCAGGGAGCAGGAGGGAGGAAGGGGACGCTTCGCTACGGGGCATTCAGGGCAGGTATCAAGGGCCAGCAAGGTCCGGTGATGCTGGCAACCCAGAGCCGGGGCAGCAGGATAAGCCCCAGCGCAGCCAGCTCGTAAGCTATTCAAAACGAGCGTTCCTACCTCTGCAGCTAAAAGGCATCAAAGATTTATCACCTTTCTAGGGGCTGGCAGCTCCTTCAGGGCAGCGGTATCAAAATCCCTGTCGTCTTTCTGGTTCTCAGTGCAGGGACCACAGAAGGAAGAGGGAAACTTTTCTGCATTTGCCCTCCAGGTCTTTTCTGACCTGTACATCTGCCTCAGGAGACCAAAATACATGAACTAATGACAGCTTCTACTGTAATAGTCCACCTACCTCTGCTGAAAATGGGCAAGAAGTAATTTTCTGCAGCCTGCAAGCTGCAGGATGGAGATCTGCAGGCCGAGGGAGGATGATGGGCTTTTCACAGACAGAGGGAAAAAGCCGATCCCTGACCTCAGCAGCAGCTGTCCCACCTCACGACATGACCACTTCAGAAGCACTTAAGGCCAGTAAAAACCAAGTAGCGTGGCTTAAAAATTTTCCCCATCGTGTTGCACTCTTGTCACTGACATGTTAACAAAAACGCAGCCAGAAGAAGAGAGGTGAGTTAAACAGTCCCAGCCTAAGCACGTGGGGAACACGTACTGTGAAAGCCTGAGATCAGCAGGATGCTGCTACAGCCTGCCAGGGGCGGGCGGTGCAGGGCAGGGGGCTGAAACACAGGAAGACAAACCCCATGCTGAGTTTCAGCCAACAATTTATGCCAGGGCAAAGCCAACCTTCTGCAGGCTTTAGGTGACTTGCCTGTATTTGCCAGGCTGCTTCATCCTGAAAAACCAAGAGAGGGTTGTCCAGCCCCTTCTCTCCAGCAGATCTCAGGCAGCATCTGATGCTCTCTGCACCTAATCCGTGACCAACTGGGCTTCCCAGAAGATCCTGCAAGACCTGGCAGTCCTGCTGATTTTACAACACAGCCCAATAAACTCTGACAGAGGCCTGGGCTCAGCAGCACAACGGGGGACGTGGCCCCGGTAATTCACGGGAACACCCCACGTGGTTGTGTGGAAGCCCACTGCAGAAGCAGGGGCTGAGACTGGCAGCCATTTCCCCCAGCCTCTCAAAACACAACGCTCTGCCCATCCCGGGCAAGGAAGGGGGAAGAGCACCCTACCATTTCCTGCAGGTGTCCAGCAGGATGAGGTTCAGGGCCGTCTGCTGCTGCTGCATCTTCTGGAGGATCCTCTGCACACTGATGCAGTTCTCAGGGGCGTAAGGTTGTGGAGCGTCAACAGGGACCATGTAGTTCCTTCCCAAGTGTTCGTACCCATGACCAGCGTAGTAGAATATAGCTGGGAACAGGGAGAGGAGAGGAGGAGTCACGATGGGAACCTGCAGGTCTGTAACCACTTCCCCACAGCCATGTCCCACGTCCTGTCCTGGAGGGATACTGGTGCAGGGCAGACCTAGACCTGTAGAACCCATGAAACCGGAGCGATGTTGACAACACAGTTTTGACTTTTTCGAGTTCATTTCCTCTGGCAGAGTTGGAAGCAGCCCTGACAGGCTCTCCTGTACTTGTGGTTTCCAGTACCATTTGTCAGGAGACCCCAAAGTCACCGGGTTTACACGTTTCCCTAACCATCTGTGCTACAACACCCAGACTGGGCATCTGCCAGGCTGAACACCACCTCTGTTACAAGTTTCAGTTAATCATCAGTTCTTTGCAAGAATGTGACAACAGACATTTTACCATGAAGAAAAACACATTAACAGCCTTTTAAATGAGAATCTCCTCAGCTTTTTCGTTTTAGAGGAGAGACTAGCAATGGATTAGGTGATGAGAAGCACTCTCCAGCTTTCAAAGGTCTGCTTGTATTTACACACTTATAAGCTGGTAAAAAACGAGATAGAGACAGAGCAAGATGAGTTCTCCAGATGTCCAGAACATGTGGACCATGTGCTTCAACAACCTCAGACCAGATACCAACCCCTGGAAGGTGGCAGAGGAGTCAAACTCATCCCGGTGCTGGTGGGAAGTCCAATACTCAACAAGAATTTTGGGTTCAAGTTTTACTCTTAAGCACATGGAACGTAGCAACGGTTTCTGCCTTCACAAGAGATGGCAACACGGGGACATCCAGGTTGGAAAGCCAGCACTGAGGAGCTCGGCACAGCCCAAGCTGGTGCCTCTCTCCGACCCCTGTGTTGGGCGAAGGGCTTTCCTGCTGCACAGGGAGCCCCACGTGGGCAGTAGCTCCCTGAAAGGAAAGCGCAGCGGCTGGCTACCCCTTCCCAGCCCGCTGCAACTGCTCGGGGGATGGCACAGGCCGACTTGGGGAACTGAAATGGGTTAAAAATAGCTCCGTGAGGTGGCACAAACAGTTGCACTACCGCAATTGAGGGACAGTGAAGAATGAGAGGTCAGAAATAGGAATGAAAGGCTAAGAGGCAAAAGCAGGAGAAATTCTTCAGTCGGATTCACTGACAAAGCCCACGCTTCATTGAGTAACCTCTCCGCTGTTTTCCCTCCATTGTTCCTGCCCCCGCAGTTCACAGGACACTTGCTTTGATCTCTGATGCTGCAAGGGATGCAGTGAATGGGGCAGGAGCTGAAGGACTGAAAACATGATCTCATCATGCGGTGGATGGAAAGCATGACCTCATAGTAAAAAAGGCCTCAAGTCACCTTTGGTTTCTAGTCTCAGGGGACAATGGAAAGTTACTCAAATGGCTGTTGTCACAGATGCCCACAAGGTTCGGGTTCCTCTTCTTGTGGATCGCCAGCCAGAGACAGGGCACTCTGATTTGCAGAAGTTTTAAACTTTCATAACTTGCAAGTTAAAGCCACAAAAGCCTCCCCTGAGACTATAAAAGAGTATAAAACAGGAAGCCTTCTGGAAAAATCAGTTGCAGGCACTTCAGGTTTGGCCCCTGAAGTCACGGAGCACTGATGGCTTTCGTCCTCTTCCTGTACGTGAAAGGGAGGTGATGACATCTGTTACCAGGCAGCGTCACTGACACTTGGAAAAAAATGAAATGTTGCAGAAAAGCCCACAAAGAATCATTTAATCATTAAATCTTCTAACTTTTGAGGTCTTGTTGTGCACCCTGAATATACCGCCAAGTGCTTCCCGCGCTATACAAACCACAAAGACTCGCCTTCAAATCAAAAAAGACGTGAGTTTCACACCAGCTGAGCAACTTTGCAAACCCCGCCTGGACTTAATCTCTCCTCCTGAACAGGAAAGTCAGCAATTTGCCTAGAGAAGGAAAAGGGTTTTTTACGCAGAGCTAACATTGCGATGCTCTTCCCTCATCTTGTGAGTTAAAACTGCTGATGAGAGACAAACTTCCAACTACCAAATTAAGAAGGGGAAGCTCCAGGCACTGCTTATAAGACAGGAAATGTCAGCATGCAGCTTAATTGAGGCATGACGGCATATTCCTAGTATTTCACTTGAACTTTCTGCTCTCGTTGCATTTCTGTCTTTTTTTTTTGACTTGGGACTTTTTAGGACGCTTGAAATAACATCTGGGGGGCATTCCCCATTTGCCTGAGTGTTGCATAATTATACTGTTCAGGGGACGTTTTGGGCCTTCAAAAATCCTCTGCAGCTTTCCTAAGAGGAGATCCAGAGGAAAAGCAGCCACATGAGCCACCACCACCATACCGTGAATTAGAGAAGCCTTTGTATCACCTCAAACATGCAACTATACAGCATCCCTGCGCCTGAAAACAAAGCCAGTTTTTGCTCTGGGCTTGAGAAATCTCCAAGAACGTTCAATAATAAGAAAGACAAAGTCCTGCACAGGGGCAGATAACCCCAGGCACCGTTTTGGCTGGGGCTGAGCACCGGTTGAGCAGCAAGCCTAGGGTCATGGTGCACACCATGCTGAAGATGAGCCAGCGTTGACTGGGGATGGAGCTACATGAGGAGATGCAGGATCACCAGGGAAGCTGTCACCACCCTCTTTGGCCCCAAGTAGACCCCACTTAGATCCTGTGTCCAGTTTTAGGGACCTCAGTTCAAGAGGAAGGTAGAGAAGCTGGAAAAAACAGAGGCTAACAAGATGTTGGGGCCCAGGGATTGGGAGCAGAGAGGGAAGGAACTCATCTGGGATCGTCTGGAGATGTGGAGGTGAAGGGAGGCCCAAAAACAGCCTACAGTTCCTGCAGGGGCAGTTACAGAGACAACAAAGCCCAACTCTCCTTGTTGGCGTGGACCATACGACATGGGGCAACAAGTACCAACCCACGCAGGGTCATGTTTGATAGGAGGAAAGACTTCCCTGGAGGGTGGTGCAGCCCTGGGATGGGCAGGTGAAGTGGGGGACTCCATGCCTGGAAGTGTTCAAGATCTGATAAGGAGAGCCACAGCCTGATCTTGTGTTGATGACTCCAAAGTCCCTTCCCACCAACCCCTGTAGGAGTGTAAGTCGCAGACGGTGTAAATCACACACACAGTGAGGGCCAGCCATCCAGAGAGCTCCACAATAAGAGAGAGGTCTAGGGAGGTCAGACACGTCTTCTTCAGCTCTTATCAGCATCCTGAAGATAAATGACTCTTGAAGCAACAACAAGCACTGTGCTCAAACGCTAACCCACGTGGCTACGTCCTCTCTTCTGGTCTGCACCTGCAGAAAGGTGCATGAATGCCCCAGCACCTCTGCCACTGGAGTTACACTTCAGAAGACAGCCAGCCTCCCTTCTTGGGTGTTACACCAGTCTCCCACTTCAGTCCAGTGACAGTCTTTCACCAGACAGCACTCTCCTCCCAGCTCCCTGCTTCGCTCCGTATATCTCCTGACTTCAGCTGTGGTGGTTGCTACACGGGAGATGGCACCTCCAGGTTCCTCGAGCAAGAAAACCCAGGTGGAAGCACTGGGACACCTCTGTGCAGGTGCGTGTCTGAGACACCCACGTGAATGGACAGGACCGACTATCACAGGCACCCCTGGGGTCTCTGTAGTTTGCGTTAGGCTGCCTAGGCTGTTCCTGGAGCTGCTGTCTCACCACTGTCCGCCCATGCATGCGAATTATGTGAATCCTAAACCTCTCAGTTGGTTCTAGATGTTTATCCTGGAGCTAGCGCCTTGAAAAACTGATACACAGGGTTTATGAGTTGTTAGCTCCTTCTAAATGTGTATTTTTATTAACAAGAAAAGTAATTTCAAGGAGTTGCACTTCACCTGGTCCTTTTAATTTTATGTAAGGCAAACAGCTGAAGCAATGCTGGCAGATGCATCACAGCGAGAGGCAGCACGCTTCAGATGGAGAAACCCCAGGGCAATCAGCAGGTGGACTGACCCAATGCCCTACCATTAAGTCTGGATGCCACCAGTTACAGCAAGAGTCCTCAGCTCAATCACGCTGCTGGGCCCAGCCCGCGCCGGGGTTCACTGCCTCCAAATAATAGCAGAGCACTCAGCCTAGAAAGCTGTAAAGAAAACCACCATCCGGAGCAGGCTATGCCTCGCGAACACTTGAGGCTTATCAAGGTTCAGTAACTCAGCTGTTAATTTTTTCCCTGCCAGTGCACAAAATCAATTTTGCCAGGAAGGATCAGTGGCCACGAATGCAGAAAAGCACTAGAAGTTTAAATAAGGTATGACAGCATGAAAGGTTTGCTGTTTCCAAATCTTTTTTTCTCTCCAATGCTTGTGAAAACAAGGGAAGAGCCGTGGACAAAATGCCGTTTGGCCCTCACGTGCGATGGATAGAGGGTAGGAATGGCAGCGCCATGGGAAAAACACAGCAGCCCCCCAGGGGTGACTCTGGCCTGGGAGAAGAGGTAAAGCCTGAGATGCAAGGGGATTTCAGAGAGCAACCACAAAAGGAAGA
This sequence comes from Chroicocephalus ridibundus, assembly GCF_963924245.1. Taxonomy (NCBI): domain Eukaryota; kingdom Metazoa; phylum Chordata; class Aves; order Charadriiformes; family Laridae; genus Chroicocephalus; species Chroicocephalus ridibundus. Next base: position 28,456,260 of record NC_086292.1, read on the forward strand.
TGCAAGTGAAGTCATAGAAATATGCTGTTGCCAGAAGACATGCTCGGCTAGAGTGGTGACAACTGTGTACTGCCCTTCCCCGCCAGCTCAGCCTCCCCGGCTGAGTCAGTGCTTCCCAGAACGAGGTGGCTTTGCAGCATTTCCCTTGTGGCGTGTCCCTATCCATTGCACAACCTCCAAATCTCACTCTGAGCGCTGCTGAAATTAGCCTGTGTTGACTTTTGCTGCCTGGGTGCCCGGTACGCCACGCAGCTGGGAGGGTGGTGAAGATAAGCCTCATGCTGACGTTTGGAAGCAAAAAAACCAACCATCTGCGAGGTGTTTTTAGGGTATCCCTCAGGCTGGGAGAACCTCAGAAACCCCAAAGAAGCTCCTTTCACCACCAAATCTGAACACCTGCTTTAAGACCCACAAGATCTGCTGGTTGGTTTTGTGTTTGAGGAACGCTTCCTGCTGAGGACAGCGTGCAATAAGCTCAAAGCCCAACCTCAAAACCATCTGCAGCTGGGAATGCGCTTCTCCAAAAAGGCTGTCAGAGGCTCAAATTAGACCACCAGGAAAGAGAAACACAGAAATTGTGGCCAGCTGTAGCAGTCGCTGCTCAAAAGGAGCTCCTCTCCTCACAAAGGAGTGAGGGGGGACAATTGACAGTCAATCTCCTCAATTTTTCATCTAAGGAAAAATCAAAAGACCCTCTCCCGTTTGCCATCAGAAGCACTGGGTCCCCAAAACCTCAGCATGAGACAATGCTGTTGGAGTTGGAAGTGAGCCACATGATGGAGAAACACTTACTTTGCCTGCTTGTAACCTGGCCAAAACTGAACGGCGTTTACCTGGGGGCTTCTGCCAAGCCTGGCACTGCTGCAGACACGCTGCCGCAGACTGTGCCAGGGGGCTCCTCTACCCCCCCTAAAGGACAGTTTGATTTTTTCTCTTTTAATTCAGCAGCTGTTCGTAAAATTGCCAAATCCCTGCTCCTCCCTGGCATCAGCCGCTGCTACCTGCCCATCAGTTACCTTACCTTACTGGCTTAGCCTTACCATAGACTCCCTTCCCCAGGAGCTGCAGGAACCGACTGACCGCTGTCGCCATCTCAGCCTTGTTCAGGTCCAGAAGGGAGACAACCTGGAAGCCCAGCTGCTCCAGAAGAAGACTCAGCTCAAACACATCCGTGACGGGAGCCATCAAGTTGGGATGATGCTGGTAGTGGTTGTTGCCCACTAAAAGCGCTATCTTGCCTGTAGCTAACAGAAACACCAAGCGACAAAGCTGTAAATGCTCAGGAGGAGGCAAGGTCTCGCCTCCTTTGGTTGAGTGAGGATTAGGGAAATCTTTTCTTACTTCTAGGCAGGAAGGATAGAGGCTATGCTGCTACAAGCCTGAAGTGCCCTCCAGAAAGCCCTCGGCTTTCTGAACACTTAGACAAAATACACAAACCATCATTTTAAAAGTAAGACTTGAGAAGTTTTCGCCTGACAACCAAAATCCCAGGAATGCAGGGGGATCTGTGCTACCAAGGTTATTTGGCACCTGCCCTACGGTGACCACAGGTCTTGTGTGCAGCGGAGCCTGGGAGGGGGATGATGCACTGAGCCAGGCTAAGAGGTCCTTTCCCCCACGGGGCTGAAGGAGAAAAATCCTGGGCTCCTGCTTTCAGTTTATCCCCACCTCCCACTGCAGGAAAACCAGATTTACGGCACTCGGTAATGGTGGAGGAGCTTTGGCCTGCTCCGAGGAGGTATTTCAAGGAAAGGAAAAGGTGTCATGTGAACAACACTTTTAAACTCGTTTGGTGCAAGGCTGGGTTACTCATTAGAAATAATCTTACTCCACTTCCTGAGACCAATCAGGGCTTGGCAGGGGGTAGGACTCATCCCGTGCCTTGCAGCCCTGATCCCAAAAGCACAGAGCCCATGACAATGTCGGCATAAAGGCTTGAAGCAATCTCTGCAGGAAAGGCACCCACTCCTGCGCCCTGTCCCCCCCCATCCACCCTGGAGCCTGGCTTTTAATTAAGGAAATAATTGCTCAGGAAGAAAAGATGACACTACTCACCAAAAAACTTTTCAGAGCGACAAGTACCTGGAAAAGAAAGAGGGAAATGATAAGCCTGTGCCCAGTGCCAGCTCCCCTCTTGGGGCTGACACCTGCTCCAACATACCCCAGCAATGCAAAGCTGCACCGAACCCCGCACAAGCGACGCTCCTCGGGCAAGTTCTTCATAGCCTGATTGCTAACCCTAAAGACACTGGTCTGGCGATTTGGGGAGGATTTATGAAATCCTGAGCAGCTGGGAAGCCAAGCTTGGAGCCAACTCACCTGCTCCCTCACTGCGGCAAAAGCAAAGGAAACACAATGACTCAAGATCAACATAAGCTTCAAAACAGAAAGCTTCTGCCCACGAGCGGTCAGCACAGAGGAAGCCGACTGTTTGCTTTTGATTGCGGTAATATTCCCAGAGCCTTCACCACCCTGCTTTGCCTTTCCCTGCCTTTCAGCAGTTCCGTCTCAGAAGAGCCACCCCAAACGTGACTCACCTCCACAAGCTCCACAACCTCCCCTGCCCGAGCACTTCCAGCCTCTTAAAATCATCATTATCTTAACAGCTGCAGCTTTTCCTATTTAAATTAATATAAAAAATACAAAAAAAAGCAGCCCAGGAGAAAAACCCTAAAGCCCTACAGGCTCTAAAAGAAGAAATTAAGGGCATATTTTTAATTACATAAACCTCACGGGTCTGGAAGACCTTTAGCACCTGACCCGGTGCTTTCCAGGGATGCCTGGAAAGCCAGCAGAACAAGCCCATTCGTCTTTTCCTGCCTCTGACAGAGCTGCCTCTTGCACGTTAAAGCTACCCAGCCATGACATTGTGAACCCAACCTAATCCTGTGCCCCCTTCTCGCTGCCTGTCCCCATCCGGACGCTGTTTTGCCAGCTGCAAGGAGGCAGGGAGAGTGCTCTCTGGCTATAGTGGACCAATTTGCACTCTGGAGCAATTTTCAAGCCAGCCTAAAAGGTGAGAGGAGAGGTTTATGGCATAGAAAAATCTCTAGATGGAGTAAAGAGCCAGCAAAGCCAGCCCATGCTATTCCTGTCTCACAGCAGGGCAAAGGCAGAGGGCCAAAGCAGCGTCACACTGAAGGTGGAGCATGCCCGAGCTCTGGGGACCCATCTTCTCCCTGGGATCCATCAGCTCATGTAGCATCAGGCCTGGGCTGCCAGCCCCAGGGGCCTGAACCTTCCCAAAATAAACACCAGCCTTTCCAGCTCTATGAGTCCGAGTGCATCGCTTCATCTCAGAAAGGCTGTAAATGAGTTTTAGCAAAGGATCCCGCTGCAATTTGGCCGGGGAGCTATTAAACCAGCACCTTGGCAAGGCAAGAAAACCACAGCAAGCATCTGAGAGCGCTCAATCTGCTCTAACGCGGCAGGTTCCTGACAGACTGCAAGACCAGCAGCATCCCGTGCCGCAGTAGAGCGGATCACCAGGTTTTGGGGTTTTTTTTCTTTCACAGACGCCGCTTCCCGTGCTACCTCTGAACCCCGTTATCAAGGAATCACATTTATCACGGGCTGACGGACGCCTGCACACACCGCTCGGCAGGGCCTGCGCAGCTCTGCTGAGATCATCGCCTCCAGTATACCCAGGGTGTGAAACTGCGCTCTGCAGGCTGCTCCTGTGACAGCCGCCGCAGGAATGCCAGGGCGCTCCAGCTTCCCCGCAGAGCCCCATGCTGCTTTTCTACTCTGAAGTGTCTTACCTTTGGCTCCCTGCAGAAGCGGTATTTAAAACTGGTGGTCTCTTTTTGTTAATAAAAAGAGTGCAAGATCTGCCCAAGCTGTGGGAGGTGCAAGTGTCAGAGCCACGCATTCGACTTCTCCTAATCCCACACCCTGGAGCCCAGCTTCCCGCACACCGATTAAGCCACAGGGTAACATGCCAGCACTGGGGTCCTTGTTCACCAGCCCTGCGCTTCCAGGCAAGAGCACTAAATTCCTGCCTGTCCTTTCGTTGCTTTTCATGCTAAAAGGTGATTTGCAGCAAAACAGACGTGGGTTGGCTCCACTCACCTATGTGGACATCCACAGCATTGGTCCAGTGCTCTCCGTGGCTATTGGAGGCGCAGCAGAGGTACGTGCCAGAGTCACTGACCTTCGCGTGGGTGATCTAGACAGATTAAAAGTTAAATCACATTATTTATGGTGAAAGTTTGTGGCCCCCTGCTGATATCTGCCAAAGGCACCTGTGTTCCAGGAATAAAAATTCTTTTTTCTTGCTGTTTGCTGGGACCTCATTCCTTGCCTCACAAAGCTAAGAGATTGCCCATGACACTTGTCTTTCTAAATAGCTCTGCAAGGCCACACGCTAAGGTCTGCTGCTGACCACAGCTTCTACAGCGCAAGAATCCTCTGCCCAAATGCCTGCCTTTCTTTTTCCAGCAGCCCCCAAGCCCTGTGTCACAGCCATACTCTGCCCCAGGAGCCACACTGGGAGGACGGTGCATGGCCAATATCAGAAAGTTGCCTGGTTTTCCTCTTAGGTGACATTTTCTAGATTTCTGATGATGCCCATCGCTCTCTTCTGGCAAGTTTTCAATTCTTATCCAACTCTCTTAATGCGGGACAAGAATCAGAGCAGTACCGGCTGGCGAGGACCTCTGTGGTTCTCCAGCCAGGCTCCCGCTCAGAGAGGAACTAAAGTCACCACTGGGCGAGGTTGGCCATGGCTTTGTCTAGTCAAGTACTGAAAATCTCTAAGGACAGAGATGTCTCTGCCTTTCCAGCTCCAGGGCAGCACTACCCACCTCTAATGAAGAACCTAATCCCCAGCTGGAACTTCCCTGTGAAAAATGCAATCTGAGGCCACTGTCCCCTCTAGTATCACCTACCACTACTGAGAAGAGACTGGATGTCTTGTCTTCGTTACCCCTCACATGATGCCCCAGCAGGAAATCTGCCTTTCTTGCATCAAGACGACAGCACTGATTTACATTCAGCCAGTGACACAAAATAAATCCAGACCTTTTGCTGTCTCCCTGACTCTTTTCTATCAGGACTGACCACTTTTCCTTCTAGCTCTCCTGCAGGCAGACAGCACTCCCGCAGCTCCATCACTCTGCAGTCCCCCGCACAGACATACGATAGCTGTTCTTGTGCCGCTGCTGCAAAAAGGCACGAGAGACACGCTGAGAGCCCTTGATGCACCTATGAATTGGTTACTTCTCAGAGAAACATCCACAGCTTTGAAAGAAGCCCGTAAAACGTATTCCCTCTTCACCCGGAGTCCTTTAGTCAGCTATCAAAGCAACAGGGGTGAGGCATGGAGTGCTTTCGCACAACCCTGCAACACAGCAGGGAAAGATAGCCGAGCGCGAGGCTGCTTCTCAAGGGCTGGAGAGACAGGGAGGACGGGCAAGGAGAGGCTGCTTTCTGCTGGCATTCACCTGATCACACAGATCAAAGCACGCCCGAGCCCTGTCACGCAGATATGAGCCAGGCTTAAGGACTGCCACCTGTCACATCCAGGACGAAAATAACACCATTTTCAGCAGTCTCTCCAAGGCTTCTGAGGCTCTCCCACGCCCACCATCCAGCAATGACCTTCTCCCATCACCCACCTCAGTAGCCAAAGCTTCTGAACTATCGCAAGGCAATGTTACCCAGAGTTTTTTTTTCTTCTGTTGTTCCAGCAGGTTCCCATTACGGTACCATTGGTAGGTGGGGGCCGGGACCCCCATGGCAGCACACTGCAGCTGTAGCGGCTTCCCCACCTCCACTCTCTGCTCGGTGGGGTTGAGGACGATGACCGGTTCTCCTCGCCAGAGCCGAGGCGGCAGTCCTGTGAAGCAGCGACACAGAATTGGTCCTCCCTCCCCAAGGCCAGAAAACAACGGTGATTCCCCCCACCCCCAGTAGAGGACTCTGCACATAATGCCAGAAAAGTGAGCTTTTTCCACCCGCACCACGAGATGCCATCCCACAGGACCTCACAGCTGCGCCTTTCTGCTCTGGAAGCAGGGAATCCTTGAGAGCAACACCCACAATAATAAACAACATGCCAAAGCCCTGCCTCTGGCTTCCCAGATGTGATGCTTGCCCTTTCCTGCCAAGGGCGCAGTCAACCTGCTGAGGTCAACCACACCCAGAGTTACTTTTGCTCAGCTTTGAAATAGCCAGATCGCCTCTTCCAGTCCCTCTGCCCAACGCAAACAGGCAAACACCTGGTATAACTCTGGGAAACACACGGCAAGAGATCAGCAGGAGGAGCAGGTACACACAGCCGGTGTTATTGGGATGATGACAGAGACCTGAAGCATCCAGAGGATGGAAGCAGACACCTGGCTTAGACCTGCACGCTCACGTTGCTGGAGCAATCCTTCTGGATTGCGATTTTCGAGCTGCAAGGTCACAGTGCCCCAGGAACTGCACAGGATCACTGTTCCAAGGGTGGGCAAAGCATAAAATATAGAAAAGATAGAAGATACGCTCGCACCTCTGGCGACACACTGATGGACCTCCACCTTCACCCAGTCGGAGAAGACAGCATTCCTGTGGAGGTCATTGATTCTGCACGTGTAGAGTTGGGTCTGCTGTGCAGTGATGGGCAAATCTTGCTTGGTGGCACCAGGGATCTGGCGGCAGACAGACTAAAGGGAAAACACAGGCAGTGGGCAGCAAATCCCGCTCACTGCTGGTAGTAGAAGGCACCAGCAAGCCCTTCGCAGGAGCAGGAAAAGTGGAAGTCCCTGGTTTCCTTCCCTCCTCCAGCCACAGGGACGCAGGAGAAGGAGCTTCTCCGTTGCATGCCCCTTTCCAGCATCTGCAGAAGCCCTTGACGTGCACACACATCCTATCCCCGGCTCCTTCGAGCCTCCTGCCTCCCACCAGGTCTGTCCGCGGAGGGCCAGCTCCATTGCCGTGGCCAGGGCCACCTCTGCCCCCACCCTTACCTGGTGCTGACAGAACCACTGGTACTGCAGCGACGTGCGTCCCTCGGCTCTGCACCGCAGGCTGAAGGAATACCCCACGGGGACGGAGACGGAGACCGGCTGCTCGGTGATCGCAATGGCTGCGGGGGAACAGGACAGGGAGATGGAAACAAGCTAGTGGGAGCAGTCCAGGGGCTCGCTCCCAGCCGGTGGCTGGTGGCCGGGCACACTGGGCTGCAAGAGGGGGTCCCCGTCACCCATCCCAGGGGTAGATTTGGAACAACAGGGACGTTGGCCCTCCCTGCCCAGGGGATGCCACGGGGCTTGTGGGGTGGTCCCACGGGGCCCAGCGGCGGCGGGGGATGGCCCAGGCCCGGCTGCCCCCCGGCCCCCCCGGCGGCCTCTCACCTTCCTGCATCGCTTCGCCGGCGGCTCCTCCCCGGCCTCGGCGGCCGCCGGCCGGGCCCGCGGCGGCTCCTCTGCGAGGGCAGCGGCAGCAGCACCTGGGGCGGGCGGGACGGCAGCGCCCGGAGCTGGAGGGGCGGCTCGGGCCCGTGCGGCGAGCGGGCAAGGCAGCCGCCGGGGCCGGCTGGGCCGGGCCGCGGGTCGCCGGGTCGCGGCCCCGCCGTGCCCCGCCGCCCGGGGAAGGCCCCGCCGGCCCCGCACTTCCGCGCCGCCGGGCCCGCCCCGCTCCCACGGCCCGACCGCGCGGGGCGGGACGGACGGCGCCGGGGCTGGACCGGCACTGCCCGGGACGGGACGGGACGGCCCGCTCCGAGGGGTCGCGGCAGGAGGCGCCTCTCGCTCGGGTACCAAAGCCCCCGTGCCTCCCCTGCCCACGGGTGACCTCGCCGCCGCCCCCACGGGTGTCCTCGCCCCCATCCCCATGGGTGTCCTCGCCCCCATCCCCATGGATATCCTTCCCCACACCCCCACAGGTCTCCTCACCCCGCTCCTCATGGATGTCCTCACCTCCCACCCCACAGGTGTCCTCGCCCCCGTCCCCACGGCTGTCCTCACCTCATCCCCACCACCACCCTTGCTCTCATCCCCGCGGCCGCCCTCCCCTCTGCCCTCGCACCCCACGGCCACCCTCACCTCTCTCCCGGGGGCCGCAGCCCCAAGGCTCATGGTGGAGCCACAGCTGTGCTGCCTCCGCTCCGCCTGGCGGGCAGAAACCCCGCTGGGCTGCTTCCTCCGAGAAATCCCCGCCGGCTGGGCCGGGCATCACGAGGGCCCGGGGGAAGTGGCGCTGGGCCAGCCCGCCCCGAGGTTGCACAAGCCCCTCCGGGATGTGGCGGAACTGGGACGGCCGGGGACAGCCTGCTCACCCAGGGGAAACGACGTGGCGGTGAGCGTCAGGACTCCTTCCCACCATGCCGTGACTTTCATTTACAAAGTTAGGGTGAGTAAGGTCAGACTCATTCAACCTAAACTCGTCACCTTTCCAGAGATGGGAGGACCATTTGGAAAAGAGCTGGAGGTCTGTGACATGGCAAATGGAGAGGATGGAGGGTGAACTGGGAGCAATTGGTTGTCGTTCTCAAAGAGCTTTGCTCTGAAGTGACTGGACAGGGAGTGTGACACAAAGCCAATGGAGATGTGCTCAGGACTTGGGGGTTCCCACTGACAGGTTCCCAGCCCCAGGGCAGACAAATTCGCACCAGCCTGGCTTCTCCCCAAGCCAATGGTCCTGGGCAGCAGGTTCCTGTGGTGCCAGGAGTGATGGGCACCAGGACTTCAGCATGAAGGTGACTACAAACCATCTGGAGAAGAAGCTGCAGGAGAGACCCTTGCTCTCCTGCTGATATTTCTCCCCCCTTGGGGCTGCAGCAGTGGTTTACACAATAGCGATGATGGGGGTTGACCAAGGAAGAGCAAGAGCACCAGGGATGTCTCTCCCAAGTGCCTTCAGTGGCAGCATGGAAGGGTGCAGGCAGGTCTCTGGGTGGCTGAGAGCAGTCATGGATCACCTCTACAGGGTTCCCCAGGGAACCCGGGGCAGAGCTGAGCCATTCCATAGGGTTCAGAGGGACCAAAAAAGGCCAAGGGATGTGTCTTCTACCTGCTCTTATATGGGATGGGGAAGAGGATGCTAGGAAAAAGCCAAACCCAACAAATTGGTGGGTGGAGGAAGGATTTTCTCCCCCCACACCCTTTCCTCTGTGCAGGATGGGACAGTCAGGCTGCGCTCCTGCAAAGGCAGGAAAACATGCTACACCCTGTCCATAGATCTGATCCAGAGCAATCCCTGCTCCTACAGGGACTGGTCCTTTCCTTTCCTGGATACAGGGAAGGCGATGCTTAGCACAGACTCGTAGGACCTTTCTTTGTGCTCATCTCCCCAGCTGCCTCTGAGACCACACAGACCCTCCTTTTTCTGAATTCTTAGGGGGGCCAGACAAGCATTTGGAAATATACCCTTGAAGGTTTAAAATAAACATATTAATGGATTGCAAATGAAGGTTCCAGCTGAATATGTGCCAGTAGCCCTGTGTCATGCCTGTGAAGCCGAGTTATTTAAAATGCAGTGCAGGTAGCTAATAAAAATGATCATTAAGTTAACCCCAGAACTTTCCCGGAGCTAAAGATGACACTTCTGGTTGATGCAGTGTCTCTTCAAACAGCTGGAGGTTGCTGTGTTCCCCACAGACTGCTTCTCTGGGCTTCAGAGAGAGCATCCTCCATCAAATACCTCCACAAAAAGCCGCTCATGCTTGTCCTCTGTAAGAGCCCGGCCCTGTCAGATTCTGCATGAATATTTGGTGAAGAATCAGGGCTGAGAGCTTGTTGACATCACGCTGGAGAGCAGGAAGAAGCCGGTGATTTCAGAAAGGGAGGAACCTACGGGTGTGCGTGCAGGCGGGGAAAGGGAAGGATATATTGTGTGAGAGGAGTGAGAAAACATCTGTGGCTCTCGCTGTGAGTCAGCGCTGGATTTGCAGGCAGAGGAGGAAAGCTTTGCTAACAAGGATTGAAGCCTTGTGGCTGACTGGCTTAGGCTTCAAAAGCTAAATGGCGAGGGAGCGTGTTTCCAAATGGAGACGGGAGCAGGGGGCACTGTCACTCTCTGGGAACAAAATGACGGGAGAGCAGATGCTGTAAGAGGAAGCTCTGTCTCAGCAGGGTGATGGGCACAAGAACCATTCAGAGCCTGAAAGGGCAGGAAAAAATCCATCCAGTGTGTGTCTGGGGGGCAGATCAAACACCACAGCAGGCTTCGTCTCACCACAGCCGGGCTAAATCTGCGCTCGCCATCCAGGTTTCCCCCTGCTGCCTGGGTGAGGCACAGACCCACGGTATGACTGGGGTGGGAAGGGAGCTCTGGAGGTCTCTGGTCCAGCCCCCGCTCTGACCCAGACGTTGATCTGCTCCTTGTCCCATTCACAGTCTTCCAGGATGGAGATCGCCCACCACTGTGGGACCCTGTTGTACTGTTTCATCCCCTCACAGGGCAATTTCTTTTCCTAACATCTAATCAGAACTTTCCTCCTTGCCACTTGCATTTGTTCCCTTTCAGACTACCCTTCTGCACCCCTGGGAAGGGGCTGGCTCTGTCTGGTGTGCACCCTCCCGTGAGGTAGTTGAAGGAAACAAGGAGGTCTCCATTTAGCCCTCCCCTGAAGGCTTAAACCCAGTTTCTCTTGTCCTCTCCTCCTATGTCATGTTCCTGAGCTCCCTTAATCATCGTGGTGGCCTTCACTGGACTCACTCCAGTGTATCAGTGTCTTTCCTGTATTTGGGAGCCTGAAATCACAGTTCCAGGCCCAACACAGAGACTCGCCTGTCCTGGACACCCTTCTCAAGACGGTCTGGGCTCTCTTCTCTCAGACCAACACCCCAAAGAGGTAGGGCTCATGGTGATAGGATGGTAAAATAACGCGTAATTCATATGCTGGGACTTGAATTCAGGTTGCCTGAAACTGTAGGGCCTGAAAGTCCTCTTCCTTTCAGAGAAAGAGACGGGAGCAGGAGAATGCCACCTCGCGTCCTCCCAGCCTAGCATCCTGCCTCCCACATGTGGGCAGCAGCCAGGGCACAGCAAAGGGTGTGAGATCGAGGCATGCACACAGAGAATATTCTTTTGTAGCTCAGAGACTTGTTGAACCAAAGATAGTAACTTTGTACAGCTAATTTCATTTGATGCCCCCTGGTCTTGTTCTTCTCGTCCAAGTATCCTCTCTGGTATCACAAACTATTTACATGCCCAATAGTGTAATCACCTGCCACGGTGGCCTGCAAAAAGCAAATAAACTCCAATACCTACTCCTGAGATGACAGAAATCTCCTTCCAAAACATTGCTCAAATGCGAGACTGCCCTGGGATCTGAGCTGAGAAAAGCATTTCACTGGGCCTCGAGTGGAAGAACTACAAGCCTGATCATGCCACTGTCAACCAACTGGATAAATCCAGATTTGGAACGGTTAGGACCACATCATAACTACTGCAACCACAGAAACCAAATTGTTGACCCAGTATACACTGACTCTGACAGGTCAACAGAACCCAAGAAACTTTATATGAAAGTAGAACTTACTTGGGGGTCCTGGCTTTGGATCTGGTGGTGTCTGCAAGCACCGCTCCACTAGATTGCATGGTCAAATACCCGCCAGTCACCGCCTCTCCCTGCAAACTTCTCCCCAAAGCCCTGGTCCACAGGTGTCACTGCCCTCCCATATGCCTGAGCATGGACATTTGCCGGGCTTGGCAATTCTTTTGTCGGACACCAGTTTCTCCGCCTGCAGATCTGTCTCAGTTTGTTACCACCCCTTCCATTTGGACCGGGTTTGATATACCAGTGACAAGAACAGCTTAGGTGAAGGCTGTGTGGGTGTCGGCACATCCCTGTGCCCGTGCATGGGTGGTGCACACACCCTGTGTTTCTGCGCATGCCCCCGTGCCGGTACAGGTGATGCACACACTCTGTATGTCCCTATCCAAAGCCACCTTCCAAATCACTGTGTGTGCCGGGGAAGAGGAATCCGGGCTGTCCTGCACCAAGTAACCCAGGCGGCCACCACCTGCCCCGCTGTTTGCTGCCACATTCGTTATCTCTCCTGCCCAGGGAGGACCAGCTCGCAGCCTGTTGTCTTTCCCAGTCTGGAGCAGCCATCTGCCATCATCTTCTCCACCATAGTCTTCCCACTTCTGCAGCAATCGCTGCTGTGCAGTCGTGGGCAGAGATCCGATCTGCAGCAAATCTGCTCCATCCGTCAATCCCGTGCCGGGGAGACACGGTGCCACCAGTGATGTGCCTGCAGCACACGATACAACAGCTTGACAGGCAAGACGAAGGTGGAACAAGAATAAATCCCATTTTATTGCGCATTATGTTTTCATTTGGTATTAAATCACTGCCGGTAATAGTTTGTGACATGTACCCGCCTTTTATAGCCCTCTTTTGTGCTGTTCTTTTCATGGAGACCAAATAAATAGCATCACGGATCTTCTCCCGGGCAAAACCCAGGCTGCCAAGGGGTGAATCCAACACGAGGAGGGGACCGCCATGACCGCACTGTGCAGTGCTGCCGGCCAGGCGAGAGCCTGGGGCCTGCGCGACACTGGGGGACGCTCGAGCTGATCCCGAGACACCTTCGAGGTGCGAGAAATCCCCCAAATCGAGCTGGGGGCGGGAGGTGGAGGTTATTACTAAAAAGAATAAAATACACTCTCTCCCAAAATGACGGAATCGAGCTGGCAGTGATGGAAAGAGGAGGAGGAGGATGGGCAGCAGGGCCATGGGGCAGCCCTGGTCCCGGGGAGGACAGGCCCCAGGCCCCGGGGCAGACTGGGCGGCCAGGCCCCGGGGGGTGGCCCGGCCCCGGGGGAGGCCCGGGCATCAGGGCCCCGGGGCAGAGTGGGCGGCCAGACCCCGGGAGGCCGGGCCCGGCCGGGCCTCACCACCGCGTCACGCCGCCGCCCCCGACTGACAGCGGCATGTGCGGGGCGGCTATAAATGCCGGCGGTGAGTGACAGGGCGGGCAGCGGCGGCGGGGGCAGCGGCAGCCGCAGCCCGGCCGCCGCCATGGGCTCGCCCCGCCGGGCCCTCGCCGGCCTCTCCGGGCGGGGAACGGGCAGCGTGGAGGGGGCGGAGGAGGCCGAGAGCGCGGCCTGGGCCTCCCGCCCCGACCGGCGGAGCTACCTGCTGGGCATCCGGCCCCAGAACAGGTGAGCGGGACGGGAAGGGGACGGGGCCGTTTCAGAGGCCGGTGGGGGGCCGGGCCGCGGGACGAGCTGTGTGGAGTGAAGCGGGAGCTGAGGGGGCTGGCGGCGTCCCAGGCGGTAAGGCAATACCGGGACGGAGGTGACGGCCCAGCTGGAAGCAGCATGGCCGCCTGGGCCTTTCCCTCCCTACACATATTCTGTGGGCTGGGAAAAGCCAAGCGGTGGCTTGGGCTCTCCATAATAGCTGGTTGCCCCTCGCTTCCTGGCAAAGGGCTGTGTTTTTGGAAGGGCGGGTGTGCTTGGCGTGCTGCGAAACGCAGGCGGACGCCGGCCCCTGCACTTCTCCCGTTAAATGGGGTACGGGCGCTGCCCTGACCTTCCTGCCTTCGCTGTGGTGACGCCGCCTTTGTTACCGACACCAGGCTCCCAGCAAGAGGCCCGCTGCGCCTGTGCCTTATCTCATTGCCAAAAAGGTATTTCTACAATGTAGATACGGGCCGAGCAGCAGTGAGAACGGCATTCCTGGGTCAGAAATGGCCTGAGGCAGGGGGTCTGCGGTAGGAATAAGGCTTTGTTTGCATGGGAGAAGGTATGATAAACATGTCAACTGAGACTGGCTGAGGTTAGCATATACAAAAACACAAGGCAACGTGCCAGCGAAGGCAAAGGTGTCAGTGATTGTGCTAGTGGTTCAAAAGAAAGCCTATAAATTACTTTGGATTCACTGGGAATGCTCTTCAGTCTGTAAGCTCTTGAGTGTGCCTCTTCTCTGTTGATGGTTTATAAATAATCCATTTTCAGTGTGTCAAGCTCTGATGCCTCAAAGAATCGGAGATTCATAAAAATAAATACAGGACCAAAAGAGATAAAGACATGCTGCTTGGAAGTCAGATGTTAAAAATGGGGTAATGCCAAAGTTAAGTTGCCTTAATTCAGTTCCTTTGTGCTGGTATCGTAGCGTGTGACCTGACTGCAGCCTCTCTGCGTGCCGTGGCATCTTCAGTACCAACAAATGCCCATACGGCGTCCACAGCCAAGCTGTGACCTGAGACCGTACCGTGCAAAGGAAAGCTGTAATTGAGTCTGATGACTCCATTCTGCGGATTACAAGTAGAGAGAGTCTTCAATAAATAAGATGTTGAGGTGTTTTGGTTGCCTATCGCTTGACTTTTATTCCCCCCGAGGGTGTTCAAATTGCAGCTTTAATCAGTTTAACCATAAAGGAGTGTTCACTGGTCCTGCAAACAGTACCTCCGGTGTTCCCAGCCAGCTTCCCCAAATTCCCAAAGCTTCCCTTAAGGCCGCTGGGGAGGGTGCAGAGCGACGTAGTTCTCACGTGCAGTGAACCTGGTGTCTTCTGCTGGGGTGGATGCTGTGGCTTGGGCACGGTAAATCCAGCCTGTGCCTGCAAAGCTCTGAGTCCCGAACACCTTGAACTTGTTGGGCAGCAGTGGGTGCACCCCAGCCTCCATCCAGGGGAGCCTGGTGCTTTTGCAGGTGAAGGGACACTGTACTGCCATGCTTAAATCTGCACTCAGGTTTGTTTTTTTTCAACACACTTATGTACTTGGTCGTCAAGGCCTATGGCAAGGTACTTTCTTTTTGCCCCTTAACTTCAGTGGCTGCCCCTTCTGTTGTAAGAAGCAGTGAATAAATATTCACTAAATAGCAAAACTGACCTTTCCCTGTGTTTGTGACATCTTCCAGTTTCTCTAATGAATTAGGGAGGAGGAATATAAAAGTCTTACTCCTTGCACAGCCCTGAGAGCGCCTACAAGTGTTGAGGACTTGTGCCAGGATGTGTGGAAACCGTGGTGTTGTCTGTGATGCAGGGCAAGGGCTTGAATGAAGTGGGGCTTTTTGTCCTGTAATTAAATAATGTATCATAACAATTCTGGAAAGCAAGTGAGTGGAATGGTGTAGGCAAGACGACTTTCAGAAAGCAATTATGAGTTTAATTAAATCCAGGAACATCTGGAGAGCTTGCCTGGGAGAACTTGAAAAGCAAGATGAGTGACATGCCTAACGGCAGATAACATTCAGCAGTTCTCTTCAAAGCAGAACGTATTTGAATTTGGTGGGTTTGGAGCTAACGAAAGTATGGGACAAGTGATGCAGACACAGAATTGTGGTGGGAGGCTGCTCTGGTGGTTAGAAAGCAAAATTGGATATTCTGATCCAAAGAAAGTGTGGGGTTTTTTTCAGGCTTCTCTGTTGCTGGCTTTATATGTATTTGTAGAGCGTGTTTAACCGAAATATTTGCCTGTTCTCTTTACCCACTCTTAAAGCAGTACAAAGTGTAGTGACGTGGCAGAGGTACTTACAGACATGGAAACATCTTTATGGAACTGAGGTTAGGAATCCTTACTTCTGGGTGAGGCATGAACATGTTTCACCTACACGACTGCATTTGTGAACCATGTAGAGAGTAGTCTGGATGGTCGTACCTGGTCTCCCTTGTCCTATAGGAGCAAAGGGATGTTGTGTAAATTGAAGGATACTAATTTAGAATCTGGTACATGCTTTTCTGGTTTTTTTCACTTGTAGAGTTTGTCAGAGGTGGTGGTGCAGGGGCCAAAAGAATAGAGGTGTTGAAAATAGCCCTAGAGAGAATGTCATCCCTTTATTAAACAGAGTATTCAGGATATTTACTTCTTGTGCTTTTAGGAACTGGTCTTTAGGAAGAATCTTCCCTGTGAGCTGATAGCTCACTGACAAGAGATTACTGGTTTTCCTTTGTCAGTCTTTTAATGTATACCTGATAACAGACAACGTGAGGAGCAGCTTATGGCCATGGTGACTTGCCTTCTGCCCCAGCAGCTGACAGGACTCTTTCATTTGGGGGTAGGTGGTGGTTTAAACAACTCTTAACAACTTGAATATAACTACTTCACAAAGTGAGAGGAGAATCTGTTGTTCCTGGCCATGGTCTGCCTTGGCTGAATTCATGGGCCACAACTTCAAGACGTCTCTTTAGGTGTCCTTTTTGTAAGAACTAGCAGATTCTGTAGAATTACTTGTGCAGAGAGATGCAATTTCTTGTGCAATCTTATGGCAGGGGCTTCATCTGAGACCTAGGCAAACTCCTCTGTTGGAAGTGATCTGCACCTCTTGTCTAATGCAGATGTCTGCTCCTCAGTCTCGTTACAGCATTGCCTCCTCGCTTAAATATCTTTCTACTGTCATAGCTTCATCATATGCAGATATTTTTAGAGTATGGTGACGTTGCCTCTGATCTTTTCTTGGACGGGCGTCTCTGGTTGTGGTGGCAGTTGAGCTCAGGAGAGTGCCTTGCCACCTGGCTTTTCTGGCTAGAAACCATTCCCAATCTTGTACCTCTTGTTTTGCACATAATATCAAATGGAGGTGAAAGATCTGTTACTATAATAAAGTGAGCTGAAAACACAGGAGTGCTTGGTTCCTGAAAAGCATGTTTAGCTTGCTTAGTTCGGAGGAGTTCCCTCTCCAGCAGTTGGACATCCATAACTTCTTATGGGACCTTGACCTTACGGGGCAACGAGTGGTGTAAATCCCTGATTAGAAACCAGCTGTGGCATCTGGAGGATTTCAGTGTACCCATCTTATCGGTCAGAAGCATCCCAGACTCTGACAGGAGGGACTCTGACAGGAGGGACATCCAGGCAAAAGTGAAGGAATTGGTGGGTTCATCCCCGGGGTCTCTAGGGTAGAAGTGTCTCTTTTCCTGTTGGTGTAATTCTCTGCCCAGCGGTGCCTTGTTTGAGTGGGCACCTTACCGGTTGGGCACAGTGGGCACCAAGCTGCAGCTCTCAGCCACCTTTCTAAAGCCTCCTGTCCGTATCTCCTAGAAAGTCACATGGAGCTGAGTATGTAGGTTGGTGAGCCAGTAACCTAGGCTGGAAGATGAAGATGTGGAGCTGGACAAACAGTGCCCTTCAGGACCGCTGTTGAGATACAGAATATATCACATGTGTGAACTTTGCTCTTCTCTGGAAACCCCATAAATGGAGACGTTTCCCAGGCCTGGGATGCCAGCTGGTTGTGTGGAGGGGCGAGCGTGGTCTCCTCTCAACCAGGCGCCTCTTGTGCCACCGCAGAGATGGTTTCCAGGAGGCGGCATTGAAACCTGCTCTATCCTCACTCTGTTTCAGCACAGCGGGGAAGGTCTCGGGTGAATGAGGCTGTTATCTCACGCTGGCTCGGTCTCACACTTCACAGCATCGCCTGGTCCAAGAAGAGGAAGGCAGAAGAGCTGTTACGAACAGCTGTATTTTCACCTTGCTTCTTTTCTAACCCACACTCACAAAAAATCTTCTATGCGCAATGAGTTACCAGGAAGATGTCAGCTTCCCTAGGCGTCTTGTTGTCCAATATTTGCTTTGTTTGCTTTTGTCCTTTCTCATACCTTGATGTCTTTCAGCTAACTACCAGTTTGATTTGGACCGTAGAGGCAGCAGTAATTCAGAGCTAAAATACACAAATCTGTGCCACCTTCAGAGCGTTGGAGGGGCTGGTACAGGAACATGTAACTTAATTTATTGTTTTCCACCTTCTCTGTTAATGAAATCTAGCTCTAAATTGTTACATGCAAGTCTGTGTTCATCTCGGCTCAAAGTTAATTACCTGCAGAAAAAAATGCCATATTTCTCCAGCTCTGACATCGATTCGTTCCGTGACCTTGACAAGCAAAGACTCAATACATCCGTTTTCCAGTCTGTAAAATAACAATGTGTCTTGTACAGCTCCACAGCACTCACAGCTGCTTTATCACAGCATTGCTGATAATTACTGCCATGGTATATGAAGCACAAACACACTCGTTCTGTGTGTGCGTGAAGGGCTTGATAAGAAGCGGGACACATGGCAGGAAAGAAGCCTTAAGCATAACCATATGTACATGAAGGCTTCATTGTTGGCTTTTCAGTGTTGAAAAGGGTTGGTTTCCAACAGCTGAGAAGACGTTTGGAGAGGCTTGTGTTTGTCTCGAGTAGTGTTAACCTTGGAGGCAGAGAAGTTCATGTGAAATCTTATACTTGGAAGTCTGCATGTGCAAAACATGCCCAATAATGTCACGGGTCAGGGTGCCAGCGAGAGGGAGCGTCTTGTAGGGGATGGCCAGGGCCATCCCTCTGTCCTGCTCCCGGCATGGACGCGCTGCCCTGTTCCCCCTGGGCTCTTCTGAGCAGCTTTTCTGCAGTGCTCTTTCTGCCAAACCCTAACTCGGAGGTCTCAGGTTTGCTGTCATTGCCAGGTTTCACTGTTTACTTGCTGCACTGGAGAGCTTGCGTGGCTCCATTTTTGTGCTGTGGAAGAGCACTGAAATGTATTAATGACTGCTGCAGCTCAAGCAGATCAAGTCCATGCGCTTGTACATGCGAGGATGGAGCCCCTGTGAAGCCTCTTTCAGGGCATCCTGAGCTCTTGTCGACTTCCATATGAGGACACGAGCTGGAACGAGAAGGATTTGTTTATCTCTGTAAGAAGAAATACAGAAAGAGGAGAATTTCATGTGGTGATTGCATGAGAGGGCTTAGAAAAGGTGCTAGATCTAAAATCTATGTTTTTCAAGCAGTTAACTTTTCAGTGCCAGTGGGGTAGTGTACCAGCCTAGGCCATCGACTTGCGCGATGTTTGTAGTGATTAAAAAAAGTGAGTGTGATTGACAGTTCTGCCTCCTGCCCTTGCAGCAAGACTGAAATTTGGCAAGCGCATGAAAAATGGGGAAGACTGTCTTCACTTCTGGAGAAAATTATGAGTAGTTGAAGGGCTAAAACCTTTAAGTAGATGATAAACGTCTGAAGGAGTTTGAAAGCCTCTGATGAAGTGGAACTTGAAGAACAGAGGCTGGTAGAAGGGACATAACAGAGGGGTATAATTCTCACAGCCCAGTGCAACAGCGGGTAATAACTAAACCTGTATTTTCAGGGCTAGCTTTTAACAAGCTGTGCTGTGCTGCATGGACGTGAGACACCTGAGAAGGCTTCCTCCCACCCACGCTGCACATGCCTGGAGCAGATCTCTCTGAGCTCCCCTTCTCCAGTAGAGAGAAACCAGCACCTTTAGACCTTGATTTGCCTGCTTTAGATGTGTTCCTCAGGATAAGACAAGCGTTTGCCTTCATCCAGTGACTATAATGGCTCCTGGCTTGCTCGGGGGGAGACACATCCGCTGCCAGCGCTGCATATCGTTAGCAGAGTCCTTAGCTGTGTGCACTAACAAGTCTCTGGAGAGCTGGGGACGCAGGCAATCCGGTCCCAAAGCGTATCAGGGCGTGCTGGGGCATCTGTCGTGCCTTGCTCGGGAGTCCCGTGTTTGCGAGTGGGTAGGTTTGGTTTGGAGTCTGATGCAGTTACGCCGTTGCAGCTCTGCGTGGCTGTGCTGTGAGCGTAATGAAAATGAAGTGAAATGCCAGCTGCCTGCAGGCAGGGCTGTTCTGGCTGAAACACTCAGAATTTGATCTTGCTCTCTCTGGGCTTAGTCTGAAAAGCAAATTTTGCTTGGTTCCTTAGCATATAGAGGTTAAACTTTAGTTAACATGTGGATCTTTGTGGTGATGCCCTTTTTCTTTTGATAATATCATGGCTCCTCAAGAGACCCTCAGACCAGTATTCAGCACTGTGTTTCAGGATGTGCAGTGAATAAAGCCCAGGTTGTGTGCTCAACACTGGGGATAAAAAAAACAGCACTGACAACGCTCACTGTTTGATCACATTCAGGAGCACAAGGGGTTTGTGGCACAGGCACCCTTCATTCTGACGCTTGCTATTTGGGTGATTTTTCTTTACGTCCAAGCCAAGACACCTTCCCCTTTGTCTTATGCAAGAAAGCATGATTAAAACTGCACTTCTGACTATGCTGGCATTCTCCAGCAAGTGGTTTAGGATCTTCCCCGCTGGCTCCTCAAGCGATGCCAGGTCCTTTGTATTCCTGGAGGCTAAAAGGTCGTCTTTCCCTTGCAGTGGTATGCAAAAAGTTTTTGGGCTCATTTACTGTTGGAAAGCTGGTGGCTGAGACTAGGTAAGCCTGTGAGTTGTGTCTGCAGCCAGACAGAGGTGGCTGGGGGCACCCAGAGTCCCTGGGGGCTCCTCCCCTGGGATGGCTGGGCTTGGGAGGGTTGTGGGAGGAAGGAGGTCAGCGGAGGGCGAAAGCAGCTGGAGGTGCATTCAAAGCTCTCTAAGGTGGGAGATGAGGACAAGGTGACGTGCTGGTCAGTAAGGCAGGTAACATAAAGGCATGCCTTGTACTGCTGGAGAGGACTTGGGGCTCAAAGGGATGCCCCAGGTGGTGGGGCTCAGCTGGAAAGACAAAGTTCCTCTATGCCTTCTCCCATGGGCCAGCACAGTGCATGCAAGATGGACTGGGTGGCTGATCTTCAGCCTGTTACGGTTAGTGTTTGATTTATCCAGCTGGATAACGCCTGACCTGCTCATCCTCTGGCTGCGTGAACAGCAGTTGGCACCGGGGAGGGATCAGGATCGTGTGGCTGGGGGTGGAGAGGGTGAAGCTGCTGCCAAAAGGGCAAGTGTCACCCATGTTTGTTGGGTTAAAACTACTCCTGAGTGGCTGTCCAAAACTTCTTCTGTCTTTGCTCCCCTGATCTGAAGGAGTCAGTGAGCTCTTCGGAGTGCTGTGGGGTTTTTTCCCAATGAAAATGTGCAATTATTTGTGTGAAGTGTCTACTTTTTTACTTAGTATTTGCACGGAGGTTCTGCTTCCACAGGTGGAAGTGCTATAAGGTTGGCAGGAGCCGTTTTCAGAGACCCTCTGTGGTCATTTTTAGGGCCAGACTTGAAGTCCTGCTTGGGACTGGGACTCGCGCAGAGCCCGAATTGGTCATTTGGGTGGGAGACCTGAAGAGGTACAGCTGTCTTGGTTCTTCGTGCTGCTTTCTGTAGCATCATCATAAAGCCCTGAAGGCCGGCTGTTCAACGGTGGTCTTCAGTGCATGAGGCTGGGAAGGTTTGGTCTGTCTGCACGTGGGCGTCTGACTTGGTACATCCCAGAGGGGATGTCTGTGCTGTATGGTGAGGTTGTTGCAGAGGCACAACTGGCATGTGTCTCGATGTGATGAAAGCACTGAGCTTACACGCTGTTGCCTAGTTGGTAGCTAGTCAGTTTTGGGCTTTTGATTGCCATGTGGGTGAGACAAGGGCCTGAGGAACTGCTCCTGACTGCTGCAGGTCAATGTTGAGGGCTTTTTTCCTACAGCCTGCAAGGGGCCACTGCCACAGTATGGCAATGTGGCCTTTTGGCTAGCACATGGGTCCTTGAAGACACTCCTTCAGGAGAGCTGGTGGCCACTGGTAAGTAGCTCATCTGGGTGTCCTTTCTGTAGGACTTGGGTGTTTGGTTGTTTTTTTTTTCCTCCTGAATTGGTTAATGTTATAACATGTTCCTGCAAAGAAAGCAAACCCTGTAGCTTCTCGTCTGCTTCTTTTATTTTAGTTTAGTTTTTTTTTTGCCAGACCTTAGTGATTTGGTTGTCAAGCTGGAAAGCAGTGTATAGTGACCAGAGAGTTTTCAGCCTCTCCAAAGAGCTGTCCTTTGAAGCACAGAGGGGGACCAGCTCAGGCTACCCTCTTGCCAGCGAAGAAGTGGGCTTGTGGCGGTCTGTACTCCTACCTGCCCTTTAATCCAACATCTCCCGGGGTGGAGCTGCCTGCTTTGAGCACAACGCTGCGGATGGTGCATGGAAGGCTCAGGTGCTGCTTCTTAGAAACCTACTTGTACAAATGTTCTTACACTTATTCTCTGCGGTTAACGACCATTTCATTTTTACAGCCTTTGATTTCAATTGATAACGTGGCTTGCTCGTCCTGGCAGTCAGCCTGAGTAAGGCAGCTGTACCTTCTTTTAATAGGAACTCTGACCTGTGCAAAACGACTCATCATTAATACGTCTCTGTAACGGTTTGTTTATTTCGGCTCCTTTCCATGCTTCTCTGTCTAATGGTTTTTATGCTGTTTTTTGCTTAGCTTATCAAGCAGCAGATTCTCTCCCTCCAGTTTAGGAAGGTAAAACTACGTTGCATTAAACTGCTCTGACCAAACACTGTGCTGAATCTGACTGCACATGATTAATCTGTAATGCTTTGGTACTAATTAATTAGTAGAGAGCCCTGAAGTGATCTAACAGCCTCATTCTGCATGATTGGATCCCTACTGCTTGCTTGAACTTCAGACAGCAAAGTGAATGTTCATCGTAATTCCTGTGTTAAGGTGCAAGAAATATTCCTCTTTCTTAGCCAAAGGATGGGTGTTCAGCTACTTCTTGATATTAAAGTGAGACTTCCATACAGAGACCTTTTAAATTAGATATGCCTACCTGTTTCTACTTTCAAAGAATAAATTCTTGTCTCCCCCTGCCATCCTGTGCTTTCTCGTGAAAGTCCTCATTCATTTGAACTCTGCCCTGAAGTGCACTCCTACCATTGTGCTTTGCCTTTGGCAAAATAGCATGTTTGGAAATCAGTTGGCGTTCCTGGTTTGCTGCAGAAGCAAGTATATAATAACTGTGGCGGGAAAGGCCCCTCCAGAACACCCCTGTAGCTGGGGGATTGCTAAACAAAGTCAGGAAAAGAAGGCCATGAAGAAGAGGAATAGGCTTCTCCAGTCTCCTTTTCCTGCAGACTGCTTTTGTATGGAAATCCCTCTTTAATGTAAAAAGGCTACTGAATTGCCAGTGTCGTCTTCCTAGGCTCCAGGGCTTTTTCTGCAACAAGGATGCAGCTTCAGGAAGGCCCGGGGGAAGAGCGGCTGCCGCTTTGTGTTGGATTTCTTGAATGCTCTGAATTACTGGTTTAGAAAGCAATTTGGATTGGACGAGTCTGGCTGCAGCTGGAGTGAGTCAGCTGAGAGCCCCACAGTGCTGCAGCCTCTAACCCCCCCTGTGATTAATACAATGGTTTCTTTGAAAGACTAAACAGACCTTCCAGGGCTCCCTGGCGAGTGCACATTGGGCAAGTCTCCTCTGATTCATCTGCCATGCCCGTGGAGCCCCCAGCTTCGGGTGACACTGCTTTCCTAAACCATTCAGTAGCCTTTGCTGTATTTCACCTGACCGTGGGGTTTGCACTGAATGGACCAGACTTATTCCTGGTGCTGCCTGCTGGTAGCGGCGGCGTGGTACTGGGATTAAACTTGGTCCCGAGTGTCACTATGTGTGTGCGCATCACTTTTTTTTAAGACGCTGATCCGGTTGCTGGGGTATGAAACGTTTGTTGATGCTTGGGAAGTGCCTTATGTGGATCTAAAAGGCATTTACTGGTCTAGGGCTGGGGGTCTGTACTGAAGGGGCTATCAACACCCCACCAGTAACTGCCTTGGTACTGGACTGTCTGCCTTGCTCTTTAGAAATAGGAGGTTTTGCTCCTGGGGTTGGAGTATGGAAAGGTCTCTCTGTTTTTGAAGGAGCTGTTGGCTCCCACAGCCCTTTCCTGGCCCTGCGGTTGGGTCAAGAGTTGCTTGCCAGGGCCAGTCTCCTGGGGACCATTGATCTCTGCAGAAAAGAGTCTAAGCTGTGGCATCTGGCTTTTTATCCCATCCCACATATGTGTTGGGTATAGACAGTGCTTATAACCCTTGCTCAGTAGATGAGTCAAACTTGCAAGAGCCCTAGCTGCCCCTGTCCTGGACCCTTACCCAACACAAAGTGCCTGGGAGCTGGGTGAGGCTCCCTCTGCATTCCAGTTGCTTGTTGCTCAGGGATTTGTCTCCCAGCATCTCTCACAAACCCATTCTAGCAGGAAGCCAGAGTGAAAATGACAGCACTGCAGCCTCCAGGTAAGTGTTCTGGGTGGATGAAACAGGCAGTTGCTGTGGCTGGATCCATCTTGGCACCTTTAGCCGTGCGTGCAGTTCACTCCCTGCTGCAGAGCCCCTCAGTGCACCTCATCTTGCTGGGTTCGTGCTAAATGTGTTTTGATATTTTTTCTTTTTTCTTTTTTTCCTGAAAGAGTCTGCTTCCTCAGCAGGTAGAGCATGAGTAGCAGCAGTACCAGCATCCTGCCTGCAAGCCGGGGGCTGCTTGTGAGGCTGGGGTCCCCCTTGTGGAGCCCTCACCACGTGCTATGAGCCCTTCTGCTCGTGGTGGAGCTGTGTCAGGAATGGTCTGGGGGTTTGTTCCACCTCTTGCATGTCTCTAGAAGCTGATCACTTGTTTAAGGAATGTCTTTCACTGCTGAAAACTATATAAGTAAAGCTGCCAGCTACCGATTCTCTTGCAATATTTGCTGTTTCTCCTAAGATCCTTGCGCTTGAGACCTTGGGGTCCTCTCTCCTCAAGGAAACGTGTAGTGCTTTAATTGCAGAGGGCAAAATGAAAGAAGCTCTTCTGTTCTGAGAGCCCCAGAGCACTATCCAAATGAAGGCCCAACTTGGAATTAATCCTTTTCCTTTATTTAAGAAAGCCTAGGTCGTCTGGGGCCCCTCTTGGTGATGTTCTAACAGGGTTGGCAGTGCTGTACAAATACACGGATTTAGTGCTTAAATGACTGGAGAATCTAAGGTCCATTTTTATAAGCTTCACAGATTGCGCTGACTGTTTGGGTAGTTCTGTCTGTTTGGGTGTCCCAGCCTGAACTTTGGGGCTAGTGCCTCAACTCCTGGAGCAGGTAGTGTGAGAGGTGAGACAGGGAATGGGTGTCAGCTTCACATATGGTTCCTGAGCGCAGAAAGCTGCAAGCCAGGCTCAAGGCCTCCTTCAGCGATCTGCAGTACACAGCTTTTCTTAATTCAAAGCTTTCAAAGAGGGCTGTTGTCTTTAGGAGACGTGTTCAATTCATACTTGGCCTGAAATTACAATGTGAAGTCTTCACAAATAAAGTAAAATCCTGGTGAACAGAGCAACACTTGAAACACTGATGGTGCAGCCCTGGGAATGTGAAGCTGACTTTGTTTGGGTCTTTCTGGCCCACCCAAGAAATGTTCCCGTGTAATCAAGAACTAAAATGGTTCTTGACATTCATTACCCCAATAGCCATAAGGGCTAAGACAAAGGGAACGTCTCCCAAATGACACTTTAAGTGGGCAGAATCATTTTAGGAGTGAAAAAATAGTCAAATACCCTGACAGTGGACTAGACTTGTGAACAACTTAGTGTAGGGACGATGGGAGGGAAGGAGGGCATTTACAAGAAGAACGCAGGCTTCTGAGACGAGATAGGAAGGGGACCCTTTGATTTTTCTAGTACTTTGTTCTCTAAGAAATGCTTCTTGAATCTTCCAGGAGCACCTTCTGCGCAATCATTTCTCAGCTGACGGAGGAAACCCAGCCACTATTTGAAACCACTATCAAATCCCGTTCTGTGTCCGAGGACTCTGATGCTAAATTCACGTGCATAGTGACAGGTAACAGTGTCTTCAGTGAATAACCTGGCCCTGCCTCACTTGCTGGACTCCTGCTAGTTAAACTCCAGAGCAGGTGATAACAAGGCAACACATTAACAAGTCCACTGTTGTCAGACTGCCAAGTAGAGATTCAGCAATTGCATGATGATTTCAGCTTTAATTTAAGGGGAGGGGGGTAACCACCGGAAATAGTTAAGAGGCAAAGGCATAACCTAACATCTCAAACAAGGCAAATTACAGACCAGAAAATGGATTATGCTGGTTACTGCTTGTGCCAGCTACATTTTGTTGTCCTAATCTCTGCTAATCCCGGACTCCGTAACTCAGGAACGTGCAGTTTTGAAGACTAAGGCTGTCATGCTGGAGCCAGCTCTGGCTCTTTTTGCTGGCTGTAAATGGTTAGAGTGCAGCTGCATTTGCATCGGTGATAAACTTGTGTGTTTGTCAACGTCTGAAATAAAAGCCAGTTTCTGCCCAATGAGCTAAAATCTAACCTTGGGCAGGAAGGGGTTAGGCCAAGAAGAGAAGGGGGAGGCTGAAGAGGAGGGTTGGTGCAAAGGCATTGTTGTGATGTGGTATGGCATTGGTGCATTGCTGTAAAGGCAAGGGGCTCCTTTGCTGATGAGCTTTTGTCCTTTAAATACAGAGACTCTAAAACTGTAATTTTTCCATTATGTACTTGTTTACAACTCTGATCCTTCCTGATGTTGCACATGTTGTTTATTCTGACAGGCTACTCAGTGAGAGACATTATGCAAGCTTGTAAGTTTTGGAAGGAGGAGAGTATCTGCAGTGAGCCCCTTAGCCACAAGGACCAAGGCTTTCCTAAGAGTTAGGAAATCTAGTTTGCCATTAGGAACATGCTGTGCACCAGGAAACACAGACTGAGCCCTTCTGAGAGCTACCGGCATCGAACCTGGCTCTTCTCATATGGATTAATTTGTTTTACAGGTCTGACTTTCGGAACTTGCGGGGGTGCAACTGCTATGTTGATTTTATTGATGCTTAACTTCCTAGCAGCTCACTTTTGCCCAAGAAGCAGGACGTGGGCTGCTAGGGAGATACCTCCAAGCCATGCCCCTCAGTGGTTCATTAGGAGACCTTTCCCAATTCAAATTTTCTAAAGGCAAAAGCTTGACCTATTGTGCGGTAGCATGGAGCTCAGCATTCTGCAAGCCAGGAGACATTGTGCAGGAGACATGCTGCCAAGGAATAACCTCCTCTGCTTTACCAAAATCAAAAGTATCAACATGTACAGACAGATCCAGTCTTTGTCCGGTTTGTAGCCCTCCCTGCAGGCCACGCTTGCTCTTGGTAGGCAGGATGTTGCCTCCAGTTTTGGATGACCTGCTAGTGCTGTGTAGCACAACCTGATGTATTACGAGTTGAAGACTTGACCTGATACCAGTCTTTTTCCTGCATTTGAGTAGAAAATGTGTCAAATCTTCGGCACGTAGCCTATCGCAGTATTTTCATACCTGGTAAACTAGACTGGGGGATGTCTTTATGCACTTAAGTTAATAAACCTACAAAATTAGGAATTTTCATGGAAACATCCTTAAAAGCAGCCTGGGCCACCGATGCCATGTGGTCATCTCTTGCATGTGGCCCTGTGGACTGCTTTAGGAGGTCAGGATCTCTTTGGGAGAGGGGGGCACGAGGTGGAAAGCAAACTCTGACTGCAAGGTCTGGTCAGTAGTTCAGATATCTCCCCCTGCCATGATGTTTACATCCAATGGGAGAAAGGAAGTGGTGGTTACATCCCTGGCTGGTGACCAGAGTGGAACCAGCTCAGTTCCACTGCTGTGGCTGGAGTCCAGGGACACTTTGGTTCATAGACGTGCAGGAGGCAAAGGGCAGACAGTCAGCTGCTCCTGTTATGACTCCCAAGCCCCAAATACGGATACATGACCTACAATAACACCTTAATATTTTTTTTTCTGCTTCTTGACCAATAGTGAGAGTTATAGGGTGGTCCCACATCTGTGAATGCCAGTGACTTCCTAGGAAGGAAGCAAGATGCAAGTGTTTGAAGAGCCAGTCTCCAAAATGTGCTTGGTGGTGCAGGCAAGGAAAAAACAAGTGAGGCAGAGGCAGACTTCCTGATGCTCTTGGGTGGTTGCGCAAACACTCTTTTCCTCCTCTTGCCTAGTTCTGCCTGCTACCAATGTCCCTACTATGTCTGATTTGATTATATGGGGTCAAATCCTGCATCTGTTGTGACATGTTTTCTTTTTTAGATGAAACTAGTTCATCCTTTGTTCTCTAAGAGATGTGAAAAAGGGAATGAGGACATTCCCATTTTCACTGCAGTTTCTTGCAGAGCAGAGCATACTCTGCTTCTCTGCACCAAGCGATTTCCTTGGTGGGTCTGTCTGGACTTCAGGATCTCAAGGGTTATCACAGATCATTCCCAGTGAGTGGATATTGGTCTCTTCTCTTCAGAGAGTGGTCCTTATTGGAGGTGCTACTACAAGGCTTTCACACCTTTTCAGTCATTTCTGTATAGCGTTGGCTGGGAAGAAGAGATGTTGGCTGATGAAATGTGGGGGCTTGGATGAAGAGGCCCGGGTCTGTGACTGCTTGTTAGGGAATGCAACAGTACAGGTTGGGGGCTGCTGGAGAGCGGCTCTGTGGAGAAGGACCTGGGAGTCCTGGTGGACAACAGGATGACCATGAGCCAGCAATGTGCCATTGTGGCCAAGAAGGCCAATGGTCTCCTGGGGGATGGCCGCATCTGGAGCACTGGGTCCAGTTTTGGGCTCCCCAGATCCAGAAGGACAGGGAACTGCTGGAGAGAGTCCAGCAGAGGCTGTGGAGATGCTGAGGGGCTGGAGCATCTGTGTGCTGAGGAAAGGCTGAGAGCCCTGGGGCTGTTCAGCTGGAGAAGAGCAGGCTGAGAGGGGATCTCATCAACGCTCAGCAAGAGCTAAAGGGCAGGGGGCAAAAGGATGAGGCCACTCTTCTCAGTGGTGCCCAGGGACAGGACAAGGGGCAATGAGCACAAACTGGAACACGGGAAATTCCATCTCAACATGAGGAAAAACTTCTTTCCTTCGAGGGTGGCAGAGCCCTGTCAGAGGCTGCCCAGAGAGGTGGTGGAGTCTCCAGCTCTGGAGACGTTCCAAACCACCTGCATGCGTTCCTGTGCCACCTGCTCTGGGTGACCCTGCTCTGGCAGGGGGTTGGATGAGATGGTCTCTAGAGGACCCTTCCAAGCCCATCACCAGTCTGTGATTCTGTGAATGAGGCCAAGTGGGGGAGGTGATGACTGGATCTAGCCAAGGCCATCGTATGTCAGTACCAGGTATTGCCCACTGTTGGACGGCTGCCCCTTCAGCGCCATTTCAGCCCTCCTTGGGCAGGTTCAACCCCTTTGACCTGCCTACCCAAATCACCAGCTCAGGAGCTCAGTCCCATCACTCCCTTCATGGGTCAGTGCTTGTGCTGAAGAAGTGTCCAGCCTGGTACCTCTCCCATGCTACACAGTTGCTCTATATCAATGTGGACATCTGCACTGTGTTCAGTAGCATGTCCCTGGAGACGGTAGGAACAAAAGCAGTCTGGTTTTATCGTAGGGCTATGAAGGTAAAAGGGTTCTGCCCATGGCTTGGGGAAGAGAGTTGGGGTCAAGTGATTGGACAGTTGGGTGCTTAGTGGATGAGGACTTTAATAAGCATAAAGGAGTTCAACTTGTTGAATCCATGGTAGCCCTCTTAGGGAAGTGTTTGAAGGACCAGAGTAAAGTGCATGGATGAAAGATGTCTGGAGCAATGCAGGGGCTGTGAGAGGGGTGGATGGGTGGGTTTGGGGACAGGGTAGGGAGCACAAGAGCAGAGAGCAGGCTGGTGGGAGATGAGGATGCCTGGGTTTGGGGCAGCCAGGGCAAGAGACGGATGGAGAATGAGCACCGCTGGCAGGCCGGTGGCATGGGGAGCTCTTAGTGAGTATCTGTCCCTGCTGTGAGCATCACTGTAAGCCTCCTTCTCTTCAGGCAACGGGGAGGTATAAATTCATAAAGTCAGAAAGGATGAGATCTCACCATTACTTTTCCTCCCAAAAATGCCTGAAGCCCCCATTCCACATAGCTTGTGTAAGCTAGAAGTAGTAATAGTAGAAGTAGAAAGTAGTAGTAGAAACAGAAGGCCACGGAGATTATATGTAATTGTCCTAAACTCTTTCCACCTTCCCAGTTTTCAGAAGACTAACTCCCCCTTCTCACCCAGCCCAAAAAATATCACAAAACGTTTCTTTAGAATGTCTCTGGCTGATTTTGGGATACCTATTGCAAGAACTGTTTTGGATGAGGTCACTAAAGCTTGGAAGACTTCGTGGACTTTAACAGCTTTGAGAGGAAGAATGTTTGATCTAAACCTGGCGATCTCTCAAAAAAAAAAAATCCTTCCTCAGAAAAGTCTTCTGGGTCCTGCAGTGGCTGGCCATCACGCTGGAGCAATGCTGCGGGAAGACACACCTCCCAAAAACCTCTTGCTGGGCTCCAAGATGTGCAGTGGATGCCTGCCCTCCTCCCTAGGAACACCCGGCACAGCTCTGTCTGCGATTGCGGGGCACGCGCTGGTGGATACCGGCAAATCCCTCTTGGCACAAGCTGCACGGGGTTTCTGCGGGAGGAACAGGTTTCGGAAGGGCGAGTGCCTGATTTATGAATGGCTGCTCTGTCTTGCAATG
Source organism: Chroicocephalus ridibundus (assembly GCF_963924245.1). NCBI lineage: Eukaryota > Metazoa > Chordata > Aves > Charadriiformes > Laridae > Chroicocephalus > Chroicocephalus ridibundus. The sequence continues at coordinate 28,486,369 of NC_086292.1, forward strand.
CACTTATGCCAAGGGTGGCCATCCAGCACCCTGCAGCGTGGCAATGCCCACCCATGGAGCCCTGGACTCAGCCACCCCGTCCCAGTGGCACCCTTGGAACTGGCCCATCACAGCAGCCGGGCAAGCTGCGGATGTTGTGGCTGCAGGGGATGTTCCCGGAGTGGTGCCTGTCCCCCAGAGCAGGGGAAGGTATTTGGGCAGCCTGAGGATGGATGTCTGCAGTGTCAGCAGCAGTTCCCCTCCCCAGTGGAGCACAGGGCATGCCAGGGAGCCTTGTCCCTGTACAGGCGTCTCTCCATCCCCTGCTTGACTTTGGTTGCAGCCCCTGGGGAGGGAGGGATGGTGTTTGGGCAGGCAGCTGGGGCCACTGTTTCTGCGTGGGCCGGGGGGGAAGCCTTTCAGCGTGCCTCTGGTGCAGGTTTCCAGCCAGTGCTTGCTCTCTTTGGCTGCAACAGGGGCTGCTCCCTCATTGCTGCACTGGGCCATACGGCGGTGGCCCCTGGTAGGGAGCAGGTCGCCTCAAGGACACACTGCTACAGGTCCAAGGGAGTTTACAGGGGGAAAAGCCTTTCATTGAGGCACTGTGCAGCTATGGAAATTGCAGCTCTTTCCGGCAGATGTCAGCTGGGAATGGGAATCAGCTGCAGAGGCCACGGGGGGACATCACAGGGCTTCTCGGAAATGATATGCTTTGCAGTTCCCAGAATGAAGTGCTGTGATTGCTGTTTGCAGGCTATTATGAAAATCTACCTGCCAGCTCTGCTGCATTACAGACCTGAAGGTCTCGCCTGAAGGAGCAGCCCTTGGGAGGGGTAGGATTGCTCTGGGCAAACTGTGAGCTGTGTATGAAAATTGTTTTGTTCCTCATTCCTGGAGCAGAAAGAAACCGCCACAGGCTCGTTCAGCGCAGGGTCCTGCTGCCAAGTATGGTCAGTAGCTAATATTTATGGAAAATAGAAGCAGCAGCAGCATCGATCCCTGGTGATCCCATCACTGGGATACTCTTGTGGCCTCCCCCAGTTAGCAGCTTAGGGCTCATTCGCTTCAGCTGCAGGTATCTGAGGGCTTTGCACTTGAGCCAGGAACTGGTTTGGAGGGTGAGAGCAGCAGCATAGAGCAGAGTGTGGTGAGACAGGGACCGAAGGGGAGGATGGGGAGCCTCACACGAAGAGCTTCAGGAGAAAGTAATGACTTGGCTTCCTGCAGAAGAGGAGGAACGAGGCAATAACCAACAGAAAGCTAAAGCTGCTGGCAGCAGTGGGAGGGGAATGAGACAGGAAAGGATGTGAGAGACATCTGAGACCTGAGAGAGTACAGGCAGGGAGTATGGAGAGGGTAGATGCAGAAGCAACGCAGAGCTGGAGACCTCAGTGAAGAAGGGAAAGAGAAGAGAATAAGATCTGGGCTGTGGGGGTGTTTGGGCTATGGGGATGGCTGTTGTTCGTGGAGGAGAACAGCAAAGTAAAACTCTTCTGAGATTATTTCCTCAACCCTCTCTGGGGCAGCAGGCCAAGTCCCTTGAGGGGCCAGAGGACACGGGAGAGCCCCGACAAGCAACAGGATGGGGAGAGGGGCGCAGTGGAGGAGCAGATGCAGGTGGGGGGAACCAAGCGATACACGAGGAGGAGATTTGGCATGTGCTGCTTTTCTGATCAAAGGTATTATAAATCACCCAAAACCAGAGCAGATTCCCAGTGATGAGTCTTTGTTCCTGGTCTTTCGCTCCTGCTATGGGACCTTCATGGGAGCAGGCATAAGCTGGGCTCGGGCATTGCTACTGGCTGCCAGCATCCCTGGCAGCTGCAAGCAGGAGACTCCTCGCCCCGGAGATTGAAAGGGTCCTGGTCAGCCCTGAAGCCTGTGAGTTAGCAGCTGGGAAGTACCTGGGGTAGGTAGGTAGTGCCCTGTCCCTGCCCTCTCTCTATTCTGAGCCATTGGGTCTGGACGCTTTGGGTGTTCCTGGAGAGCCCCTGCTGGCCCTTGCCAGGGCCGTCCATGAGCGCTGACCCCTGCCTTCGGGGTGCTGGGGCCTGCTGAGGAGACCCTTGGGGGCTGGTGGAGGTGAGCAGCATTCCTTCACTTCGGCAGCTCTGAAAGCCAGCAGGGGCATTGGCAGGAGATAAGCTTTGGATACCTACCCTGGGGCATCGAACAAGTGTTCAGCGCATCAACTTAAGCGGAGGCATGATGTGATCATTGAAACTTTTATCCCATGCCCTTAGGGTCAGCTTGGCTGTGCCAGGAGCCCCGTGTGAAGTACAGGAACCCATGTTGGCCGCTGGCTCAAGCGGTTTTCCCCTGAAAACTGCTCTTGTTCTGAGCTGGAGCTGCTGTCGGTGGGAGACGAGGGCTGTGGCTAGCTCTGGTCCATGTGGGGCACTCCTGCTGATCCACCACCGCCGTTGGTGGTGGGGAACGCAGCTGCGTGCCCAGCCTGCTAGCCAGCCAGTCACACACGTCATGATGTCATTCTACTGAAAAGGCAGGTGACATCTGTTGTCAAGTGACATTTGTAGGACACCAAGCTGGCTGTGATGCAATCAAGGTTGTTTCTGTTCAATGGAAACTTTTGGATCAGCTTACAGGCTGTGACACTTAGTGAAATGCTGAGAGCTCCATGGAGGGGCGAATGCCTGCTTTCTAACCTTAGCTTCAGTCTCATCAAAACATGCCTCTTCATAGAAAAGTGACAGTATGCTCACCTTCTCCTCCCTGTCAGTGTTACAGGAGATGATCGTGTGATCACCTCCCCTCTGTTCAGGAATGAAGTGCTGGGATTTTTTTTTTCTCAAAAATAGCCCTGTTACAAGGGGTGATAAAAGGCTTGGATAAGCCCATCAGGTTTCCACTCACAATACTTCTGCTGCTGTGCGATTTAAAGAATGTGGCGAGCCCAGAATAACATGTATCCTATTCTGCCGCGCATTTCGGTTTGCTGTTGATACCTTGTCCCCGCGGGAGCAGGCTTGCTGTGCTGCTGTTTGCAATGTTTCACACCCTGATGTACCGTCCGTCTCGTCCCCAGGATACCCGCAGCCAGAGGTGACGTGGTATAAGGATGATGAGGAGATGGACCGTTACTGTGGCTTACCCAAGTATGAGATATTCCGCCATGGAAATCGTCACACCCTGCAGCTGTACAAGTGAGTAAAGAAGCTGGATTTGGCGATGGGAGCCCTGAGCACGTTTTCAGTGCTTGGAGGAGCTGGCTGTCAGCAGTGACCTCCCCCCAGCACCCGTGCTGGCCCCTTGTGCTCCTCATAGCTGTGTTCCCAGCTGTCCCTTCCCCTTCAGCTCTTTGCTTTGATGACTCCCAGATCACATCAGTACAACATCCATTACTGCATCCAGGGATAGCTGCTGTGCCAGAAGCAAGGGGAAGGTCAGGAGAAATTCCTCTCTCTGGAGCCTTCCAGTGCTGGTAGCATTAGGGCTGGATGAAGGGGAGTGAAGGGAAAGCACTGGCTGCCTCCAGGATGGTGGGCTGGAGGACTGGGCAGGACAAGGACAGAAACAGTTCATAGGAATGTCATGAACAAGGGCAGAGAGGGGAAGGGCCCTGCCCAGGAAGGCCTTTCGTAGCTCTTACCATGACGTCAGGGAAGGAAAGTGCTGCTTTGGCAGTCTACTGATGAAGTCAAGGGTGGAGGAAGAGCAGGAATGTCACGTAGGCTGTGAAGAGCTGAGAGGAGAAGATCCTGCAGAGGAGTGTGGCTGAGAACAGTTGGGAAGCCTGGTGTTAGGTGTTCCTCCTCCATCACAGCCCTCTATTATCAGAGTTACAGCCCGGGGAGGAGCTGGGCACTGATTTAACTTCCAACTTGCTTATGTGCTAGTGCTGAGAACAGGCAGAGCCTGGGGAGGGAGGCCAGCCCCAGGCCTCCAGACCTACCATGTGCACCTCAAGGGTCACGTCTTCATCTTCTGGCCCCTCTGGAGCAAGAAGTGGGAGAACGTGCATGCCTGTGTGCCCAGCGGTAGTGCTTGGGGAGGATGGGCAGGTCTCACGCAGAGCTTTTGGTTTCCAGGTGCCGAGAGGAAGATGCGGGTATTTACCAGGCCTCAGCTAGAAATAACAAAGGCATTGTATCCTGCTCTGGCGTGCTGGAAGTGGGAACCATGACGGAGTTCAAAATCCATCAGAAGTGGTTTGACAAAATTAAGAGAAAAGCTGCAGAAAAGCTACGAGAGATAGAACAGGGCAAGAAACGCGGGAAAGAAAATGTGGAGGTGGAGAAGTTGCAGGGAATGAGCCCCGATCGGCTTCAGAGAAAGCGGAGGCTGGCCAGGGATCTGAATCTCCGGTCCGGAGCCTCTCAGTGGGAGAAGGAGGATGCAGCAAAAGTGCACGTTGCCGATTCCCAGTCCAGTTTACATGAGGATGTCGCTGAGCCGAAGGAACCGCCCGTCAATGTGGTGACGGGCTTTCCAAACAAACTGATAGCACCTTTGAAAGCAGAGGTGACCACCAACGGAGATGCCTCTTTGGAAAGTGTGGAGGAGAATGGGAATGGCTTTCTCACGTACATCTACGAGACGGTGGAGGACCTAGCAAGTAAGCCGATGACCAAAGACTCTGCAGCTAAAAAGAAAAAGAAGGTAGAGGCTCCTCCAGCAGCAAAGCAGGAAGTTTCAAAGCGAGAAGAAAGTGGGCGAGACAGGGCCAACCCCTCTCCAAATCCAAGGTTTGCCCCTCCCGTCCCCTTACGCAGGAACGCACATTTGAGGGTGCCAAATGATCAAGAGGTGGAAAACAGTCCAAAAATCAAAGAGCCTGGGAAAGCTGTGAATCAGGACACTAAAATCAATGGCGATGTGCACTTCTCTTTGAAAGAGATGTATTTCGATAATCAAGTGAAGCCGGCAGCAGGGAAGGAGGAGGCAGGAGCCAAGGAAAAAGCTGCGAGCGAGGCTGCCCAGCAGTCTGTGGCTGTCAGCAGACAGACAGAGGATGCTCCATCGTCCTCAGAGGTGTCGGAGGCAGGACCTGTGCCCTCCGAGGGACAGAGAGGCCAGCACCAAGCACAGAAGTCCGAAGGAAACAAAGCCGTCAGTCCAGAGGTAACTAGGACAGAAAGCAGCCAATGCAAGGGTTGCAGCAAGAACGTATTGGTGCTGCAGGGTTGTGTTGTGGCACCAGCCCTGGGAGGCTGCATGTTGCCCACGGGAGCTGCTGCAGAGGCTTCCTAGGTCTTCGCTGGCTAAAACACCCAGGAAAAAAGGCTTGCTGGGCTTTGTGTGCCCAGACAGCAGAGCTTCCACTCCATCTCCAAATAAATGTCAGATGAGGTGGTGAGGAGAGATGTACGTCAGGGCCCTGTGGCCGAGCAGCTGGTCTCCGGGTGGCCTGGGGCGTGCTGTGAGCTCTCCTGTTTAATCGGCAGGCTGACCTCATGCGAAATGTTCCCAAATCAGTTAAGCACAGGGAGCGCTGAATGGCTATTAATAGCTGGAGGTGGATGCCTTGTGCGTAGGACAGACAGCGAGACTGATGACATCTGTTCAGTTTAGCAATTGAGCCGGAGCTTCAGCCGGCACTTAATGAGCCCCCCATGCAAATGAGCGCAGCGTGCCAGGTACGCCACGTGAGCTGCGCCAGGCAGGGCCTTGAATTTTGTTTACAGTGCAACATGTATACAGTAGATCTGGGCTATTTTTTGGCTCTCCCCTGTTGGAAAAAAGTCTGTTGCAAGACTCATTGTGGTGGCGATGCAGGGCCAGGGCACAGCACCTGCTCCTGACCCTCACCGCATCTTTTAGTCAACTTCTATTTTTGTCACTTAACCTGAAGCATTTTCCATGAAAATGTTAGATTGGAAGGTACCAGTGTTTTTTTTTTTTTTGTTTTGGGTTGGGTTTTTTTTGTTGCCCTTTTATCTTTAATGACCCCTCCTGTGGTAAAAGGTTCTCTGAGTCCGGTTTGCAGGTGCCATCAGGATTTGGCGTTTGAGCCATGGTAGGTGTTTTCAGTACAGACCAAGGCTGTTCAGAGGAGGCACTCCGGGGGCAGCGCATCTTCCTCGGCAGGTAACGCAAATACTTACGGATGAGGAAACATCCACGATGTAGAAAGCGGGACTGCTGGGTGCTCCAGTGGGGGGAAAAAAAACAACACTCATTTCTTCCTCTTCTAGATTTCTCTTAGGTAGGAGCACCATTTACCAGTAAGAAACCTGCCGTGTTACGCAGAGAAGCCAGTATCTGGGTGCTGGACTTGCTGCAGTGCAGCACCCTGAACCCATCTTTAACCTGACCCATCAGCATCACATATTGCTGCAGAAATTATTGCCGTGCGTGCAGGCCCGTGGCAAAGCAATTCGTTTTCTCCCTCTCTGCTCATTTTTACGCCCCGTGCTCTTAAGGAGGGTGGAGAGAGTTGGTGCGTAGCTGCCAGGCTTGGGCTGTCATCCCTGAGCCACTGACACGGATCAAGGTATTTTCCTCTTCAAAAACCCACTCACAGAGGGAAACCTGTAGCTTGTCAGCTGCTGTGCCTTTGAGTAGACAAAAAGGAATGCTTTTGATTTGAATTTGAATGCTTCAGCTAGTGGGTGATGCTGGGGAAAGTGCTCAGGCTTTTGTGTGACCAAATAAGCTATTTTAAAGCCCTTTAAAGCTGACTCTGAGCGTGTTTGAGGGTATTTTCACTCCCCAGGACACGGGTTGCTTGTCTTTTTCTTTTTTATTCTTTCCCTTAAACAAGACAGGGCCGTAACATGAGTGTTTTCCTGGCCCCGGGACCTAGCTGAGCCTCATGCACGAGGCTTCTCTTTCCAGCTGGATTTATCCGTAGCAGAAGGGCTTTGCGAAATGCCAGACCGTGGCCGGGCTCTCAACATCCTCATGCACAAGAGCAGAGCAGAAACGGGATTCACATGATGATCGCTCTTGCCTAACTTTGAAACTGACAATTTCATTATATTTCTTTTATATGGCCCTAGTTTTGAGCATTTTATGATTACTTGAGGACAGATACTTTTCTGAAAAGCTCCCAGAAAGCTTTGCTGAACAAGCTTTAGTTTGTGCGCCAATGACAAGCAAATTTCCTCCAAGTGCCAGTCCCGCTTTAGCCGAAGAGATGTCCCCACTGACCAGCGCCGTTGTGTAGAGCCACCTCTGTGCATCCCTCCGTGAATCCCCAGCCCTCTGGTGCTGTGCTGCTCAGCCCCTGAGCAGAGGGACCAGGGCTGCCGGGCCCTTGGACTGGGCTGTGTCCATCTCCATCCCTTTCCGTGCCACGGAGGACCAAATGCCATGGTAAAACCCAGGGGGTTTCGCTGCATGAAGCCCGTCTGTCTCTGAAAATGGACCCTTTCACGGCTGAGTGCAGGGATGCTCTGTGGTGTGACCCTCAGGCTGGGCGGGTGGCTCCAGGGAACAGCAGCAGGGACGTTGGGGTTGCCTGTGCAACCCTGTCAACCGGGGCCCTATCTCTGTCTCTGGAGACAGAAACCGCCCGGCCTTTGGCAGCTTTTGGGGTCTACTAAGGAAGCAGGGTTGACTTTTGTGTGCAGGAATGACCCCCTAATGCTGCTTCTCTCACCCCAGTCCTCTGATATCCCCGTTGTCATAACAATTCCTCGGGGAAGGGCTCGCTGAGAGACCAGCGTTATCTTTCCTGCTTTTTCCAAGCATTCAAACACAGCTGAGGTGGCACAAAATAGAAGGGCCAAGTGCTACAGCCTCCTTTCCCGTGCACCTCATTTTGGAGGCTTAAAGCTCACATCGGGGACCTCAGGAGACAATCCTTAGCAGCAGATCCTCTGGGATGGCAGAGGAACCCATTGCATGGGTGCCCTCTTCCCATGTGCTTGCCCTGATGTTGCTAACTGAGCATCAGCCAGGCGTGGCGTGTATCAGCAGTGTCGCTGCCTTCTCTGAGCCTTATCCTACAAAAATAGATAGTGCCCCTTGGCTGGAGGATTTCACCAGATCTCCTCAGGATAAAGCTCAGCCGTCACAGCGGGCAGCTTGCTGAAACGTCTGCGGGTGTGCAGCTGCAGTCGGAAACATTTGAGCTTCCCGAATGTCAAAGAAACAGGATGGTCGAATAGCGCAGATAACGTCACGGTGTACGGTTTCGCTATAAATCACTTGGGCAGCCTCATCCAGATAGTGTGTGACATGCCGATCGCCCCATCCCAGAGTGGAGATTGCAGATATAGTATAGGGGGAGCACCAAGTCTTAAAAAAGGAGCAAGAAAATTATACAGGGTCTCGGCCGTGGCTGGAGAAAATGGGGAAGTGTTGCTCCTTGGGAAGGTGCCTTGTCAGAATGGATTGAATTAAAAGCCATTGAATGTTCTAGAGAGACAGATCCCCTGCCTCTTTGTGCACAAACAAGGCATTGAAAGGCAGAAGGGTTGGAGCCGATTAAAAGAAAAAACACTTTGTGCAGCGTGACGGGGTCTGTGGGACCTACTACTGCAGGACGATGGCAAAGCCAGGAGGCCCTGGATGAACGAGTATCAGCGATGCCGGGTTAATACTTACGATTCAAGCAGAAGTTGGGCAGTGCCATATGGTATAGGTGGACCACAAGCACTCTGAGCAGACCCAGGCAGTAAAATTATGTTAATTTTCTATTTTCTTCTCTTCACTAGGTTGCAGCAACAGTGGGACAGCCTGCTAGTGGCCTAAAACACCCGGTGTCCAGTCCAACCATAGAGACCGGTCAGCAAGCCAACAAGTCAGAGGAGCTCAGGAAAGAGATGCCTGCCTGCCAGGAGATCAGGGAGTCTGGGAAAAGGACGAACCCTCGGCTGAGGCCTCGGGAGACGCCAAAGCCACCAGCACCTTCTCCAGACCACGTGGAGCCCACCAAAGAACACCGTCCATCTAGGAAGCAGGCAGAAGGACATTCCCATGCTCCCGAGGGCAGGGAGACCCAGCAAGGACTGTCAAATCAAGAGGACAAGAGCCAAGGTGAGGAAGAGCCATTGCTAATGAAATCGAGTCCTCCAGAGCCTGGAGAAAACACTCCTCTTGAGCAAATCACACATCAGACAGCAATAGAGGATGGAAAGTGCAAAGGAGCAGGAGCAGAGGTGACCGGGAGCCATCCCGGTGCAGAGTCAGGACAGAGCAGTGCAAAGGAGCCATCTCCGGGGACTGTGCACAAGGAGGTGGGAGGGACCCCTTTGGGGCATCAGGAGACTGAAACTGCAGCTCCTGTCTCAGTTCCAGTTGCCAAGGAAGAGAGGCTTCCCACTCCTGCAGCAGGGACGGCGGCGGCTCAGGATGTACCACTTGCAGCTCACGTCACCCCAGGGATGGAGGCTACGGCAGGGGTGGTCCCGTCTGGAGCCCAGCTGCTGCCTCCTGCGAGCAGAGAAACCGAAATCAAACAGGCGGGTGGATCTGCCCTGCAACAGAAGCTTCCAGCCAGCACGTTAGCAGGGGAGAGTGCCAAACCGGTGGCCATGGGACCTCAGGGGAAGGAGGGAGGAGAGCAAACAGACACAACTCCACGTCAGCAACTGGCAGCACCTTCGGGCGCTTTTGAAGGAGTCACTGAGGTTCAACCACAGGTACCACTGGTCCTGCCTAGCCCCGACAGACCTCAGGAGATGTCTTTGGAGGAGAAGGTGCAGCACAAAAACCTTGTTTCCTCCTTGAAGAACTACCTGCTGCTGCTTTTACAGATGTCGGATAGCAGTAAGGATGCCACAAAAGAAGACGCAGACCCCAGAGACAAGGAGCAGCCTGAGGCAGAGGAGGCCGTGGTCCCAGAGATAGGCATTGCAGGCTTGAGCCCCCGCACCTCCAGGAGAGTTTTGGAAAAGGTACAAAACAATCAGCTCTTCCAGACAGCAGAAAACTTGCCTCTGACCCCTAGGACGTCCAGGCGGATCACGGGCATGATCAATGAGGAGTTTGTTACCAGCAAGGAGATGCTGGCTTGCAAACCTGTGCCACCAAAGAGGCGTACCAGGGTCACTCCCGAGGCAGAGGGGCCACCCCAGCTCTCTGTGCCCGCCATCGTGGTGGGCAGCATGCCAGCAGCAGGAGCAGGGCAGCTTCCTAGTGATATTTCCAATTTACCTCCAGCCAGCCCTGAGAAAGAAAACCCTGGTGACCTTCTGGCAGTGCTACCTTGTGCTACACCAGAGGAGCTTGCTTCCGGGGCCCGACGCAAAATATACCTGCCAAAAACCAAGCAGGTAGGGGAGGAAGAGGAGGCAATCCCAGAGAGCCAAGGTCATGTGAGAAGTCCTACCGTTTCACCACGGCAATCCAGGAAGAGCGCAGCCCAGCTGCAGACACCTGCCCTGGCTCCATCCCCTCCCATGGAGCAACGCTCACCAACTCTCACGAGGAAGATGGCCACGTTGGAGGTGCCTAAGCTGTATGAGGAGCCCACAAGTGACAGCAGTGGTGACCACGAGGTACCTGAAGATGCTAAGCCAGAAGCACAGCCAGCAGAATCCAAGAAAGCAAATAACCCATTTAAAGGTAAGGGAAGAGGTGATCCCCGTGAAGCATGTTTCCTTGTTGCCTACAAAGGGAGCCTGGCCAACTGGGCTGGTGATAGTCAGCTGGGGCCACGTGGGTTCTGTGCGTTTGCAGGGTTTTCAGCATCGCCCTTTGGCCGTATGAAAGCCAAAAGTCTGCCCCAAGACTTCTTCCCTAGTGCAGGGAGGGCAGAGGAACGCAAGAGATGGCAGTGCTGAGACTGGCTGTCTCCACAGCCGGGACTTAGCCGTGGCAAAGGAATCATAATCCTCGGGTTCTTGGTCTGCATGTCCTGGTCCTCACCATGCCTCATGCTGGTCGGGGCCCAATGGGGGTCAGTGGGGTGCACGCTCCTTTTCCACCTCTGTGGTCAATGCTAATTTGATCCCTCATGGCATCAAATTAGAAAAGGCATAATCCTGCTGTTGAAGTGCTTGCGGGAGCCAGATGATACCCTCGTGGAAATCAGCCCTCTTGCAAAAGTAAAGGCAACCTTGAGAAATCCCTACTTGAGTAGATCAAAGCTTCCTCCAACATCGCATGGTGTTTCTCTGCGTTGCCTCTGGCTGAGCCCCACTAGGTGTTGTGGTGCTGCACTGTTGGAACAAATTTGTACCACTTGTATCCCACCGTATTTATCCAAGTGGAGCTCTGAGACCTTCCCTGGGAAGGCGATGTTATACCGGGCTGTGCCGACACACATGCAACACCCAACACCAGAGTCCTAAGCAGCAGCGCAGCTGCAGACAGCACTGTGTGTCTCACCATCCATCTCTTTGCACCCTGTCCTTAGCTCCACAGGTGATTCGTAAGATCAGGGCAGAACAATTTTCCGATGCGTCAGGAAACCTGAAACTTTGGTGCCAGTTCTTCAATATTTTGAGTGATTCTAAGCTGATGTGGTACAAGGACGAGATCCCTGTAGCAGAAGCCCAAAGGAGGTAACCTGCCGGCTCCGCTTTGTTGTAGTCCTTGCTCATAGCCCTGGGTTCGTGTGTTAAACCCGGCTCCTTGCGTTTGCTGGGGTGAAGATGCCCCTTCTGTGTTAGGCTGCATGGGAAGCTCATTGCGTGGCACGGTATGTTGTAAATTTTACCTTCTCGGTGCCCGGGGAGGGAGGGATCGCCCAGATGGGGAATTGCCAGCAAATTTGTCCTATTGATGGTCCATCTGGAGCCTAACTTAAGGGCTGGTGCTTTGAGTAGCCCTGGGGAGGGCAGAGCCTGACCCCGAACCTCGGGGAGGGCCAGGAAGGTGCTGTGCCCATCTTTGGGTTTGAGAACTGGGTATGGGCTGCAAAACTGGGACCCCAAGTGATACACGTAGGGGGGCAGCTGTGCTGGGAGGCTCTGGACACTGCACCCGAGCAGGTGTTTCCATGCAGCCACCGCTGACAAGCACCACCAGGGAAAAAGCAGCCCTGGCTGTGTCCCTTGGCACTGCCCTTGCACTGGGAGAGCATGTTCAGACAGCCGGGTGGCATGCTGTATCCTGGGTGCTCCTTTGGGTGCATTACGGAGAGCAACTTGTTCTCAAGCCCAAGGGAGCTTGTGTGGGAACATCACCCACGCTGGGTAGGATTTGCCTGATGCCTTGGAGTGTCCCTTGAGCTCCCTTTATAATGAGCAGGCAGAAAGAGGTGCTTCTGGGGCCGAAATGATCTCCTATGGCAGATACTGGAGCTGGGGCAGGTGGACCAGGAGTGGCCATTGCCTTCTAGCTGACCAGAGCAGGGCCGGCTCAGCCAGCGGGTCTCAGGATGAGGGTCCCACCTCTTCCCTCTGCGGCCCATCATCCCCTTGCTCGTTCACGCCGGCCATGGGGGTCAGAAACGGGCCTTTGGTTCTTGTGGAGACCTGTCTGCCCGGTGTGTCATCACCTTGGCTAGAGGGACTGCCAGCCCAAAGCTCGGTGTTGCAGGCTGGAGAAGGCTGGAAGCCTGCTGGTGCTGAATTCGTGCTTTGCCAGGCCCTCAGAGAGGGGGGGCTGCAGGATGGGGGGTGCTGTCTGCCCTCACCCCTGAACGGCTGAAAACGAAGCTGGACACCCCTGTGGCTGTTTGCCTTCCAGCCATCCCATCTAGATGCAGGTCTGTTAGCCCAAGCGCAGCCCTGACTCAGCCACCCTGAAGGCAAGTAACTTTATCGGTCTGTAGCCCAGTCTTGGCCAGATTTTGCCGGGCTTGCCTGGAAGATGAGCATCTCTGTGAGTACAAACTGCAGGGCAAGACTCCTGGTGTCATGAGGTGCTGGGGAGCAGCTGGGATGCTCTGGGGCTGGCTTCCTCTGCAGCCCTCTTCCAGCCCTCCAAGGGCGGCGTGGTGCCCCCCCCGCAGTGCGTGTGACAGGGCTCCCCTGTGCCCCTACGCGTCACACGGGGCTGATGCCATGCTCCGCTTTCTTCCAGCGCCGGCGACGAGGGCCAGGCAGCCTTGGCTGTCGTGCAGGCGTCCCAGAAGGACTGCGGGGTCTACCGGTGCGTGATCAGCAACGAGTACGGCACTGACTCCACCGATTTCCTGCTCAGCCCAGAAGGTGAGGAGCCCTCAGCAGCCTGGCAGCTCTATGGGCTGCCTGGCTGTGCTGTGGGGCAGCGCGGCAAGCCACAAAGAGGGCTTGGTGGCAGGCTGCAGAGGGGGAGCCCTGCACCCCCCAAACACCGCCTCTGTGAGGTGCCTCTGCCTCCACCTGCTAATTTATGAGTGATTCACACCTCCTTCCTTGCCGTCTCTGTGTGCCATCCTCCTTGGTATCCCTCGGTGTCCCATCTACCTGTGGGGCAGGGGGGGATCCTGGCAGTCCTTGACGCCTTTTTGCTTTGTGTCTCCTCTAGTGCTGTCAGGATTTGTCTTGCGGGAAGAGATTGAAGGTAAGGGCCATGTGCTGACAAGCTGCAACTGCTGCCCCTCGCTGTGCCGGGGACAGGCAGCTCTGTGGTGGGGGCAGGAGGTGTCCCCCTTGTCCCCCCTCACCTGCTCTTCCCCCCGCCAGTTGGAGAGGAGATCGAGATGACGCCCATGGTGTTCGCCAAGGGCTTGGCTGATGCAGGCTACTGGGGGGATAAGCTCTTCGGGCGTGTGGTGAGCGAGGACATGGAAGTGGGCGCCGGTTTCCTGCGCAAAGCCTGCCGTGCCAGAGCCATCTACGGCCTGGAGCCCATCTTTGAGTCTGGCTGCACCTGCGTCATCAAAGTGCACAATTTCATTGTCTTTGGGACCAAGAATGAGAACAGCCTCATCGAGAAGAACTACGATATCACCATCCAGGTGGGCACCCTCCGCCTGTCTCCCCACTCCTCCTCCATCTGTCTGAGCCGCAGTCCTGAGCTCTGTGCCCACTTTCTTTATTTCTATCCACTTTCCTGAATGCTCCGGAGGGGTCGAGCTGTCCAAGCGGGCTGCCGGTGTCCTTGTTATTCTTGGCTACAGCTCTTCTCTCTGAGCAGCACTGAGCTGCTTGGAGCTTTTCTGTCACTTGTCCTTTGCTCAGGGAAACAACTGGCAGCGGTCCCAAGGAATACCTCGCCAGGCAGGGGGTCCTAGGGAGGCAGTGGTGCAAGGCGGGACAGGGCCCTGACTCTCTTGCTTGCTTCTCCAGGAATGTAAAATCCAGAATTCCAGCCGCGAGTACTGCAAGATCTTTGCTGCTGAGGCACGAGCCGTCCCTGATTTTGGAGCGGTGCCTGAGTAAGTAAGGCTCCACTGGCTTGACAGCCTGGCAGAGTGTCCTGGGGGATGGCAGGAGGGTTCCCTGTGGGTGCTGGGGACATCCTGAGGGGCAGCACCCTGTTCTTCCACCCTCACGCGGGAGGGATACTGGGGGGAAGGCATGGGGAGAAGGCACAAGCCAGGGTTGCAGACCACGGTGCACATCTCCACGTGCTGCGGTGGCAGAGCTTGCCGGCTGGTGCTGACCCCATCTCTGCACTCCTGCGCAGGATAATTCCTGTGTACCTGATTTACCGACCGTCCAACAACATCCCCTATGCCACCATGGAGGAGGACCTGGGCAGGCCCTGCGAGCAGTACTGTGTCACTGAGAGAGATGGCAGCTTGGTGGCACGAGGCACCTCAGAGATCGTGCTCAAATGCTGCACCTTCCAGCATTGGGTCTACCAGTGGACGAATGGAAACATTCTCGTGACGGACATGGAAGGTAAAGGGATCTCTCATCTGATTCCCGTGGCCCCTCGCCACCCTCTGGCCTGCAAAAGGAGGAGGACGAGCCCTAGCCTGGCCCTCCTCCCTCTTTCCCCACGTGCCATGGAGCCCAGCTCCCAGGGCCATGACCTGCCCTTCGTGCTGGTGCCCATCCTTCTCTGGGCAGAGACTGGTTGTCCTCCCTCTTGTTGCAGGAGTGGGCTGGAAGATGACCAACGTGCGGATCGCCACCAACCTGAAAGGGTGAGTGACCCCAAGCTGCTGGTGCAGGGTGGCCTCAGCTGTCCCCAGCTCTGCTGCTCTGGCGGAGGGCCGTGGGGGTGAGCATGACTGGGCTTTGTCCTCAGCTCACTGCTCTCGCCAGATGTTTCCTGGTGCAAAGCAGGGGCTGAGGATGGCTGTGTTGGCAGGTTCCAGGGCCTGAAGGAAAGCTGCTTCCCCTCCCTGCTGGAGCAATTTGTGGCCGCTCACCAGTGTAACCGTTACTGCGGCATCCTGGGCCTGAAGACGCTGGAGCCAGCCAAGCCCAAGGGCTCCAAGAGCCCCTCCATGGGTAGGAAATCTGCCCAGTCCAGCCCCCAGCTGCAGAAGAAGGGGCTGGCGAGTCCCCAGGGGACCCGTAAGGCTGCCGTGAGCCCCAAGAGCTCCCGGAGAGCTGCGGAAACAGGGGAGGCCCTGGCAGCCTTCAAACCCAGCTCAGGAGACAGCGGCAGGTCTGGCCGCCCACAGTAGCCGGAGCGGCTGCAGCTGGGACCCCGGGCTCCAATGCCAGTCTGAGCAGCCCAGAGGCAGCCCGTGAGTGGGCCGGGGAAGGGAGACCCTGGCAGCAGCCGCTGCCCCTGCTCTCCTCCCTATGGCTCCTGCTCCGGCCCGTGGCGCTCGCGTTGTGTGGTGTGTGCTAGTGTGAGCGGCTCGGCCGGGGTCATGGAGGGGCTGTGAACTGGAACCCTCGCCCGTACCTTTTCACAAGAGCTGCTGCCAGTGGTGGAGCCTGGGGGCCACGTGTCCCCCCACGCTCGGGCTCGCTTTCCTCTCTCCAGTCTCTCCATTTGCCTTCCTTAAGGCAGTGGCTGTCAGAGCTGTTCCCTCTGGCTTTGCCGGCACCGTGCCCTCTGCCTGGCTCCCTCGAGCAAACTGGGATTCCGGGCTGCCCTCCTGCCTCCCAGCACCTCATGTCCCTCCTTGTGTCCTCCATAAAGCCACCGCGCCAAGCCCTGCCAGTGCTCTGTGTCAAGGATGTGAACCCTAACAGCGCCTAGGCGGTCCCCTTTGCCCTGGCGCACTGTGATTTAAAAGTTTTTGCTGCAGAGGGGTTTAGTGGTGGGCTGCAGGGCTCCTGCTGCTGCCGCATGTGGCTCTGGGGTGCAGGCCAGTCCCCTGGTGGGGTGCTGGCATCGGTACCGGCGGCTGCACGGGGATGCGATTTTGCTTTCCCCCCCCTCCTTTGCCTGGTGGACACTGCAGGTGACGGTGCTGCTGTGGGTGCCAGCCAGCGCCATGGTCAGGATGCTCTACCTCACACGGGGCGAGGTAGGGAGGCCTCCCCTCCGTGCCTCGCGCCACTTTGGCCCATGCGGGTGTCCAGCCAGCAGGAGTCACCCCTCCTTGCCCACCTGCTGCGTACAGACCCCGTACGCCCTGCCCAGCCCCACAGCATGACCTGGTCACACTTGCTTAGCGTCGTCCCCCACTTCTGCACCTGCCCTACCCCGGTGGCAGCAGGCAGTACCCCCTCTGGGCCCCGTGGCGGGAGACGGCAGTGGATGGGCAGCGATGCTCACGAGGGAGAGTACAGCGCCCTGTGTTGCATCAAGCCTCCCTTGTGCCCATCGGCTCTCTCAGGCAGCTGGCAGAGCGTGGCAGGGGGCAGCGAGGCTTGCAGAGAGCCCCAGCTGCTGCTCCTTCATCTCGCTGCAGAGTGTCACCTTCCCCAGGGCTTCAGAGGAGGCCGCCGGGTGCCAGCAGGGCCACCCCGCAGCGTGGTGTCCGAAACAGTGGCTTGGTGCAGCCGGGCAGAGGAGGGCAGGGAGTGGGGCTGAGAGTGCAGCGTGCTCCGGGGTCCTGGTGCTTTGTTGTTAGGTCATTGTAAAATAACGATGTACATAACGTGGCCCTGTTGGCGAATGGGTGCTCTCGAGTGCAATAAAGCGAGAAGGACTGGCCTGGTCCCCGGTGCTGTGGTCCCTGCGGAAAGGACACACCCAAGCGTGCGGCGGGACGGGGTGGCTTTGCATTTGGGGGAAGGAAATGTCTTCAAGTAATGGCTCTATCCCCCTCTGCACCCCATCCCGGTGAGAAGAGGGTGGCCAGGGCTGGACCCTAAAGCTGATGAGGTTTGCAGACAACGCTGGCTACAGCCCGATAAAGCGCCCTGTGCCCTGCAGGACGGCTGCAGTCAGAGCCAGGGATGCTGAGGGCAGGCACACGGGGATTTCCAGGGTTTATTTGGGAGCAGTTCGTTGTGTCCATGGGGCCAGCACCTACGGGCGCTGGTTGCAAGGTGCACAGGGATGTCCATCATCATGGCAGTGGAGAAGACCAGACGCGCAGGTCTCTGGCAGGGTTTTTTCTGCCTGGGGGATCAGTCCTGGCAGACCCTGGTGCCCTCGCCCCTGCCGCGGGCAGCTGCCTGCGGGATTCTAGGTTGTCCCTATGCAGGACGTGTGGTTGTAGTGCCCGCAGCACTGCGTCAGGCACAGCACGCTGTCCCCCACGCCGGCCCAGGGTCCCGTGAAGGAGAGCGTCCCGTTCTCGAGCACCGAGCTGGAAGGAGAGAAGCGGGGTCGGGACAAGCTGCCACCCCACCACCCCGGTCCCCCAGCAGGGCCGTACGGCTCCTTCCCACCCACCTGGCAAAGAGCTGCTTGCAGCACATGTACGTGGTGTAGCTGGTAGAGCTGAAGTTGGCGGTGCTGAGGAAGGTCACGCAGTCACCCAGCTCCGTTGGCACATAAAGGAGACCTGGGGCACAAAGTCTCCTGGTCGGGGCTCGTGCGAGCCCATGCATACAAATCCCACGCCCTGACTGTGCATGCAAATCCTGTGCCCCAGCCCCACTCGCAAAGCCCGTGCCCCAACTGTGCTTGCTTGCAAGTCCTGTACCTGGGACTGTGCTTCCAGGTCCCATGCGCCGTCCCACCACCTCACCCCCTAGACAGACGCAGCGGCGGCCCCGGGGAGCTCCTTGCAGTGCCCCACATGTCCCGATCCCAGCCCAGCTGTGGATGAGGGGCCCCGGCAGAGCTATTGGGCTTGGGCAGCACCTGGCAAAGCCACGGGGGGACAGCAGAGGGGTTGGAAACCCTGGCAGAGCCATGGGGAGGACACCCCAGCAGTCCCCGTCCCTGCCACCTGTGTTTATAGGGGTCTTCATCCCTCTGCCTGTCCCTCCTCAGCTCCTCCTGGCCCCGCTGGCAGTGGCAGGGACCTACCTGCCAGGCAGGCGTTGAGCATGGAGACGCAGATGCCGGTGAGCAGAGCTCGCAGCACGACGGAGGCCAGGTCGCCCTTGCGCTGGGGCACCATGGAGGCTGCGGGGCAAAGCAGAGACCGGGGCCGGTCAGAGCCTTGCTCCGGCTCTGCGCCAGGTTGAGGACAGGTGGGGACATGTCCCAGGTCCCCAGCTGGCTCTGCCACCGAGTGCCCTGCCCACCCCAAGCCCTGGTGTCAGAGCCCTCAGCGATCTCAGCCCTGGAGTCTCTGCTCTTTGCCCCGTGGCTGGCTGGCACCTGGGCTTGTGGCACATGCACGTGCTCTTGCCCACGGGTGCAGCACAAAATCATCCCTATCAATGCATAAAAGTCCTGTTTCTTATCTGTGTGCTGGCAGAGACCAAACACGGAGGCTTGAGGGCAGCACGTTCCTCCTGCCCCAGCTGAGCCCTCGCTCCCCGGGAGCAGGATCTCCCTGCGTGGTGCCCAGGCACCCAGGACGCGGGTCACACTCACCCAGGCCTCCCAGCATGATGCCGATGGAGCTGAGGTTGGCGAATCCGCAGAGCGCGAAGGTGGTGATGCTCTCGGCTCGCTCCTGGAGGAGACAGCAACAGGGGCTGGTCACCTTGGCCCAGCCACCAGAGCTGGTCATCAGGCCCAGAGCACCCAGAGCTGAGCACCGTGTCGCAGCTCCCAGCCCAGCCGGACACCATGGAGCCGAGTCCCACATCCCCATCCCTTCTCCTTCAGCTGTTTTTGGGAGCGAGGATGCAGTTGGTGGGCAGCCTGCCCCTGGGAGGGGCTGGGCTGGGGGGGACAGAGGGCCCTGTAGCGCCATGATCTGCCCCATCAAGAAGCAGGATTAATGGGACAAGGGCTTCGCCGATTCCTTCAGAATGAGCCCAGCAGTGCGTGGACATCCAAGTCTAGCTGTCCACAGGTGCACTCCCACCCCCAGCACCACCATCCCCCTGCCTGCCCTCCCCCTGTCTGCCTGGCCAGGTCCCATGCCCTGTTTTGGCTGGCTCCATCCCCGCGCTGTGCCCGGCAGGGTGGCCGGGTGTCCCTCACAGATATCCACTGCTTCCGGCTCCCGTCCCACTCCTCCAGGCCCGACAGGCGGTTTTTCTTGTAGGTGGCCAGCTGCTGGTACGCCACGAACTCGTTCAGGAAGATCTTGATCCCCAGGAGCTCGGCCACCAGCGGCGAGTCTGCCCAGTCTGCCCCCATGAGAAAGGCCACAGGCATGAGGACGTAGGAGCAAATCACCTGGGAAAAGTGTCCCAGAAGGGAACAACTCAGGGCTGACCACCTGCGTTGCCCCTGGCTCAGACACCCGCTGCCAGCACTTGCCCAACACCCAGCAGGGGTCTCGGCAGCCTCCTGAGGCAGTGGGCAAAGGTGGGCATGGTGGGGGGGAGCCTCGGGGCTGCCTGTGGGGTTACCTGGAAGGAGAGCCCCTCGATGTCCACCATCTCCCCTAACCAGCGCAAAGCAGCGTTGATGAACTCCAGCACGGCCAAGAAGGCAATGAGGTTGGCCGCGATGTTGGCCACGAGCCCCACGGAGGCGGCAGCCCCGTTGCTCGCAGCTTCCAGGATGTTCTGCTCTTCCCTGTGTGGAGAAAGACCCTGATGGGCTCACGTGGCCGCACAGCTCCTGTGTGGGCTCAGCTCTTGCTCCGTGGGTGTGCGCACACCACAGGCTCCCCCAACCTCAGAGACGTCCGCTTGTGGCCCTGGAATTGCTCCCATGGCTTCCCAGCGCTGGCCAGGATGCGTGCAGCCCTGCTCCACCATCCCCCTCCTCGCACTCACCCGCTGGAAAGGCGGATGCTTGCTTTGCCCTTGAACTTGGACTCTTCCACTTCGGGGTAGACGAGTTTGGACATGGCGAGGGCGCAGGGTGCGGCCATCACGGAGGCTGCAATCAGCGATGCCGCGTCTATCTGCAAGGCGCACGCCGTGGGCTGAGGCACCTCCGTGCGAGGCTGCGCCCGTGGCGTGCCACCCCAGGGCGCCCCAGCACGTGGCCGGCATGAGCCGGCGAAGCTCGGAGCCGCTCAGGGCTCCCTGTTGGCTCGGTGGGGGGGAAATGTCCCTTTTTTTCCCATCTTAGCCGGCCGCGGCATGTAGGGCAGCTCGCCTGGATGGAGGCATCGCTGGAGCCGCAGGGATCGCGGCCTCGGAGATGTTAATCTCTCCTGCTGTTTGACCTAATCGTGATGATTCTCGTCCCTCCCTTGTCCCTGTTTATCACTATCAGAGCAATAGGTTGTGCAACATTGCGAACTTCTACCTGCTGACGAAGAGCCAGGCTCCCAGTCTCACCCCTGCCCGGCCCACCTAGTGACAACATCTCATTTCGCTGACCTTTCACCCTTGGCTTCCTGTTTAAGGAGACTAATTAACGTTTAAAGAGCAGGAGCTCAGCCAGCAGGTCGAGGGGAAGGTTTATTCCCCATCACGGAGTGCTGATGAGACCAGGTTTGGACACCGCGCCTGGGGCTGAGGCACCGATGGACTGGAGAGGGCATCCCAGGGGGCCGGGGCACAGGACCACCAGGGCGATGCTGCAGGAGCTGGGCTTGCTCAGCTGGCAGGAGAGAGGGCGCAAGGGGCTGTGGTTGCTGTTCCCAACTACTCGAAAGGGGTTCGGAGGGAAGACGCTGCTCAGAGGTGCCCAGTGAAAGGGTGAGAAGAAACAACGCAGTTTCAGTGGGGAAATCCCAGTTGGATATAAGGGAAAAAATTGGTCCCCATGACCGGGACGCCTCTGGGGTGGACCAGAGAGGTGAGGGGAGATCTCCATCCATGGGGATGTTCACCACAACCGGGACAAGGCCCTGGGCATCCCCTTGGGCTTTGCCATCACCTCATTTGGGTGGGAGGGTGGATCAGAGACTCCCAGCTGGTCCTTTTGGGCTAAATTATCCCGTGATTGGGTGAGATTTGCACCACTCACTGTGCAAGGACAGGCAGTGAGGGCCCCACCGCAGTGCCCTCTGCCTGGAAGGACTCCGGGGTTTTGGCCACACCAGCCAAGGTGAGGCTGGACATGGAGGCACCCTGCCCTCATCCTGCTTATGGAAGGGGACCGTGGGGCACCTGCTGGGGGTCTCCTCCCCCCCTGCAAGTCCAGGGCAGGTCTTGTGTGTCAGGACCCCACAGCCAGGAGCACGTGGCATATATGACTCACCCCAAAGGATATGTAGGCACCCATCACGCTGCCTGCAATGGTGGAAAAGCCACCGGTCATCACAGCGTGGATTTCTGAACGGGTCATGTCTGCCAGGTAGGGGCGGATGAGCAGTGGGGCTTCCGTCTGTGAGAGAGAAAACCCCGTTGTCCTTGAGGGAGGGCCACGCGGGGACACGGGTCTTCTGGGAAGGGAGGAGAAGACCCTTCCTCTGGGCAGGCTCAGCTGCAAGGGCTGAGAAGGTGCGTCTTCTGCCCAGGTCCTTACCTGTCCCACAAAAATGTTCCCTGCCACACTGAGGGTCTCGGTGGGAGTGGTGCCCATCGAGATCTGAAGCAGCCAGGAGATCTGGGGAGAGACGGGGCCACCGCGTTCATAAAGGCTCCTGGCACCCTGCCACCCACTCCGGGAAGCAGGGCACTGTGTGGCCCTCCAGCCTGCTGCAACAGAGGTGGCCTTGGGAAGCGCCACCAGACCAGGTAGCAACATCAGCCCCAGGGTTGGGCTTTCTCAGGAGGAGATGCAAGAAGGAAGAGGGGGTTTGCGTGTATTCTTTTAGCAGGACAAATCACCTCAAATTAGTACCACCCCAGTTTTCCTGGGACATCCCACAGCTGATCATAGTAGTCAGAGAAGCCACCAGGGGCTTCTACTTTCTGCCACCGTCCCAGAGCCAGGTGTGTGGCCCTACCTTGACAATGAGCCACTGCATGACGCCGAGGTAGTAGAGGATGGACATCACACAACTGAAGAAAACAACGATGGGCAGAGTCTGCAGGCAAGGCAGCGGGGCGCAGGGGTTAGAGAGCAGAGCAGCACATCTGAGCACACCTGGGGACCAAGCGCCTCTGTCCCACAAGCTGGGCACGGCACGGTGCCGCATGGCCAGCCCAAGCTATCGGGTTGCCACAATGTTGGTCCAGCGTGGCAGGAGGGCCAGGGGCCAGCGCACATCCCCCATGGCACTGAGGAGGTCTACAGGCAGGTGCAAAGCCGAGGGAGACCCATCCTTGAGCTGGTTGAGCTCCGGCAACACCGGCTGCATTCAGCTCTCCGGGACCCAGCAAGGCAGCCAGGCCAGAAGACCAGGCTCTGCCTCTCCCTCCCGTACCCCGTTCCCCGGGCTGACCTGAAAGGCAAAGACTTCTTCAATGAGCGTGTTCCCGAAGACGAAGCTGGAGCCAGCTGTGGTGTAGCTCAGGAAGTACTGCAAGTGGAGAAGTTACATGGTAGGACAGAGGTCTCCATTAGCTCTTTCCCTGACATCTCACTTCCACCTAGCAGGGGGTTGTACCCACAGCTCCCTTCACTACCCCGCCAGAGAAGGACCTTGTGAAACCTAAGCTGGGGACACTGGTTTGCTGTCTCCGAGTCACAGGGCACCGCTCCAGCCTGCAAGGGGGACCGCACCAAAGGGCCTGGGCTGCTGCACAAAACCAGGAAAGAGACGGCTCTTCTCCAGCTCCCCCCAAAAATGTTTGTGAGCAAATGTGCAGTCCCCGCAGCTTCTCTGCCCCGTGCCACCCTCTGCTCTTCCTGCTGATCCCAGGGGAGTTACATGCAGAGTGCAAGCATGGGACAGACTCAGTACCTGGATCTGATCACCCAGCCACTGGAAAGCTTGGACGCCAGGGGATGTTCGGAGGACGAAGAGTCCAAACAAGAACTCCAAGCCAAGACCCCAGAAAACGGCTCTCCAGGACACCTGGGGACCAAGAGCAGAGCGGGGACTGAGAGGTTAGCGAAGGCTCCAGACTTCCCCCTCTGCCTTCCTGCCCCTTTGACAGCTGCACATGGCAAACACCATCACACTGTGCCCTGGTTGACAGTCATGGGGGTGCTAATAAAGAAAGTGTCATAGAAACCCACAAACATGGTGATAGTAGAAGAAGACAAGTCGGTGGGATGCAGGAACCGGCTGATGGAACATAACCTGCCAGGCTTACCCAGGAGGAGACAAGCATAGAGACCTCCTGATGGTTTGACCAGTAGTACAGACCCTCTAGGGCAAAACTTCCTGTTCCTTTGGAGGAAGGGGATGGAGAGATTGCCCAAAACATTGAAGCAGGTTGGGTTGGAAGCCACTGGGGCTTCCACCATTTCTGCCCAAGCCACCCAGGGCGCCTGAACCTCAGACCCACCTTCTACCTGCAGACACCTGATGCTCAGGCATGGGTCTGGTGCTGGGTCTCTGGGTCTGACCCGCTATGAGGGACATGGTGGAAAAGAGGATGGAGACACTAAGGGGGAGTCCTGAGCTGAGCAGTGGGAAGAAGGTAGCTTTGGGTCTCCATCCAGCCAACCAGCTCGGCTCCCCAGGGTGTGCCCAGCTCTGCCCTGGAGCCCTGGCAGGCTTCTGCTTCCTCCAGGGAGCTCCGGCGGTGGGCCATCTGGAGATGCCAGTGGGAAGGGAGCACTTGTTCCCCAGTGCTGGGTGGCTACCTCCTGCGAGGGGACCCATGGCCAAGCCACACCTGAAACACCTACTGCGCCGTGGTGCTTGGAGCAGGCAAACAGGAACAGCACCAAAAAGCAGAAGCCAGCTAATGAGATGAGCTGCTCCGGATTTCTGGAGGTGTCCAAAGCCAGCCACGTGATCAGGCCTCCCAGGAGGGCCACCCACACCAGCCTGCAAAGGAAATCCCAGACTGTCACAGAGAGGATGTCCCCATGGGGAGAGCAGCTCAGGAAGGGCAGGATCTAATTGTGCAGGAGATGCCACTGCAAGGACCATGCATCTGATGAAACCTGGGGGTCGCACACCAATGAGGGGTGCGAGTAGCCATCACGCCACTGAGGTAGAGCAGTAAGACGTTTCTGCCATGACTTTTAAGTGGCTCCCAGGTTGGGCCATGCCTTATCATTCAGGAGGTGCCTGCACGGCACCAGGGCATGTGCCCAACACCAGCGGCTGTCAGTTGCACCAGCCCAGCTCTGGTGGGGCAGCCATGGGAGAGGGGACCAGGCACCGGGAGGGATGTGGCCCTGCCTCTTCCTTACTCACCATTTCAGCCATGGCCAGGACTTCTGGAAGCACTTCCAAACGGGGCTGAGGAGCAGCAATACCTTTGCCCCACAGTGCTTCTTAAAGAAGCTCCAGCAGGTGAAGAAGACAACCACAGCAGTCATGATGACCAAGGCAAGGGCTCGCTGAAAGTTGAGCCAACAGGCCGCAATGAAGTAGCACAGGTAGGCTGGAGAAGGCACATTGGGGGTCAGAAATGTCAGGGCCAGAGGATCACAGATTCGTAACACTAACCAGGGCCAACAATGAGGTTCATTTCCTCCAAATGTCCTTTCCTGGCCACCCTTGAGGCTCGCATCTGTGTGTGGGGAGGACTTGGGGAGTACCACCCCAGCAGCCGGGCGCACTGGTGGTAGCAACTCAGCTGTCTGGGGGTACGTGGGGCGAGCAGAAGAGGCACAGCAAACCCTTTGGGTAGGAGGGGAAAGGGGAGGACAGTGAAGTGCAGGTAGGACCCATGGACAGGCGTGGTGGGGTGAGGAGGAGGAAGGCAGTGGGGCTGGTGAGAGCAGGTACAACCTCCAGGTGGGTGTCTGTGCCCAGTGCTTGGAGTCTGTGGGCACAGCCCGCCAAAGGGATGTGGAGATGGGGTCTCGGTGCCGGGAAGTCCTCACCTACTCCAAGAAGCCCCTGGACGACCATTTTCAACACCTTGGCATGAGCCTTGCAGAAGCGCTTTGCCTTGGATGCCGGCTGCAGGGCCTTCCTGGGAAGAGTCACACACCAGAGACGTGAGAAGTGCAGAAGATGGATCCTGAAGATCAACCCAACCCAACGGAGCCGGGTCGTGACCGTGCCTCCCAGAGGGCGCTTGTGGCAGCGGCACGGTGGTGTCGGTGTGCTGTGGCCTCTAGCACTCTGCTGCCCACACCCTGGAGGAGCGAGCTGGCCCGTTATGGCAGGGGAGACCCCACTACCCAGCCCAGCACCCCGGGCACCCGAGCGGAGGCTTGCTCTGGGTGGCTGCTATGGGGACAGAGAGCTGCCACTGCCACCCTGCAAAGCCGTACGAAGCCATCAGGCACCTTGTCCCCTCTGTGGTCAATGTGACCCTACTCTGCTCCCAGACCAGGTACTTGCAAGCCTGGTTTGACTCCAGGAGAAACGCCGGCCCAAGGATTGTGGACTCGCTGTTATCGCTGGAAATACCCCACATACACACACACATCTCCAGGGGCTGTCCTACCTGCAGTAGGAGGACAGTCTCCCTTCTCCTCTCCTCTCCTCCTTGCTCTCGCCACGTGGACCATCACATTCCTCATAGAGTCTCTCCTCCCCCTGGAAAACACGGTTAGTGGGAGCACACTGAGCAGCTCCTGCAGCCCGACCCGGGGGAAGGGAGGACTCACCAGGGAGCTGAAAGCTGGGTTATCTGCACCCTTCTCAAGGTTGTCCAGGGTTATCTGTTTTTCTTCCATCTCCAGAAGTGATGCAGCTTCAACGCATCAGAGAAACTGCACTGCGAGGGACCAACGTTGGCTGGGGAGAGGAGGAGGGGATCAGCTTTGGGAAGGATGAACATCCAACCCTGATTTTTCAATTTTGGGTCTCTGAGAGGAGGACACCCTTTGCAGTAGGGATTCGGAGCAGTTCCTTCACCAGCATGTCAAGGGACCATCCCAGGGGGTCCTCAAGCCATGGGGCTGGTGTGCTGACTGCCTTGTTCTCCTGTAACTCTGGGAAGGTCTGTGCTCTTCTGTGCTTCCGAGGAATTACAGGAGAGGATTAGATGCAGCAGGGAGAGCTGGTACTCCTCCTCCAGGTTGGTGGCAGTGGCCACCAGCCTCCACGAGCCCCTTTGCAAGGGGGGTTTTGCAAAAAATAAATCTGCCCCCATCCCTCATGGAGAGCTCGTGGTACAACCGAGTAAGATAAGGAAGAAGGTCCTTTCAGGCTGATAACTAGTACGGTGCAGGAGTGATGGGTAGGAATAAGCGGTAGCTCGCATGGGAACTCGTCCTAAAGGATGATCATACTGGGAGAACTGGTCCAGCAAAGCCAGAAGAACCAGTATTATGCTGGGGCAGGAACCCTTGGAGCATCCCATTTGCACACTCTCCCAGTTCCTCTACCTGGAGAAGGACGAGGGAAGAGCAGAGAAGGCAGCGATCGGCGGTAGGAGCACCCTTGTGTAAGGACAGAGGGAGGAAGGCGATGTCCTTGTTTGGAGGAGGGTCGCAGAGCTCTGCACGGAGAAGGTGGGAGCAGGAGGGTCATCGCCTGCTTCCTGCAGCCTGAGAACTAGGGGCTGCTGAGGGCAGCGACCCAGCCCCAAATGAAACGACTGGGGGTGAGGAGTTTTGGAGAACATCCCCCTCAACGTGGGACCTCGAGGCGGCTGAAGGTGGTGGTGGGGTCTACAGGCCAGCGGAGCCACCAAGGGGGACCACTGAGACGTGCTGGCCCCCGGCATGTCCCTGGGCTTGTGGTTCCTTGGCAGCAGGGCAGGACCCTGGGCCATGGTGGGAACCCAGAACCCCAGACCTCCTCCAGGGCCTCCAGCACCGCTGGCGCCTCCTGGGGCTCAGGGATCCCCCCCAGGACCCTGGCAGGATCTGGAAGATACCCCTCCCCAAGCCCACTACCGTTTCAGGGACACCCCCCAGGACCCCTCTGGGCTCAGTGACCCCTCCAGGACCCCCCAGGGCTCCGGGACCCCCCGGGGCTCCCAGCTCTCCCTGTTCCTCCCAGTGGACCTCTGGGCTGATGCCACCTCCACAGCCCCCCAGTGCCACCCCCCGCCACACATGGCTCATCTGCCGTTTGTTTTGGTGATGCCCCATTGGCCGCCAATCAGTGGGGCAGCAGATGGGCCCCCCCACGGGCCCCCTCGCCCCATGGTTCCCTGTGTCCTCACACCATGCCCTCCCCCCGTGTCCTCCTGTCCCCCACGGCCTCATGGTGCAGCGTGGCCACACGCCCCTCTGCCCAACCACGGCAGCCCTGCACCCCACGCCCTCATGCCCCCTATGTCCCTGTGCCCCATGCCCTCATGTCTCCATGTCCCCGTCCCCCCCTATGTCCTTGTGCTCCACGCCCTCATGCCCCTCACACCCTCATGCCCCACAGCCTCATGCCTCTGTGGCCCACTCCATCGTGACCCCCATCTCCTCACGCCCCACGCCCTCGTGCCCCCCATGTCCTCAAGCCCCGCCATATTCCTGCATCCCATGCCCTTGCACCTCTATGTCCTCATGCCCACCATGTCCCCGTACCCCACACCTCCATGTCCTTGCGCCCCCCCATGTCCTCGTGCCCCACGCCCTCGCACCCCCTACACCCTCACACTGCCCCACATACCCCCACCCCACGCTCTCACCCCCCTATGCCCTCATGCTCCTCACACCCTCATGCCCCACGCCCTCACGCCCCCATGCCCCACTCCACTGCGACCCCCATCTCCTCGTGCCCCACACCCTCACGCCCCTGTGCCCTCGCCCCCCACGCCTTCACGCCCCCCCATGGCCTCGCACCCCTCCCCGTGCCCCACGTCCCCCCACGCTCACCCGCCAGCCCCGACGTCTGCGCAGCTCCCGGTCCCGGTTACCGATTAACAGCTCGGTCCAAAGAGCTGGGCTGGGCCCCGCGGCCGCCACAGCTCCTCCCGGGGCTCACGCCCGGCCGCCCACGGGGCACCCTGCCGCCCAAAATAGGTTGCCCAGGGGCACTTTCACACCCTGGTCAAGCGAGCCCGGAGGGAAGATATGAAAAGCAGAAATCCAACCTTTACCCGCATCCCGGGTAAGGAGCCGGGCACCTGTGGCCTCTGGGGCCGCGGTGGTGCAGGGTGTGGTGTCACCTGGTCCCTGAGCAGTGCGGGGCGGGCAGGGCTGCCCCCAGCGAAGGCGCTGCCCGCCAGCAGGCGTGGGGTACCGCTTCTTCAGGCGGGTGTCCATGTGCCACGCGGTGCCTCTATGGAAATGCTCCCTGCGCCGGTTCCCCAGCGCATACGAACAGCACCTTCTCCCTGGGGATTTTATCCAGTCCTGTTGCTAAAGCTGCCTAAATTTGCAAGTCCAGAGGAGGCCCTGGAGATGTTGGGAGGGCTGGAGCCCCTCTGCTGTGAGGAGAGGCTGAGAGAGCTGGGGGGGTTCAGCCTGAAGAAGACAAGGCTCTGGGGAGACCTTCCAGCCCCTTCCAGTCCCTAAAGGGGCTCCAGGGAAGCCGGGGAGGGACTCTGGATCAGGGAGGGGAGACATGGGACTAGGGGGAACGGTTTTACACTGCAAGAGGGGAGATTTAGATGAGATATTGTGAAGAAATTGTTTGCTGTGAGGGTGGTGAGCCCCTGGCCCATGTTGGCCAGAGAAGCTGTGGGTGCCCCATCCCTGGAGGTGTTCAAGGGCAGGTTGGACGGGGTTTGGAGAAGGTGGCATGGTGGGAGGTGTCCCTGCCTAGGGCAGGGGGTGGCACTGGGTGGGCTTTAGGGTCCCTCCCCCCCAGCCGCCCTGTGTCTCTGTCAGACGGGGCCGCCGCAGCGGGATTGCGCCGGCAGTGCCTGGTCCAGCCCCGAGCGCCAACCCCCGCGGGTGCGGAGGCCGCTCCGCTGCGACTCTCCGGGGCTGTTGGTCCCGGGGTCGGTGGGACCCAGCACCGCACCCGCTCCACCCCCGCGGCGTCAGGGCCAAGAAGCGTCTGGGCGCCAACCGCGCCCAGAGCCCCGGTAGCGCGCCGTGATCGTATAGTGGTTAGTACTCTGCGTTGTGGCCGCAGCAACCTCGGTTCGAATCCGAGTCACGGCATCGCCCGGCGGTACCACGGCACACGGGCTCAGCTTTTTTCACTCTTCACCCTCCCGCGGCGGCCTTAATCTCTTATTTTCTTTTATTTATTTTTTATTTTAATTTCATTTTATTTTTTTCTTTTTGTCACGTTACGCCGATATTTCACACAGGGTTTTTTTTTGCCGCGGCCCCCAGCGGGGCGCGGCGCTGCGGGGCCGGGCCGGGACCCCCCCACTTCCCCCAGTGCTGGGAGCGGAGGGTAACGGCGCCACCGGGAAGGAAATAAACCGAAATAAACTAAACTAAAATACAACCAAAATAGGATCAAAATAAGATCAAATAAAATAAGATAAAATAAAATAAGACAAACCCTACATTAAACTCAAATGAAAAGTAAAGTAATAAACTAAACATAAAATAAACAAGCTAAAATGAAGTAGTGAAGTGAAATAACATAGTAAACTAAACTAAACTAAACAATAAAATAAATTAAAGTAATAAACTAAACTGAACTAAAATAAAAAAATAAAATAATAAATTAAACTAACCATAAAATAAACTAAAATGAAGTAATAAATTGAAATAAAATAACAAACTAAACTAAAAAATAAAATAAAACAATAAGATAAAATAATGAAATAAAACAATAAAACAAAATAATGAAATAAAATAAAAATTGAATTCAAGGTGCAAAAGAGAGCCCGTGTGCCGTGGTACCGCCGGGCGATGCCGTGACTCGGATTCGAACCGAGGTTGCTGCGGCCACAACGCAGAGTACTAACCACTATACGATCACGGCGCGCTACCGGGGCTCCGGCCGCGAGCGGCGCCCAGGCGCCTCTTGGCCCTTGTGGGGCGGGGCTGCGTGTGGGTTGGGCACCCCGCCCCGCGCCTGTCTCCATGGCGACGCACCCTGAGTGGCAGCCTCTCCCCGCCCTCGCCGCTCGCTCTGCGCCTGCGCAGGGTCGGCGCTGAGGGGCCTTGCGGGGCCCGGCCCTGACCCGTACCGGGACCGCCACCGGGACCCCCGAACCCGGCCCTGCCCCCCACCGGGGCCGAGACCCCCGCTCGGCACTCCCGAACCCGACCCCTGATCCCCAGCGGGGCCCCAGCCCGTGCCGGGACTCCGGTCCTCTCCGCGGCCCTCAGCCCGCAGCCGGGCCCCGCTCCTCGCCCCGCTCCTCCTCCGAGCCGGGTTTCAGCCCTCCGCCCCCTCTGCCAGCCCCAGCCCTCCCTCTGCGGCCCTGGCCCAGCCCCAGGCCGCTGTCCCGACCCCGTCTCTACTTCCAGCCCTCACCCTGAGCCCCCCCCACCTCGTACCGCGGCCCTTCCCTTCGCCCCGGCCCCCAGCCCTAACCCCACCTCTCCCCCTCGCCCCCCCGGGGGTGTTTCTCGGTGAGTTAAGTTTGTCTTCACCCCAGCATTAAGGACAGAGGGGAGGCTGAGGGACTAAGGGTGACCTTGTCTTTGTGGCCCAAAACCGTGCCAGGTCCCAGCCTGCGCTGCGGCTCCTGTCTCTCCCTGGTGAAACACACATTAATAGTTAATGACTGCTTGCCGTCACCGTTGCTGCTGATTTTTGCAGCGCTCCAAGTACCAAAGGCTCTTTTATTTTCACAGATATGCGAAGAATTCAGAACACCTGAGATCAAAAGGATTTCTTTGTGCAAAATATTTTTAGAGCACTCGTGGCACTGACTTCAAGGCGCTCGTCTGGCCCGGATGACTCATCCCGCTGTGCTGCGTCAGGGGGAAGAGCGGGGCACAGGAACCTCTGCTCCTGCGCAAGCAACGAGCAATCGGCATCATATA
Organism: Chroicocephalus ridibundus; assembly: GCF_963924245.1. NCBI lineage: Eukaryota > Metazoa > Chordata > Aves > Charadriiformes > Laridae > Chroicocephalus > Chroicocephalus ridibundus. The sequence continues at coordinate 28,517,176 of NC_086292.1, forward strand.
TATACGCACCTCGACGCTCTCTACTTGCTTGTGAGGGGATGCTGGAAGAGGCAGCAGTCTCTTGCCACCATGCTGGGCAGGGGTACGTCCCCACACCACGTCCATTCTTGTATATCTGCTGCCAATGGTGAATCCCAAATCTAATAGAGTCTTCCCGAGGCCTGGGACAAACCAGAGGAAGGCCCTGTGCACCTTGATTGCTCTGTGAAGTAATTACTCCTGCTTGATTGTTCTGTGAAGTAATTACACCCTGAGCTCCTCATCTTGCTCGTATCCAGCCCAAAAGAGCTCAGTGTGGTGGAGGAAGACAGAACAACCTTTTGTGTCCTCCCTTAGCCTATGTCCACCTCTTTCTTTCCTCCCACAGCCTCTTTGCTCTTGACTCGCCCCGCACGCTGGTGTGTGCGTGCTGGTCCCTCAGCAATGGTGGGAACCTTTGCAATGGGAGGTCCACAACATCAACCCCGGCTGACCAGGAGATGGTGGAGGAGGGGGCTCCTTTGTGGTATCTCTGAATGGCCTGGGTGTCTGCGTGGTTTTGGTGCTGCCCTCTTGCCCCACTGCTGCCGTTCTCCCTCCCTTGTCCACCCCCCGGGGATTCCAGCCTGTCCCACACATAGGGCTGCAGGAACACTACTCTTGCTCACCTGTGGCCAACCCTCTCACCATCTGCGTCCTCATGCTGGACCTAAAGTGGGTGCAGCATCACTGGTAGGAGATACGTGTGTCTCCTCCCATGTCCAGGGAGTTTAACGCTGTCATCAGCCCCTTGGCTGCACCGTGGAGAGAGTGCCCAGTCGTCTGCAGGACAGGGGGTAGCTGAGCTGGGCAGGTGGGCTCATCGCAACCTCTGAATCTCAAGGCACGAGCTTGTGGAGGGGAGAGGTCCTTGTGCTGCCCTGTGCCTGGGTGCTTCTGCCTTTCTCCATGCTGAGTGGGTGGTGTCACAATGGCACTGAGCTGGGCTGTGTTGCCGGTGAAGGGAAAAGCCCAGCTCCATGCTGGCCTGCTCTCACGCATGGCCCTGGACAATTGCTGCCTTGGGTCAGCACAGCTGTGGTGGGGAAGAAGCACCCAAGGGAGAAGGTGGGACAGCATGGAAATGTGGAGCACCTCTGGTGGGACATGCTGCCTATGCCTGATGGGGACAGAGAACCTACAGCAATGCAGGCAGTGATCAGGGGATTCCTCCTCGGGCACTTACATGGGCAGGCAGAGCGGGACCCCTGAGGTTGGTGTCCACCATGGTATTGATCCTGATTCTCACCTGGCGTGGTGCAGGGCTCGTGGTTGCATGGATGTCCTTGGCCTCAGCAGTGTGCCCTTGTGGTCAAGAAGCCAAATCATCTCCTGGGGCGCATTAGAAAGAGTGTGGCCAGCAGGTGGAGGGAGGTCATCCTCCCCTGCTGCTCTGCCCTGGGGAGGCCACATCTGGAGCACTGGGTCCAGTTCTGGGCTCCCCAGTTCCGGAAGAACAGGAAACTGCTGGAGAGAGTCCAGTGGAGGCTACAATGGTGATCAGGGGCCTGGAGCGTCTCTGTGCTGAGGAAAGGCTGAGAGCCCTGGGGCTGTTCAGCTGGAGAAGAGCAGGATCTCTCAGCCTGCTCTTCTCCAGGCTGAACAACCCCAGGGGGGCAAGAGGATGGGGCCAGATTCTTCTCAGTGGTGCCTGGGGACAGGACATGGGGCAACAGGCACAAACTGGAACATGGGAAACTCCATGTCAACATGAGGAAAAACTTCTTTACTTTGAGGGTGTCAGAGCCCTGGCACAGGCTGCCCAGAGAGGTGGTGGAGTCTCCGTCTCTGGAGACATTCCAAACCCACCTGCATGCGTTCCTGTGCCACCTGCTCTGGGTGACCCTGCTTTAGCAGGGGGGATTGTAGTGGATGGTCTCCACAGGTCCCTTCCGACCCCACCATTCTGTGACTCCGTGGTGTGTGCCGAGTGCTGCTCACAGGGAGTGTTCGGGGCAAGCTCCTCAAGGGTCAGGGAGGAGGCAGCAGGGCTCATGCTTTGGATGCTCGGCAGACGTTTCTGGAAGGGGGAAGCAGGCAGAACAGCAATGATCTCAACTGCTGGAACAGGCATGACTGAGATAAACGCTGCAGCGATAAGGAGGAGTCGGCCAAACATGGAAGTGAGCAGGGAGGTGGCAAGTGGACATGGAGATAAGCGCCTGGTAGGTGCACAAGAGGAGGCACGAAGCTGCTGCCACCCATTACTGGCAGTGGTGGCCCTGTCCTGGTACAGGTTCCTACCCATAGGCTGCTTTCCATAACAGGATTTGGATACGACCGCTCCTAATGAAACCATGCCAGGTTGTCAGGGCCCCAACAGCCCTTTGCTGCCCGGTTTTGTCCACAGGATGCTGCTGCTCTGGCCTGGGTGGTTCGGACCTGCCAGGACGTGTTCACGTGGTGTGGAGGAAAAGGGATGAGCTTGTGGGGACACTGAGGAATTGTCCGTCTGCTGGATGACCTGATCCCTTCGGGCTCTGCTCAGCGCCTGGGGAGGATGGCTGCTCCAGCCAGGCTCCTCTGCTCTTCCCACCCTGCTCTGTCCCTCGGTGGCGTTTCTCCAAGCCCTCTGATGCCTATGGGTTGCGTTCGATGGGATTTTAAAGGCGCCTGCAATGTCGAAACACTGGTGCAGCCAGGCAGAGAATGCTGCTGGGCCTAGACTTTGCCACTCTGTGGCACAAACATAAATCTTCTGGCTGGCACAGGGACAAGAGCAATTCATCACCGCGCAGCTGTCTCGGCTGCTCTGCCCCTCAAGCAACCTCTCCAGCTGTTCCCTTGCTGGGCAGCCCCTGGCCTCCTCTCCCTGTCCCAGGGTGGCCGATGGGAAGCAGAGCGATCCCCACCGCCTCCTTCTTTAGTCTTGGATTCCCAAAGCAGCCCCAGGAGCTGCCCGGGGAGGCAGGATAGACGCCAACGCTGCAAGGAGGCAGTCTGTGCTTTTCTGGTGGTAGAACACCGTACGCTGACGCAGGCCAGCACTGTCATCTCTGGCTATTCAGAGGCCATAAATTCAGCTTGCCATTTGCTCTGCTGCTGAAAGCCCACCTTTCTTCCCGAAGAAATCAGAGTGACTCCAGTGCGCTATACCACCTAGCCCAGTGTGCCATATTCCCATGTCCACAGGCACCGCTGGGCCAGCACAGGATGCTGGAGCAATGGCAGGCCAGGGAAGTGTCCTGGGGCTGGGGCAATTTTGGAGGTGAAGGTTTAGGTGGAATGTGGGGTCAAAGGACAGCACGTCTGAGCTGGGAGACAATAGCAAGCCACCTGACACAGCTCTGTCCCCACCATCCACCTCCCCATCCTCTTTCTAACACATAAGACACGTCCAGGAAGGACTGAAGGAGAAGGGCTCAAGCCTTTCTTGACATGAATGTTCAGCTGCGATGCTCTTGAGAGGCCTTATGAACCTCCAACAGTGCATGAGATGCTCCTGGTTCTTCTGAAGCCCAGGCTTCAAAGGGTATTTTCCAGCCTGCCAGGGCTATCTGGGGCAGGCAAACAGGCTACAACAGACTGATTTTCTCTTGGTTGTGTTTTGGGATCCCCATCAGACTGATTTTCTCTTGGTTGTGTTTTGGGATCCCCATGCCTGACTCCAATGTTCAGAGGCCAAAGAAAAGGGTTCCCAAAACGTATGGAGCAGGGATTCGCCAAAGCCGTCCTGTCTGACCTCCACGGAGCACAAAGCCTGGAGCAGCCTCCCGAGCCCTTCCCCTGTGGGTCCAGCACCCAGCTGAAGATGGGGTGTGATAAAAGTGTCCCAGGGGAGAGCCAGCCACCCCGCAGCCCTGCAGAAACGCTGCCATGTGTTGGTGTGTGCCCTGCCGCGCTCGGGCTGCCAGCCCCAGCTGTCGCCCTGCCTTTGTCTGCACCGGGAGTCGGAGTCTTCCCCGCAGCAGGGATTTATAGCCTGTGCACAGCCACCTCTTAACCCCGCTCTGTGATGCTGAGCGGGCAGAAAACAGCCCGCCTCGCTGCCAGGCCCCCACCTCTCCGAATTCACCTTCGTCTTCTGCCCCCCAGTCCTTTCGAGACGCAAGGCCAGCTCGGTGGCAAAAGCAATTGCTCCCTGCTGCGTGGGGGGAGTGGCTCCTGTCTTGCTGTTGTCCACCGTGCCCATCTTCCTGATGGCTGATGACAGGCCTATTAAGAGATATAAGGGAGATGCCAGGGGTTGTTCACACCCCCTCAGCAATATAAAGCCAGTGAGAGTCTGTCTGGAGAAGGACTCAGCTGCGTGAGGGTGGCCGTTGCAGCTGGATTAATCAAACCCACCATTAGCACTTTCCTGGGGCACACAGGTCCCCTGCCGGCCCCGAGCACAGGCCTCCAGCCGGCACGTCCCCCTGATTGAGCTGCAAATGCTCCAGCTCTTTAGTTTGCTCTGCCTCAGATCGATGAGAGCAGGCGGCTCCAATCAATTCCACTTTACCACTTGCTATCGGGTTCAGATCCGCGCTTTCCCAGCTGGTCCCGCTTCCTTTGTTCGTTCGGGGGAGGAATTCAGGCATCTTATCCCACCTGGACACTGCCGTGCCCTTGCAGGGTCAAGTCCCCTGGTAGGGGCAAATAATACCCTGCGGAGGCAGATGTTCCCCCCTGCCCTCCCCACCGGCGGACCACAGTGAAGGGGCTGAATTTGTGCTATGGCTGGAGCCCTGCAAGCATCAGCCTGGCTGAGCAGAGCGTGAAACTGGGTGGTCGTGAGATTTGCATGATATAATATAGCTGTTGCCACCAAGCCAGCATGTGTCACGAGGTTTCCCTGCCGCGAGCCTGGTTTTTCTGGGGAAATACCAGAGGCAGCTGCAGAGACCCGCCACGGCTTGGCTCCCCTGTCCCCACGGCCACTGAGAGCGGCTTCAGCTCTCCAGGGCTTGAGCCCACGCGGAACGATTTTACAGGAAAAAAAAAAAAAAAAAAACCAACCAAAAACCGCCAAAGAGTTTACATAGTGGCTGTTTGGAAATTTCCCTCAAACCCATACCTGGCATTTGTCGCTGAAAGAGGCGTTTCTCACGCTCTGGGTGTCAGTCCTAAGTGGTTATTTTTCCCTTGTCTCTGTCACCCAGCGCTCTAGCTGGCTCCTTCCCAGGGTGCTGAGCCTGGATCTGTGGAAATGAAGTTCCCCACGGCTCTCTCCACACCTCGTCAAGTGTTAATGAAATAACGGATCGTGCCAGAGCACGGCTGTGACGCTCAGGGTCGTGGAGGTGCTCAGGGCTGTCAGCGCAGGGAGCAGAGGCAGAAGAGGCTCGGCGCGACCGAGGCAGCAACTGGCGTGTCTGGCTCTGAGCTGGCAGATGTCTGTCAGCGAGTCGTCGCCTCTCCTTTTGGTCAATTAGCGTGGTTTCAGTTATGTTACCAACAGCACGGTGATTTCATTTGACAGGAAGGTTGGGGAGCTGCAAAAAGCGTCTACACGAATTTGCTCTGTTTGGTGAATGCATGTGCTTTGGGCATATCCCACATGTCTGGAGAGTGCCCGAGTGGCCTCAACGCGCTCACGGAGCTCGGATCTGCATCACGTGTGCCAGTGTTGGTGCAGAAATGTCCTCCTTTGTGATGCTTGGGAGGAGCAATGTGTCCCATCACACATGGGACTTGGTGTGGGCCCATGTTTTCTGTGTCCCTACTTGCTTTCCCCCAACTTACTGCTCGCCACCCCTGTGCACCCGTGGGGGTAGGCTGGGGTGAGGGGCTGCACAGCATCTTGTGCAGAGCATCCCTCCCGTGTCAGCCTCCTCCCCGCCTCCCCAGGGCACCCGGCAGCGAGCTGGGGTCGGTGGGCACGGCTGCTCCGTGACATTTCCTTCCAGCCTGATGGGAGCCGAAGATGCTGGGAGGGCTGGAGCCCCTCTGCTGTGAGGAGAGGCTGAGAGAGCTGGGGGGGTTCAGCCTGAAGAAGACAAGGCTCCGGGGAGACCTTCCAGCCCCTTCCAGTCCCTAAAGGGGCTCCAGGGAAGCCGGGGAGGGACTCTGGATCAGGGAGGGGAGCCATGGGACGAGGGGGAACGGTTTTACACTGCAAGAGGGGAGATTTAGATGAGATAGTGTGAAGAAATTGTTTGCTGTGAGGGTGGTGAGCCCCTGGCCCATGTTGGCCAGAGAAGCTGTGGGTGCCCCATCCCTGGAGGTGTTCAAGGGCAGGTTGGATGGGGCTTGGAGCAATGTGGTGTGGTGGGAGGTGTCCCTGCCCAGGGCAGAGTGTGGCATTGGATGGACTTTAAGGTCCCCTCCAACCTGAACCGTTCTATGATTCTGTGTCTGCAAGGGATGAATGAAGCTTGCAGGTTCCTAAGTGCTACGGAGCAACCGGAGGGGGATGTGCTTGGGCTGCTGGAAGAGGGATGCTTCCAGCCTGGGAATGGCTTGCCAAGCGAAAGCATGCTGCCTGCACGATGTGTCTGGGAGCGGTGTCTCTCCCCCTGCCCGTGGGCAGCTGCTGTGGGGAGAGTGGCCCATCTCACCCATGCCCCATCTTTGATGGTCTCCCGGTGCCAATGTGTAGCCACACTTCCCCGGCCTCTAAGTATTTGCAAGGCTCCTCGTGCCAGTCTTTGTATTTAGCGGCGCTCGCTGGATTTCTTTATGTGGATTTGTCTGGTCTTGTTCCTAAATCACGTACATCTGCAGCGGCTCGTGGCCGGGAGGGATGCCGCACGCCGCGTCACCTCCTCGTGTTCATCCCTCATGTCCCAGTCTGTCCCCCCCCTCACCCAGCCCCGCAGATCCCTGCCCTGCCTGCGACCCCAGATGTCTCTTTTCTGTGGCAGAGCCCTCGTCCCTCACCCAGCCCACGGGCAGAAACCTTTGATCATCCTCTTGCCCTTCTCTGCGCATTTTCCAGCTTTGCTGTATCCTCGGGATGGGGGGACCAGGACCCGCCACAGGCCGGGACTGACGAGGGAGCAGCAGCACCTCTGATGTCACCTCCGCCTTCTCCTAACCCTTCCCATTGGTTTTAGTGGAGCAGTTTTGCAGTTTTGACCTCTGCTGAGTGCTGAGGGGACGTTTTCAGGGACTGTCAGAGCTGCCGGTCTCAGAGCCCATCACTTCAGACGTGACGCCGGGCTCGGTTTCCCCATCTGTGTCACTTCCCTGACACTGGCTTTTGTCTCATTTCACTGCCAAGCGGCTCAGCCTCTGGAAGTCCTCCTGCAATTCTTAGCGTTCACCCGTGGCACCCAGAATAACCCAATGCTATTAGCAGATTTTGTCACTTCTCTACTGACCTCGGCTCATCACAGGATCTGCCGGTGGAAATGCAGGTGACCTCTCTGGGCTGGGTCACCCTCAGGTGCCTGCTGGGGGTTTCCAAGAAAGCCACTAGCTTTGGAAAAAAGAAATTGGCTTTGAGAGAGCTGTGTCGACTCTTTCCCAATATGTCATATTTATCCATCTGCTCCCTAACGATGCCAGTTTCCTACTCCTTATGCCAATTTTTGTTCATTTGCAGAGAACAGATGTGTCATTTATCAGTCTGGGGCTCCCTGGCTGCCTCCTGGGAAGCATTTTTGGTGTCACAGTTGCCGCCTTCTAGTCCTCACATCCCCTGCTGTACCCAGGCCTCAGGGGGTTGGGGTGTCACCCAGCAGAGGTGACACCCTCCGGTCCCTGTTTGCGCTGCACAACAGGGCTTAAGAAGGGTGGTCCCGAGGAGGGAAGGGGCTGGAGTCGCCACAGACATTTCTAAGCTTCCAGGGATGGCTTTTATTTGAAGCTGCAGAAGAAGGACATGGAGACTGAAGGGGCTGCAGGCTTCCCTGCCAGCCAGGGGAGACGCTGGCCTTGGGCAGCAGCCGACCCAGTGCCTGACTCAAGTGACACGTTGGCAAGTGTCAAATGCTAAATTCAGCCCCCACATCACCTGTGGGTGAATCATCTTCCACCACCTCCTCCGGAGCGTGCAGGAGCAGAGACCTTCTCCTCTGAGTCACCAAAAGCTGCTGCCTGGGGGACGCTGGGCTGTGTCCACAGCGCCCGGGGTTAAACTGCAGGGGAAGGTTTGCGACGTGGCCTGAGTCCTCCTAGATCCAGGGAAGGTCCCCTGTCCCACTCTTGTCCTGGCTGCCAGAGGGGGCTCCTGACCCCGCTGTGGGCGAGCAGGAGGAGTGCTCAGGGCAGGAGAAGCAGCTCTTCCCCAAGGAGGAGGGATGAGGGCTGAGGACGCGCACAGCTCTCTGCAGGGCTGGCGGCAGCCCGGAAGACGTTGCCTGGCTTTTTCTTCCTGGTGCGTGCTCCGACCTGCCTGGGAAGTGTTTACCCAGGCGAGCAGCTACTGCTGCCTTGGGAGAGAGGAAGGGCAGTGCTGTGAGCCCCAGCCCAGAGACCGCAGAGAAGGGCTCCCAGGCCCTGCAGAGATGGAGGAGAGGGTGGGAGCAGAGCTCTTGGTGCAGAGGTCCAGCCCCGGCTCCTTGCGGGCCACTGCAGATAGCCTCCTCTCTCCCCTGTTCCCATGGTCCATAAGAGTGAGCCACAAATCTCTTCTGTGCCGCCATGGGTTGTTCCTCTCCCTGCTGAGGACTGTGTGTGCAGGGGCTCCACCGCCATCCATCCCTCCTTCCCGGGGGGCTCCGTGGGCAGCAGGCAGCCCCCAGACCGCACATCCCGCCGGGGGTCTCCCCGCTGTGCCTGACAGAGAGTGCAGCCCAAACGTGGAGTCTGGCACATGAGTGGCACCGCGTGTGCTCCCTGATCCTCTGCCGTCTGCCAGTCCCGCCCCACGTCCCCCCGCCAGTCCCTATGCCGGCCATGCTGGGTGACAGCCATCTGTCACGGCGATCCGCCGGGCAGCGGTGACACGCGGGCGGAGTGGCATCGCGGCCACAGTTGTGGCATCGGGGCCAGTCTCTGCGGCGCAGGCATCAAACTGGGTGCCAACGTGCATCAGATAGGAGGGATGTAAACAGTTGGGGATCAGAGCAACACCAGCTGCTGCGTGAGACGCAGATGGAGCTCGGCTTTGGCAGTGTGAATGCAGAAATCTGTTGCCGCTCCTTCACACTGCTGTGAGTGGAGGGATGTCGCTAGTATCTCGTCATGACTGCAGAAAAAAATATGAGCAGCCTGTGCCTGTGCTGAGCCGTGCAGGGGGGTAAGGAGCTTGTTTGGTCTCCTTCTGGGCTCCCCTTCAAAGCTCCCCAAGTACAAAGGTGTCTCCCGAGGGGGGCTGCCACCCCAGCTACGTTCTCCTCACCCTGCTGCCCTATGTTGGGTGCTTTGGCCCAGGGGAGGTTCAGATCTGAGGGCTGAGGTGGGTCCAGGGACTTCTTGATGCCCCTCCAGGCTCTGCTGAAGCCTCAGGGGAGAAGGGGATGCCCCATGGGGCATGGATCAGAGAAGGGGGTTGTGCTGGGCCAGGTAACCACCTGCCAAAAGACTACAAGGGAATTTGGAAGAGAAAGAGGCCCAGCAAATGGGGAGGGGGTGCGGGGGTCCCAGGTGGGGTCAGACTGCAGGCCCTCTTCCACCCCCAGCACGGCCCCAGTGGGGCTGCCTCTCCACGGCCGGAGTGATGGTGGGAGGGAGGTGACCTCCCGGGAGGGAGGTGACAGGGCAGGATGGGAGGGAAGGACCTCTGCAATTCCTCTGGTGTGGCAGTATTTGTGAAAAAACCCACCACCACAAGCTAGATCCCTCCTCGGTCGCCTCTCGGGGGACGCTGAGCGTGTGTTTTCCAGGCCTGAGGGTTTAACAAGAGCCCTCTCCGACAGCTGCTGCCGAACATCCTCCTCGGTTACTGACAGAGGGTGGAAGTACTCACAATCTCATCTGCCATCAGCCCTGCATCCTGCTTCCTTCCAAATGCTGGGCAGACACAGATTTATTGAGAACCTCTGTCTTTTCTGCAATTTTAATAACAATCTCATCATCCCCATCTGCCGAGATTGAGGTCTGCTGCTAGACCTCAAACACCGCCTTGTATTCACTCTGCTCCTGACAGACACTTTTTCTCCTCCTGATGCCTTTTCTGTCTTGCGTTCCTTATGCTCTGAAATTTCCAGACGTGGGTGCTGGGTGCCATGGCTGTCTTCTCCCTAGGGAGGAAGCTCCCTCGATGGACCCGGGAGGATCTGGCTGGGTTTCTTGGGCAGGAGTGTGTGGTGTGTTTGTACCCAATAAATCAGCAAATCCGGGGCTCGGTGGGCTCACTGGGCACGCGTTTGGTGTGTGCTGTGCCGTGCTGGCACAGGAGGCTCAGCTCCTCAGCAGCCCCGTCTCCTCCTGTGCAGGGGTGGGAAGGAATGGGGTCCCCAGGAGAAGCTTGTCTCTCCAGGTGTCCTCTCCTCCCTGCTGTGGGCACCCTGACGGCCACATCCAAATGGCTGTTGCCATAGTAGGGTGGGAGCCCAGCTCATGGCGTGGGGATGGGCAGGGCCATACCGTGTCATCTCTCTCCCCTCACTGCACCCCTCTGCACGGCCTCACGTGTTCGGAGCATCCGACCCTGGTCCCCTTCCCTTTCGGGCACGGCTGACCACAGCCTTTGGGGGATTCAGCCTGCGAGCAGGGCCAGGAGCGGGTTTGGGTGAATGGCGTGCGATTAGGAATCGCTTCCAGGGGTTCGTGGGTCTGGAAACCGGGTTGTGCAGAGTGGCTGTGGGAGGAACAGCCGGCCCTGGGCGGTGGGTGAGCTGGTGATGGGGGGTGGGGGTGTGTGCAGGGGTAACGACCGGACCGCTGCGATGGCCTCGGCTGCCACGCTCCCAAAGCCGCTTGCCTGCTCTGACCCCTCACCGGCAAACCCCGGGGGTGTCCCCCAGCCCGCGCCCCGGGGCTGTGCCCGCCGCCCTGCGCACCGGCCCGGGCTCAGCCTCTCCCCCAGCACCTTCCCGGCCCTGGCTCCGCTCCCGCCCCGCCTGGCGGGTGTCCCTGCTGCCGGCCCCGTGTTTCCGTGACCCCCTGGTGCCATCGGCTCCGCGGGCCCCGCACGGGGCTGGTTCCGCGGACACCTCCCTAGGCACCGAGGGGCCCTTTTCGTTATCGGCCCCCCCGCTGCCACCGCCGGCACCTCTCCTCCGCTCCTGGGGCCGGGCGATGCTCCGGGGGGGCGGCCGGGGCAGGATCGTCCTCGCGGGCTCCGCAGCGAGAGGGCCTGGGGGGCGGCGGGCAGCCCGGGGGGGCCGTTCCCGCCCGGGGTCGGGGCGGGACGCGGGGCCGCTGGGAGGGAGCGGAGCGCCGGGGGGGGGCGGCCCGCAGGCCGGGCGCGGCGGAAGGCGGGGGCCGGGCGGCGGGGCGGGCCCCGGGGGAGGCGGGCCGTGCCGGGCCGTGCCGTGCCGGGCGGCGGAGGGGCCGTGCCGTGCCGTGCCGGGGGGAGCGAGTCCGGGGAAGTGGGGTGCGGGGGGGGAAGCCCCGCTCGGAGCAGGCGGCGCGGCGGCTCCGGCAGGTGGCACTGGCCGCCTCCCCCGGCCGCCTCCCCCGCTCCCCCCCCGGCCCGGGCTCCGCCGCCGCGCTCAGTCCGCCGGCGCCGATGCTGCTGAGCGGAGCGGCGGCCGGCTCGGAGCGCGGCGGCGGCGGCGGCGGTGCGGGGGCCGGGGCCGGGGCCGGCGGGGCCCCGCAGTGCGTGGGCAGCATGGCCCGCTGGCTCCGCGAGCACCTGGGCTTCCGCAGCGCCAAGCCCGCTCCCCCCGCACCGCCCAAGCCCGACTACCGCGCCGGGCCGCCGCCGCAGCCGCCCCCGCCGCCCGGGGGCGCCGCCGAGCCGCTGGCCGCCGCCCAGCCCGACATCGTGGCGGCCTACCGGCTGCAGAAGGAGCGCGACTTCGAGGACCCCTACAGCGGGGCGCCGCCGCCCGCCGCCCCCGACGGGCCCCGCTACGTCTCGCCCAAGCACCGGCTCATCAAGGTGGAGGCGGTGGAGAAGGTGCCCGCCAGTCCCCCGCCGCCGCCGCCGCCGCCGCTGGCACCCGCCGCCCCCAGCTCGCCCCCGGCCGGCCCCGAGCCGCCCGACGAGCCGCCGCAGGAGGTGAGTGTCCCCGGGGAGCCCCGCCGCGGGGGGGGAGGCGCGCCGGGTGGCCCCGCCGGGCCATCGGGAGCCGGGCCGGGACGCGCGGGGCAGGGGGAGGCCGGGGGTCGAGAGTCCGCTGCGGGAGCCAGGGGCCGGCTCGGTGCGGGGTCCCGCTTGGCGTCCCCCGGCAGCAGCTGCGAGGGCGGCCCCGGCTCCTCCGCCAGCAGCCAGGTACAATCAGCCAGGTACAACCAGCCAGGTACAGTCCCCAGCAGGAAGCGTCACTCTCCCAGGTGCAAGAGCGTGGGACCTGCCGGCCACCTTCCCCCCCTCCCCGCTTGCCATTTCTTTGTAGCCAAGTGCTCGGTGCTCCACGGAGGTGAAGACCTTCCAGCCTTCACCAGGCCCTGCGCGGCACGGGACCAGCTCCGAGGCTGGGAGGCCCTGGGCCTCCTTCCAGCCCGTGCTGGGTGGCACAGAGCCCCCCTTGCCCACTTGCCAGGGCCTGCCAGTGCCAGCGGTGGCCCATGGGCCCCCCCGAGCCGCCGAGCTGCTTTGTCAGGGAGCCTCAGCGCCTCTTTGTCTGATGCCTCCCAGCTGCCTTCTCGGGGGCTGAGAGCGGAGCCCGGCACTGCCTGTGCCACCGAGGAGGCGAGAAACATCAGGAGCAGGAGCCGGGGAGAAGCTCCCTGTGGGGAGACGTGCTCTGGGCGGCACAGGGACCCGGTAGAGGAATAAACCCACCGGGGCTGCGGCCGTCGGTGTCGGGCCTCTTGGCAGAGAGGCTGATGCGGGGACTGCGCAAATAAAGGCAGGAGGGGTAATTAGTGCCCGCCAGCGCTGCCGCCTGCAAGCCGGGGCTTGTCAGGTGAACTCGACGGGGCTGCAGATCTGGCTGGCGGAGGGGAACGGTGGATACGATGATCCCATCCCTGGTCCTGGCGTCGCCAGGCGGCGTGAGGAAACGAGCGCCGGGCAAAACCCGCTCGGGAGGATTTTAAGCAGAATGAAAGACTTGTCGCTGGTGGGTCCTGGGAAGTTGCTCGCACTGACTAATCGCTGCCAGGAGGTTTCCAGAGGGGCCCGACAGAAACCCCGTTTTGAGCCGTGATCCTGTAAACTGGCCACTGTGGGCAGCAGAGGAGGAGGGCGCTGGCAGCAGGGACCGGAGGTGCCATTGCGGTGATGCGGTTTGCTGAAGCAGGCTGGATGGTTTCTCCTCCGGAACGCTCAGTGTGGGATCGGAGGGACCAGGAGCGGGTGGTGATCGCAGGAAGGACTTGGGCTTGTGATGTGCAAAGGGCTGAGCAGGAACTGCGGAAAGCCAACAGGTACAGCCGGGGCTGCGCGGGCATCCGAGGGCTGGGGAGAAGCCGGCATGTTTAGAGCAAAGGCAAAAGCTGGGATACCTTTGGGGAAACCCTGCTAAGAGCACTAGGCTGAAGAAGACCCTTCATCTTATCCAAGATAGATGGTGATTAGATTATCTACTGCGTGCCTCTGTGGGGAGGAGGTCTCTAATTCCTCAGGGCTCCGGTACGTGATGGACACGGGCAGAGCTCCGGAGGCTGGGTGAAGCTGGAGATAAGGTGGGAGTATTTGATGATCCATGCAACTGTCCATTAAAACAGTTTCCCTGGAGGAGCCGGGGAGCATCCACTGTGTGGAGCATCTCTGTTGGGCTTGAGTGCCCTTTGCAGCTCCCATCTGCTGGCCCTGACGTTGGGCTGAGTGGTGGGAGGGTTCCCTGGGTGCTGCAAGGTCACAGTGGCTCTCTCTGAAGGTGGTCCAGGAGGATGGAGGTGCCTGCCAGGGCTTTGCTTCTGCTCGTGACTCCCGGTCTTGGAGACAATGTCAAGGTGTCCTGGAGCAGGGACGGCAAGCCAGGGCCAGGCTGGAGCCTCTGCTGAGCTCTTTCAAGCAAGATGATGGTTGTGGCAGGGGGTTCAGTGCTCCCACGCTTGAGGAAGAGTCGGTGGGCACTGTTCCCTACCTGCTGCGGGGGCTGGGGCTCCAGAAAGCCCATGGGTGTGGGGCCTCGAGTTGTGGTGATGCTGAAGATGAAGGGAGAAGTACAGTTTTAGGTACAGGCAGGGCTGCTGGAGCAGAGAGGCTTTTTGCTAACGATTGACAGAGGAAAAACACTCTAATAAAACGTGTAGCCCTTCCGAGTGGGAATGACGAGAGTGGGCAGAAGTGGAAGGAGCAGCCACCAGTTCCTGGTCATGTGGTTTGGCCGAGGCTGTGCGCTTTGTGGTACGGGTGCTGCGTTGAGGCTGGGGGACCCACCGCCTGCCCTGGCAGCCCTGTGCCCGCTGTGGCTGTCCTGCCCCTTCTGGAGAATCGAAGATGGGGCAGGAACATCTTGGCAACGGCATCCCTCTTGCCTGGGCCACACAGGGGTGCTGCGCGATTCTTTGCCGTCGTCAAGTGAGTTGTTGCGTCTCTGTGCCTTGCACGAGATCCACAGCATCTTGGGATGTGCTTAGGGTGAGCTCTGTGGCAGCTCCTGCTCCGTTACGAATGCTTGCTGGACGTGGCGGGGACCAGCGTAGGTCCTGCTCCCTTTTGCTTGCTCTGGGCAGCGGACAACAGACTAGCCCTCTTCGGCTCACCTGAGCGAGGTGGGTACACTGGAGATGTCTGGGTTAGGTGCTAGGAACCATGCCACCAGCATGTGGTGGGGAGCGAAGCGGTGAGGGACCTCCCTGCGCGGGGACAGATGCGCCCAGGGCACGGCGTGCTTGGGGACGGGGTTGGAGATGCGCCTGGGGACATCTTTGCCTCATGCCCGCCGGGACAGGTTGCTGGCGGCTTTGCTGGGAGCGCAGGGTCAGCGCTGCGGGCTGTGGGATCGGCTGGCCAGGAAGCTCCTGGGCGTGTGTCTTTCCTGCCAGAGCCTCCCTGCCGTGAGTCACCCTGTGCCCTGCCGCGTGTCCGCCCGCGCTCCCTCCTCCCCTGCCACCCGCACAGCCCCGGGCTCCCCCCGCCAGCCCAGCCGCCCCCGCCCCGGGCTGCCGAGCGGACCCCTCTTGGAAGGCCAGCTCTCCAGTTGCTTTTGGTTTTGGCGTCTGCGTCCACCAAAAGCCAAGCTGCAAGATGTGTAAAACTGGGGAGATTTTGCACCTGACGGAGAGGAGGGACTGAGTTTGGTTATAACTTAGAGCGGCTCCAGCGTGAGACTCAGCAATCTGCTGGGGGGACCTCAAACATGCTTTATCTCCAGGGCAGGAAACTTGTTTGAAGGATCTTCCCAGGTGTCTTCTGGGGACCTCTCTATAGACTAGAGCGTTTTGTTGCAGCAAAAGGTGGTGGCAGGTAGGACGTTTGTAGGCAAGTTGGGGTGAAGAGCTCCAGCTCTGCCCTTGGATCTCGGTGTCTGAACTGTGATCTCTGTTGGAGAGCTGCCATCTGTGGCCTTTCCTGGGGGACAGCATAAAAGCCGTTTTACTGTGAGGACCCAGTGATGATCTGGCCCTTCACCGTAATTTTCTTTTGGTTTTCTTTTTTTCTTACGGTTGGCATAAGTAGTAGAGCGCGAGCAGCCTCGGCACTGCAGCAGGGGTCTGGGTGTGCATTGCCACGGCAGGTAAACACGTGGCAAACACTCGTGTGCCCAAAGAGGACGTGTGTCCAGGTGGTGCCCAACTGCTCTGCACCGTGAGCTGTCCTGGGACGGTGCCTTCGCGCGTCAGGCGTGCGCTTTGCACCCCAATTATTTCAAATCTCGCAAAGCCCGTGCTGTGTATGGGCAGGCGATGCCTCAGCATCTGAGCAGCGCAGGGCACTGGGATCGGCCGGGTGGTGAGCAGCTCCCTGGGGGACATGGGAGGTGAGCGAAGCATGGAAATGCCTGGCTTTTGATCAAACCAGGGTGGGGGGTGTCTGGGGCACCCCTGAGAGCTGCCCTGCCCGCGACGGT
Organism: Chroicocephalus ridibundus; assembly: GCF_963924245.1. Taxonomy (NCBI): domain Eukaryota; kingdom Metazoa; phylum Chordata; class Aves; order Charadriiformes; family Laridae; genus Chroicocephalus; species Chroicocephalus ridibundus. Next base: position 28,533,078 of record NC_086292.1, read on the forward strand.
GGCCCCCCTCCTGCGCTGGGGCAGCGGCTGCATGCCCCGTGGGCTGCCGCAGGGAGCCCTGCGCTGTCCGTAAAGTCCGGCGCTCGGATGAGGAAATGTCAGAGATGCAGTTTCCCGGGCAACCTTAATTCGGCCCCATGTGCCAAGGGCGTCAGGATGCAGTCGGTCGTTGCATGGTCCCTGCTGCTTGCTCTCTAAGAGCCCTGCCCCGCTCCTGGCATGCTGGAGCTGCCATCCCCAGGGCTGAGGGCTCGGGTACCGTCCTCGCTTACTTGGTTGTGCATCCTGAGGTTGCAGTGCTCCTGGAGACAGGAGTCACCTTCCCAGCTTTTCTGTGGCTCTCCACTGGTAATATCGGACCATTTAAAACAAATGAATGGGTTTATGTTCTCAGCTTCCAGTGGCGGGGAGACTTCGCTCCTACGAAGAGGCATCCATGAGATCGTGGGGGAGTAAAGCCAGTGTGGCAAAACCCACCCAAACCTGGGGAGCTCGGGGACTTGAGCCCCTCATCTGAGCCGTTTGCTCTGGATCCGAGCTCAGCCCAGCAAACCACGTCTTGCCTGTATAGAGCCAGTCTAATTGCTGCTGTGTGCCTCTGCGCCCCCCCCCACCCTCACCCCCTACCTCCAGCAAGCAAAATACCCAGTTTTAGGGGTCTCAGCAGAGTCGTGTTTGGATTTTCCACCATCCTCTTCTTTCTAGACCTGGAGGCGCTGGAGTGGGGGCCACTCCATGAGCTTGCTGGAACTCGTGTGTCCCTCTCTGGGAAGCTGGACCCAAGCACCGAGAAAATATGGAGGAGGGGGCTTTCCTCCAGTTGGGAAGTGCGACCGCAGCATGCAGAGAAGCTTCTCAGCCACCGGGCTGCTGTGCTTGTCCCTGTCCTGTCTGAAGCTGCTCTGTGCTTACGGGGTGGGAGAGGGAGGGTCCAGGACGGGTGCCAACAGCAAGCCGGGCCTACGTCTGTCTGGCGAAATGCATCTAGGAAAAGGGGATTGTTGCAGGCTGGAACGCGGGCAGGTTGGACTTGGGAGAAACCAGCAGGCAAGCCCTTTCTGGGGGGGTCGGCAGAGCGCGTTTCGCAGCCGTGCAGCACGCCTGGGGCCGTGAGAGCATTGGGCACAGCGCTGCCCGTCAAGCCCGCCGGGACACCTGCCTGCCCGCTCCTGCCTCCCTTGGCACTAGCGTGGGTGCAGATGAGCTGTTGCCAGCGTGGGGCCCTGCTCTGCAGAAGTCCTTGCCACTGAGCAAAAGCCTCTTTGCAGCTTTCCAAGGTGTGGGTGCAGCCCACAGGGTCTCCCGTCTGGCTCCTGGAGGTGGTTGGCACCCATCTGCCCGCAGTGTTTCGTCGGCAGTAAGTGGGGAGCACCCACTGCCACAGGGGGAGCCCCCTTGGGGAGGAAAAGGCTGTTTGGAATCCAGAGGGGACAGGCTGAGAGAGCTGGGGGGGTTCAGCCTGGAGAAGAGAAGGCTCCGGGAAGACCTTCCAGTCCCTAAAGGGGCTCCAGGGAAGCTGGGGATGGACTCTGGATCAGGGAGGGGAGCCATGGGACGAGGGGGAACCATTTTAAACTGAAAGAGGGCAGATTTGACGTGATTAGATGAGATGTGAGGAAGAAATTGTTTGCTGTGAGGGTAGTGAGCCCCTGGGCCAGGCTGTCCAGAGACGCTGTGGGTGCCCCATCCCTGGAGGCGTTCAAGGGCAGGTTGGACGGGGCTTGGAGCAAGGTGGTGTGGTGGGAGGTGTCCCTGCCCAGGGCAGGGGGTTGAAACTAGGTGATCTTAAGGTCCCTTCCAACCCGAATCATTCTATGATTCTGTGATTCACTCCGCACAGTGGATTTCCCGTTTCTGCTGCTCATCTTCCCGCCCTGCAGGCATTGGGTCAGGTCCCAGGGACTGAGCAGCTGCCAGGGACACTGGTGACTTAGATTTCCCTGGGGGGTTTCGCCCCCCCCGTGGTGGCGAGTGAAGGGCTGCAGCCCCCTGGGCTCAGTGTTGCAACTCGGTGCCTGGCGGGGGCTGAGCGATGCTGTGTGTCCCTCAGATGATGGATGTGAGAGCAGATTTCCCGTCTTCCTGCTGCAAAACTGGCTGTTCCTCCAGCCCAGTCCCGGCTTGCTGGCACTGGGCCCTGCCTGCGGAGCCAGCGGGAGGTTCTGCTCTCTCCCTCTCGTCCGTCGGAGGCTGGTACCCCGAGCAACCATCTGTCCTGCCACTGCCTTGCCGAACGGGGAGAGCATCGGCTTGCTCCTGCGTTTGAACCCCCCCTTGCCCTCAGCCGGGGTGGCTGCAAGCCCCGCAGCTCATGGGGTTTGCCCTGGGGGTGATGCTCTGCCACTTGCTTGCACCCCACGACGGGGCGGGGGGGGACTGTTACTGGAGACCTGCTCTGGCTCCCCACTGCATCAGGGAGCCCAGAGCCAGGGTGTTTTTGGAGAAGGCAGAGAGCTGGGCCACGGGGAACCGTGTTCCTCCCGGTGCTCGGAGGGGTGCGAAGGCTCGGGGCCGCACGGAGGTGTTTACAGCTCCAGTTCCTGTTCCCTTTTCCTGCTGGGTTTTGCTGCTCAAGGCTATTGTCGGGCCGTTTTGCACAGGAAGGAGGGAGGAGTGTTTTGTTTTGAGCCGATTAGGGGAGCCGGGGAGGAATGCGTGAGCGGCCCTGGTCCCCACAGCTGGCCAGGAGCAGGGACAGCGTGGTGGGGAGGACTGAGCTGGCACCGGGCGGGTTTAGGCAGCTACCGCACCGTTCCCGGGCCCTTTGGTCCTTGCAGTAGGAGCTCTGCGCAGCCGGTGTTGTGCTGGCAAAACCCATCTCTCCGGATGGTCCAGCCTGCGGTTGGCAGCCCGGTGGGTGAGCAGACCCTGTCAAAGGTGCTTGGGTGCACCAGGACCCTGCTGGAAATGTCGCCTGGCCCCATTTCGGGAGCAGATTTCAGGCCAGAGGTGAGATGTACAGCTCCGGGCTTGGCGGGGGCTGTGGCACCGTGCGATGGGGTGCTCTGGGAAGCCGCTGAGGCGCTGGAGCAGGCGTGTGACTCCAGCGCTGGAGGGAACCAGGCTCTGGGACATGCCCCATATCCTACTGCAGGATTGCCTCCTTTTTGCTGGTAAGGGCAAACCTTGGGCTTTTTGAGCCATCCCTGACACGCAGCATTTGGGAGGCTCCTGCTCCTGCTTCCCGGTGACTCCCGATGGCATGGAGGAGCCCCGTCTTGTGTTACCTGGGATGTGGGTGGGGATGCTGCAGGGGCCTGGGAGGAGCAGAGGGTAAGCCATAATCTGGTTTTAGCCCTTTTGTTAAGAAATGTCTTCAAACAAGCCTGCAGGAGCCCTGGAAAATAACCAGTGAGTTCCCAGTCCTGGCAGTGCCAGCTGACACCCCTCTGCTGGGATCTGTGCCCCTTCTCCGCCTCGGAAATGTGGCTGCCTTCAGGGAGAGCATCAGGCTGGAGAGTTGGGCGGAGAGAAACCTTATGGAATTCAACAAGGGCAAGTGTAGGGTGCTGCGCCTGGGGAGGAATAACCCCATGCACCAGGACAGATTGGGGCTGACCTGCTGGAGAGCAGCTCCGTGGAAAGAGACCCGGGAGTCCTGGTGGGTGACAGGATGACCATGAGCCAGCAATGTGCCCTTGTGGCCAAGAAGGGCAACGGCATCCTGGGGGGCATCAAGAAGAGTGTGGCCAGCAGGTGGAGGGAGGTCATCCTCCCCCTCTGCTCTGCCCTGGGGAGGCCAGAGCTGGAGCACTGGGTCTAGTTCTGGGCTCCCCGGTTCAAGAAGGACAGGGAACTGCTGGAGAGGGGACTGCAAAGGGCCACCAAGATGATGAGGGGACTAGAACACCTCTTGTATGAAGAAAGGCTGAGGAACTTGGGTCTCTTCAGTCTGGAAAAAAGATGACTGAGGGGGGATCTTATCAATACTTATAAATACTTAAAGGGTGGGTGTCAGGAGGATGGGGCCAGGATCTTCTCAGTGGTGCCCAGTGACAGGACAAGAGGTAACGGGCACAAACTTCAGCATAGGAAGTTCCACCTAAACATGAGGAGGAACTTCTTTCCTGTGAGGGTGTCAGAGCCCTGGCACAGGCTGCCCAGAGAGGTGGTGGAGTCTCCGTCTCTGGAGACATTCCAAACCCGCCTGGATGTGTTCTTGTGTAACCTGTTGTAGGTGACCCTGCTCTGGCAGGGGATTGGACTGGATGATCTCCTGAGGTCCCTTCCGACCCCACCGTTCTGTGATTCCATGCCATGGAGGGGGCAGCTCTGCAGTCAGCCCCACGCCATGGTGGGGGCCTTGCCGGGGTGTCCATGTGGGCACTGGCAGCACTGAGCCCGTGGTAAGGGAGGAGGCCAGGCCGCCTTCTGCTCTGCCTGGCTCCGTCCCAGCTTTTGGGACAAAGGCTGGAGCATTTCCACGGCTGAGCGCCGGTGCCTGGGAAGCCTCCGGCTGCCAGCACCTGCTCTGCGGGGCTGCCATGGTGTGGGTCTGGGGTCCCGCCTGCTACTAGCAGAGCTCCTGGTGGGGCTTCAAGGGGCTTCAGCTGGTCCCTGATGCCCCCCAAGAAAGGCAGGGAGTACGCTAACCCTTCTCCTACCCTTCCTCTCTTCCAGCTGGCTGTCCTGGAGGACTATGCAGATCCCTTTGATGCAGCGCAGGTGGCTGGTAGCCAGGCAGGGCTGGAGAAGGTGACAGAGAACGACGGATACATGGAACCGTATGAAGCCCAGAAGATGATGGCTGGTAAGGCGGAAGGCTCCGTGCAAAGGCCGCTCTTTGTGCCTTGGGTCCCTGCTGTGTGAATCTGGTGGCCGCTGAGCTCTGTTCCTTGCATCCCGTGATAGCACCGGGTCCTCCAGACGAGGCAAACCCGGGCAGTGGCTGTAGTGGTGCACAGCCACTTTGCAGGCAAATTTTCATGGCTTTCGCCGTCTGTGATGGGCTGGTGGTAGCCACAGCACTCGCCAAGGCCACCTGAGCGGTAAAGGCACCTTGATATCTCTGCCTGCGGCGCCATCTGTCCCCTGGGACCATGGTGCCTGCCCGCCAGGCTGAGCCAGGAGAGACCTGACATTCCGTGCGTCTGGCATAAAACTAAGATGGATGTGGGAGCTATTTAATTCGGTTAGGGCCGGGCCAGAGTGTGCCATTGTCTGCCGCAGCAGCGGGGTCCCTGGTGGGCTTGCTGATGGCTGGGAGGCAGGAGGAGGATGGCTGGGATGCCTCCCGAAGGCATCGCTCTCACTGCTGCGGTGCACGCGGGGTCGCCATGCCGGCTTGCGCGTTCCAGGCTCTGGCTCTGCTTCGCAGTCCTGGGGTTTTTCTGGAGCGAGTGGTTTCTGGAAAGCTCACACGGTTTTTTGGAGGAGGCCGTTGCATTTCTTGGAAATATTAGAAAGTGGTGAAGAGGCTGCTTGGGTTTGCAGGAGAGACTTTTGTTTTGCTGGAGGGAAGGGCATTTTGTTAAACCAGCCATGCTGGGCATCCAGGGAAGAAACTCAGTCTTGCTGCCCCTTGGGAATCAGGCTCTGGGATGCTCTGTCTCCATGGACCCCATTTTGCAGGGCTACCACGGTGTTGAACCGTGGGAAGAGAAGGCGTCCTGGTGCTGGGAGCTGCCCAGGGCCCGGCTGCCCAGCAGCTCCCTAACTTCTGGCAGGTGCTTGCTGGAGGTTTAAGGGGTCTCCTCCATCCCTGCTTCTCCCTACCCCACATCACCCTTGGGTGAAATTGAGCCTTTTCATCGAGCAGGGCTTTGGGGACCGTGGCTGGGCTGCGTTGGGCAAAAAGCTCACGGTCTTTTCCCTCTTCTCCTGCTAGAGATCCGCCAGAAGGGCTTACGGGAGGCTCCCGCCCGGCCGCTGCACCTCTACGACACTCCCTACGAGCCCGTGCTGGGAGGGCTGGACGTGGATGGCGACCGCCTGGCGTGCCCCAGGCCCAGGGAGTCCCGGCTGCCCGAGGACGACGAGCGGCCGCCAGAGGAATACGACCAGCCCTGGGAGTGGAAGAAGGAGCGGATCTCCAAAGCCTTTGCAGGTGAGTGATGTGAGCAGTCATAAAGGATGAATAGCAGGTGTAAAGCGACCGACGCTGCGTTGTGTTTTGCAAAGAGGGGGAGGTGGCTCTTTGGGATTCCTTCATCTGTTGGGGTCGTAGTGCTGGCCTCTGCGTTTCCCTGGCTCGGGGAGCGCTCGTGCACTTGCAGGGACCGTTCCTCTTCAGCAGGGAGCCAGGCTGGGTGGAGAGGTGGACAGAGCCACCCTGGCAGCCTGTCCGGTGCCCCTCTCTCCTTGCCTCTATCCCCCTCTAACTCATCGCGGCCTCCGGTGCACATTGACCCCCTCCACCCCTGAACTGCAGTTGTCGGGGCTCAAGCAGATCCCTCCTTCCTCAGGGCAGGGCGAGAGCCGGGTGCTCGCCCGGGAGCCTTCGGCCAGGCAATGGTCCAGCCCCCTGACCTATTTATCTGTGCTGCGGGATCGATTGTGTTTGTGTTTGGTAATGAGGAAATCCATGCTGTGCATTAGTGCTGGCTCCTCCGTCGGCGCTGGCTAATTGCCACGCTCTTATCTAGGATGCATTTTAATCGCAGCAGCGTGCGTCTGCACTGGAGCTGGCGGCCGTCAGTGCTGTGCCGGGATGCCAGCAGAGAGGGGGGTGTGAGGGTTTGGGCTTTGGAGCGCTTCACCTTGTGGGTTTGGGCTCCACGAGCTGGAGATGTGTGTGCTGGGCTCGACGCCGTGACGTCTACTGGTGCCTGGGGTCGCACTCGTGCCACTGGGACTCGGCTGGGTACGGGGCTGGTGCCGGTGGCCACACCATGCTGAGGGTTCGGCTTGTCGGGCTCCGTCACAAGGTGCGGTGTGCTGCCAGGCAGCGTTTGTGCTGAGGTGTCTGTGCTCCGGATCCCGGCGGATGAGCCGCCTTGCTTGGTGTCCCTGGGAGAAAGGGGCGCCGTCGCGGGTCCAGCTCGCGTGTGGATGCAGGTGGCCACCCTGGGCTTGCTCCAAGCCCTCAGGGGGTCAGGTTGCCGTGCCCTGGGCCACATGAGGACCTGCCGCCTGCTTTCTCCCAGAGCCAGAGAGCAGGTCCTGCTGTGGTTCGCAGGGCGTTTCTCCTCTCCTGCAACGCCGGGTTCTCTCTGCTGGCCCTTTCTGCCTTTGGGGGGCCCGCGAGACCCCTGCTGATGGGCAGCGGGTACCAGCACAAGGCAGCAGCCTGCTGGCACCTGGCAGGGGAACGTGGAAGTGCCCGGGGCAAGACGGATCCATGGGCAGGACAGATGGGGGTGCTCAGCCAAGGTCCCCTGGACGGATGTGCATGTGGGGCAGGGGTGATCGCAGGCTGCCCCCCACCACAGAGAGGGTTGGCTGGGAAAGCTGATGGAGGAGCAGGGTCTCTCCATCAGGAACATGCCCCACATCAGGCCTGTCTCTGCTCGGTGCTGGGGAGGGGATGAGATGGCCGAGCTGGTGCAGGGCTCCCAGGAGTGTAGTCCTCAGGTCTTTCCCCCCACAACTGCTCTCCTTCTCTGTGGGCTTGGTGTTGCTGACGGTTTTTTCTAAGCCCTTTCTTTCTTTCTTTCTCTTTCTCTCTCTCTTTCCCACCCCCCTACCCCACCCCATCCAGTTGAAATCAAGGTCATTAAAGACCTGCCATGGCCACCGCCGGTGGGACAGCTCGACAGCCGTGAAAGCCCCCCGGACAGTGAGGCCGGTGCCTCCGTCCCTCCACAGCACGGCCAGCCCAGCTACGAAGACGCCAACGGTGGGTCTCGCGTGACAGCGGGGTGCCTGGGGGGGCTGCGGCCGGTGCTCACCGTGACCCTGCCTTGCTGCCCCACTGGCACCCAGATGCTGCGGCACCTCGGAGCTTGCCCGGACCCCGCGGGCGCTGCCAGACACCCACCCTCCTCCTCCTCCGCCTTTCCCCCGCTCCTCCTGGCTCGCGCCCATGTCCTGTGCCGGACACCAGGCGTTTGTCCTTGCCTCTTTGCATCTTCTGCAGCTCCACACTGCTCCTGTGCACGCGGCAGCCAGGCTGCACCAGGGGATTGTTCGGTGGCAGAGTTATTACCTTCTCTTTTGTTCTCTCCTCTTTGCCTCCAAATTCCCCAGGTTTGATGGCTGTTTTTATGGTGTTCTCGACAACTGCTCTGAGCATTCAGCTGATGTTTTCTTGTGGCTCTTAATACCCAGGTCCCTCTCAGGTGTGGTAGCAGCTAATTCAGACCCTGCTGCTGAAGTTGGAGTTGGTTTTTTCCACCTGTGCCTCGCTTTGTCATTTAGCGCTGCTCCGTTGCCTCTGCTGTTTTATTACCTTGCTGCTCAGTGGCAGGAGGTCCCCCTGGGTTCTTCGCTCTCGTATTTGCTATCCTGAACAGCGAAATCTCCCAGGCACGCTTTGTCATCTCAGGTTTGCCTTGTTGTGAAGCTCTTTTTGTGTGTGCCGAGCGGCAGAGCCCCCATGTAAATCCCCCTTGGGCTCTGCTGGCGGTCTCGCTTATGAAAGCCAAATATTGCTGCTTCTCTTTTAACCCGTTATTAACATTTGAAGGACCTTGCTCTTAACGCTGCGGTGGGTTAGGGTTTTGCCAAGAGCATGAGTTGGGGGGAGGTTCATTGAAAGCTACACAGGCTTTCGGGGTTGGGCCGCCGCTCTTGAGGAGGATGGGGACGGATCCGCGAGACGTGACTCTTTCTCTGCCAACCGGTGTCGTGCCCCCGTGCGTCGCTGACGCTGCTCCTGGTGGACGCCGCGACGTGCCAGCTGCAGATGCCCGATTTCCTTATCTGCAGTCACCCAGGTCCCTGCAGAGCCTCCTAAAGAAAGAACGGCAGGGTGGCTCCGGCTGCCTCCTGGGTGGGTTTGATCGTGCAGCTGGTTTTGCTGCCCCTCGAAGCGACAACCCGGAGCCTCGGGGTCTGCCCCAAAACGGCTGGGATGCTGCGGGTGAGATCTGTCCCCAGGAAGAAAGGTCTTGGCAGGGGGAAACTTCCTGATCCTCTTCCTATGAGGAATGCAGGTGTCAAGAAAAATGAATTTCTTTGCTGTGCAGCCTTTTCTCTTCCCCCATCATTTATTATCTCCGCAGTCGCTCTGACATGCATCCTGCTCCTGATGAACACATCAGTTTGTCATTTTTCCTGGTTTTAGCAACACAGAGTCTCTTTTTTTCCCCTGACTTGCTTTGTTGTATTAAGTTCATCTTGCCAGAGTTTTGTCTTATTTTCCACTTCCCCTGTCTGGGGGTGACTGGAACTCCTTGAAGGATGTCTCCTTACTCCTAGGGGCTTGTTTTTAATATCCTGTTTAATCATGCACATGCCTCTGCCTCTCTCCGACAGGTGCAATGCGTTTCTTCTGAGCCTCTAACAGCATGACTTTGTGCCGCCAGCAAACACCTCGGTGTTTTGATTGTCTGGCTTTTTAATGATCGCCCTAATTTTTTTTTTTTTTTTTTTTTTTAAGGCGATGAGTTGAAATGGAAGCCTGGGTGTTACGTACGAGGGCGAGCCTGGCCGGTGCAAAGCTGCAGAGGCAGGGCTTGTCGAGCCTTAGCATCGGGCATCTCCTTCCCGCGCTCCTTCTCGGGGCGGGGGGGGGTTAAGCCGCGCTAAGCTGCAGAGGGTTTTGGCTGGGCTTCCTTCTGGCTGCCTTCCTCTCTCCTGGGTGCCGGGGGAGGGGCTGGAGACCCGCTCACCCATGCGGGGCGGCCAGACAAGGTGTCCCTCAAAACAGCTGCCGTAGAGGATTCCCTGCTAGGGAGAAAAATGTCCCTCTCTGGGTATTTCTTGCCTCAGCGTCACCCTGCTTTTGGCTGCAGCAGTGGGGGAGCGTGGCAGCGGGAGGCTGCCCGGCTCGGGACATCCCACCCCTCCTGGGACCCGGTCTTGGCCACCTCCAGGGCAACCGTGCCTCCGCCGCATCAGCCCCCGGCAGCCTCGCCTCCCGGCAGCTCTGCCCGATCGATAAGTAATTTGCGCGAGGGGGGCTAGTGTTTCAGGGCAGCAATAACGAACTCTCTGGAGGAGGGAGAAACAATATTGTTAACGCTGAAATCATCCCGCACGGAAATAACAGTCGGCGGGAGGCCGGGTCCCCGGGGCACGGAGGGGGTTGATCCCCTGCTGCTCGCCGGGCGGCACGCAGCGGGCGCCGCGCTCCGATGGTGTGGTGGTGTGCAGGGACCGTGGCTGGGCTGGTGCCGGGCAGGAGCTGCCTCGGGGGCTCCTCGCAGGGAATTATTTTTTTTTCCACCCCGGGAGGTTTACTTGTGCCAGCAGAAATGTGTCCATGCTGACTGACTGCTCCCTTCAGCTCCATCTATTTTTCTAAATTTATTAATTTAATTTTTATTTTTATTTTTTCCAAGACTGGAGAGCCTCTCCTTACTGCTTCTCACTTAACTCTGTGCCGCGACCTCTGAACCTCTGGTTGCGTTAGCAAAACCTCTCGGAGCTTTTTGAAACCCCCCTGGAGAATTATTTCCAGGGGCTTGGGAGCAGCGAGGACCCCGGCCCTGGCGTGGTGGGGACCCGACCTCGTCTGTCCTGGGGCACCGCAGTGAGCAGCACCCCAGGATGCTTAGGGCAGGAGGAGGGGGCAGCGCCAGGGGACCCAGCATGGTGTGATGCGGCTGTGGCTCCCTGCGCAGCGGGGTAAAGCCGAGGGCCCAGCCTGCCCCTGCCACCGGCTGCAAGGCATGTCTGTCCCGCAGGTCCGTCGGAGGGGCTGGGGTACGGCCGCACCTCGCCCTGCAGGGAGGAGAAGGCCAGGGCTGCCCTCAGGCATGGCTCCAGCAGCCTCAAGAGCACGAAGACACTGATGGCCGAGCCTGGCCCCTTCCTTGGGGAGAGGATTGACCCTGCCCTGCCCTTGGAGAGCCAGTGGTGAGTCCCGCTGCCCCCGCATCCCCGTGCCCGCACCACAAGGAGCCCTGGGGCAGAGCTGCTCCTTCCCTTTTTCTCTGGCCCCCCGTTTCTGCCTGCTTGTCCCCACCACCCGTCTCGCAGTGGCGGTGTCCCCGCGTGCCCTCTGCACCCCCCGCGCTGCCCGGCGGAAGCCCTGCACCTTGTCCCCCCAGCCCCAGCCGTGCCACCTGTGTCCCTCTCCCCGAAGGTGGCTGCTGTCCCCAGGGAGGTGTGGGGGGCGCTGGCATTGCTGCTGCCTCGAGGCAGGGGTCCCCCCCGCCGGGGGTGTCCACTCTCCGCCTGGCACAGCCGGTCCTTCTCCCCCCTCCAGCTGGTACCATGGGGCCATCAGCCGGACGGACGCCGAGACGCTGCTGAGGCTGTGCAAGGAGGCCAGCTACTTGGTGCGCAACAGCGAGACCAGCAAGAACGACTTCTCCCTCTCCTTGAAGTGAGTGAGGCCGGCAGGGGCTGGGGGGTGGCTGCGCCTGCAGCAGTGCCGCGGGTGACCCCTCGCGAGCGGGCGCCCCATGCGGACGTGTGCCCCTGCCTGTGGGGTGACTCTTGAGAAGATCCTGGGGTGGTCAGAAATGGCTGGAACGTGAGGTCCGTGCTTCCCTGCGGTGTGGCACAGGCTTCTGGTTTGGTGTCTGGCAAAAGCATCACTCGGGGAGGCTCGGAGGTGCGGAGGCTCAGAGATGCGGAGGCACACCGCTCCTCCCTTGGCAGCGCTAGTCATCCCTCAGATGGATAAAATGATGTGCCTCGTTGCTCACTTGAATGTGTCTGGTTACAGCTTCCAGCTCTGGCTTCTTGTTTCGCCCCCCCCCCCCCCTTTTTTTTTTTTGTAGCTTAGTTTCATCATGATCCAGTTGTTGATGGAAACGTGGGTACCCATCCCAGCCTCCCCAGCCCATGTAACGGTAGAAGCCCTTGCTCAGCCGTGCTGTAGAGAGGGCTGCTTTGGTTTCCCAGTGGGGAAACCTCATCCCCACAGCACAGCTTGGTTTCTGCTTGGGGTTTTTTTTGGGGGGATCTTTGCACCGTCCCCAAGTTTTCCAGATTCCCTTAGTGACAAAACTGCACAAAGCATCATCGCGCATGTCCTGCCGGGGAGAAGCTGCCCATAGCTCCTCATCCGGCTCTTTCGGGACTCTTGGGACAGCCTGAACCCACAAAATCGAAGCTGTTACTGTCCTGAAGGTGATGATGGATTAGCAAATACCTTCTTGCCCTCCTGCCGGGAAAGTACGTTAGCCCTGATCCTGGCAGATGTGAAAAAAGTATTTATTGAGCACTTCAGTCATCTGTGTCCAACAACGCACCAGATATCCCCGCGCTTTTCTCCATACACTCTAAGTTTCCCCAGTGCTCTCTGTACCTGCGTTGCTCCCGGGTGGTTTCAACCTCTCCCGTTTCTTTTCCAGGGACACAGTTGTGAATTAGATTGCTCCATCTCTCTCTCTGTTTTTTTTACACTTTTTTTTCTGGCTTGACCACCAAGCCAGGACAGATCTTTAGCTGGAAGTATTTCTTCCTGCTGCGCATGTAGCTTTTAGCTCAGACAGCAAGCCTTTCTGGAAAACCCCCTTCATTGCCTTTTTTTTTTTTTTTTTTTTTCTCAGAGTTTTTACTGATGGTTTAATTTTCTCTATATTTTTTCAAGCAGTAGCTGCTGCTGGTCAGTGAGCCGCATTCGAGGCTGCGAGAGGTCCTCTCAGCCGTCACCTCGTGGGTGGCATTAGCCAGCACGTGTGTCGGAAAGCCTGGGAGGTGGCGGTGGGGCTGCGGATGGGGCTTCTTCCCCTCGCCACCACGGGTGTCCCTTCCCATCACCTTGCTACAAGCCAGTCACCCATTTCTTTGCATTTTTTTTTTCCTTACTTGCCACCTGCCCTTAGCCTCGTAGCAAAAATGGCCTAATCCTCTTCTCAGACAGCATGTGGGGCTGGGACGTGGCCTTCAGCAGCATGCCACCTCCCCAGCGGAGGCTGCAGCCCATCCCGGAGCTGCTTGGGCATTGCCTGTCCTCCGTGCCTCTCTTGCAGAGCCCACAGCCTCGGGAGTGTGATTTTAACTCTGTTGCCTTTCTCTGTAGGGCCTTTTCAAGGAAAATCCCCTGGGATGCCTTTTATATAGCTGTAAGCTGGCTGTCTGCATCTCTCTTTTTTTTTTTTTTTTTCTTGAACTCTTTCTTTTTTTTTTTTTTTTTTTTTTTCCCTTGAAGAAGGAGGTGCAGCAGAGGAGATGGTCTGAAAGAGAGCTCTGATGCTGACCTAAAGCCCTTTTGTGCTGCTTTAAAGGAAAATACGCACAAGAGAGAGCAGCAGGAGTGGCTGTACCCATAGCGTGTCAGGTAGCCAGAAGGATTTAACCCTGCCGGGACAGCGTGGTCCAGGCTCGGCAGCCCCATGTTGCTTGTGGTGGGCAGAGTTGTAGTGTCATAGAATCACAGAATAGTTTGGGTTAGGAAGGAGCTTTAAAGGCCATCTAGTCCAACCCCCCTGACATGGGCAGGGACATCTTAGGTTAGATATTAGGAAGAAATTCTTTACTGCGAGGGTGGTGAGGCACTGGAACAGGTTGCCCAGGGAAGTTGTGGATGCCCCAACTTGTGGGTGAGGCTTTGAGCAACCTGGTTTAATGGGAGGCGTCCCTGCCCAGGGCAGGGGGGTTTGAACTAGGTTATTTTTAAGATCCTTTCTAACCCAGCCCATTCTATGATTCTGTTATCTTCAACTAGATCAGGTTGCTCAGAGCCCCATCCAGCCTGGCCTGGAATGTTTCCAGGGATGTTGTTGCCTCGAACGCTCTGTGAATGAGTCTGTCCCAGCTCACACATCCCTCAGAATGGCTGAGGCCATGCTGCAAAGGTTTGGGTCCTTCCTCATCCCCGTGAGGTGCTCAGCAGGAGCAACACCTGCCCCTTGTCCTGTCCCTGCTGCTGGCTGTGAGGCTGTCGGGTTTGCAGCCTGCTCCCTCAGCCATCTCTCTGGGGGTCTGATCTCTCCGTCATGTCCCTGAGCTTGTGTGACAAAGACCCGTGAAGTGATTTGGGCAAAACACAACCAGCAAAACACAACCAGCATCATCTCTCCCTGGACCCATGCGGCAGCTCTGGACCGGCACTGATGCTGCAGTGGGGTTATCCTGAGCATCCCTCCCCTGCCAGCACTGGGCAAGGGCCGGCTCCGGCTGCGGAGAGGGTGCAGCGCCGAGGGCAGCACCCCTGGGCACTGTGCGTGTTAGCGGTGGGACTGTGTGCTGTGTGTGTGCGTGTGCGCACGACAAACCCGTGCACCTTCCCGAGCTGCCATGCAGGGCGCAGCCCCCGCAGCTCTCCCCTGCGCCCCTGCCACACGGGATGCGGCCAGCTATCGCTTTTTCTCGGCCCCTGTCTGTCTTCTCCCCCGGGGCAGCCGGTTCCTTGCCTCTGGACGCTAAATGGATTGCAGACCCATTCTGCTAATGCTGCCGGGCTGTCCATTATGGGCACTGTCTCCAGCCGGGGGGATGGGACTGGCCTGTGCGGCGCTGGAAGCAGCTCGGCATTGCTGATGAGGTCCTGTCTGCTTTTAAGTCATCAATATTTTGCCGTAATGTGCATTCCAGACGCTGCAGACAGGCTGTGGCTCTCCTCGGAGACGCAAATTAATAGCAACAGGGCCATTAGCCCGTCACTTGGAATCAGCGCTCGTGGCAGGATCTGCCTGCGCAGCCTCGCGTGGCTCGGTGCCCGTGCTGTGCCGGGAAATGGCCTCGCTACGCTGAGCGGCTTTTATGGAGCCCGCAGTGCTGGCGCGCGGAGGGCGGGGGGAGCGGGCTTGCGAGCCGAGGGAGAAAATCCTGCTCTGCTAGGGAGAGGCTGGGGATGTGTGAGCTGAAGTCCTCCTCGTGCTTGCAAAAAGGGGCTCTGCCACGTGTGAGAGTCCCCTCTGCTCCTGCCCGGGCTGTGCCCTCGCCCCCCCAGCCGTGGGCAACATCCTCATCCCCAGATGGACCCCCACACCACCCCACTGCGTGGCCGTGCCTCCCGCAGGGGGACACGGTGCAGCGTGGCCAGCCATGTCCCTCCCCTGGGCTGTGGGCTTTGCCTGGGGTTGGGCAGGAGCGGGATGGTGTGGGCAGGGCCGTGGCTGGGGACAGGAGCCAGTGGCCTCCCCCCAGCTGTGGGGGCAGGCAACGGGTCTAGGGCGGGGGGCAGGAGCCGAGGGGAGGCCGGCTGCACCCCCTAACGCTGCCTCCGTCTCTCCTTGCAGGAGCAGCCAGGGCTTCATGCACATGAAACTGTCCCGGACCCAAGAGAACAAGTACGTGCTGGGTCAGCACAGCCCGCCCTTCGACAGCGTGCCGGAGATCATTCACCACTACGCCAGCCGCAAGCTGCCCATCAAGGGGGCTGAGCACATGTCCTTGCTTTACCCGGTGGCTATCCGCACCCTATAGCCCTCGCCCACCACAAGCCGGGCTCGAGGCCGGGCGCACCCCGAACCGGCCCCTCCGCGGGGCCGAGCGCCGCCGTGACAAGGACGGGCTCCGGACCGGCAGCCAGCAAGCGGCTGGCTGGGCACGGCCGGCGCTGCTGGGGATCGCTGCAGCTGGACCCCTCATCCCGCTCCCTTGAGGGGGGGGGTTGGCGGGGGGACGGCGCCGGGGGGACCCCCTGCCCGAGGAGCTGAGCGGGGCTGGCCGGCTGCCCGCTGCCCTCGCCTGCCTCCGGGCAGAGCTCAGGACACAAGGACTGGAGCTGGGGCCTGGGAGAGGCCTGGGGGGAGGCGATGTGCGGGAAAAGGGGGGAGAAACCGTCCGCCAACAGGCCTGAGGTGCCTCCCAGAGGGTGCCCGGCTCTGCCCGCTGAGACCGAACGGCTGTGCCCACTGGTGGGGGCGAGCCGGGGCCTCCCTGGGGCTAGCGAGGCACACAGGGCCAGGCCAGCGGTGGCCCCCCCCCACAACCCCGCAGGGGTGCTCGGTGCTCGCTGCCGTCCTTTGCCAAATGTAAATAGTGACGGGTCTCGGCCGCACGCGCAGCACCGCTGCCTAATAAAGCGGTGCATGGTGGCCTCCTGCTCTGTGGGCGCCGCGCCCCCGCATCCCACCACCTCCGCTGGGGGGTTCCGTGTGGCAAAATGGCGGGGAAGGGGATTTTATTACACAAAAGCTCTAAGCACGTCGATTTTTCCTTCACTCTTGCGGGACCCGTGTGCCTGGAGCAGTCCAGCTGGCTCACTCGTCCCAGACACAGGGGACAAGGGCTGCCAGTGGTCGCGTCCTCGCCGTGTCTTTGGGATCCCTCGCAGGCAGCGATGAGCTGGTTTTGGACTTGGCTGTTATCCCCTGTAGAAGGGGTTGCTCTTTGTGATCTTCTGCCTCCCTGTTTTCCTTCACCCCTCACAAGTCTTAGGCAAAATCCCTGAATTTCACAGATCTCCTCGTCCTCTGGGTATTTTAGTGGCTCCAGTCCTGTTCTTTGTCTTCCTGACACCTTGTCTTTGGGCCAGCTTGCTCCTGCTCTGTGTTTGGCTGAAGCTACGTCTGGTGCTCTGTAGCGTTTAATGATTTAACGCATACCTTGCCGTTTAACCTTCTTCCTGGTGTTGCTTGCTCCCGCACCCACGGCACGTGCGTTTCCTCTGCCTTGTGCTTCGGCCGAAGCTCAGTCTCGCTGTTCCTGCTCTGCGGTGCGTTCCCCTTCCCCTCTGCTCCCGGTGGCCCCGCTCTGTTCAGCAGAGGGGGGATGGCAGCCCCAAATTCGCTGCTGGACCAGCAAAACCTTTTTGGATGAGTGGAGCAGAGCCCTTGGGACACTGGTGGGACATGGTGGCGGTGGTGGAGGAAGGCTTTGTGAAAAAGCATCTTCCTCCCTGCTGCCTCCTCTCAGGAAGGAGCTGGTCCTGCAGGTTTTCTGGGGGGGAATGGAGGTGATGGATGGCATGGGGGGGACTTGGCACGGGGGGGACCTGGCATGGGTGAGCGCTGCAGCCACGGCAGGAACCCTGCTCTACCCTCTGAGGTTTTCCAGGCTCCATCCCTAGCTGGGGGATCACTCTCCCGGCTGCCCGTCACAGCTCTGAGCTGCTGCGGGGACCCTCAGGCACGTCCAGCGTGGTCCCCGAGCGCACACCGCGGCCGGGAGCCTGCAGAAACTACGCGGGTTTGTTCCAGGACGCCTCGGCCTCTGCCGCTCCTTAAAAGGCAGCAGTTGGAGCTCCTCGAGCGCACGGTGTCTCCTTACAGCCCCGCTTGGCTGCTGGTGGCTCCCCGGCTGCCTCTCCCCATCCCAGGCAGGCATCTTGTCCGGCGGCAGGGACAGAGACGACTCCGGCTGGCGGGATTTTCTCCCAGCGGTGCCACAGCAGGGCCTGTCGATGCGGAAATCTGCCGGGGTGCTCTTGGGTTGCCCTCGCCGCATTTGAAAGGTTTCAAGGGCCCTTTAGCAGCTCTGCTGTGCCCTGACGGCTCCAGGCGCGGAGCTCATCCCCGGGGATACTCTGCCTTCTCTGTGGCTGCAGATGTTCTTCTCAGGTCCATGCAGCCAGGGAACAAAGGCGCAGGAGAAGCCTCCTCATGTATCGTGTTGTGGGGAGGGTTTTGTGTTGGTTTTTTTTCCTTGAGAAACTGTGGTGGGGAGGAAGCTGCCTGGCAGCCAGTGCTGGCTCCACCGGTGAGCTCGCAGCCTTAGGGTGAGATCCTGCCCCATCCCTGGCTCCATCTGAGGGACATCCCTGCTGAGGGGTGTGAGACCTGTGTGCATGGCACCAGCGTCCTGGGAACAGTCACAGACCAGTCTGGAGCTGGGCTTGGTGTCCGAGTGCTTCAGCTACGCAGCTGTCAGGCCTCCCTGTGGCATTTACATCCCTTCTCAGGCCTCTCATCTCCAAGCTAAAGCAGCCCAGCTCCTCAGGCGTCTCCTTGCACATCACGTTCTGCAGCCCTGACCATCCTAGGGACCCTCTGCAGGACTTTTTCCTTGTACTTGGGGTCCAAAACTGGGCACAGTATCCAGATGGGGTCTCACCAATGCCAAATAAAGGGAAATAACCACTTCCTTTGACCTGCTTGCTACACTCGTATGGTAACTTGGGTTGGAAGGGACCTCAGGAGGTCTCTACTCCACCCTCCTGCTCTGTTAGCATTGACTGAAGTCAAGAGGGCTTCATTTTGGAGAGAAGCAGAAGTGCCCTAAGCCCACTAGGTTTTCTTCCCCTCTTCATAGTGTTACCAGGAGGGACTTGGACACCAGGGATGAAGAGGGCTCCAAATTCACCGCAGCCTGTGGGCAATTCCAGCCCAGCAGAGCCTCCAGCTCCATGTGGGCCCTCCAGTGGTGGAGGAGGTCCAACAAGAAAGATGTGGGAGCAGGGTGCAGGACGCAGAGCCAGCCCACAGCTTGACATCGGGTTAGGAGATGGACGTGATCTCAAACGGGGCAGATCCAAGCAGGTCCTGGGACCTGTTTGGACCTGGGGAGGTCTCATTTCGGGGTTCCCACAGAAAGTACATGGCTCTGGGTCTGGCTGGTGTATTGCATCCTCTGTTTGCGGTGGGAGCTGAGCAGGAGCTCCCCAGGAAATTTGGATTGTGTCTCTTGTGATGGTATTTTAGCGCTGCCTTTTGCTGTCCCGTGACTGAAGGGAGCGTTGTTTGGACGTAAGCGAGGGGGTCAGCCATGTGACAGGACTAGCGAGGTGACAGGGATCCCCATTCTTGGGGACGCTAATCCCCAGGACGGAGAAGGGCTTGAGCAACCCGATGTGGCTTTGAGGTTAACCCCATTGGGAGCATGAAGGCTGACCGGCGACCTTTGCCTGTAGCAATTCCCAATCCGCTTGTCCCGGCAATCCCCTGCATCCTCCTGGCTGCCCCTGTTCTCTGTCCCTCCTCCCTGCAAGTGAAACAGCTCTGTCATTCATCACCTGATCTCTGGTCCCTTGCTAAGCCCCCCATAATCGCCGAGCTGCTTTAGCATGCTGCAGGCCCCGGTAATGAAGGGAGGGAGTTTGTTTGGTAATTGGATTAGTGCTGCTGGGAACAGGCTCTCGCTCAGCGGTCGGAGCTGAGCTGCCACGGCCCCGAGCCCTGTGCTGGCTCCGGCACAGGGCTGCACTGGCCAAAATCTGGGGAGTCTTGCAGGAGGAAGGCAGCCAAGAGAGGCAAAAGGCTGATTCGGGGCAGACTTTGACCGTGCCCTCCTTGGAAGCTGGGCTGTGTTTTCCGAAACTCTGTCACATCCCTAATGCCTCCCACCTGCTGGGAATGAACTCTCGGGGTTAGCCTCAAGGCTACCGTCATCCCCCCAGCACAAGCCATCAGGGTTCCTGAAGACCTCGTGGGCTGAAGAGCATTGCCAGGAACTTGTGGGACACTGGTCCTTGTGGGTGGGCAGTAGTGTGCCGGGTGTGCTCCATCATCCGTGTCCCCTCCCTGCCCCTCTGGCCTGGAGAAGTCCCCTTAAGGCCAAGCCTAGTGATTAGTTTAAAACCCAAACCCTAGCAGTGGTGCCTAAAATTGCTTGAATATCTCAGGAAACACAGTGCCCTGTGTTCTGTCCCCAACCACGGCAGTCTGCAGAAGGATCAAATAACCCGACAGCTCGGCTGCCAAAGTTTATAGCAAAGGAGAGAAATTTGTTCCTGATCCCTGCAGGCGACCAGCACAATGTGCAGTGGAGCACATCCGCAGCGCACACACGCATGTGGAACGCATATGGCCCAGCTGAATGCCTCCTTTCACATCTTCGCGTAAAGACCAACATATTTGACACCAGAGGCGAGTTTCTGCTCCTAACTCGGAGACCACCCTTACTCAGTCCCTTCGTCACGCTTCCCCAGCATCGTCTCAAACCAGTTCCTTGCTCCTGGTACCCGGTTTGGCAATTGTCCCAAAACATCCGTGCTTCGATGCCGCCACCTAATTTCCAGTCTACACGTGTGTGCAGTTCTCTGCTTTTTCTTGCACAATTTTGGAGGCATGCCTCCAAAACAGCATGCTTGGGCAGATCTTGCGGGTGAGATCTTCCTGGAGCCTCGCTGGTGATGCAGCTGTGGCCCTCCCAAAAACGCATCCCAGCCATGATGACTCCACACTGTCTGCCCTGCACTGCTCGCTGATAACGTTATAGAATCGTAGAATGATTTGGGTTAGAAGGGACCTTAAAGCCCATCCAGGGACATCTCCAACTACACCAGGTTGCTCCAAGCCCCATCCAACCTGCCCTTGAACACCTCCAGGGATGGGGCACCCACAGCTTCTCTGGGCAACCTGGGCCAGGGGCTCACCACCCTCACAGCAAACAAGTTCTTCCTCACGTCTCAGCTAAATCTCCCCTCTTTCTGTTTAAAACAGTTCCTCCTCATCCCATGGCTCCCCTCCCTGATCCAGAGTCCCTCCCCAGCTTCCCTGGAGCCCCTTTAGGGACTGGAAGGGGCTGGAAGGTCTCCCTGGAGCCTTCTCTTCTCCAGGCTGAACCCCCTGCAACTCTCTCATCCTCTCCTCACAGCAGAGGGGCTCCAGCCCTCGGATCATCTTCATGTCCCTCTGCTGGACCTGTTCCAACAGCTCCATGTCCTTCCTGTGCTGAGGCCCCAGGGCTGGGGGCAGCACTGCAGGGGGGTCTCACAGAGTGGAGCAGAGGGGCAGAATCCCCCCCTCGCCCTGCTGCCCACGCTGCTGGGGATGCAGCCCAGGCTGCGGGGGGGTTCTGGGCTGCCAGCGCACGTTACCAGCTCATGTTGAGCTTCTCGTCCACCAACATCCCCAAGTCCTTCTCCTCAGGGCTGCTCCCAAGCCATTCACTGCCCAACCTTTATTTGTACCTGGGATTGCGGTGACCCAAGTGGAGGACCTTGCACTTGGCCTGGTTGAACTTCATGAGGTTCACATGGGCCCACTCTCCCGCCTCTCCAGATCCCTCTGGATGGCATCCCGTCCCCCCAGTGTGTTGGGCGTGCCACACAGCTTGGTGCCGTCGGCAAACTGGCTGAGGGTGCACTCAAACGTTCGTGGGGTCAGCCCAAGACTGGGGTGGAGGAACAGTGCCAGAAGCATCTCTTTGCTCAGAAACGCCCTGTTTAATACAACCCATCATTTACTTCATTAGCTGCTCCCTCTGCTGCTGTGTCCGTACCCATGACTTCCAGCATCGGAAACTGGTTCCTATTGGGTGGTAAATGAAACTTCATCCTTAAATCTAACCAGCCTAAATGTGCTGCATCACCTTGTCTATGCTAATTGTCAAAGAAAAATCATTTAAGTTACACAGAGACAATGTATCTGTGATAAATTCTGCCCCCATTTGCCTTCCTCTCTTGAATCTGGGTTTCCTTCAAAAAAAAAAAAAAACAAGCCTGAGAAGGGTATGGAAGTCTAGAAATGTTTCCATCCCTTTTTCTGGATGCGGGAGGCGCATCTGCTGCGTTTGTTTGCTATTTGAGTCTTATCCAGGTTACCCTCAATCTGCTTCTTCCCTCACAGGGAGGTGACCTTGCTCCTTTCCTCCCCGATCTCACGCTGCGCCTCCTGGTTGACCCTCACCTCGCGCATTCAAAGCGTGTCCTCACCCAGCGGTCCTGCCTCAGGCATTCCCCATCCTTCACATCACCCTCAGCCCTGTGACCCGCGCAGCTACAAGTCTTTCTCTTCATTTCCAGGATAAACGGATGCGTGCTGAATTTTTTCCCCTGTTCAACGGCAGCGCGCGGCAAGTCCTGCTCGGTGCCTGCATGGGGCCGACGGGGGCTCTGCACACGCGTGTCCTCCCTCGCTGCTGCTGTTGGGGGGGCCGCCCTGCTGCGCCTGTGCGAGCGCGCCGTGATTTACCGCCCGCTCGCGGCGCCACAGCCTCCCCACGCAGGCACCGGCGCGGCCTGATTTACCACGGGCGTTACGGCGTACCTCTCTGCAAATTCACGGCACGTCTGGGCTTAGTGCCTGCACTTGGCGCGCTCGCCCTGGCCATGCGTGTCCTGATTTGCAGGGAAGGCTCTTGCATCTCTTTGCCCCTCTCTAGGTCACCTGGAGTCACTGCCCGCGCACCCCACTGCCCTCTCCGAGGGGAACACTCTGCCTGATTCACCCCCTGGGCGTGCGGCGCTCTTGGATTCACTGCCTGCACAGCGGATGGGTGCTCCGGGCGGCATAGCATGGCCTCCCTTGTGCTCACGACATCCTAATTTATTGCCCGTGCCTCAGCTGCTTCCCCACGCATGTGCCTTTGTGGCGCCTGGGCGGGCACTGCAGCTGTGCCATCTGCAGGTGTGCCCAGCACCAGCATCACCTCCCGACATCTGAGGAGCCCCTGGTTGGGAATTCATGGTGAAGACTGCAGGGTCTGTGCTGCACCGAGTTCCCTTTTCCTTCCGCACACGCAGGCTGTCCGAGCCTCCTCTGCCTGGCTTGTAACCGCCTCTTGCAAGGGCTGAGATGCGGCTCGGCACCGCCATCCTGCGCCGTCCTGGCTCATGTCCTGCTCTGGGAACCATAGGCTGGGGGGTGACTCGGTGTCCAAGTCCTGCCAGAGGCAATAGAGGGTGTCTGTGGTGGGCAGCGAGACCCAGCGTCTGCCGGATGCCATCTAAGCCAGAGTCCCAGGTGCTGCCCAGGCTGCCGCTCCAGTACCTACAGTCTTCTCAGGGGATGTTCGTGGGATCACAGTGACTTCCTCTGCTGTCCTGTTGGCTTGGGAGAGGGAAAACTGGGATATCGGAGATCCCAGAATCTGCATCAGAGGGCAGAAGGGGCCATGAGGTCCAGAGGAGGGTGTTGTCACTCGATCAATGTTGCAGAATGTGCCCATCCAGGCATGACCCACAGCCATGGCCTAGGGCGGTCTGTGCACCAGGCAGGGGAGAGGCAGAGTCTCCCATCCCTCACCCTGGGAAGCTCTCCAGCCCTGCTTGTGATGCTGGTGACCAGGGAAAGGCAGGATCTCCCATCCCTCGCCCTGGGAAGCTCTCCAGCCCTGTTTGTGATGCTGGTGACCGGGGAAAGGCAGGATCTCCTATCCCTCACCCTGGGAAGCTCTCCAGCCCTGTTTGTGATGCTGGTGACCAGCTGGAGCTGGCTGGGGATGGGAAGGAGGAGCTACAGGCTGAGACTCCTGGTTTTCCTCTTTTCCAGAGAGGGGCTGAGCTAAAAAGCATCTTGCCCCCTTCTGCTGTGACTTGTAGCTGCGCTCCCAGATGCCACAGGCTAGGGTGAGAGGTCCAGGTGGGACCAGAAAGGGCTGGAGAGTTCATCACCCTCACGGCGAGGGCTCTCGTCCTTGCGTTGGACTTCCAGCCGGTCCCAAAGGCAGCAGCCCAGCGCATACCAGAGCAGGCAGGAGAGCAAGTGTGGGGACGTCGCCTGGTCCCCTCTGCACCGCAGACCCCACGCTGCCCTGCTCGGCTGAGGGTCCCTCTGAAAGGTCCATCACCGGGGGCGACCCCGGGCTCTGTGTCTCTGGCTCTGCCAGCCCCGCAGGCACCCTGCATGGCAATTCCTGCTGGCAGCAGCTGCTCCTGTTATCAGCGCAGCGATAATTGTCCCTGCTGGGCTGGTCCCGCTCGGGGCCATTAGCAGCCAGAGCCTTCTTTTATCATCCTACATCTCATTCCCATCGTGGCAGCTGCAGTAAATGTCTATCTGCTGGCCAGGCCAAACGCCCGCCGGGACGCGGGAGTGGGTGGCCCTGCGGTAGGTGACGATTTTGCCACGCTCACAGGTCGCTCAGGTGGGAGTGTCATTCTCCCACAGCACGACGCAGGGAGGAGAAAGGGGTCTCTCGTGGTGGGAGGGAGGACATTCTGGCATCACAGCCCCCCCGGCTCTGCGGTCCGTTCAGCAGTGCGGCGGGGGTGTCTGTGGTCTCTGCCTGCCCTCCCTGATGGCGGAGGCGCTGCTCATTTCCATTTAGATAGAGGAATTTCAATCTCAGCTTGACGTCTCCTCGCCACAGTGCAAAGCGAGACCCACATTTCCAATTTTCTTCCCCACGCGATGCCAGATGCTCTCTGCTGGCTCGGGAGCCAAAGCGCATTGGAGATGCTGCAGCCTGTCCAGGGCGGGCAGCCGGGGAGGTGACCGCGGCGAGTGTCTGTGTGCAGCTCCGGCTGGTTCTCCGCACCCGGATTCACTGCGCTGCCCGCGGCCCAAAGCACTGCCATCGCCTCTCGTTAGCCCCCTTCCCTGCCACTGCCCAGCAATGTGCCCTTGTGGCCAAGACAAATGGTCTCCTGAGGGGCATCAAGAAGAGTGTGGCCAGCAGGTGGAGGGAGGTCATCCTTCCCTTCTGCTCTGCCCTGGGGAGGCCACATCTGGAGCACTGGGTCCAGCTCTGGGCTCCCCAGATCCAGAAGGACAGGGAACTGCTGGAGAGAGTCCAGCAGAGGCTGCGGAGATGCTGAGGGGCTGGAGCATCTGTGTACTGAGGAAAGGCTGAGAGCCCTGGGGCTGTTCAGCTGGAGAAGAGCAGGCTGAGAGGGGATCTCATCAACGCTCAGCAAGAGCTAAAGGGCAGGGGGCAAGAGGATGGGGCCAGACTCTTCTCAGCGGTGCCCGGGGACAGGACAAGGGGCAACGGGCACAAACTGGAACACGGGAAATTCCATCTCAACATGAGGAAAAACTTCTTTCCTTTGAGGGTGGCAGAGCCCTGTCAGAGGCTGCCCAGAGAGGTGGTGGAGTCTCCAGCTCTGGAGACGTTCCAAACCCACCTGGATGCGTTCCTGTGCCACCTGCTCTGGGTCACCCTGCTCTGGCAGGGGGTTGTGGCGCTGGATGATCTCCAGAGGTCCCTACCAACCCGACCATTCTGTGATTCTGTGACAGGATGTTAAAAACAGCATCCTGAGTTGTCCCCACGATACAGGATCCAAATCAGTTGGGGGACACTGGGTGGTCGCACAAGGAGGTCACTTGGATGGCCACGGCAATAAGGAGGACAGCCTGCTATTTCTGTCTTCCAGTGGGAAAAATACAAGAAGAAATCCACCACGAGGGTTGGGGGGGTCCTTGTTTGCTGCATGCGTTGGGTACCTGTTCCCCTGCCCACACACAGGTGGGGACAGACTGTGATCCTTGGTGTGACCCACCTATGTGCGATCCACCTCTGCTGTGGGGACAGGCTGAGAGAGCTGGGGGGGTTCAGCCTGGAGAAGAGAAGGCTCCGGGGAGACCTTAGAGCCCCTTCCAGTCCCTAAAGGGGCTCCAGGGAAGCTGGGGAGGGACTGTGGATCAGGGAGGGGAGCCATAGGACGAGGAGGAACCATTTTAAACTGAAAGAGGGGGGATTTGATGAAATTGTTTGCTGTGAGGGTGGTGAGCCCCTGGGCCAGGTTGGCCAGAGAAGCTGTGGGTGCCCCATCCCTGGAGGTGTTCAAGGGCAGGTTGGACGGGGCTTGGAGCAAGGTGGTGCGGTGGGAGGTGTCCCTGCCCAGGGCAGGGGGTGGCACTGGGTGGGCTTTAAGGTCCCTTCTAACCCAAACCATTATGTGGTTCTATGTGGTCTCCCTGCCATGTATCTCTCGTGGCTGTTCCCGTAGGAATAAAGATACGCCGCAGTTTTGCTCAGCCAAAAATGCGGTGGTTGGTGGGGGAGCTGCAGAAGGCGGCCGGGGGGGGGCAGCGCCAGCCCCTGCGGTTCGGAGGCCCGGGGCAGGTGTCCAGCAGCGACCAGGAAAGCCCTGAGAGGGGGCTGCAGAGAGCGGGACGCGCGGGGGGAGCACCGAGGGGCACCCTCCCACCACCCCGGGCACGCAGGGCGGCCTGCGGAAGGCGGCCGCGAACCACCGCGGGGGCCGCCGGGCGGGCCTGGGGGCAGCCGAGGAGCCCGCGGGGGCGGGCGGGAGAGCCGGGGAGCCACGCCGGGCGGGCCTCGGCTGCGGCCGGAGCGCGGCTGCCACCTGCCGGGCCCGGGCGGGAGCAGCCGGGGCTGCCCGGGCCCAGCGCGGCCTCGGCGGGGCGGGAGCGGGGCGGACCCTGCGGCGGGGCCGGGGGGGACCGGGAGGCGGGGCCGGGCCACGAGGGGGCGGGGTCTGGCATCGAGGGGGCGTGGCCATAGGGGCGGGCCCGGGTTGCGGCGGGGCGGGGCCATTACGGGGCGAGGCCGAGTCGTGAGTGGGCGGGGCCTGGCCGCGAGGGGGCCGGCCCGTGAGGGGCGTGGCCAGGCCGCGCGGGGGCGGGGGCGTGGCGCCGCCATGTCGGAGGCGGCGGCGGGGATGGCGGCGGCGGCGGCGATGGCGGAGGCGCGGCTGCGGCGGAAGCAGCTGCTGAGCGCGGAGGAGGCGGAGCTGTTCGAGCTGGCGCAGGCGGCGGGCAGCGGGCTGGACCCGGAGGTGTTCCGGTGAGTGGCGGGGGTGAACCTCGGTGCCGCCGCGGCCTCCGGTGCCGCCGCCGCTGACGGGTGTCCCCGCAGGGTGCTGCTGGACCTGCTGCGCATGAACGTGGCGCCGCTCGCCGTCTTCCAGGTGCTGAAGTCGATGTGCGCGGGTCAACGGCTGCCGCCGGGACCCGAGGGCGGCCCCCCCGCCGCGCCGGCGGCGCTCCCCGCCGACACCCGAGGTAGGCGGCGCGCCGGGGCCGGGGCGGGCGGAGGGCGGGGGGGCGGCAGCGGGCCCTAATCCCCATGTCTCCCCGCGCAGAGCCCCCCGAGGACGGCCGGGCCCCCGCGCCGCTGCCCCCCGCCTCCGCCCTGCGGCCGCCGCGGTTCGGGGCCCGCCCGCCGCCGCCCCGGGCCTGCCCGCCGCCCCGCGGCCTCCCCACGCCGCCCGCCGGCCGCACCGCTCGCCCCGCCGCGGGGAGGGGGCCGCGGGCCGGGCGGGCCGGCCCTCGGGGGGGCTCGGCCGGGCCGCGGGGGGCCCGCTCGGTGTGAGGCCCGGGGAGAGGCCCGCGGCCTGCGCCCCCCGCCCGCCCCCCGCTTCCTTCATTTTTATTCTTCTTTGCAGCGCGGGGATGGGGGGACTGGGGGGGGGCCGCTGCAGCCACCGGGCTGTGTTGTGCCTCGGCCTCCGGCGAACCCCAGCCCTCGGTACCTCGATTTACACGGTGCTGCTTCACTCGGAGCTAATGCCAAGAAAAGTGAAGTTTGCGGTACCTTGGGAATCCCCGGAAAACACGAGGGGTCTGCGATGCGGCCCCTGCGCTGCGGTGGCTTGTGCCGCTCGGCCAGCGGTTGCCATCGTGTTCAGCCGGGGACACGAAACGGGGCTTGTGGGCTGGAATAGCCACCACCCTGGGATGCGTCCGTCATCCGTTATTGCTTTAATATCGGTGGACAGCAGCAGTTACAGCCTCGGAGATGTGCCATATGTGTGTGTATATATATATATAAAATTTTATTTTACTTTTTTCCAAACTGGTTCTAATAAAACTTTTGCTCACTTTCCGAACTTCCTGAAGTGACTTTTGGCTGGTAGCTTGCAACCTCTGTGGATTACTGCTGCAAGGTTTGAAAAGAGGTAACTAAAATAAGTCTGCTGTCACTAAGCTTGAATCCGCGGTGAAAGGACTCTCTTTTCTCTTGGATTCAAAAACACAACAGAAAGGGGCAATGGCCAAGGCACCGAGGTTCTGTGATCCTTGTCTGGGGTTGCCAGGGACGAAATCATACGCTGAAAGCTCGGCTGGCCCCACGCCTCGGCACCATAGTGCCGGTAACATGGGTGCCCTTCTTCACCCATTGGGAGCCTAGGCATGGCTGGAGTCGAGTTGGATTGTCGTGTCCTGTTTTCCCTTCCTCTCTCAGGATGAAGAGGAGAGGGGCTTTTTATAAGGGCAGGTAGAGATAGGATGAGGGGGAACAGTTTTAAACTGAAAGAAGGGGGATTTAGATGAGATGTTGTGAAGAAATTCTTTGCTGTGAGGGTGGTGAGCCCCTGGCCCAGGTTGCCCAGAGAAGCTGTGGGTGCCCCATCCCTGGAGGTGTTCAAGGCCAGGCTGGATGGCAAGAATTACCTGCAGAGAAGTTGGTTGGGGTGATGAGAACAGCCTCGCATGTGATTGATAAGGATGGTGCCAGACTCTTTTCATTGATTCCCAGTGACAGGACAAGGGGCAACGGGCACAAGCTAGAACATAGGAAGTTCCATTCAAATACACGGAAAAACTTCTTTACAGTGAGGGTGACAGAGCACTGGAACAGGCTGCCCAGGGAGGTTGTGGAGTCCCCTTCTCTGGAGACTTTCAAGACCCGCCTGGATGCAGTCCTGAGTAATGTGCTCCAGGCAATCCTGCTTTAGCAGGGGAGTTGGACTAGATCTCTAGAGGTCCCTTCCAACTCTGAAGTTTCTGTGTGTGTGATTCTGTGTGACTCTAAGTACGCACAGGGGAAAATGAAGACACCCGTCTGACTGCTCTTTCCTGGGCAAAACGGGAGAGGTATGGCACGTGGAATTTTAAGTAAGCAGCAGTGGGCTGTTCTGGTACCACGTTGAGAGGAAACATCCCAAAAGAGCCACGATTTTGAACAAAAGGTGCTGTTAAATTTTGCTCTCTCTTCTCCTCCTTTGTTGGTGCTTCAGGTGTGATGGGCCACTCGGACTATGAAGGAACTTTGGTAAGGTTTTTGTTCCCATCTGTCTGTTAGTCTGGATTAGTTTTTGTTCTCTCATGAATGCTGTTTCTGTGGCACTTCCTGTAAAAATGAGATTTTTGTAGCACCGGGCCACTGCCCCAGGCTAGTTTTGGCTGGCAGTAGGCCAGCTCAGATTTGAAATGGTTAGATGGCAACTTGTCCGTCAATCAGCATTAAATTCCTCAAGAGGAGAAGCTAGAAACCCTAAGGTGAAGCTGATATGCCCTTAACCGTTCCCTCTTCCCAGCCTGAGGTGCTGCTAGCGCCTTAGAGGGGCTGGGGGTTTCCAGGAACTGGTATCTGCCATGGGAGCTGCATTCGGTTGTACTGCACTGGTCCAGGACGCTCATGCTGCGCCTCTAGCAGGGCATCTCCTGGTCCAAGACGGTGCCTGAGTCAGGTTGCAGTCCTAGTGTCTCCGGCCAGACGTCCCTCTCCATAGTTTCCCTTTAAAATGGACATGTTGATGCCCTAAAAGGCAATCCTGTGCCGAGCCCTCGGAACTGAGGTGTAGCGAAGTTTGGAGAAAGATGGTGCTACCTCGTGGTAAACATTCACGGTGTTAGTTTGGCCTTCAGCGTCTCCTGCTGCTCCTTTATTTCACTTTGCTGCCTTATTTCCCAAGGCTAAAATGCGTCTTCGGGGTAGTCGGTGCTCTGAGATCACCGGATCACATGCAGCTTACTGAGAAAGGAGGGTCGTGCCCGTCAAGCCACAGTTTTGCTGCAGATGTATGGTAGGACATTAAATGCTGAAGGTGGATTTGCTTTCTAAGCTTTTTTTTTGCTTGCAAAGCTGGTGCTGGTAATGGTGATAAGGTGGCACTTTGGCCTCCTCTCCCTCAGTCCTGACCAAACTCTGGTGGGCAGCACTTTTACGCCTTGCCAGAAGGTTTGGTCTTCCCAGCTATGTCAGGTTGGATTTTTTTTGTTTGTTTTTTTTTTTTTTGTTTTCTGGAAGCTCATGTTGCATTAGAGCTGTATCTCACTTTGAATGAAAACTTCTCTTCTTACTTTCTGTCAGCCCAAGTGACTTTACTGTCACCCGGCACCCGCTGATGTTAGACAGCAGCCAGCTCCTCTGGGAGTAAAATCAACGTTGGAAAACTTAACTGTCTCAGAAAATTCTTCGGGCAGAACTTAAGCGGTGGCTTATCGCAACCTTAGTCCTGCGTCCTCGTGTCTGTGAGTATACCAAGTACCGGTAATATTGCACTGACGCCGAGAAGAGGACACGCTTTGTCCAGCTCTCCTTGTAGGATCCGTTTCTGTAGCCTCTGGGCTGGAAGGCGGATGCCTGCGCTTGCTGTGATTTAGGCAGAGGGGGGGCGATGTTAGCTCAGTGCCCTGCCTGACCTAAGTTGGGCATCAAGTGCAAGCGAGCGAGCTTTTGCAGCTTTAATTGCAGCTCTGTGCGAGTTTTGGCTGGCTTACGTCTAACTGCGTGCTTGGAGCGATGTGCCTGGAGGAAGATGTGTAGGACTGCTGGCTGAAGCTCGTGAAAACAGACAGGTGTCCAGAGAGATCTCGCATTTCGTGGAAATTGGTCACGATCTAAAGCAGAACTGGGCCATCAGTGCCAGCCTTGTCTCTGTTTCACTGGACCGCTCTAGGCTGAATGAGGATTTGAGCTATCTAGCTCAAGACAGGAGCTTGTTTTACTATAGCCCCAGGGGGAAAGTGCATTGCTGAAGTAAAAGATCCCATTAAAATCAGCATATCTTCAGCAGAGTGATTGTTCTCCCCTTAAACTGGGGAAACAACCAGCTAGCTCAAACTGAAGGGGAGGGGGAGGAATCGCTCCCCGTTTTGCTGAGCTGTCTAGTTCTGGGCACAGTCCAAGTCCATCGTTCTGGAGCTGGGTGAGTGTGGAGTGACTGGGTGACGGGGGCTGGATGTGTTCTGTGGGAGCGTTTGGCTTGCCTTGCCTCCATTCCCTTCAGGAGCTGTGGCAGGGAAGGGGAACCTCCTGCCATCGGCCCCACCATCTCTTGTTGGAAGAGGCTGCTTCCGTTTAAGAGGGGGATGGTGCAGCTACCACGCAGGACCAGGCGTTCGGAGACAGGAGGTGCCTCCTCTGTGTAGCTGGGACTTGCGGCTGCTGATAACGCCCGAACTCCTTGCGCTGATACAAAGAAATATAAGCTTGCCAAGCTGCTTCGCGCAGTGCCCTTCAGCTCTGCCTATCTCCTCTTCCTCCTGTGCTTCCTCCTTTGTCAGCAGACAGGCGCGTGGCTCAAGTAATCCAGGTTTCACTAAAGATCCGTTAAGAGCGCTCTGCTAGAGTCTTATCAGTAAGGATGAGATATGGCCTCAGGCTCCTTGGCCCATCGTGGTGCAAGGAGGTTTTTTTAAAGCAGCTTTAAAAAAAAAAAAAAAAAAAGCTGTTAGAGCACTTCTGAACAACACCGTTGGGGTGAGGGGTGCCCCCCCCGCTGGTTATTCTAGCTTTTTTACAGGCGAAGCAGCAGGGAGTCTAACACAAGTGACTTCATTTTGCATTTTCCCCGTAGGATCTAGCCACGGTGTTCTGCATGGAGCTGTGTTTGCTGGTAGCTGAAGTCATGATAGCTGGCGAAAAAAATCAAAATGTGTTTGAGTATGGGAGCGTCTGGCCGGCATGTTTAGCTGGATAGGACTCCAGGCAGGCTGCGTTTCAAACAGTTCCTCAGCAGTTGATGATTTGGGTGGGAAAGAGATGATTTTAAAGCGGAAGGATATCCAGGCAATTTCTTTCTGCGTATGCGAGGAGGGGGTGTGCATCCCGTTAGGACAGTGGTGGTGGTGGTGGTTTTGGCCTACTGGCCATACGCTGGGCATGTGTATGGGTTGCCTCTGGGTAGCTAAATATGCCACTTCCTTACATATTATTCCCATGCTTTCTGCTCCCGTCAGCCAGCCCTCAAGCCCCTGGTGGTTTCCCCGCAGTTTTCTCCCTCTCTGTCGTCGTGCGCACATCAGTGCCCTGCTCTTTTTCCCCAGGCTGATGAATATTCTCTGATGCCTCTCTCGCTCTGTGCGCTCCAGCTGGTTTTTCCACGTTCCTCGCTTCCCCAGCCCAAGTGTCTTCTGCCAAGTTACTTCCCAATGCTTTGCCCCAGCTGATTTCTTGTAGTAAATGTGCTGCTAAAGTGAGCTTGCTTTTCAAAAATCCTGTCTCCACTGTGGGCCTCTCGCCCATCTATGGATTTTAAGGCTGCGAGGCGCCGTGGCAGCCTCCTGTTGTGCATAGCGAGGGTCAGATGCTTTCCTGCCCCGGGAAACTCTGCATCGCACGTGGGTGCCTCTTGGAAACGCCTCGGAGCCACCACCAGCCGTGGGCTCGGTGGAGGGTTCCACGGCGTGGGTTTTCCTTGTCTGTGTGGAAAAATACACTTCTGAGAATCGTAAGTCCTTTTCTGCCCCTGCATTTGTGGCTACTTTCTTCCTGCGCAGATACTGAGGTATGATCGAGGTCTCTTCTAAGTGTTGCGGTTTGATTATTTCCTAAATGTCCCTCTGTCTGCTCTGCACCTTGTTGCCAACGTTGTCCTCCCCGTGTGTTCCTCTTGCCATCCTTGTGTTTTGTAGCCTTCCCCGTTCATCCCTTTTTCTCCCTGCTTGTTTCTCGCCCTTTCTCTGTGTTGCTTGGCTTTGCCCGCTGTCAGCCCTTTGGGGTGGCGGCTGTTGCCGCAAGGGCCCACAGTAATGCCACCATCGCTCTTGGCTGATGGCTCTTCGCATTCTTCCTGTACTTGCCCTCCGCTTCCGCAGCCTCGCGTTATCTCAGGCTGCATCTTGACGTGGGATTTGCACTGCAGACTTCGGTATTAAGGAGATGAGGTAGCTCGTAAGGATTATTTTATGTGGAGCTCAGATATGGCAGAGGGTATCCCCCAAGGGATGCTAAGGATTTCTATTAAATGTATTTAATCTGGGTTTTATACATCATCCAGGGTATTTTCCTGTTGGCTATTGTGCTTTAGTTGTAGATTAAATATATCCGTGGGATCTAACTGATAGCAACGTGTTCTTAAATTGTGCCACACACCAGTAAGTGTTGTACTCTGACACTTCGTGGTCTGTATCTCTCCCCTGGGAAAAAATATAAATCCACAGCGTGATCTATAGGTGACTTACGTGACTAATCAAAGGGGTGATACACTCCTGATCGGGGTTTTCTTACGTAGTTGCTTCACTCATAGCCAGCTTTTTTTCCAGTACTCCATCAGTATCACCCTGGTAAGTGCATTTCCGAAACTGACTAAAGAGCAGTTCATTTCCCTTCCAGGCCTTTGTCCTGTGGCTCTGGCTCCTGGTAACTCTCTGCTGTAAGCACTAGAGTTCAGGCCTTTTGAATTAGAGGCCTTTATTCTTGTTTTGTGAAATGATGGGCATGGTAATTACACGGGGCAAGAAGTTTTATATTCCTTTTTTTTTTTTCTTAAACTATTTCTGAGATGTTTGAGGACCTAAGGAGGCTTGTCAGCATCTCGAATAGGATCTGAGACTTTGCTGACGTAAGCTTGCTTTCGTAGTGGTGTCTGTAACACGGCTGAATACCTGACCCGCTATGAAGCAGCACGCTTGCTGGAGAAGAGGACGGTGTAAGTTCTGTGCTGGTGATTTGTGGGCCTGTGTAGGTCTCCACTTACTTTGTGTTCTCTTCTTTCTCCAAATCCTCTTGAGGTGAGCTGATTGCAAGAGAAAATGTGCTTAAATAATGACCCTCTGCTCAATGCATACTTAAGGTCTTGGTGACCTGCTTTGGAAAGTGCATTTGAAAACCACCTTCATATTTTTTCCTCTTCCTTTGTTCTAGACCAATTCAGCTGGATTTCTTGAGACATATTTTGCCAATCTTACCTGCCCGCATTACTCTGGCTTCTCAGGGCGGCCGCATTAGCAGGGGTGATGGTTTGGCTCTGTAGAGAGTGTTTACAAATTACCACCACATCTACGTTTATGTAGGGACGCGAGCACGACTCTGCAGGGCAAACCTGGCAGTCTGCAAAGGATTGGGTGTCATGAGCCGCAGTCACACACTGGGACGGCTTTGGGGAGTGAGCTCTGGCTGTGTCTGAGGCTTTTCCATGGCCGGGAGGTGGTGAGATCTGAGGCGAATCCCGTCACTGCGCGCAGGTCTGGTAAAGGGGCGAAAGGTGTCTCCTTAGTCCTCTGGGTAATACACAGTGACTGCAAAGTGGAGGGACTTCCGCTCTTCTCAGTTCGTTGGTTTTTTTTTTTTTTTTTTTTTATTCACACCTAAAACTGAGTCTTTGCTTGTCTGGTAAGGCAGGGTGGTTTACTGCGCCCTGCGTAAGCCCTGCTGTGTGGCAAGAGCAGGATTTTGGAGAATTTAAAAGTACTCTCGTGGTTGCTGTAGCCCACAGTCACTGCCAACATGCACTACGGGAGATATTTTGAGATTGTTGCAGCCCTGATATCCCTGGCTGTTTTACAAGCAAATGTACCAATAGCAATGTATTTATTATTTTTTTTATTTTTTTTTTTACCAGTAGGAGGAAAATCTGAATCTATAGTCCCACAGAGGCAGGAAAGGATCCCTTGGGAAAAGCAGTAGGTTGAGTAAAGAGGAGACTGAAAGAGAAGAGCTTTAGATTTCCCCTTCTGAAAGCATGTTTGGGGTTGGGGTTCCTTTCTTAAACCCGATCGGTCTTCACTGGCATCCTGCTTGACACAAGAAGGTGCTTCTTCCTCCCTTCCTTCTCTTCTCGCCCTGTGCCACCCTGCAGACTCCTGCCTCAGTAGCTGGAGGTGGTCTTCTCCTGGAGGTGGTCTTCTCCTGGAGGTGGTCTTCTCCTGGAGGTGGTCTTCTCCTGGAGGTGGTCTTCTCCTGGAGGTGGCTGTAGCCTTTTGGCCTTGGGTCATGTGAGGGATGATCAGTGTTAATGCATCCGTAGCTATTTGGGCTGTGGTTGTTCTATGGCAGCCAGACACATCCACGACAAGGACATCCTCTGTCACCAAGGAAAATGTCAGTGGAATCCTTTTGTTGGTCTGTGGTACTTGAACTGCAGAGAGTTTGTGGTCGTTTGACTTCTTTTGTGCTCTGAGTTAATTGAACCTGTTGTCTCTGACAGCATTTTAACCGGTACAAGTGCACAAACCATGCCTGTCCTTCATGAGCTATTCTTGACTGGTTCATGGGTTGAGACAGGGTGCTTCCAAAAATATAGTTGTTTTTTTATGAAGTGACTGCCTTGTTTTAGCGTGATTTTGAGGCTAAGAGGATGGGGGGCATGTGCTTTGTCTGAACGCAGCTTCTCTTCATCCAAGTGGTTCTTTCTCCCCAAGTGGCTTCAACTAGGTCAGTAGACCAAGGGCCTGACTCCCAGTAGCGCTTAATGGTGCAGTTGCTTTGTGTGTGGACATGGTTGGAGTTGTGCTACGCAGGTTGAGGACCTGCACTCTTACTGGGCAGATGCATGTCACCCAGGGGAGGGCATTCACCTGTAGACATGTCCTGGATTGCTAAAAGCATCGTGGTGACCTATAATGCTTTTGGTTCCTGCCCGTTTTTCCCTCGAATGTCGTGAGATCGTGTATTGCCCTTGTGCAGTTTGTTTGTTTTGCTGGACAATACCTGCATTAGCGGAACCGCTTCGGTGCCTGAGCTACACAGAACGATGGCAGGGCGGGCTGGCTTGGGCTGGGAGCTGCTGGCGCATCACTGGTGTGGTTTGCAATGATGGACTTCTTTTAAGAGCACCTGACGTGGCTGGGATAAGTGAATGTATTTCTTTCGCCACCGCAGTCTGTCAGATTTCGCAGACGTGAAGGGGCCACAATCTCTTTATTTCAAAGTTCTCAGGTTGTCTTTCTGGTGTTAACTTGTGGCGTTGACACGAGTCCTGTTCTCAGGCAGCCTCTCCAAGGAGACGGGATGGTTTGGTAAGTCAAACAAACATACACCTCCAGGCTGTGCACTGTCTGTAGCACAAATGATCCAAGATGGTGATTTCCAAACCATGCCTGTGGAGACTCCAGCGTCTGGAGGAGCTGTTGGTATTCTGGAAGTTGCTCTGATAACGATTGCTAAAACGTCACTCTTCGTTTTAACTGCATGCGTGTAACTACAGCTCACTGCATTTCAGTGTTTTGGTTCCTTCTCACTATTATTACTAACTCTTTATGATACTTCCTGGAGCTCGTTATCTTTGGTGGAGGCCTCATCCCTGGAGACATTCAAGGTCAGGCTTGAGGAGGCTCTGAGCAACCTGATCTAGTTAAAGATGTCTCTGCTTACTACAGGGGGGTTGGACTAGATGGCCTTTAGAGGTCCCTTCCAACCCAAGCCATTCTATGATCTTTAGTAAAATCTGTGACCTTTTTGCCTCATGTTTCTTTTATTCTTTTTCCCGATGCGAGTCCTGCTTCTCATCCAAAGCAGTTCTCTGGGCTGCCAGGAAGAGTTGGCTGAGCCCCGCGGGCTGGGCTGCCAGTCTTTTCCAGACTGAAAAGACCCTCCACATCTGCCCTTGCACTCATCGCTCCTCTCTGCTGCCCCTTTGCCTTTCAGAGATGGTCCCTTGTGCCTGTGGAAGGATAGCTCTTATCTTCTGAAGGCAGCAGGAAGAATCTGTGAGTAGGTCCTGTGTAGGAGTCTGAGCTCCCGGAATCCCCAGAAAATGACAGGAAATCACAGAATGGTGGGGTTGGAAGGGACCTCGGGAGATCATCCAGTCCAACCCCCTGCTGGAGCAGGGTCACCCAGAGCAGGTGGCACAGGAATGCGTCCAGGTGGGTTTGGAATGTCTCCAGAGACGGAGACCCCACCACCTCTCTGGGAAGCCTGTGCCAGTGCTCTGCCACCCTCATAGGAAAGAAGTTCCTCCTCATGTTGAGATGGAACTTCCCATGCTCAAGTTTGTGCCCATTACCTCTTGTCCTGTCCCTGGGCACCACTGAAGAGATCCTGGCCCCATCCTCCTGACACCCACCCTTTACGTATTTATAAGTGTTGATAAGATCCCCCCTCAGTCGTCTTTTTTCCAGACTGAAAAGACCCAAATCCCTCAGCCTTTCTTCATACAAGAGGTGTTCTAGTCCCCTCATCATCTTGGTGGCCCTTTGCAGTCCCCTCTCCAACAGTTACCTGTCCTTGAACTGGGGAGCCCAGAGCTGGACCCAGTGCTCCAGCTGTGGCCTCCCCAGGGCAGAGCAGAGGGGGAGGATGACCTCCCTCGACTTGCTGGCCACACTCTTCTTGATGCCCCCCAGGATGCCATTGGCCGCCTTGGCCACCAGGGCCCATTGCTGGCTCATGGTCATCCTGTTGTCCACCAGGACTCCCAGGTCTCCTCCCACAGAGCTGCTCTCCAAACTTTTGCTCATCAAGCCCCAGAAGTGACACGAAGAGAAGGGTTTCTGGTCTGATAGTGTGACTGCAGGCTTCGGAAACTGGTGGGCACTGGCACGTGGATTCACTTATCCCAGCCTTGAGGTGTTGGGTGCTCTTTGTGTTCTCCCTGAAGTGCTGTTTGCAGTGCTGGCCTTCCTCTGCCGAATAAAAGCCAGCGTTTGAAGAACAAAGTGGCTGGTTGCTTTGTAGGTTCAACTTGGTGAAAACTAACAACGCTCCTACTGCAACTGGTTTCAGTTCTGTGGTCCTGATACCCGTTGAGCCGAATTCACAAATCCGCTTTCTGTGTTGGATGCTGGATACGTTTGTGACACCTAATACAATTTCGCCTTTTGCATGACTTCTTAAGGAACGCTTGCAGCTTAGGTGCTGCGTGGCAACACGTAGGCTCAGGACTTGAAAATTAATGTATGTGTTTGTTTATCCAGGGAGAAATAAAAGCAGTTCCGCTGTCAGCGGGACCCAGGTCCTTGCGGAGAGGAGCAGTCGGGAAGGATCTGCCCAGAGGATGCCACGGCAGCCGAGTGCGAGCCGAATGCAGAAAGCAGGAGCTTCTGGGAAGAACAGCGGAGGAGGCAACAATACCTAAATGAGGCCTTGGAACCCATCTGTTTTGGTGCTTGACAATGTATATAAACCATGTTTGTTAAAAATGTGTGTGTTGTGTGTATTAACCTGAAAAACATGATTTGTAATACATGGAACAGAGCTGTCGTTTCTTATTTCCGAAACTGCCTTTGCCAGTGCAGGCTGCGGGGGTCACCTGAAGGCTCCTGGGACAAGGAAAGAGGTGGGAAGCCTAGAAAAGCCTGGAATACTGCTCAGGTTGCTCCAGAGAGGGTCGGACTCGCCTTACCAAGCCAGTGCCGCTTGCTGCCTCCGTCCCTAAAATCCATTTTGATCTGTTCAGGCTAGTCGTGACAGCAGAAGGCCTGGTTGGCTGGATGACGAGGTGAGTGGTGCTGAGGTGGGTCATGTGTTAGCGTCCCCGCGCCCTGCAGTGGCGGTGGCTGCCCTGGAAACCAGCCGTCTGGTGGGGGGTCGTGGCTTGTCCTTGTGCTTCAGCGGGCGGTTGCCCATTCCCCTCGCGTGCACCCTTACCTGGGTTTTGGCACCTTAATCTGCAAACCAGTTTGACCTATCACAGAGTGTAATCGCACAACATCTAATCCTTCCCATGATGGCGATGCTATTATTCATTTATAAAGCGTTACAGAGCCCTTTGCCTAACGAGCCAGGTTAAATGAGGAGATGATGGCAGATAAGGGAGGGAACAGCTTCACCATTTAGCGTAAGATACATGCAAGTAGCTAAAACAGGTAGGTGGGTTCGTTAGAGCTTAAGTGATGCTGTTCATCATTCCAGAGCGTGTCCAGGCGGTGGATGTGCCTGCGATAGCCTTAGTAGCTCAGGAGCTGTTACTGAAATCCATTTCCCTAATTAGGATAAAGTGTCTCCCTTCTTTGTGGGGGGATAGATGATGTTTCCTAGACTCAAGGACTCTCATGAACCTGGTTCAACAGGTGCTGAAATCTCTTCCTGACCAAGAGGAAAGAATACTGGAGAGTACAAATACTCTTGCATAAGTTTGTTTTTTTTTTTTTGTGCAGAATATTAATGATGTGCGTGGAAGATGGTGTGTTCACAGCATGTGGCCATCGCCCACTTGCTGTGGCAGGGGCCCTGCGGGTATCTGCTACAGCCTGGTCCTCTCTGGGGATGACCTGCTCCGTCAGGGCATCCTCCGCAGGCTGCAGGGAAGCGGCTCCCACTCCTGGAGTTCCTCCTGCCACTCCTGCTCTGCCCTCGCTGTCAGCGGGATTGCTTCCTGCACATTTCTTTTCCTCGCTCTGGCCAGTGCTTTGTCCTTTCTTCAGTATGTTTTTACGGAGGTGCCACCAGCTTTGCTGACTGCCCGGCTGAGGCCCCCCCTCTGGCCTCCAGCCTTGCCGTGTGAACCCAACGCACCCGTCCGTGGAGACCAGGATTTCTCAAGGGTGGGGGTTAGAACTGGGAGTAGTGTAGCTTATGGCTTGCAGTAACACACCTTGAAGCTGTGCCATGGGAAAGGCATTCAAAGCAGAGAGCTTGCAAGCTGCTCTTTAAATTATTTTTTTTAAATTTTTTTCATTTGCAAGGTCTGGGTGTCTCCTGTTCTGATCTTCTAAGACAGTCCACTTACTTCTCCCCTCCTCCCAATAAGACCCCCAAGCCCAGACTCTGCCACAGCAATTGGGAAGCTGTAAGTTGAATTTGCTGGTGAAAAAAGAGCTTTTTCCCTTAGAAGAATCATTATTGGTGCTCTTTTTCCCTAGAGCAGGGGTGGGCAGACTTGAGGTGGCGAGTTTCACACCTGCATTTCTCCTATTTATCCCTCTGCGGCTTGGGCTGCCTCCTATGTTGTACCTGCCTACCCGTCTCCAAGCCCCCATCACGTCCTCCTGAGCTCTGCTGCACAATCCCCCGCCTGCAGATCGGCGTTCTTCCTTTCCTGGTTGTGGAATAATTACTGAATTGGCCAAGAATACAAAAATACAGCATCGTTCACACATTAAGGAAAGTAATAAAATCAAGAGGCTTCTGAGGTAGAATACAGCCGCAGCTAGCACACGGAGAATGCCACCTCTGTGATTTCCTGTACAAGGTTGTTTGCGAAACTACACGAGGGATGGAACGGAACGCGCTTGTTCCGTGGCCTTCCCTTGTGACGAATAGCAGATATGGGGACGAGATGGTCCCCATACCTACCGGACGAACCAGAGGCCGTTGATGAAATGCTGTCCTTTGTGCGAACTTTGCTCACCACAATGTACCAAAACACACCTCCATCCCGGAGGCTATCCGCCTCCGAGGTGCGAACACTCCTCCTTGAGTACGTTAATCATAATAAAAGTACGTATGACTAAAGTCACTCAAACTCCACTTCGAAGATAAAAAAATAGTATAAAAATAGCCCGAGAGAGGGGATGCCAGGGAAGACACCATTGTGAAGAATTCCATCGCTGATTTCCGGGATCGGTCGACGGGCTGAGCCTTTCTTCCCCCACATAGGGACACCTTTGGGTAAGACTTCGATTATACCGAGTGTTTTCTCGGGAAACTTAGAAATTTCTCTAGAGAATCTGTACCCTACATTTATAGCCAGGCTGTATTGTTTATAATTTTGTTGCGCGTTTGTATACTTAACAATATCTTTGTTTGCACATGCTTTGCAGACAATGTATTTATCACCGGCAATCCTAAAGAACCTGTATATCTGTTGTTTAAATAAACTGCACTGTTTAAGTAGCTAGCCGTTTCGCTTTCTCACTGAATGCGACCAAAGACTTGAGAGTGGCCGTGCTAGTTCACGAGCACCACTAGCCTGAAGGTGCAGTCCACTATTAGTGCATCCAATTCACAATAGTTTAATACGTATTAAACGTGACTGGACTGATAGTGCTGAGTTGGGCATCACTCAGCATTTAAACCCAGCCACACCTCGCCTCCCACCTCGGTGAGGAGGGTTAGAACGCAAGGGGGTTTATTTTCTGCCAAAACCACTTGGCCCCTTTTCACGCAACACTGGTGTCCAGGTTTCCTGGGCAGACTGTCCTGGTCTCCTTTCCCAACTACCTAGCTGAATGTTGCTCTTGCATCCTGGTCCTGCAGAACATCTGCAGCAGGTGAGGCACCCCTGGAGCTGGTGGTGGATTTGAGCTTTTGGAGCACCTTGATCCAAGGGGTTCTCCACTGGGCACTTTAGCCCAACCTAGCTGCTTTCTGTGGTGCAGTAATGGCTTGGTGGATGATGTAAGAATGGTGGAAGTCATTCTCCTTGGCTTCAGGAAGCCTTTCAGCATGGTCTCTCCAGGAGATGGGCCCGGAGGGGTGGACTGCAGGATGAATGGAAAACTGGCTGAGCTGCAGCTAGGTTGAGAGTGCAGCTAACCGATGCAAAGGGTGCAAAGAAGGGGACCTCATCTTGGTTCAGACCAGCCTAAATGTTCTCAGTGGCAATGGTGACACACCAGAGGTGTTGGAGCAGCTGCCCCAGCCAGGGCAGAGGTTTCAACCCAGACTTGGTTGAAGTTCAACCCAGAGTTTTGGATAGGGGTTGAAGCCCTGCGGCCCCAGGCTGCTGGGAATGC
This sequence comes from Chroicocephalus ridibundus, assembly GCF_963924245.1. Lineage (NCBI taxonomy): Eukaryota > Metazoa > Chordata > Aves > Charadriiformes > Laridae > Chroicocephalus > Chroicocephalus ridibundus. The sequence continues at coordinate 28,574,045 of NC_086292.1, forward strand.
CTGAGGGCCCTCCCTGAGGCTGGCAGAGATGGTCTTTCCTGCTGGGGGGGGTGTTGGAGACCTGTGTTACCAACTGGAGGAGTTACAGGAGTTACAGGAGGAAGTCTGCAGGCTAAGCGGCATCAGAAAGAGATCTACAGGACCTTCTCAGACCACACACTTCAAGATCCCTGGACCTCAGCTGCAGTGGGGTGACAGGCGGAGCCTGTAGCAGATCATAAAAGGAAACTACAAGGAAGGCAAGGGCTGGAAGCTGCTGGCTTCTGGCATCAAGGAAGGCTCCTGCTCCACCTGAAGGCTTGCAACAGCAGGACAGGTTCACTGTCCTCAACGCTGAGGAGGAGGTGGGTGTGCTTTCAAATGAACCGTCTGGGCTAACTCACCCAAACCATGCAAGGCCACCAGGGGGAAGTGGCCAGTGACGGTGGTGGGCGACTCCCTGCCGCAGGGTACGACTTTTCTTGTCTAGAAAAAGTTCTTTTTCTTGTTGGGGGTCCCAGATCTGGGGTGTTGTGGAGGGACCGCTACAGCTCCCTTGGCCCTCTGACTGTCACCCACCGCTGTTCTTCCATATGGGCACCAGTGATACTCCCAAGGGCCACCTGGAGAGTACCAGACATAACTGCAGAGCCGGGGGGGTGACAGTCGGGGGTAAGGCAGTGGTGAACAGGGCTGGCAAGCAAAGGATCTGGATTGATGTGAAGGAAAGGGAACACAAAAGCAGCAAAACGGGGCTTAAGCAGGGTCACCTTCAGCACTTGCACGCAGGCAAGGAAGTGCCTAAAAGGCACCACCATGGAGACATTCCCCAAACCCGTTCTGGGCAGTCGGCATGCTGTGTGGCCTCTCTGACACGCATGTATGCTAGTGCACGCAGCACGGGGAATAAACACGAGGAACTGGGGATTTGTGTCCAGTCTTGTTGGGATCATGGACATGAGGTGGGCCACCTCGCATGGCTGGAGTGTTGTGATGTGTGTCCACAGGCTCCTTAGGAAGGACAGGCCAGGAAGACAAGGAGGGGGAGTTGTCCTTGATGTGAGGCAGCAGCTGGATGCCTGGAGCTCTGCCTGGGGATGGGTGAGCAGCCACCTATGGGTGGGGATTAAAGAGCAGACCAGTGTGGGTGACGTTGTAGTGGGTGTCTGCTATAGGCCACCTGACCAGGAGGAACAAGTGGATGAGGCTACCTACAGACAGCTGGAAGCAGCCTCACGTTCACAGACCTTGGTCCTCACAGGGAACTTCAGCCACCCTGATATGTGCTGGTAGGACAACCCAACAACCCAGGAGGATCCTGGAGATCATCAATGACAACTTCCTGACCCAAGTGATAGGGGACCCAATGAGGAGAGGTGCTCTGCTGGACCTCACACTTGCCATCAAGGTAAGCCTTGTTAAGAACGTGAAGGTCAAAGGCAGCCTTGGCTGCAGTGACCATGAGATGGTGGAGTTCAGCGACCTGAGGGTATGTATCTAGGTGAAAATCAAGATTGCAATGCTGGACTTGAGGAGAGGAGACTTTGGCCTCTTTAGGGGCCTGCTTGGAATAGTGACATGGGATAAGGCCCTGGAGGGAAGAGAGGTCCAAGAAAGGAACTTGATATTCAAGGATCACCTCCGAGCTTGGGAGCGGTCCATGCTGGTGACCCAGAGCTGCATCCCATGCCGGAGTTCCAGCTGCATCCCTGACACCTCCCCCTTACAGTCACATCCTCATGGCTGACCCCCAAGCCCATTCTGGGCCTGGGAGTTGGGGTTGTTCTCCAACTCTCAGCCTGGAGAAGAGAAAGCTCTGGGAAGACCTTAGAGGGGCCTTCCAGTGCCTAAAGGGGGCCTACAGGAAAGGTGGGGAGGGACTTTTTACAAGGGCAGGTGGTGATAGGGTGAGGGGGAACAGTTTTAAACTGCAAGAGGGAGGATTTAGCTGAGATGTGAGGAAGAAATTGTTGGAAGAACTTGATGGTTTCAAACTGAAGGAGGGTAGATTTAGGTTGGATATCAGGAAGAAATTGTTTGCTGTGAGGGTGGTGAGCCCGTGGTCCAGGTTGTCCAGAGAAGCTGTGGGTGCCCCATCCCTGGAGGTGTTCAAGGGCAGGTTGGATGGGGCTTGGAGCAAGGTGGTGTGGTGGGAGTGGGTAGGCTTTAAGGTCCCTTCCAACCCAAACCATTCCATGATTCTGTGATTCCATGCTTAACCAGGTGCACGGGCTACACACCGACTGGTTGCTGACTTCCTGTGCAAAGCTATTTTTTGACAATTCCTCACTGTTCAGTTGGCACCGTTGGCTGTAGCGTGCAGAGGCATTTGTCTTCCAATACGAATGACAACCTGTGACAGAAGGGGCAGGGCAAAGGGTGGGGAGGGACTTCGGGGCGAGGCTCTCCCAGGGGCCCATAGCCCGGGGCCAGGGGGGACAGGACCCCCGGAGAGCGCCCTCTGTGTGTGTGCAGGGAAGGCGCTTGGAGAAACCTCTAGTAGGGTAGTGCAGTAAGTTTTAACCGCAGAGCAGAGTGGCGCAGCGGAAGCGTGCTGGGCCCATAACCCAGAGGTCGATGGATCGAAACCATCCTCTGCTAAATGCTACTTTTTCCGTCATTTCGCTCCAGGTTTTTTTTTTTTGCAGGGGGGCGGCCTCCCTGCACACCCCGGGATTGCGAGGGCCCTGCGGGTCCCTGCGCGATCGCTGCCCGAGGCCAGAAAGAAGAAGGAAAAAAAAAAGATAAGGAAAAGACAAACGTGGCCCGTACGGGGATCGAACCCGCGACCTTGGCGTTATTAGCACCACGCTCTAACCAACTGAGCTAACCGGCCCCGCTACTCTACCCTTCCCGCGCTGGGTCCAAACGCCCTGGGGGGGAAGGTGGTGGACAGGTAATAAATAATGTGGTTAGCAGAGGATGGTTTCGATCCATCGACCTCTGGGTTATGGGCCCAGCACGCTTCCGCTGCGCCACTCTGCTGATATAATATGTTCTTCCTGCACACATCTCCATCCTACCTCCCCCCCCCAGCCATGGGGGACCATCCCTGGGGGGCTCTGCCTGCACCCCCGCCATGGGGGATGCTGAACAGGGGATCTCTCGGAGCTGGGCGAGCAGCGGTGGTACCCTCAGCCCAGGGTACCAGGGTACATCCCACGCGAGGTGCCGTTAACAGCCCCGCTCTCCCCCCACACTGGGTGACTATGGATGAACGCGCTGTGGTCCCATCTGCTGAAAGAGCTTTGAACTTCTCCCAGGGACTGGAGCCGAAGCCCCCGCTGTGCTGCTGAAAGCTGAACAGAGGGAAAAAAACCTCATCTGGGATCTTCTGGTTTTCACCCGTCCTGGTAGGAGCTGCCATTCACCTGTTGGAGACAGCTGCCTATGCATAAGACTTTGGGAAAACAGGCGAGTATCCTGTGGGGAACGTAAAAGAATGAAAGTGAGTGCGTATTTGCACAAGCTTCTCACCAATCTGGGGGCCTGGTTTGTAAAACTGCTGGCAGCTGGGAGATTTAAGTATTTTTTGGAAAAAAAAACCCAAACAGAAATATTTGGATCCAATAAGATATAGACACCCACACTTGTGAAGGCTAACGAGTATATTCAAACACACGGGTAGGTAGGAGGGCGAGAGAGGCCAGCCTGTAGTTAAAATTTCCCCCTTCTTGAGTTTCGAGTAAACACCCCAATGCATCGGCATTCCTCAACTGGCAAGAACTGAGACTTGACGAGTTTGACTTTGCCCTGGCCCTTCCTTATGCCTGAGGGGTGTCCCACCTCAGGGGAGACGCTGGTCACAGCCCGCTGCGGTCCAGGAGAGCCCAAAGGGTCTCACTTAGGGTCACTATTCATAGGCTCTGAGATAATTGACTTTCATCCCTACCGCCAGATAATTCTGGTGCCTTCCAGAGCGGGCTACGATGCAGGCAGCAGGAGTTTCAGGTACGTTTCCCAGGAAACAGGAGTTTCGGACGCGGTTAGGAAGTGCCAAACTCGCTCTACTTGTGACTGGGACAACAAACTCGCGGCACCTGAAGCCAAGGTAAGAAGGTGCCAGTTGGTCCCAGCCCCCTGCGCTTGTGCCCAAGGCAAGAATGCGATGCTGGCTGCTCCCGACGTTGCAGTGTGTCCCAAGGAGCGGGGGGTGAGGTTGCACCACCACACAACATCAACCATTCTGTGATTCTGTGACGTCACGTGGTGGGATCCCTAACTACCCCAACACAGCTGGAGAGGAATCACGCTCACCTCTCCAGAAAAATGATGGATACAGGGCCGTGGACCCTGGATTTGGTTTCCTGACGCTCTTCTGGCATGGCAGCTGGAGGCCTTTGGGGAATACCACAGCGCACATCCCTTGATTCGCTGCAGTGTAGGTGTGGTTTGGGATATCTTTGGCTGCCTGCAGTCCCCAGGGTCATCAGCTACGTTGGGGTTGGCAGCTATAACACAGACTTACAGGAAACTCAAACCTTCTTGTGCTGGAACCAACGTAAAATGATGTAGGACGTTTCCAGCCGTGGTAGGGATCTGTGTTGAAGCAGCCAAATCAAGGTCCTCTCACTTGTTCACTCCTTAAACGCTGCTGGTTGCGTTGACCAGATGGTCACTGGCTTTGGTGGGCATGTCGGTGCTGACTTACATACAGAGACCTACGGTGGGGTGTCATAATCTGGAACCGAATCCCATTCCTATGTCCTGTCAACTGATAGGAGGAACAGCTTACCAAGGGATGAGCTATATCGATGTGCCAGCGACCTGTTGGTGTATCTTTCCTGAAAACATGCACAGCTCTTTATTTCTTTTTTTTTTCCTCTGACTTTGCTGGAATTTTTGTACAAGTTAGGCTTATGAGTGCTGTAGTCACATGTTCTTACGACAGGGATTTATTTTAGATGTGCTTGAAAGCTAACTGTTGTGTAGAAGGGAAAAAGGCTTAAACATTTGCTAGTTTAATGTACAGATTTTATAGCTTATTTCTGTAGTCTCTGTAATATTTTGGACACTTGCATTAAATATATTCATTTATTCATGATGCAGGTTATGTGCGTTTCTCGGTATTTTCCAACAAAGGTTGAAATGTCCAAACCCTTTACAGGCTTTGAGGAATGCATCAATTCTTTGTTTTTTAACCTTTCAAGCGTGGACAGTTTTCAGAAAACCGGTGTGACTGTCTGGGCAGAGGCACCTGGCTGAAGAATTGTCTCCTCCCAAACGTCCTCCTCAGGGCATGCTTTACTTCTTTGTTCCGTAAGCTGTAGATGATGGGGTTCAGCATAGGAGTCACTACTGTGTAAGAAAGAGCCACCAGTTTCCTGCTGTTTGCCAAGAGGCTGGACTTTGGCTTTAAATGCACCACGCCAGTTGTGCAGTAGAAAAGTGTCACCACCACCAGGTGAGCAACGCAGGTGAAAAAAGCTTTGCGTCTTCCTTCGGCAGATGGCATTTGGAGGACGGTGCGGATTATCTGGATGTAAGAAGCTGCTGTCAAGATAAATGGGATCAAAATGATTATAACAGTAGCAATGAACAGAAGAAGCTCGAATAAGTATGTGTCTGAACAGACCAGGTCCAGAACAGGAGTGATGTCGCAGAAGAAATGTTCAATCTCCTTTGAGCCGCAAAAGGGGTAGCTAAAGAGCCAAGCGGTGAGTCCCACGGAGAGCGGAATGCCGGCCATCCAGCATGCTATCGCCATATGGAGACAGACTCTCCTGTTCATCATTATGGCGTAGTGCAAGGGATGGCATACAGCCACGTATCGGTCGTATGCCATGGCGCCCAAAAGGAAACACTCGGAAGTGATGAAGAATATGACAAAATAAAGTTGCAGGGCACAGGCAGACGAGGAGATGACCTTTCTCTCCAACAACAAATCCACAAGCATCTTGGGGACGATGTTTAGCGTAAAGCAAATTTCAATGAAAGCCAGGTTTTTGAGAAAATAGTACATGGGGGTGTGCAAGGCAGGGTCAGTGGTTGCAACTATGATGATGAGGGAGTTCCCCGCCATCGTGACCAGGAACATCAGGAGAATTCCCTGAAAGAGGAAGACCTGGAGAGCGGCGAGGTGGGAGAACCCCTGCAAGGTGAAGTAAGTCTGGTTTCTGAGCCCCGCTGCTCCAGCAGCGTCCATGCGAAAGAGAAACAGCACGGTCTGCGGAAGCCAACAGCGAAGACGTGGGAAAAGTCTTCACGGGGATGAAGAAAAAACAGGGGGCTGCTCTGAAATGGCTTCCATCATTTAGAAAACGGGACAATCAAATACAGTTGGGCAAGTAACATTTCAAGAGGCACCCTAAAAAAAAGCAAGACACAATAGAAAAGAAAGGTAATAACAAAACCCAAGGAGCTTCAGTGCAGAAGAGCTCGGGTTTTCCTTTTAGTTTGTCTGCTTTTATTTTTAATCAAGCTAAAATGTTGCCATGCCAATTTCTTGTCTCAGTTCAACTGGTATTTTCTGAAATATGTTTTCCTCAACAATCCACCTGTTTTATGTTCTGTGTGCAAAACACCATTTCCTTTCCGACAGAACTGAAAGCTAATTACATTCTCTGCTCTATTTCTAGGAAAAAAGAAAATAAAATTTCCCCTGTTTTCACACACACGTAGGTATATATGTATGCACAGATTTCAGATAAATAAAGGAGAATAAAATTGTCGGTGGTATAGCCAAACGTTTGAAGCTTGAATATATATACTGAACATATATTTTACTATCTGGTATCATCACTGCTAAAATATAAAATATAAAATAATATAAAATATAATGACCTGCTAATTCTGTAACTTTTTAAAACTACCGTTATTCGTTATTCAGTGCCACTGAACAATTGCTTATGAATTCAGTATTGTAAGAAACTTTCCTCTTGTAGACCACCTGCACTCTTCCTGGCTGTATTTCGCTATTTGTGCTGTGGCTAACCGTACCTGAGGCAAACGTTTGAATGACCTTCTCAGTTTGGACGGTCTTTACCCCAGCTACGAAGGTAAGTCAGAAACCTTGATCGTATTCCTCACTGAATCCAGTTTCTTGATCGGTGTCACTACCCGGGATAGCGCAGAAAGGAGCAGCCACATGCATGGTGGGAAGCAGCGTGAGTTGGGAAAGGTCCTCCCCGGCAGTTTGCAGTTCAGGCACCCTCCGACCTGCGCGTCGGTTATGGGCACTGGCCGACCTTCCTGTGGTCCTTCACAGTCAAGTGAAGTTACAAGTCTGCGTTGTTATAAAATACAACCCCTTTCCCAATGTTGAATGCTACCATCTTGACTTGTGTTCCCTCTGATCAGCTTGGTGGTCGTCGTCTGAACTCTCTTCTATTTATCAAGCTGTTTCTTGCGTAGAGGGATGCCCCAATGGGACACCTTCCTCCATAGGTGGCCTCACAAGTGCCAAGCAGAGGGGAACGGGTGCATTCCTTTGGCCAGCTGCTTACCTCTTGCTAACACAGCTGGCTAGGCAGTTACTCCTCTCCAACGCAGGGACACACCGCTGGCTCACCTCCAGTTTGCCATCCCCAGGAACCCCACACCCTTTGCTGCAGAGCTGCTCCTCAGATGGTCATTCCCAGTCTATATCCATGCATGTTTTGTGGCCATGGCCAGGATTTGGCATTTGTTTTGAACTTCATGAAGTTCCTGTGTATGGCTCTCTTCGGTCACCTGGAAACTCCTGAGGATGTTCTCCATCATATTGTCCCCATCACTGATAAATATGTGAAACAGCTTTAGTACCAGTATCAGCCCTTGAAGAATGCCTCTTCCAGGCAGCTACCAGTTAGACTCAGATTGCTGACCACTACCCATTAAAGCCTTGATGGTCCAGACCATTACAATGTTTTTTGATACAGTTTAGATCTTCCTAGTTTGGCTACAAGTCTACTGTGTCAAGAACTGGTGAAGTCATTAAATGACATCCGCCACCCCGCTCTGAGCCAGTCTTCTCAGCATGGAAAGGTGTCGGGTTGGTCATGCGTGATGTGTTTTTGGTAAATCTGTGCTGTTAAACATCCTTTCCTGCCCTTCATGTGTCTGGACACGGCTTCCAGGAGGATTTGCTCCATGTTCTTCCTTGAGGCTGAGCTGAGGCTGATGTTCCTCAGATCTTTCTTCTTGGTCTTCCTGAAGACGGGCACATTTGCTTTTTTTTTTTTCCTGTCACTGGGAACCTATGCCTGTTTTGACAAAGATGACCAACGCCAGTCTTGCAATGGCATCAGCTGCTTCCCTCCGCACCTTCCACTGCTTCCACGTGTACAGGTGGTTCAGTTTACTGAAGTACTCTGTAACCTGATTGTCCTCTGTTGTGGGTAGCACCTCCCTTTCACAAACTGTGCAGCTGCTTTGTTTCTTTAAAAAAAGGACCCATTTCAGAGCAGGGAGGAGTGAGTTTGTTTGTTTGTTTGTTTGTTTTAATCCTTATTTTTACGAGTGAAATATTTTCCTGAATGATCAAGAAAAGCTTCTGTGTTGTTTCTATGACCGGCCATATGGCAAACATCACCAGCTGAGACAGCTACCCACCTGCCTTCCCCTTACAAGCTATGAATAGAAGCAACAACTCTCATGTTATTGTCATTAATTCTTCAGAAATAATCTAAAATAAGTGAGTTGCTAGAAGTACTTAATTCTGTTATATCTCCATGAAAGTCTTAACATATAGCTCAGACATCAGATGCATTCTCTTCTACCCTTTAAAAAGGTTAAATTACTCTTTTTTTTTTTCTTTCTTCAGCCACCTATACTAACAAGCATTTTTCTTGCCAATTTTCATTACCAAATAGCATACAACATACTGGTATACCTCAATTTTCATGAGAAGCAATCCAGAGTTTGTTCATGCCTTTGTTCATGATTTCAGACACTGGGATACCTTTTTCTGCCCTTTGGGCAACACTTCAGGGCTGTGAACAGTTTCCTGGAGGATCCCCAAGAAAGGGTGAGGTTCAGCTGTTCTGAACCACGTGCTACCTTACATTGCTTCCCGAGATAGCAACCCCTCTCTGGATTCATTACCAGCTATACTCAGAAGACAAAACATCTCCCTTGGTATTGTAGTAGACTGTGGACAATTTAAATTAATGAAAGTTAACTTTTTTTTTTGTCTTACATGAGTAGAAGCAATAAAGTTAACAATAATGATGTTAAAATTTAAATTTAAAATAAAGTTTAAACAGCAGAGTGTGATTCTCCATTTGAAGGTAACAAGAGGAGGAAAACACCCTTTGCTATATGCCTTGTTTGAATTATTAATCAAGTCTGTCTTGATGGAGACAACCGACCCAAATGAGACCATTTGTTTTACACATCTATCTATCTGAGGTGTGTATATTTATATATATACCTCATATATATATATAGAGAGAGAGAGAGAGGGAGAGATGGATATCTATGGTAGCAGCAGTATGTCATTTAGCTAAAAAGTCTATAGCTGAATGGATAAATTCAGGTGAAATGGATCCTACTTGAACTCCAGCTCTTCAGAAATTTAGAAATTCAGCTTGAGGTTTCCAAAACTAATTTTTGAAAAGTTTCCTAGACCCACATTGAACAAAGTATTTTGTGCGAGATAAGGAAACCTGGTAATAAGTCAAAGAAAGGTTCACCATACCTAACTTCAGACATCTGTAATCCAGTGGTTGAATTGGTGTTGACAGATCTAGTGACTTACAAAATGCTCTAGACTATCCAAGATACCTGCTCAAGACTGACAAATATGACAGAGATGCATAGGAGACCTGTCCTTCTGGAACATTAGACCAGCTGGGTGTCTCAAATGGCACTGAAGGTCTATGTTTGTCAAGTGGTTTGAGTCCTAAATTTCTACCTCTGAGCTTGTCAAAGGGTCACTTACTCTATAATCAAGGGAGAGGAACAGACACTTCAAAGGTGTAGTTCATCATAGCCTCAAAAGTCCAAAATGTCCAGATAAGTCACAGTCTAGAAATGCCTTTTCCGTTTAGTGAATGTTGGGAGATCAGGTGACGAAACACGTGCAGAGTTTGTCTTGCAGATATATAAGTGTTAGTGGATACCCATTACAGTAAGTAAAGCAATAGAGACATTTCTGGGCCTGGTTAATTTGGCCTATTGTAGATATATGCCATGGGACAGACGTATTCTTGAGCTTGAAGCTCTAGTTAATTGCCTACGCTTAGCGAAGGCACGAGAAAGGTCCTCCCTTCTCACACAGCTTTGCGTGGCAGGTGGTACCCGTTCCTTCCTATTTTTGCTAATCCCCTCTCCAGTCATTCCCTCCTCCAGACTCCAGGGATGTTTCCCGTTAGCTGTTTCTTGCTCTGCTAACTGCTGTCAAAAGCTGTATTTCCTTGCTGCGATGGCCACCCTGTTCCTGTGCTGTCTCTTCTCCACCGCTGGACGCTTTAGTGAAACGTGAAGCTTTGCTAACCACTATTCCTTTTATTCTTTTAACCATGTAAATATAAGAACAAACACAGTAATCACAATTCCATAGCCTACAGAAGATTTCTAAACAGCTCTTCCTCTTTCTTAGTTGTTTTCAAGGAGAACAAAGCTACATGTGCAAAATGAGCTTAATTTCAGGTTGGTGAAGATGGTCCTTTCTCTTTACCTCCCTTCCTCTCCACCAGACCTCAACAGAGCAGCCATTCCTCTTTGGAAGTTGTTGCAATGTCGTTGTGGGAGTTTTGCTGTTGCTCTAAGATTTTAATTATCGGTCCAAATACGGATAGCGTTTAATCAATTTTAGACTGGATGTCTATGTTCTGTGTTCTGTATGAGCTGGCACCTCTTTAGTACATTGAACTGAGCCCTTCTAGAGCACAGCTTATGTTAACCAAAACCAGACATCAAAAATATCTCAGATTAACCACAGTCAAGCAAATGTTTCTCACTCTCTTTATTTGCAATCAAGGGAGTGCAGGTAAATGGCTTGGGTGCAGACATCTATGCTGTAGATGTGAAAACTAGGAGTAATCCAGACCGTAACATTAACAAAGAAATGGTCAATCCACTATAAATTGGCTTACAATTTATTCTGAGCTGAATTTTTGGCTGTAGTGAGGAAGCAGAAAGCAAGGAGGCAGATGAGAAGACACGATGCTTAGTGATATCTATACGATGACATTCATGGATTTATTTTGCTTACTTTACAGTATTCACTACATGTTCATGTTCTTTCTCCTTACCACCCCCCAACTGCTAGCAAGATTGTTTTACCATTTCGTTTCTCTGCTTTTTTATTTTTAAGATGCACAGCTATGTATTCCCAAGCTTTATTCAAATGAACTATATTCACATGCTGTGTAGTTGTGTCTGAACCTATAGCTCACTGGGGACTTCTGCCCCCCTTTTTTTAACAGAAAGCAACCCCCTGAAAGCCAGAAGTCTTCCTGTCTCTTTTCGCAGAGCTTCCTTTACTTCTTCGTTTCTCAGGCTGTAGATGAGAGGATTGACCAAGGGAGTGAGAATGGTATAAAAAACAGAGAAGACTTTGTTCGGAGATATTTGGCTGTCACGATGAGGAAGTACGTAGACAGTTAGTATTGACCAGTAAAAAAGAATCACCACAACAAGATGTGAGGAGCAAGTGGAAAAGGCCTTTTTCCTCCCAGTGGCGGAAGGAATTCTCATGATGGTGATAATGATGTAAAGGTAGGACGAGAAGGTCAGCAGAAAGGGCGGCAGTGAGCACACACCTGCCACAACAGAAGTGACGAGTCCCATCACGCGTGTGTCGCTGCAGGAGAGTTTTATCATTGGGAATGAGTCGCAGAAAAAATGCTCAATTTCATTAGGCCCGCAGAAGTCTAAATTTGAGATCAGGACCGTTAGGATGGAATTAGAGAGAAAGCCACTTATCCAAGACGCGGCAGCCAGCTGGAGACAGAGCGTGCGGTTCATGCGGGATGGATAGTGCAGGGGCTCGCACACCGCCAGGAATCTGTCGTAGGACATCACTGCCAGGAGACAGCACTCAGCAGCTGCCAAGCAACCGAAGAAATAGTATTGTGTAAAACACCCGTTGACCGAAATGCTTCTGTCTCCATCCAGGTAGCTAAGCAACATCCTCGGCAAAATGTTTGAGCTGTAGCAGATTTCCAAGCAGGCCAAATTGCCCAGGAAGAAGTACATGGGTGTGCGAAGGCGCCGGTTAGCCACCACCAGCATAACGACAAGGGCGTTTCCAGTTATGGTCACGATGTAGATGGACAGAAACATCAGGAAGAGAAGAGAATCCAGTTGAGGGCCATTCCCAAAACCCAGGAGGACGAACTCTGTAACAACCGTTTTGTTTTTCCACTCTTGCTTTGTCATGACCTTTGTTCTAGTGATAAAACAGGGAATTTTAGCACCTTGACAGTTAAGACTTGAATAATGAAAGTTTCTTCACAGAATAGAGAAGCAGAGAGGAAAAGAGTCTTTGCATTATTAGACCTGTCACCTGATTTCTAGAAAGATTCATTACAAAGCTTCACTAGTCGCATCACATATTACTCCACGTCCTGAGAAGAGCACTTAAAACAAGTAATTCCCATGCCTCTTCTCTGGCACAAGAGGACTTTCTAGCTAATGTTTCCAGTCTGTGCAAGCAAAGTAAAAAATCAAATTCTTTCATTAGATGCCATCACAAGTTTTGCCGTATTCCTTTCCGTTGTGAAAAGTAAGTATTTGGTGTGATTGCTCCAATGGTAACAGCCACATTTCCATTGCTAACACGTATTGATGCGTATTATAGATTCACTCTACGTATGTAGCATCACCTCTAATGCAGACATTGTTCTTATTTGAAGGAGGCTGAAAAAGAATCCAGCTTCCACCAATGAAAATAAGTATGGAGAACATCTATGCCATCCTCAGCGTATGTTCACCCTGCCAGAAAAAAAACCCCAAACACACCCAAAAGCACCTTGCGGTTGTCTCACCCTCCCATCCTGTCAATGGGGTAGAATGAAGGATTCCAGATGTGAGTAGTTTAATTCACCCTAAAACAGATAGGACGAATCATCTTGTGAAAGTACCTATTTCTTGTCGCTGAGAACTCAGAGGGAGTTTAGTTGCCAGACCCTTAACCAGAAAAATGCAGTTTAGATAAATACCGCTGCTTGTCCTAGTGCACCTTTTTATTTTCCTCTCATGTGTACTGAATCACCTCATTCACTAGATTTCCTTACAAATACCATTTTCCAAAACTCCCGAGGCTTTGTCTGATCTTTTCCGGATTTGTTTAGTATGAAAATATCAAGAAAAAATAAATATCCAGTGGCCAAAACTAGATATGATACTGTGGTTAAGGCTATGCTGGCAAAGGAACTGAACAGAAAATCTGCTTCTTTTTTTCTTCTGTATAGACTCTCCTTGTCAGCTGTGTTTTTATCCAGATGTGCATGTGGTTGGGAGAGGTGTTGGCAAGGCATTAATGGGCTGCATTTTTCAAGCCCATGCGCGCAAACTCCACCCATGACCCTTCAGAGGCTGGGAGGGACAACCTTCAGCCCTGGGGTAGCCTGAACACGTCCTCTATTGCAAACACAAATTTGGTGGGACTTTTTTCAGCCCTTTCTTTTCCCAGATCTCCCACTCCAATTTAGCAGAACGTATTTGAACCATCTTCAGCAGGACTACTGCCACCTAAATTGGAACATCTACATACAAGGCACTCGCCTCCCGCTCCTCTTATAGCCTACAGAGAAAAGTAAATGTTTTGGAGTGTGATCCATCCAATACGTTTTATGTAGCTACTTTGTATGAGCTAAATCTTCTAAGGAAATTACCTATTTCCATTGATGATAGCAGGAGTTTAGGTATTAGCCCAGAGGTCAGCTTCTGCCATGCAGACCGCACTTACTTTTTGGTGTTGCTCATGACATTTAGGCACTACAGGGAGGTGACTGTAGCAGTGAAGGCTGTATGAGGACGCCCACCCAATAACTTACACCAGGACCACTTGTGACAGCATAGCTTTGTAAGACTTAACACATTTCTTTCCACGGATCTGATTTTAAATTTCCCTTTAAACTTTTATTCATTCCAACCCCCAACGTTTAGTCAATTTGCCAACATCTGACAACTGAAAACACTGAAGTGGGTCCTGTTTCTCTGTCAATCAACAAACCTTCCAGACCGACACTGTTTCCTACCTGAAACCACGGGAACATTGCAACATTGAAATCCAAGTCAAAAAAAATCTTGCACTTCTCAAAGTTTTGCATCCATCTTTAATTTCTTCAAGAGCTTGATTTTTTCTCATGGAAAAAGAAAATAAATAGAGCTCCTTGTTTGGCAAAGACCCTTGCCCCCAATTATCTCCACCTTTTCCTTTTTTCTTTTTAGCCAACTGAATATAGCAACTCTTCTTTTCCATTCTATCAGGTAGTGTCTGCCCGTGTTCCTGCCTTCACCCCACTCCTCAAAAATCCTTTCAGAGCTGAGGCTGGTGAAACACCCCAGGGGATAATCAAGCAAACGAAAACCTTGGGGAAGGTTGCTGTTGTCAACCTCAGACGCACTTAACTAATTACTCTTTTCCTGTATGCTCTGATTGGAATCGTGTTTTCTTAGCCTACGTTTTTATTACTTTTGGGCCTGGATGGATTTATATTGACAGATAGGATGACAACTGAATGAAAGGTTGCTATGATGATCACCATTGCTATCAAGTCCGCGCTGTGTTCTACAGACGTATTGAAGTCCAAAACTGACTCGGGCCTGGGCTCAACGCCAGGCAGCTGCCCGAGCACCAGCTATTTCAGTCATCCTCTGGAGATGCTGCTCAAACTTCTCTTTCTGCAGGGTGGCTGCATTCCTGGCTGTGGTATCACAAACAAGTGAGATGATTGTTCCAGGTCCTGGTATTTAATCTCAGCTTCCTCGCTTGCATTTAAGAAGGCCAGGTAATTTGCTAGTGAATCTTCAGACTGCTTGGTCTCCGAGGCCAGACAGAAACAGATGAATAAATATCTCTTGGCAAAGTACAACTTTGCATCAGCTTGGTGAGCCTCAAAAAGAAAAAAAAAATCTTAAGAACATGGGGAAATTCAAAGACCACGTGAAAAAAAATGAAGTCCCAAAAAAGTAGAAGGGGGCGTGTTCAAGGACGTGTGAAGTGTTCAAGGCCAGGTCGGATGGGGCCAGGGGGCTGGAACTAGACGATCTTTAAGGTCCCTTCCAACTCTAACCATCCTATGACTCTATGACGTTGTGCTACGCAGACACCGCTAGATGGGAGTGTAGTCAACACAATCTGAAATAGCTGTCACGGTGACTGGCCTGCGCAGGTGCAGAGCTGGTCCTGGCTGAACTGCAAACACTGAGCATCATCCGTTTTGATTGCTAACGTGAGATGGAATAAATCCGTCTCAAAAATACATCACCTACCTGTTGACTTTCCGCTCTGTCAGTTCTGCGACGGGAACAAAATGCTTGTGTTCAACCAGAAAGTCTCAGCTACATCACTGCCATGGTCTCTGCTTGTGAGCGTCATCCAGAGGCTTTAGTTTGGAGGACAAGACACACCAGAGGACAAACCTCTGGTTTTGGTGCCAGAATGCCTTCCTATAATTAATTCACACGCTATTAATTTGTACTCCATGTGGAAAGTGAAGAGACAATGGGTAATGTGAGTCTTCTAATACCAAAATTGTCCCCTGACAAGGCTATGGAACCTCTCAAAAGTGCCTCTCTCTCTCCACTGAGAACTCTACACTGAGTATCTCGTTGATTCTAGATACCCAGATATCTAGGCAAAATAGCATCGTGGCTTGGGCCAGACTGGCCACTGAGATGAATGACGGATGCTCTCCCCCACGTCTCTCTTCCAGGAGAGGAGGGAGAAAGAGACAGAGACTTATGAATTTAGAGGAAACTAAACTACTTTAATGAAAATATCAATAAAATGAAAATAATGAAATATATATACAAAACCGATATTGAGCTTCCAGGATGACAATGACATCAGCGGCAGGCACTGGGAAAATCCTAGACTGGGTTGAGCAATGGATGGGAACTGGATTCCAGATCTGGAGTGAGGAACACATGGATTGGGATCAAAGGCAGATGAACAGACAAAGTCCTCCTTGGACACCGGCCATTGAAGAAAGAGCCCTGACCCTGGGATCCCTCAGCTTTTTACTGAGCGTGATGCAGATGGGATGGAACACCCTCTTGGTCAGTTTGGGGTCACAAGTCCGGTCCTCTCCTCCTCGCAGATGTGACCCCTCTGTGCTTCTCCACTTCCGACCCTCCAATGGGGCAAATAATGGAGTTTGCTGGCCTTGGTTGTTACAGCAGTAAGCATAAGCAGGAGCCTCTCTGTATCCCATTCCTTGGCATCAACTATAAGCAATCAGGTCTTACCACTCTGGGAGCGAACAGTTTCTGCACAATATGTTGTTAATTTCAGAGAGTTTCAGAGAGTTAGAAGAGGCTTAGCTAAAAAGTAAAACTACTGAACAGAAAATTGATTCTGTTTTACCTCAAACCAGGACAAATAGTCTGGATTTCTGTCTAAGGGGATTTCTGCCTTCCTTTTTCAAACCTGAGAATGATTTTGCATCTCTCAGGTGAGTACCTAAATTTGCGTACATGGAAGGCATATGTCTGGTGCTCTTGTGAATTAAGGAAGATGGAATAAAATGAAGATTTTATGAATTATGATTCTTCAGAAGCATTCATATTGTGAGCACATAACCCCACCTCTGAATTGCTTGTGGATATTGTTTTAACCAGGTGTCCCATCAGCATTTAGGCCAAGGAGCATCTTGTCAATACAGATAGCATCTTCCTGATGGATTTATTAAAATTTCAATTTGCTTTTGGGCGATGAGATTACTTGAAATACAAGTCAGCCAGCCGTACTGTGCATGAGCAGTAAGTAGGCCCGGGAGACACGTAGTAAAAATGAATGTTTTTAGGCTGTACAGAAAAGGAATTTCAGAGCGATGTATAAGAGCTTCTCACTTTACCTGTTGGACATGGGTGGAAAACTTTGCAAAGATAAACTCAAAGAAGAACATGTAACCACAAAAAGAGATTTCTGCTCACCTGAACCTGAAGGTTAAGACTTCATCTGGCCAAATTTAACACTGAATAAACTGCAGTTAACTTTGCTTCACATGGAGCTTTTTCTCTTCCATGAAACTCAAGCTATATTATGCACATTGAAAATCGGATTAATTTACTTAAATCTGTGTGTCTAGTGCCATTTTAGATTTATTTGGGTTTCTTTTCTTGCCTGCATTTTGCTCAAGAAGGGTTCAGCTCTACAGCAAGTATTGTGTCACGCCTGCCATCGGTCTGCAGATATCCCAGACAGAATAAGATCTATGTTCAAGTCGCTGAACCCTGCACTCAGCCCCAGAATCAAACACACAACATTGCCCTTTCTGCCCGGTAGGCCTGCACACATGATTGTGACGTCTAAGCTCTCGTTTATAGTCTATGGACATTTGGTCAATATGGCCTGGAGAGCTATTCAGCTGATCATCCTACAATGGGATTCAGGTGCCAAATAAAGAAGCCAAATGCCATTTCACATATTCATGCTCACAGCAACGGTGTGGCATAGGACCTATAGGGGAGCTTGTTGGAGCGATAGCTGGAGTTCTGATATTTCTGGGCATCTGAAATAGTCCTAGATGCCTATGTTTAGGCAGTTTAATTAAGCTCCTCGCACAGGAGGCATCAGAAATGGAGACTTCTAAAATTAGATGGTTGAGTTTGGATGTCAATTACTCATGAGGACTCAGTTAATTATTTGCAAAAAGTTGTTTATCATGGATAAAACCAGTGTGTTCATCATTTGGGAAGTAAACAGTTATTCACAGTGGGAACGAAGTGTCCATTGACCCTCAGCAGGAACAACAAATAGGTGTTTTTCTCCCTTTGATTTAGGAAGGCAACACCAAGAACGGCAGGTCAGTCAGCCAAGTGCACTGACCCTAGTGCATCTGACATGACACTGGATGCTCATGCTGGGCACTGTCTTTTCTCACTCCCCGATCGCCGACGCTAGGTGCAGAAAACACGACCGTTGCTTAAAAGATGCATGCTGCATGTGAACAACTTAATTATTGGAATAATTTCAGTCCGTTCTCAGGCAAAAGTTGTAGACCAAATTATAGGAAAAAATATGACACCTCAGCTTTTTTGAATTTCTGCCCCATTTTTATCCTGTGCCTGATGGTTGCCATGTGTTTGCCACCGGAGCCAAGTGGAAAAAGAGCTCAAGAGATCTAGGTTCTCGCCCAGACCATGCTGGACCTTCCCTGAGAAGAAAGCACTTCAGGGTTTGGTATCTGCCAAGGCACCCATTCTAACAGTCTGATTGTAACATTGACTTGGCATCCATGCTAACGGTCTGTTCGCACCGTTGACTTGGCCTACTCTGTCCTTTATCCCAGTGTGCTGGTCCCTCTCATTATCCTCACAGCACACCTCTTCCCATGTTTCTCCTCTTCTTTCTGGAGTTTTCCTTCAGGTCCTCGATTCTGTGAGGGAACTCAGGCAAAGTTGACACTCAAAGTTCACCTCATCAGCTGCTTCAGATCAGAAATCCAACTGTCGAGAGCACTACTCGTGGTTTGGTCCAGCAGAGGTTGTTCTCTGAAACCTACCGTGTGCCCTCATGCCATACGTGAGTGCCTGCATCAAAGGCATGTTGTAAAGACACCATTCAAGTGGGTTCTGACACAGTCCCCTCTTATTCGGTACAACAGATACCCAGCTCACAGTACGTTCATTAGGTATCTTTGGAAAATGGAATATAATTGGAAATAATATGTGTGGGGGATGGAGAAAGCAAAATTTATTAGTAAATTTCAGTGCAGTGTTAACATACTATAAACTTTAATCAAGAATGTTATTGGGAAGGTTCTACCCAATCGATAAATTATTCAAAATTGCCATTAGTGAAACTACCAAAGAAGATGTTGTGTTCATACTTGTCCTGGTTCTGGCGGGGATAGGGTTAATTTTTCCTGGTATTCCATGCCATGTGAGCCATGCCCACCCTGAGCTGCCGGGGGAGGGGGCAGGAAGTCGACGCTCGGAGCGGGCTGGGGCATCCCGGGTCCGGTCGGTGAGCGGCGGTCCCGTAATCGTGTTCGTATATTCCTCTGTCCGTGTTATTGTTGTTGTTTGCTTGTTCCCTTTGCTGTTCTGTTAAACTGCCTTTGTCTCAACCCAAGAGTCTTGCCTTTTCTTCTGATTCTTCCTGTATCGGGAAGGCCCGAGCGAGCGGCACGTGGCTCTTTGTTGCCGTCTGAGGCTAAACCACGACAATACTCAAGAGCCTATAATGAATCACGTGAGACTTCTGAGTTCATCTTGGCTCCAGTACGTATGGAGATTTTTAAAGACAAAGCAAACACTTGGGAAGATCAAGCTCCTGCCTTTCATATAAAAGTGAAGAAAATTCTCTTTTCAGCCTGCAGACTCCATGCTGCATGCCACAACGTGATGTTGGCAGGTGTCTGAGAGACCCCAGTCCGTAACTGGCTAGCATAGAGGTAAGCCTGACAAAGGAGAGTGCACAGACCTGGAAAGAAAGTGAAAGAGGAACTGATGAGAAGATTAATTTCTGACTTTCTCTATTTTTCTATCAGTGGAAATAATTGCCTGTGTGCTGAACTGTAAGGTTCATCAGTTACTGACATGATTTCATTACGCCAGTCACAGCTGTATCTGAATGTCCCAATATTTTTTAAGCGATGAGACGTTGAACAAACCGAACAAACTGCATAGACAGTCCTCCCCACGCCTAAAATTTCCGTACCTGGTAAATCAACTGGATCAACCAAGATGCAGAATGTAAGACACCTTGTGTGAAGATTGTCTGGTTGCAGAAACCAACCTGATGTGACCACAAGCTAATGCCGTAGTTCAGGTGCAGGCAGTTTTGAACACCTCTCCCCATGTTGGTGTAGCTGGGTCATCTACAAAGGAGCCTAAATATGGAAAGGTATATCCAGAGCACAAAAATTAAGAAGCAGGGTATGCCTCTACAAGGAAGGAAAACAATCCAGGACATGGAGCCAAAAACCGGCATGTAATCATCCATGCCTCTTCGAAAAGAAGAAAACCCTCTTGTCCCTGAGGCGTACCAAGAGTGGTTGAAACTGAGATAAGACAATTTTGTTTTTCATAGAAAATATTACCAAAATGCTTTAAGAGTTGGAATTTTAAATAAGTTATCAGGACATAGAGATTGGATCCAAGAATTAATTGGAATGGTGTATCTTTATGGCCATGCATGGAAAATAGTTTTTAAATTTTTATATTACATCTTACTATTTTCTTTCCCCGAGATTCAGCATGATGTCAGCTACAGAAAGGCAAAACCAAACCTACATTACAGAATTCATCCTGCTGGGATTTGGCGATTTCCCTGACCTTCAGGTTCCTCTCTTCCTGCTCTTCCTGGTGATCTACACAGTGACGATGACGGGGAACATTCTCGTCCTCATGTTGGTGGTGGCTAATCAGCACCTCCACACTCCAATGTACTTCTTCCTCAGTAACTTATCCTGCCTGGAGACGTGCTACAGCTCCACCATCCTGCCCAAGCTGCTGGCCGGCTTCCTGACAGGTGACAGAAGTATTTCCTACAGCAGCTGCATGATGCAGTTTTTCGTATTTGCGTTTCTAGTTGGGGTAGAGTGCTATCTCCTGGCAGCGATGTCTTACGATCGATACTTAGCAGTATGCAAGCCTTTACGTTACGTCACCCTAATGAATCGTGAGCGTTGCACAGCGCTGGCTGTGGGGGCCTGGGCAAGCGGTTTCACGATCAGCTCTGTTATCACGCTGCTGATGTCACAAATGGCGTACTGTGACCGCAGGGAGATTGACCATTTCTTCTGTGATTTTGCCCCTGTGATAAAATGCTCCTGCAGTGACACATTTCTGGTAGAAGCTGTAGCATCTTTGATGTCTGCTACATGTACTGTGCTGCCCTTTCTTTTCACTGTAGCATCCTATATTTTAATCATCAGCAGCATGCTGAGAATCCCTTCAGAAACAGGGAGGAAAAAGGCATTTTCCACATGCTCCTCTCACCTCATTATGGTCACTATTTTCTATACAACTCTCATCCTTGTCTATATGTTACCGAAAACTTACAACCTCACAGCTTTTAACAAGTTGTTCTCTGTCTTCTACACTGTAGTGACGCCCATGGTGAATCCACTTATCTATACCTTACGAAACAAAGAAATAAGAGGAGCCCTGAGGAAAGAAGCCCAAGCGTTTATGGGTTTATCTAAATGACATATCAAGATCTATGCCTTGTGAGCCTTTTTTTTTTTTTTTTTTTTGGACAGACTATAAAAATAAAAAGCATTGGAGGTGATTTCCACAGCAAGTGTATGGTCATGGATGTAGCAGTGTGCCTAGTCACAAGTGGAGCTAGGTGGTTGTTTGGGGAAAAAAAAACAACATGTTTTTGTTGGACTTCCTCAAAAAAGCCTTGTAAAACCAAAATGTAAGCACACCCCAAAGTAACCTTGATTAAACTCGAAACAACTTTGCCATGTTTTCATATTTTTTCAGTCACTTAGAAATCAAAAGCCCTAAGAAGAAAAAATGTGTCTTATGGCTATAGAAACATGGGGCATAGCTACATGGGGCAGAGAAGAGGACCCTGGCCAAGTGCCACGTGGCGTGGCAGGATTCAGCTGCCCACATGTAGAGACGGGGTGTCCTGTAGGTGCCGTGGGGATGCTTCCCTGGGCTGTGCCTACTTCTGTGCTGAGAGCACGTAGGTCTCTCCTAGGCCACAGGTCATTTCTGCCTATCTTGTGAAGACGTCACGGATGGCCCGGTGCTTCGCCTGTGTGATGAGATGCTTGTCCTCAGGCTGCCCATGTCAGAGGGAGCTTGAGGCGGTGTAGGTGAGAGCCAGGCTGCGCTACAAGCCCAGAGCTTGGGTGTTGCTTCCTTAGGAGCCACCTTGAGCGGTGTGGATGCTGGCAATGCTTCCCTTGGGACAAAGACGATAAAGACATCCGTACCGCTATAGTGACTTTATAGAGAGGAATCTGAAAATTAAAGGTCAGTGTCTGTTTTCATGACAGTAGCTAGGCCTACCTTTGAAGCTCATGGAAAGAAAAGGGCTTTTCCAAGCAGGGAACGTTCCTCTCACCTGGAGACTGAAGGTATGAACAAGACTTTGAGGCATCACTTACATGTTTAGTCTTTGCTCACTGTGACACTACAACATGGGATAAACCTCACCTAAATTTGAGAGCTAAAAGTTTGTAGTGCCGTCTGCGGTGGATGTTTTGGCTCCGCTGTGGACAGAGATAGGGAGCTCCTCATTCTAACCCCACTGGTAGCGCCACTGTCCCATCACCAGTTGTTTAAGGATCAAGAGGAAGCTGAGCACTATAGGTGGCAGGAGTGGCCACCTTTTCTGCTAAGTTTAGACACCAGAGAAAGAAAAGCATGTGCCGATGCTGGGGACGTGGGGTTCCTCAGAAGTCAGGGGAAAGCCACAAATACTTCTTCCATGCTGATTTATCTCGTTCCCAGCTATATGACCCAGTCAGGATGGGCTAGTTACTCTCTGGAGGTGCTTATTTCTTTCCAAGGGCTGTAGAAAGATCCTAGGTATGAGTCATAAACTTAGAAAGCTGACCCGTGCTCTCCTTAGGTATGGCAAAATTAATATAAGAAATATGAATTTAAATTAACTAAATATTGAGAGTTCTTGGCTTGCCAGGTTTGTGCTAGGAAAGGGGCATTCTATATGCAGAAAGAGATTGCACGTAGGTGTGCGAGCTTGTGAAGTTTGGTCAGATGCTCTGTAAGTTTACTTTTATTGCGTTTATGGGCTGCAACAGAGAAATTTAATTCCCAAGCAAGCTGGTGCAGATGGCTTCTTATTCGCATTGCAGCTAACTGTAGCGTTCTATAGCTTAGATGTGCCTAGATATGAAGACTACCTATATAATATATACTATATAATATACAGTATATATAACATAACATAACATATAATACAAAGACATTGTCACTTCTTGGGTGTGATTCATCATATCCTTAAGTAGATATCTGAAATCATCTTCTCTAACAGCATCCTCACTGTGTTAGCTAAAATTTATTTCATGTACCTTCATATATGCTGTAGATCACCACAGGGTCTCATTCCTTCTGCTTATCTCCCCCTTTGTGCATATGTGGTTTGGGAATAATTATAGATGCCAGAGCTTTATTATTTTTCTAATGAAGTTTTAACCTGGAAAGATAGGATTTGGGGTTTTGGACAGGAGAGAACCTAATATCCTATAAACATGACATATTTCTTTCCCTCTTTTCTGAAATGCTTTCCCCTCACAACAGGAATCAAAGTCTAAATAGGCAGAAAAATCAGAGAGTCTTTAACCAAAATGTTTATCGTAGCACTTAACTCTCAAACAACTAAATTGATACTCCTACTTGAGTATAAGTAAGAGCCTCTCTGGTACCATTCCTTGGCACAAACTCTAAACATTGGTTTACATTTATGTTACATTGCTGTAAACATTGGTCTCACTCTGAGAAGGAACCCTTTTCTTGCACACCGTGCCATTAATTTCGGAGAGTTAGAGGTGGCCTAGGTAAGGAGTAAAATTACTGAACAGAAAGTTGGTGCTGTTTTACCTCAAACCAGGACACACCTTTTCTCTGAACTGACTGTTCTGAGTTACCTGGGTTAAGACATCTTTAGCACCTGTAGAAGATGAGCTAATTATTTAGTCTAACTTGAAATACACCTTCCTCCTTTCTGTTTATGCATTTCAAGCCACGTCTTCATTTTTTTTTGGTGAAACAGACTGGGTCTCGCTTGGTTCTGTCTTAGAGGTTGTGCTTTGATGTGTGCGTCCCTAAGGTTTGTGAAACCAGACCCAAAGACGCTGTGAACAGACATTTCTCTCTACTTTTAGACAGCAACAGTGGAACACCCACATCATGATTGTGCATGCGTTTTACTGTTAAAACAACTCTCTTCAGTAGAGAAGAACTCCTACCTTGATCTCAGGCGCATAAAACCTTTACAGTGACCCTTTGACAGAGTCATTGCCATTGAACGTCCCACTGGGGACACTTGTGGAAGAGCGACGGCAGTTCAGTGAGGGGCAATGGGTGAGCTGGATGAGTACTGCAGAGGTGGGGGGGGGATTGGAGGGGACAGTATTTCAGGGAATTGCCCCTTTATTTTCCTATATCCTTCCTTTATTTTCCTATAACCATGCTCTGACTTTGTGCTCTGATGAGCCCCCCAGGAGGGCCACTTAGACTTCCTGCAGCAGCCCCATCTCTAATAGCCTCAGCAGGCCCCATTAAAACTTCAGGAAACTTTACTCCTGTGACCACGCTTCACACTGTGCGGCTTTTACCCAAGGGCACGATTGACTCAGCAAACTATAACAAGCTTTTCTGTACAGTCATCAGGTGGCTAATAGGAGAAATAGTCTTTGAGGAAGAGTTTTGCTAGACTTCAATTTTTTAATGAGCGTATGATGCAACAGGGAATTCTTGTTTCTTATTCAAGCCTAATGATGTTAAATTAATACACTACAACTGAACTTAATAAACGTCATTTTCCGATAGGGGTTGGTGCTGTTAAAGGAACCGAACATCGTTATCTTTCTGGTCAAGCAGCTTGTGGACGGTGTGTCTTTGACTGTTTCTCTCAGGAGTCGTGAAGGGTGAAGCTGTCAGTGATAAAATCGACCCTCTCACCACCTTCAGAAACAACACTGCATTGCAGACCCAGTGACAGTTCCCAGTTCCCTCTGGTGCTGTTCTTGTCAAATTACCTGCACATTCAGTTAGGGTGAAAAATACACTTAGGTACCAAAAATCGTGACATGCATATAATTATTCAAAAAACCAATACTATTTTAGAGCATTTTGAAGGTGTGTTTTCAAACTCTTCCAGGTCCTTTCCAACCATGAAGATTCTGTGATTCTGTGACTATAAGATACACCAACTTTTATGGATGAGTGGAATGCACCTCACTCAGAGAAATGCAGCAATATGGTTTATTCCGGTAAAATAATAATTTGATGGAGTTTAACGGAGTATAACAAAGTTTAACAGTGCTTTACCAAGGTTCAATAAGGTTGATGGCAATGTTATTAATTACTGCATGGAAGAAACATACAAAGGAAAATTGAGTTAGAATCGAGTTAGAATGATTCAGAGACTGGCGATGCAAAGGGTAAGGAAGACCCTCTCGTTGAGCCATGAGGTTCAGAGCGGACCCCCTTGCTCTCTAAACTCCTTATGGAGCCTAGGTATGGTTAGGCCCAGTCTTAGTCTCAGACTTGGAGAATGATTTATGTCTAATGGAATTACCTATAAAAAGTTTATAATAATGAAGTAGCTCTATGGATTAGCAATGTTTCATACGTATTAATTCAGCATGCCATCAATCACTTACCAAGGATCTGTTGCGAGAAAGGGATCTCTTAGTCTCAGGTAAGGGATCTCAAACCTTGACAGGCGTCCCTGCTCAAGGGGAGAGTCACCTGGCAGGCAAGCCAGCTGCAATTAAGGGAGAGCTTACACTCAGCCCACCCTGACGGTAATCTTTACAGATGTCTTCATTTTAGCTTTACTATCTTGTTCTGTACTTTGGTTGTCTTGCATTTTTCGGGCTTCAAAAACCCCCTTTCAAAATATTTTTCCCAAGTACCTTCACTCCCTTGCAAGTGAGCCAGGAGCACTCCAGCTTGCAGGTTCACCACAGGGCATGACGCCCCTTGCTCCTTAGTTGGTCTGAAGAAAAGTACAGCTAAGGGTCAGTGTATACCTCACACCAACACAACCAGCCATGGCTGCATTGCTAGACAGAGACACAGGCATATGATCAGAAGACCCACAAGCCAGTACGTAGGTGCAAGCACCATAAGATGAGAGAAGATCAAAGGAGGGGGCTAGCAATAGTACTTGTCCAGGAATTAAACTGAGTAACTGACATCGTCTACCTGGACTTATGCAAAGCATTTGACACCGTCCCTTGTCTCTAAATTGGAGAGACATGGATTTGACGGATGGACTACTCAGCGGATAAGGAACTGGCTGGATGATCACAATCAAAGGGTGGCAGCCAATGGCTCAATGTCCAATTGGTGACCAGTGATGAGTGGCATTCCTCAGGGGTTGGTACTGGGACCAGTGCTGTTCAGCATCTTTGTTGGTGACATGGACAGTGGGATCGAATTCACTCTTAGCGAGTTTGCCAATGACACCGAGCTGTGTAGCATGGTTGACAAAGTGAAGGGAAGGGATGCCATCCAGAGGGACCTTGAGAGGTGGGCCCTGCAAACCTCATGAAGTTCAACAAGGCCAAGTGCAAGGTCCTGCACCTGGGCCAGGGCAATGCCAAGCACAAAGAGAAGCTGGGCAGAGAATGAATTGAGAGCAGCCCTGAGGAGAAGGACTTGGGGATGTAGGGACATCTGCACGAGTCTGTCAGGTATGTCTCAGTTCCTGCAAGAGACACACATCCTTCTGGATTGGAAGCCACAGATCAGATGGGGTATAGTAAGGCATCTAAAAACAATGGAAGAAGCATCAAGTCCTCCCATATCTCCCCTGATTTAGATCTATACCATTAATTCCTAAGGTGTTGAACTACATGTGATAATAAAAAGTTTTTCAGCCTTTTGCAATACAGCATCCTTTTGACCTCTTCCCTTATAAATATGAGAGGGGGAGTAACCGCATTCTGAGCCTTGTCCTTCATTTAGTCACTTTCCTCCAGGAAAAACGTTTTCTCCCTAACATTTTTCTCAGGGCAGATCTCACCTCCTGGTTCCTAAGAGTGTAGATCAAGGGGTTCAGAGCTGGGGTGACAGCGCTGTACATGAGAGACACTTGCACATCCCTTTTAGGGAAGCTTCCTGAGGAGGGTGGCGTATAATTGCAGAGCACTGGTATGTAAAACAGGGCCACAATGGTGAGGTGGGAGGCACAGGTGGAGAAGGGCTTCCATCTTCCTTCCTGGCACCGGACTTTCTGGAAAACAAAGGAGATGATGTAGAGGTAGGAGAGGACTATGAGAGTGAAGGGGCCTAGAACAATAGATGTGGTGACAACATTGAGGAGAGTCATGTTGAGGCTGGTAGTACTGCAAGCCAAAGCCAACAGTGGCTTGATGTCACAGAAGAAGTGACGAATGTCCTTGTGGCCACAGAAACTCAGTTGGGAGGTCATGACTGAGTGCATCGTGGCATGTACAAAACCAGTGGACCAGCTGGCCACCGCCAGCAGCAGACAAGTCTGTGGGCTCATGACAAGGGCGTAGCGCAAAGGATTGCAAATGGCCACGTAGCGGTCGTAGGCCATGGTGGCCAGAAGCACAGCCTCAGTACTGCCCAGGAAGTGGAAGAAGTGGAGCTGGGCCAAGCACCCGCCGAAAGAGATGGGCTGATGGCCAAAGAGAAAGCCAGTCAGCATCTTGGGAACAGTGACCGTAGAGTAGAAAATATCCAGGCAGGACAGGTTGCCAAGGAAGAAGTACATGGGTGTGTGGAGTCGGGGCTCAAATATGACCATGGTCACAATGGCACCATTCCCCAGAAGACTGGTCAAGTAGAGCAGCAGAAAGGAGATGAAGAAGAAGTGCTGCAGCCCCTGGACATCCGTGAGGCCCAAAAGGATGAACTCACTCACCTCTGTCTGGTTCAGCATTGCTGGAACAACAAGAAGCAAAGGCAAAACGTCAAGGTTCTACAGTTGTGAGGAGTAACAGCATTACAAAACTCATTTCTTTATGTGCTATTTTAACACAAAGAACTTGAATGTGGTCTTCTCCTACTTTAGAAAAAGGAAAAGAGTAAAATACCACAGAGCAGAAATTATTAAAATAAAACCTTCCATCTATGCATAACAGCAGAATATGTGAGATGTAAAACACTGCTGCTTCTCTTCACCTTCAGTCACATTCATATTTCAGTTCTCTTCTGCTGTAACTCCCTGCTACAACCTTTGATTTCATCAATAAAGCTTCTAACTCATAATGTGAACCACTCTTGATGCTTTCTTTCTACTATTGTGCCTACATTTCATTAAGCCAATTTCAACTTTCACATTTCTAATGGTTACCATCTCTTCCAGGCAGTTTTTTGACCTTAAAAAAAAATGCACAATTTCCCTTATTATATCCACGGCCAGTAGAAGGTGCTCCGAGGTACCACACAACCATCAGCATTTCTTCTGAACGTTGGTGAGAATAAAGGAAGAGGATGCCTTAGCATGGGATCACAAACTGGTTTTGTTATTGGACTGTAAACTTGACCTAAAGACTGTCTTTTTGTTGAGCAGCAGCAGCAAAAGCCAGCATCTCACCTCCTACAAAACTGTGAGGGAGCACAACTGAATTTGCAGGAGCCCAGTTCGCATTTTTTTATCCACAGCCACCAGAAGATGCTCCAAAAGGGCTCATCCCACTGGAAGTCAATCGAACTGCCCTGCTGAGACAGTACGGTCAGTTCCGTCAGTATCGACAGGCTTCCAAAATGCAAATGAGTACGCACATACTTTCAATTTGTTCGGTTTCAGGTAAGTTTGTTTATGGCTATGGGTAAGTCCCAACCACATGCAACAAAGAACAGAGTCCTGAGGTTATTTCATGGGGGCAAGTAGGCACAGGTATGTCTTACATACAGTATAGGCTGCGAAGTCTACAAGGCAAGTAATTTTCTCCGTACATTCAATGCAGTGATGATTAATATTGATGAAGACAACTAATGAACAAATAATTACTTCCAAACTATTTCTAGTCACGAGGTCAAAACACATATAGATACATTTCATGGTCTTTCTTGCCCATTCCATTGCACTACATACTGTCATTGAAAAGTCATTATGAGATATCTCAAGCCCAGCCACTCTCTTCCTCCGACTTCTTTAGCTTATTCTTTCAGCATGAAAACAGTAAACAAACAGAAAACTTCTAGACTGATTTCAGACTAAAAGAACATGAGTATGCAGCCCAAAGGTCATTTATGTACATATGCGTCCACTCTAAAATAAGATTGTGTTTCTCTGACAACGGTGTTAGTCTGATCTTTGAGCAGGCTCTGTGGGACACATTAGATTTGGGAATGTTATAGACTTATCAAAATTTTAGTCAGTCACCTGCATTTGAAGAGGTATAGATGCAATTTTCTGTGAAATAACGAAATGCTTCAGTTTCCTACACATTATTTGCCACCTTTAGGCACCAAAGCCCTCCTCATTGGAAACCGCCTGCAGAAAGACATCACTGCCTTACGGTGTGTCCCGCAGCCTCCTCCGATTCTGCCTGTTGATCACAGTCACCCACAGGTGATCGATTCCCTTTCCCCTATTCCTGCTGAAATTTTTTTCTTCTCTTTCCAGCACTTCCCTTGTGTTTCACAGAAGCTGACTGCTGTTTTCTCCAATTAGCTGATTAACACATCCAGTCAAAGGAAAACAGTCCCCCAGTCTTCTTTTTTTAATTGATTTTAGGACTCTTGCTTAAAGACAAATGCGAAGAAAACACTTTGCATGCAGAAGCTTGCCTGGTTTTCCAACTATATAAATTACAATGTAATAAAAAAAAAAAAAGATAATTCTGCACAAACCTCACTACCAACCCCCATTTTTCCCATTGGGGTAGGGCCCCCTAACAGCGAGCCAGAAAGCAAAGCTGAGGACAAAACCAGTCTATTTTGTGGAGGTAAAAGACTGAGGATTTCTGTTCTCCTTTCCTCTTTCATATCCGCTTGGCATTCTTTTGGCTGAGAGATTAATACTGCAGCAGCAATGACAATGACAACCCCAAGTTCACAGCGGCTTGTAGTTATTCAGGTAGGATGGGAGGAGGAAGCTTTGCTGATTGGACCAGAAATCTCTGATGACTGAGTTAGAGGGGGAAGAAGTCTTTGTATCATGTCCAGCACGTGCAGAAGATCAACGGCCTCAGGCGGGAAGTAAATTTCCTGTGGCTTTGATCAGTCTCCTGGGATGAGGTTTGTGATCCAATGGTGAGCCGCAGAGTGACGAACAAAGTGTTCCCTCAACACACTGCAGAGATGAGCCACCTGCAAAACAGAAGGCAAAAAAAAAAAAAAAGAAGCAGCCCTCAGAGACTGGCTAAAACCAAATAAACATTTAAACTAAAACAAAAACACCCACCTAATCCCAAAGAAACACACACAAAAATCAAACACAAACATCTCCACCACAGCGCGCGGCATTTAGGGCTGGGATTTCTACTGGCAATAGAGGACCAAGCCGTGCAACCTAGTCTGAACTGGAGCAGTGTTTGGGCAAGATTTCCTCAATCTCTTTCAAATATTGGATTTGTGAAACCAAGAATGTATTCCATCCATTCTGATATCTCAGGATTTCTGGTGGTTTATTTTTGTTGGTAGAATGGTTTGGGTTGGAAGGGACCTTGAAGCCTACCCAGTGCCACCCGCTGCCCTGGGCAGGGACACCTCCCACCACACCACGTTGCTCCAAGCCCCGTCCAACCTGCCCTTGAATACCTCCAGGGATGGGGCAGCCACAGCTTCTTTGGGCAACATGGGCCAGGGGCTCACCACCCTCACAGCAAAGGATTTTTTCCTCACATCTCATCTAAATCCCCCCTCTTGCAGTTTAAAACCGTTCCCCCTCGCCCTATCAATAAATAAATAAAAGGTGTAAATCATGGGTGTCAGCAAGGGCAGCCTGGTGCACAACTGCAACGAAGAAGAGGAGGCAAAAACCACTTGGGCTGAGTTAAGATATTATTGACAGACCTTCAGCAGCAGAAATGGCTGCATAGTTGTCATTTACAGAGAAGGTGATGCCTCCGAGGTTCTCCTTGCTGTGTTATGCATGCGTTGTTTTTCAATCTGCAAGTGATTCCATTTGCCCGTTTTGCTTTATCTAGGAACAACAAGTAAAAATTGTGTAAACAACTGTATCGAGTATATATGGAGCATGACAAATGCTAACATTTGTCATATTAGGGGACTGTGGTGGCGTGCTCTCCCCTTTTCCCCCTTCCCCTCCACCAGCTCCTGCCCAAGCCATGGCCATCAGTGGGAGCTGTGATGAGTTGGACCTGACCTATGGGGGATGGCTGGCAACACAGACAAAACACTGCCTGGAGTGGGGACCGAGAGTTCTTGTTCCCATGCGTATATGACTATAGGTCAATTCTCTTACTCTGTAAATAGCGGACAGCCCAAGAGCCCTTTGAGCTCTCCTGCGCGGCAGCGGGCTGCACGCCAGGATGTCTCCTTGAGTTGGGACGCCCGCTCAAGGTTGTTCCTCCAGGCTGAGAGATCCCTTTCCGCCACAGCCTCTCAGTAAGCGGCTTATAGCACGCTAAACATTGCAATCTTAGCTAAGTGATACGAAGGATTGATAGCACAGATATAATCCTTTAGACATAAACCATCGGCCAGGTCTGGGACTAGGACTGGATCCAGCGCTCCCAGACTCCTCTTGGAGAAGGAGTTCAGAAAGCTGAGGGTCCTTTCTGAGCCTCGGGACCCAACGGGAGGGTCTCCCTGACAGCTCTGTCTGACCCTGGCCTCTGGACAGTAAATAACTGAGCATGCCCCTCCATCCAACCTCGTAAAACACTGTCGCGTTCACGACTAACTTTGTTAAATTACTGTTTTATGTTAATAAATATTTCACTACTCTCTTACGCCTGAAGTTAATCACTCCGCCGGTGACAGGGAGATGAAACTGAACATTATAAAATGACCTTCCCATCAGACCAGTAGACAAGAGACCAAGAGCAGAGATTTGCTAGACTGAGGTCACTATTTAACCAGCACTCCTCCTCTGGAGGACCTACACTGAATTACCTTTCTCGAGCACACATGACCCGACACAACACACGGTTGTCCCAGAGACTTCTAACCAGTGACTTGTGCAGCGGTACATCTATACTCCTCACCCTACCGGAAATTCCTCGCCTGGCATACGGCTGTGGCACACTTCCCTGCCTTCTTCCAATTTTATCTTTTGTTTTCACAAATTTACAAGTTTTGTTCGTTTGTTTTGCAGTCTCCTGGTTGCTGACAAAACATGAATGGAAAAATGTGGTGACCGAGTTTCTTCTGTTGGGACTTTCCAACCATCCCAGCTTCCAGATTTCACCATTTCTGGTGGCTTTTTTTATTATCTAATGACACTGACTGGGAATGCACTTACTGTGCTGGTAATAAAAGTGAATCCTCAGCTTCAGTCCTCCATGTATTTCTGGGTCATCTAGCTTTTGCTGATGTCTGTTACTCCACTGAGACTGTCCCAAAGATGCTGAAGAACTTCCTGGAAAAGAAGAAAAATGTTTCTCTCGATGGCATTGTAAAATTTTATACTTTTTTTTCCTGCTAGCTCGTGCAGAAGCTTTTACGCTCTCAGCAATGGATTATGACCCATATACGTATGGCCATTTCAATCAACGTGCAACCCTTTGCATTACACAAGGCTGCATCCAACCAGTATCTGGGGTGTGGGTGATTGGATTTTTTATACGCTCTTGTAAACAGTATTCCTCTTTTCAGTTTAAGCACCTGTGAACCCAATACAATGTCATTTCAGCTGTGAACTTCCACTGTTGCTGGACTTGTGCTGCACTCAGACTTTCATCAACTCCTATAGGCTTTGATAGGCCAATGTCAACCCAATATAGCATCTTAACACCCACGTCAAACCCCCTTATTTATACTCTGAAAAATAAGACTGAAAGAGAGTTTATCGAAAAAGACAAAGAAACTCCCAGTTTTCAAACAGCATAAAACATGACTTAAGGTTCCAGTTGGCCCATTTCTCTAGTCTGTTGAGGTTCCTCTGGACAGCAGTATGACTCCTTGGTGTATCAGCCACTGCTCCCAGTTTTGTGGTTGTAGCAGATTTACTGAGGGCCCATCATACAGATAATTCATGAAGTGTTGACAGGACTGGACCTAGTACTGACCCCTAAGGTACACTACTAGTTACTGGCCTCCAACTAGACTTTGTGCCATGGATCACAACCCCCTGGGCCTGACCAGCCAGTTTTTAGTCCACCGCATTTTCCCCTAATCCAGCCCATAATTCTTCAGTTCTCTACGAGGATCCTGTGGAAGACAACATCAGAAGCCATTCTGAAATCAAGGTAAACAACATCACAGAATGGTTGAGGCTGGAAGGGACCTCTGGAGGTCACCACATCTAGGGGGTCATCTAAAGTCACTCACCCAGGACTGTGTCCAGACTGCTTTTGAATATCTTTGAGGAAGAACACTCCATAACCTCCTTGGGCAACCTGTGCCAGTGCTCAGTTACCCTCACAGTAAAAAAGCATTTCCTGGTGCTCAGAGGGAACCTCCTGTGCTTCTGTTTGTGCCCATTGCCTCTCATCCTGGCTCTGGGCACCACTGGAAAGAGCCTGTCTCCTTCTTTGCTCCCCTGTCATGGTTCGGTCTGAGTTGGCCAATGACAAGATGACAGATGTCTTGCTTCATCCATTTGCTCCAAGGAGAGGAGGAAGAGAGATAAAGAGACGTATGAGTTTAGAAAAAAACAAAACTACTTTAATGAAATATTAATAGTAAAATAAAAAGGAAATAATGAAATACGTACAGTATATACAAAGCCATATCAAGCTCCCAGGGAGATGTCACTGGCAGGCACTGGGAAAGTTCCAGACCAGACTGGACTCAGTGATGAATGGGAACTGGATCCCAGAACGTACTGATGGTGAACTGAAGGTAGATGAACTGACAGGGTCCTCCTTAGACATCAGCTGTTGGAGGAAGAGAAAAGTTGGAGGAAGAGAGCCACTGAAGAAGACAAAGCTAACCAAATCCCTTTGATCCCTCAGCTTTTATCCTGAGCATGGCAGCTGGGATGGAACACCTCATTGGTCAGTTTGGGTCACCTGACCTGTCCCCACCTCCCCACAGGTGCAACCCCTCCATGGGCTAAATGTCCACCTCAGCTGGCCCTGGTTGACACAGCAACAAGTAGGAGCAAGAGCCTCTCACTGAACAGAAAGTTGGCTCTGCTCCACTCCAAACCTGGATGTTCCCCCATCATGTGTTGATGCACATTGATAAGATCCCCCCCAAGCTTTCTCTTCTCCAGGCTGAACAGTACTAGCTCTCCCAGCCTTTCCTTGTGTGCGAGGTGTTCCAGTCCCTTCACCATCTTGGTGTCTGGTTGTTGGGGTCTCTCCAGTATGTCCATGCCTCTCTTGTACTGAGGAGTCCAGAATTGGACACAGCTCTCCAGACTCCTCACCAGTGCTGAGTAGAGGGGAAGGATCATACCCCTTTACCTGCTGGCAACACTTGTCCTAATGCAGCCCAAGATACCATTCACCTTGCAGCAGGGGCAAAAAAGGGCATATCTAACTGCTCTCCCGTCTACCAAACCAGTCCTTTCATCAAAGTAGGTTATTAGGTTGATGAAGTATGATTTCCCCTTGACAAAGCTATGCTGACTACTCCTGATGATGACATTCATGTTCTTCATGTGCCTGGAAATAGTTCATAGGATTAGTTGCTCCATCACCTTCCCAGGGACCAAGCTGGGCTTGACCAGCCTGTAGTTCTCTGGATCCTCTTTCTTGCCCTTTTCGAAGACAGGAGTGACATTTGCTTTCCTCCAGTCCTCAGGAATCTCTCCCAGTCACAAGGGTCATCCAAAGTTTATTGACAATGGCCTCACAACGACATCAGCCAGGTCCCTCAGCACTCATAGGAGGATCCCATGTTCCATGATCCATAAGTTCATGGGCTTATCATAGAATCAGAACGGTTAGAGTATGAAGGGACCTTAAAGATCATCTAGTTCCAAGCCACTTCCATGGCCAGGCACACACTAGACTAGATTGCTCAAAGCTCCATCCAACTTGGCCTTGAACACCTCCCAGGATGAGCAACTTCTCTGGGCAACCTGTTCCAGCGTCTCACCACCTTCAGAGTAAAGAATTTCTTCCTAATATCTAATAGATCTACCCTCTTACATATGCCTGGTATTCCCTGAACTGATCTTCTGATCCTTGCTCCAGACTCTCCCCCTGATCTCTAGGGCCTGGCGTTCCTGAAGGCTGGTCTTACTAGTAAAGATCGAGGTAAAGGCTGCATTCAGTACACCAGCCTTTTCCACGTCCTATGTCACCAGGTCCCCCAGCTCATTCAGTGATGGGTCCACATTCTCCCTGGTCTGCCTTTTGTCACCTTTGTACTTAGAGAAGCCCTTCTTGCTGTCTTTGACGTCCCTGGCTGGACTGAAGTCCATTTCAGCTTTGACTTTCATCGTCAGCTGTGACTGCGTCTCTGCATGCTCAGACAGAGCAAGAATAT
The DNA here is from genome assembly GCF_963924245.1 of Chroicocephalus ridibundus. Taxonomy (NCBI): domain Eukaryota; kingdom Metazoa; phylum Chordata; class Aves; order Charadriiformes; family Laridae; genus Chroicocephalus; species Chroicocephalus ridibundus. The sequence goes on from NC_086292.1 coordinate 28,609,331, forward strand.
TTGAAAAGTAATAATTTGTAATTATCTCATGCACTTTCCTCATGCAAACTGCCAGCCAGATGTTTTAGGGAATATACCTGTGTGGCCAACCAAAACCCCCACCCACGCACATGCGTGCAGGCACATGCACCACGCGCTGGAGGAACGCTCTGAAAAGGCAAGCAGAGGCTAGGCAGCCTTGAGGCTCAGGGGAGGATGGTGGAGCTACTGCTCACAGCAGTTGCAAAAGAAACCAAAATCCTCTCAATATCAAAGGAAACTGGAGGGTACTTTTTTGTTTTTGTTTTTTGTTTTTTGTTTTTTTTTTTTTTGACAAACCCTACAACAACCAGTTGTACTTTAAGAAATGCAGACCTAGAACAGGGCAAAATGCATTTTGGGGTTATGCTTACTGTTAAAGCAACATAGCTTGTGTATTTATTAGGGTGGAAGCAAGCCTTGCCAGGCCCAGAAATTTGTCGATGACCCGGCAGCATCACAGGCAAGAGCAGGACCAGCGGAACAGATGTATGTCCAGCCACACAGCTGCAGACCCCGAGCCGTCAGGGACACTTCTGCCTGACTCAGTCCCTGAAGGAACCACAGCATGGCGAGAGGCCACACTGGAGCAGGTTTATCCTGAAGGACTGCAGCGCCCTGGAGGACCCACGCGTGAGGAGGAATGGGGAGCAGAGACAGATACGAATGGACCGGTCTGAGGGGGAGGAGGTAGGAGATTTGGGAATGAAGGAATGAAGTTGAGTCCAGGAAAAAGAGAAAGGTGGGGGCAAGGTGTTTTAGTTTTGTCTTTGTTCCTCACCGTCTGATTTATTTTAATTGGCAATAAATTAAATTTATTTTCCTCAATTCCAGTTTGTTTTGCCCATGATGGTAACTGATAAGTGATCTCCCTGTCTTTATCTTGACCCATAAGATTTTTCATCTTATTTTGGGTGGCAGAGCCCTGGCGCAGGCTGCCCAGAGAGGTAGTGGAGTCTCCATCTCTGGAGACATTCCAAACCCACCTGGACGCGTTCCTGTGCCACCTGCTCTGGGTGACCCTGCTCTGGCAGGGGGGTTGGGCTGGATGATCTCCAGAGGTCCCTTCCAACCCCACCGTTCTGGCTCAATATCATATTGCAATTCTCTATGTTCGTAACACCATTGTTATTCAAGCATTTTTAATGATTTCTTGAAAGCCTTTTAAGTTACTGGGAAACCAACATATGTCAAGTTCCATTTTTTTCCCTAATGGTAGTAAACTAGATAAGAAAAACAGTAAGAGAATATCCTGTTATTACTGTTGACACTTATATCAAGTACTCGTACAGCTCTGAAGACATGGGAGGAAACTTTGCTTGTACTATGCTTAGACTGCTAGTATGTCCTAAAACATACTGCATTATTTATATAGAACATGGGTAAAAAAAGTTCATTTAACATATGATTTAATCATATCAAAAAGGTGCTGCCTGGAGACCTGATCCTGCTGGGAGCACATAACAATTCAAATACCGCCATGCATTAGTTGTAAGAGCCTTTGGAATCAGAGAGGAGATGTTGCCTCTTACAGAGGAAAGCAAAGTGGTTTTGTTTTTTCCTTTTTTTTCTCTCCGTTCATAATTTCTCTTCCTCTCTGCCTTTGGAATTATTGCCTCTACGGAAGAGAGAGAGAAAATTCGACTCATTTTAGTGACATAAGGTAATATTTTGATTTCTGTTTCTTATTCTTAGTTGGCTCCTAAGGCAAAACCAAAACCTAAGTGTGTTTCCATGGTTTATTTTTCTAATTGGAGCCTGGAGCTGCTATTATGATACAGGAGAGGAATCCATCCCACCTACCTTTAGACACCAACAATGCAGATTTGTACATCTGAGTTACTCACTGACTCACCCGAGAGAAACAGGAACCCACGGCATCAGCAATTCTTATGTCTAAGGTGGAGAAACGTTAATTATACTGAGAGTATACTTGCTTATTTCTATTGTCTACAGAAAACTTTGGCAACTGTAGCTGCCTATTTTGCTGATAAATATGTTGAAAAATGAATCACAGGGTCTATCTGTCTACCCGTGTCTTCCTATCCTTCTCATCTCCTCATTTTCTCTTTCATCATTGCTAAGGAAAAGAAAAAGACATTTCCAGAAGCCCTGAAAACCCCAAGACTTCAAAATCTTAAGCTGTTCTGTGTTGATTAGTGATACAGTTTGACTGCTTTGTAGGTAGCAAGAGTCTTCCTTCGTCTGTGGATGGAAGCCAAAACCCCACTGGACATACAGATATCTCCATGGTAGTCTAGGCAATTTATTTCTCATTATTAGTTTGGATTTTTTGTTACACATACATTTGTATATACATATATTTTCTGAACTCAGGCATGTGAATCCTGAAGAGAAGATGTTAATCCTTCTTTCTCTTAGAGTAAAGCCAAACTCCAGATCCTGTGGGCTGCATTATCTCAATCCCAATGGTGTAAATACAGAAAAAAAAAAAAGTAGTATGATTCTATATGTAAAGTATACCGTGCTCTTTACGGGCCTTTCAAAAATCAACCAAATATATTTTGGCTGAAACAGTCCAGGAAGTTTCCCAGACAAATAATTCCATTAGCAGATCTGATGAGCTGATAAATTCCCAGAAAATGTCAGGAAGGTGTGGATGCTGGCGACCACTTTTAAGTGGGCAGCTGTCTGTGTGCTGAGCATCTTTTTCCTCCACAGAGTTTATCTAAAAGGAAAACTCAGGATATGGATTTTATATGATTTGATGAAACAAACGTAGGTGCATGAACACTTTTCTTAAATTAAACTTTTTTAGCTTTGCATCATACTTTTCCAGGCTTAACAACGAAAATAATGTAGGCAGATGACTTCTGCTTGAAGTCAAACTGGGAGCTGGAAAGCCACGGGATCTCCCTGTCACCTGGCTTAGAGCACCAAGAAGTAAATGAATTTTAGCTAATTCCAGGTATCCAAAAACGTGGTAATTTTTGACTCACTTCACTATTGATGATACCGTGAATCCTGTCACCCTTGGACACCCATCTCAGAAGGAAAGAAATTGTGTTTCTGTCTTGTGCTTTATTTCTTGTCACTCAGTATAAACGGATGCTAAGATGACTGTCTGACATTTAGATGTCTATAGACATTCAGACGCTGAAGCGAACTAAGGGACATCCAGCCCATCCAAAGTGAAATTATTCTGTTCGATCACAGACGCCGCTCTTACACTAAGGTGACCTGCCCTTTGCAGGTATCCATTTCTTTCCATATAAAATAAACACAAATTGTTATTCGAAATGTGTACGTCTATCTTCTGTTCACCTAATTTAGAGAAGATGAATCCCAGCCTGTGATTGTTCAAATGGTCTTGTTCAGGTTCCCCAGCTGAGATTGGGGTCACTGTCATATCCAGTCCAAGTTTCGCCTCACGTTTTAAACCACATTTTACTTGGAGCTGTAGCTATTTCTGAGACCACAAGTCTGTCCCAAGCTACTAATCCTTTTGTAGTGTGTTTTTTTTTTTTCCTCTTTTAGGATGGGACCTGTTGAGGAAATGAAGCCAGGAAACCAAACCGTCACTACTCACTTCTTACTTGTGGGGTTTGCCTTCCAAGGCGAGATGCAGTTCCTATTTTTCACACTGATGTCCATCATGTTCCTGGCCATCTTGACAGGGAACTCTCTAATTGTTTTGATCACAACCATTGACCCTCTCCTACACACGCCCATGTACTACTTCCTAAAGAATCTTGCCTTGACAGAGATCTGCTACAGCCTGAGCATTGTCCCCAAGATGCTCACAATTCTGCTGGTGGAGAGAAAAAGGATTTCCTTCACAGCTTGCGCCTTGCAGCTCAACTGTGTTATTCTTTTTGTCACCTGTGAGTGTTTCCTCTTAGGTGTCATGGCTTATGACCGGCAAGCAGCAATATGCCACCCATTGCATTATGCCACCATGATGAACAGGGATCGCTGCTTCAAGATGGTTGTTGGGTCTTGGCTGTCTGGTGTCCCCGTAGCTCTGGGATTCACCACGTGGTTATTTACCCTGCCCTTCTGCGGGAGAAATGTGGTTGATCATTTCTTTTGTGATGTCCCTCCTGTGTTGAAGCTGGTGTGTGCAGACACAGCCTTGTTTGAGCTACTGATTTTTATTGCTATTGTCATAATAGTGATGATTCCCTTTTCTCTGATAGCCATCTCTTACTTTCGCATTATCCATGCTGTTCTTCAGATACCCTCGGCTGTGGGCCGGAGGCAGGCCTTTTCCACCTGTGCAGCTCACCTGGTGGTAGTGACTCTTTTCTACAGCACAGCTGGCATCATTCATCTGCGACCCAAGTCCAGCCTCTCATCCAACATGAAGAAAATGGTTTCCCTGTCTTACTCGGTTGTCACCCCCATGCTCAACCCCATCATCTACAGCTTGAGGAATCAGGAAGTCAAGCAAAGCCTGAGGAGATGCATTGACAAGTGGTTACTTAGGAAGCAGATGGACATATTTTCTCTGGCCAGGTGATGGATTCCTTGGAGCTGCACAGAACATAAGTGTTTCCCTAGTAAAAAAATTTAAATGGAATTTGTGAATGAAGTTAAATGTTTTTCAAAAAGATCTGCTGTTAATCCATAAAGTACCTGGCCATTTTTACTCTGTATATTAGAATAAATTATAGTTGTTGCAACTCTGTCCTTGCAAACAAGTAAAGCTGACACAGTGTAGGAATATTACACAAGTGGATTATGCAATTCTTATCCTCCCCCATCATTACACCTCTATGCCCATAAGTATATAAAGTCCCTGTCTTGGGAAAAAAGAACTTTGGTTTCCTCCCTGTCAAAGCAAAAGTGATAGACTGGAACTTCTCCCCCACACCCCAAAAAAAGTTAAAAACTAACACCAAAACTCAATAATGTCGAGAAACCAGTTAGTACCTTATGGTTGGAGGGAAGGAGCTGTGTCTCCTGGAAGTGTCCTCCCTACCGATGGGACAGAAAAGATTCAAGTGTAGACATGGTCTGATTTATTTCCTCTCAGAACAAAGATCTCTTTCCCAAACTAGCTAGTAACTATCTCGCTTTAAAACAGAAAGGATAAACTGAAACATTGACAGCAAGCTGCAGTAGCTTTGTTTTAATTAATTCTTATCTCATGTAGTCTGAAAAAAAGTTATAGGAGGGGATTGTTTGTTAACTCATTGAACCCGATACTTTCTGTCTGATTCTTTTTCCGGCTTGCCAGATGGAGTGTTCATTAAAGCGAAATGTGACTTGTGCTTTTATTTTCTCTCTGCTTGTTTCGATCGAACTTCAAGCCCAATTCTGGTCTTGCTTATGTCCGAGCAGCATTTTCTCTTTCAATTGGTGTGATTACTACCTAATTTACATCACTGTCTCTTAGACCAGAAGTAACAAAGGTGCTCTATGACAAATACAAAAGGACAATTTTACAATTCCTGGTGTATTGGGTGTGCGTGGCAAGGTTTGAGCGGTGGGGAACTGCAGCTCATGGAAAGCCCACGCTAGAGCAGGTTTATCCTGGAGGGCTGCAGCCCCCAGAGAGGGCCCACGCTGGAGCAGAAGCAAAGCATGAGGAGGAAGGAGCAGCAGAGGCCAACTGTTATGCACTGACTGTAAGTAAGACCAAGCGTCTTAGCTGACCCAAGCCATCGGTGCCATCGCGACCTAACAGGTTACCAGGCCTGCGCCTGTGCACGGGTTGTGGCCATGTGTTTGTAGGATCCCGTCATACAGAAGGACATGGAGGCTCCATCCTCAAAATTTCTCTACTTATTACAGATTACCACAAACGCCACAAAAATCACCATCAGCAAGTGTATCTAGGATTAATAAAGCAAATATATGTATCTCAAGCTATTACAAATTATTAACAGCCATAAATAACAGAAACAATCAATAACAGTGACAATAATAGCAGCAATAATATAATTGCATTATATTGCTATATAATAATTGCAATAATTAATATTATTGTAATATAACAATATGTTGTATTAATAACAGAAACATATATATATATATAGTGCTATGGGTTACTACAAACTTATTCATCATTGAAGTGAATTTATCAACAGTATAACAGCAGATATGACAGACATGCATGTGGGTGGTACTAAGAGCATTAAGCCAATGATGGGGGGGAGGGCAAACTGTCCCAGGGAGTCGGACAAACTGGTCTCTGAAGGGAACCCAACCATCTCAGAAGCGGGAGGAGGACAGCCCGCATCGACCCCAGCGGTGGGTCCAGAGGGGCTGCCCAGATAAAATAACAGGGTCTCACTTCAGAAGTTACCCCCATGGCGGAGTCTGGGCTGTGCCAGGTGGCCAAAGGGAGGAGGGGACAAAGGTCTTGGAGAAAGGTTCTGCGGAGAATTCGACCTGTTTCAGAAAAGCCCTTGCAGAGCCCAGACCGGAAAGGGGGAAGGACCTGAGCACCAGTGCTGGTGCTGTCCAGGAGCATCCTCAGGGCTGTGGCAGGTGCCAAAAAAGGCCCCATGGGGAGCAGAGTGGCACAGCGGAAGCGTGCTGGGCCCATAACCCAGAGGTCGATGGATCGAAACCATCCTCTGCTATGGCAGTTTCCTTTTCCCCCTGCTCCTCACACTTGCTGCCTCTCCCACCAACTTTGAACCGCCACTGCTCTACCTCTCTGGGCACCCATGCCCAGAGCGGCTCTCACACCCCTCTCTCTGCCCTCACGCCGCCTTCCTCCTTTGTCTCCTCAGCAGCCAGCGCTCCCAAAGCCACCCTCAGCAGGGCAGACGCAGGCTGAGGAGCAGCGTGGGTAAGAGGGAGAAACGTTGGTGCTTTATGTTTGTCTTCTTGTTTCTCACTATCTGAATCTATTTCAATTGGCAACAAATCAGTTTCCCCCAGGTTGAGTCTGTTTTGCCCACAATAGGCTTTGCTAAGCCATGTCCTTGTGCTTATCTTGACCTGGGGGCTTCCTCATCCTATTTTCTGTGCCCCAACTCCCACTGAAGTTGGGGAAGGGAGTGAGCAGCTGGGTGGGTGTTTGGCTGTTAGCTACGCTTGCACCACCACAGGTACACACACACAAATGCGCATTCGCTTGCACGGTGCATGCACAGCTGGTGCATGTATGGATGCAGATCACAGAATCATAGACTGGTTTGGGTTGGAAGGGACCTTAATGCTCACCCAGTGCCACCCCCTGCCCTGGGCAGGGACGCCTCCCACCAGACCAGGTTGCTCAAAGCCCCGTCCAATCTGGCCTTGAACACCTCCCGGGATGGGGCAGCCACAGCGTCTCTGGGCAACCTGGGCCAGGGGCTCACCACCCTCACAGCAAACAATTTCTTCCTCACATCTCATCTAAATCTCCCCTCTTTCAGTTTAAAACCGTTCTCCCTCATCCTATGGCTCCCCTCCCTGATCCAGAGTCCCTCCCCAGCTTTCCTGGAGCCCCTTTAGGGACGGGAAGGGGAGCATCTTTCAGGTCCTGGATGGGGAGTGGCAGCATTGGCAGCACCCCCAGAAGCACCCCCAGGACTCACACCAGCATGAAGAAGACAGACAGCCCGACCCTCTTCCTCTTCTCCTTCTGCTCAGGACTGGTGATCAGCGCTGGACACCCCCCCCTCTTCCCACCGCCGAGCGCGCCAGAGGGTCCCCTGAGCCCTGCGCAGCGTCGGTGCCTGGGGCTCAGTCCCGTTTTGCCCGGTGTCCCCCTCCAGCCCGGGTGCGGATCCTCCCTGGTCGGTGGCTAGTGCGGCTGAGGTTTCCCAGCCAAAACAAACGCACGTACTCGGCGGCAGGTGGCGGCAGTGTGTGCAGGGGCGGGAAGGGACCGCCCGGCAGCCGGGGAGGGGCGGTGGCAGCCGCGCTCCGGAGGAGCCGCAGGAAGGAGCACAGCCAGATGCGTTGGTGGTATAGTGGTGAGCATAGCTGCCTTCCAAGCAGTTGACCCGGGTTCGATTCCCGGCCAACGCAAAGAGGCTTTTCTTTAGCTGGGGCTTCTCCCCCCGCTGCTCCCAACTGCCCGCTCGGCCCCCTCGTGAGCAACGCTGACCACCCCACACCCCCCCGCGTCCACGCAGCCTCGGGCGGGCACCTCCCTGTCCCCCAGTCGCAGCGTCGCTGCCCGCTCCCACCCCCTGACGGGGGGGGCACAGCCCCAGCCCTGCTGCCACGTCCCACCAGAGCAGCCCCAGGCCGGGTGAGCGCCGCGGTGTCAACCCGGGACTGCTTTACCAAGGGGTAGGTCCTGTCACTGTCACCTGGCTGAGCCACAACCGCCTCTACTCCCTGCCATGGCAACAGTGTGGGTTGGAGACATGGATGTCCAGATGTGCAGAGGCACGGCTTTGCAGAAGGGTTTGCACTGGCTGCTGGGAGCGGGTTAGACAAAGAGAGAAAGCAGAAGCAACAGCATTCGGTGAGGAGAAGACACGCACCGGCCCCGCAGTTTGTGCAACTCGAGCAGCAGTGGCTGCTGAGAGGCTTTGGTGGCGCAGCGCTGGGGAGCGGAATGCCGCGTTCGAGAGACTGAACAGTGACACGGGATGTTCTTTTGTGCTTGGCCTCATGCTTGCGTGGGGGAGGCTTGGCTTTACTGCTGAGCAGCTTCGGTACTTTTTGCCCCCAAACCACCTGTGAGTAGCAAAGTGCATCAGCAAAGGGAAGGGAGGTATGAACCTGACTTCCAAATGCCAGGACTCTCCTGAGATTCATGCTCAGAAAGGCAACGCGTCTCTGCACGTTTCTGAAGGCGCCCTCAAGAGCTCAGCTGACCACACATGTCCATTTTCTCCTGCCACCTCAGGAAGTGCAGTTATCTCAGCCCAGTTCGTAAGCCTGCCCCTGTACCCTGCCAGGGCAGCCAGGGAAATGTCCCTGCATCCGGAATAGACATGGAAGACGCTCTGGGTACACTGGCAAAAGAACGGAGATCAGCTCTTGAATGCTTTCAGTGCTGGATCTCGGGACTGACCCTGAGAGACATCAGAGGGCCACGATGACCAGTTTAGAGACTCATGCTCCATTTCTCTGAGGTTTTTAAATATTTCTCTCGCCTGCTTGCTTATTTTTGCTACTGGTGTTTGGTATACGTTCAGGGAGCTCTATCCACAACTGGTGGTAAGCTCAGGGCAAAGGCCAGAGCTCTTTCTTGCAAAGCCCGTGGCTGAAATGAGGGGGCAGGAGAACAAAGCACCACCAGTCTCCAGCTGTGCTGCGCAAAGGCTTTAATGAGAAGGAGCAAATGCAGTGGCACAGAACAGAGACCAAGAAAGACGGCCGCGAGGCGCGGCGGGGCAAAGAGAATGACACGCTTCCCGAGGACAAGCTCCACTCACAGCGCTTGCCTTTGCCCACTCTGCTCTGCCTGCTGGCAATCCCAGCCCAGCAAGAGCAGTCGCCAACTCCAGCAGCCTCTCCCCGTCAGCAGCAGATTGAGCAGAGCAGAAGAGAACGAGCCCTTTCTCAAGGAGCTCAGAGCAAAGCGGAGGCAGGGGAGGCACGGCGAGGCCTGCCGTGCAGCCAGGAGCAGCGGGCACAGGTCCCTCCTGCCTGGGGGGATGAGGACAGCCAGCCCATCTGCAAGCCGCGGCCACGCTCCTGCTGCAGAGTTCCCGTCGTCCTTCCCGCTCCGAGAGGGATGATGCGCCGGCTTCAGCAGTTGAGACTGCAGCGGGGAACGGGCAGGCACAGCCCTGACCCCCCCAGACCAAGGGAGCCCCCAGAAGAGATGGGAACCCCCCCGGCGCTGAGGGAGCTCCCCACAGCAGCCGACAGAGAGGATCCCACGGCTGTGCTCTGGGGGAAAGAGGTGAGGATGGGGCCCGGCAGGGTCACCACCACCGGCGAGGCCTCGATGGCCACCGTCGAGTCAGCGCAGCGGGCCACGCAGGGCTCACTGCAGCTGCTGGCGAGCGGGGTTGGGCCAGAGGCTCCGCAGGGGCGAGGGAGACAGGGTCTGAAGCAAGACATCTCTCGGTGAGGGAGGCACAGCTGAAACACAGAGCAGAGAGCCAACGCGGACCTCAGTATCAGTCTGTCTCTCTGCTCCTCAGCTCTCTCCATGGACACCCTTTCTTTCAAAAACACACGCTGTGCCTTCATCTCCCACTGCCCTCCTCGTGCCCTCCGAGCTGCAGGGCACAGGAAGGCTGACCCGGTTTTGGATAGGACCCAGCACGCTGGGTTTCAATCAATTGGGACGGACTGATCATAGCCCGTCGCCAGAGCAAACTTTGCTGCACTGAAGGCGGCACTGGACGCACGTGGCCATTTGGCTGGGGACCATCTGCTAAAGGTGCAAGTTCTGGTGGGCAGAGCTCCCTGCAGCTGAGCCCCATTGATGCCCTTCTGCTTGGAAGAACCCCCTCTTCCCTGCTCTCCCCAGACACCTCCCACAACAGGGAAAGAGCCGACAGCCCTCAAACAGTTCTGTTGCAGGGCCAGCCTTCGGCAGCCCAAGCATCAGCTCGAGTAGCCACCACGACAGCAGCTCAGCCCACAGGGAGAGATGGAGCAGGCTCAGGCTTACCTCGTTCCTGGAGGACAGGGAGGCAAGAGAGGAGCATGTGGAGCCAGAAGCAGCGCAGGCTTTTATGCTGTGTCCCAGAGCCCTGGCGGGGTCACAAACATTCCTGGCTCCTGAAGCATCGAAACACCCAGCAGCTACCGCTGGCTGAAGCCTCCCTGGTGATTAAACCCTTGCCTCTTTCTCCTGAAATGTTTTGCTCCCACGTCATAGCACCAAACGTCATAGAATCCTAGAATTGCCCAGGTTGGAAGGGATCTTTCAGATCAGGGAGTCCAACCATCAAGCTAACACTGACAAAACCCATCACTAAACCAATTGCGAAGCTCTACGTTTACCCGTCTTTTAAATACCTCCAGGGATGACGATTCCACCACTTCCCTGGGCAGCCTGATCCAATGCTTGATAACCCATAACCCTCTCAGTGTAAAAATTTTCTAACCTCTCATCTAAACCTCCCCTAGCGCAACTTGAGGCGGTTTCCTCTTGTCCTGTCGCCTGTTACTTGGGAGAAGAAAGCAACCCCAGCTCTCTACAACCTCCTTTCAGGTAGCTGCAGAGAGCGGTAAGCTCTGGTATCCCTGGAACGCCTGAGACTAGGGCACTGTGTCCACTGAAGTCCACAGCACGATGACTCACGTCTGCCTGGAGCTCCGGGTTTTTCCCAACTCTTCCACATCACGATGACTCCCAGGCACTCTGGGAGACTGATGCCATGTCCCTTTGAAACTTGAAATGCATGGAATGGGCCACCCCATCCCTGACCCAGGTAAAAGTGCCGTGAGCTTTTGGCTGCCTCCCCCAGGCCTCACCTCAAAAGCAGGCCACCCCGGGCTTCGGCCTCTGGGCTGAACTCGCTGAGCAAAACAGGTCAATTTGGGGGTGGGTCTCTTCCAGGGAAGGACGCGGGCATCTCTTTGACCACAAAAGCAGGCCGTGGCAGAGCCTGATGAGCATAAGCAAGGTCCTCGTGGCCATCACTCTGGCCCACCGAGGACATCCTTCCAACCCACAATGGACTTTTCTTGCCGTTGAGCTTTGCCTCGTCCCTGGTTAATGAGTCTCTTCTCCCTTATGGCACTGTGCAGTCTTGATGTTCTGCCTGACTTTACCCAGAGTCTCCTGTGCGTCTAAGGTGACCCCCGGGGAGAAACGTCTCTCAGGATTAGCCCGAGTGCCTGCACTGAAAGTCCTTGAGAGCTGACCTGAGGTGTCCCTCATAGCTGAATTTGACCGTGACTGGTGGCCATGCTGACCACGAAGAGGGCAGTGACAAAAGCAACGTGTATTACGGAAGCCCACTTAAACCCTCCTAGTACACTAGCCTGAGACCTCCGAGTTGGTTTTCCTTATGAAGCTGGGACAGGGATGCATCCCATGGTGCCACCGTTGGGTGGTATGGACAGCTGCAGCACAGGATTGGATAGAAGCACCAACTGATTCAGGAATGGTGCTAGAAAGTGTTTGAGGAAAGCAGCACTTTAGGAGGAAAGAGGCTCTGAAGTGTGGTATCCCTGGCACGTCTGAGGCCGGGCCACCATGTCCAGTGAAGTTGACAGAAGGGTGACTCAAGTTGTCATGGAGCTCAGGGTTTTTCCCCAACTCTTCCACATCACGATGACTCCCAGGCGCTCTGGGAGACTGATGCCATGTCCCTTGGAAATTTGAAATGCATGGAACGGGCCACCTGATCTCTGACCCAGAAAAAAGAGCCGTGAGCTTTTGGCTCCCTGCCCTGAGGCTCTCCTCAAAAGCAGGACACCCAGGGCTTTGGCCTCTGGGATGAACTTGCTCAGCAAAACTGGCCAATTTGGGTGTGGGTCTACTTCAGGGAAGGATGAGGGCATCTCTTTGATCATCCTCCTACGCGTTCATGTGCTTCTTTCCAACAGATTCCCCACTTCCCAAGCTGAGCCCAGCCCCCTGCTTGGAAGAAGCCTGAGGGCCTGGTCAAGTCGTCAAGGGACAGGGCAATGGAGGTCCCATGGAGAAGTCACTTGAAAGAGACCTACCTGAGCCTCTGTCTTCATCGTTACGAACCTGCCCTTGTTCCCTGGGCTCATGGGCAGAAAAAAAGATGAGGAGGAGGCAGGAGCCCCTCCCTTAGGAGGACAGGCTTAGAGAGTTGGGGTTGTTGAGCCTAGAGAAGAGGAAGGTCCTGAGAGACCTTCCAGAAAGATGGGCACGGACTATTTATCAGGGAGTGTAGGGATTGGATGAGGGGGTAATGCTTCTAAAACAAAAGAGGGTAGATGTAGATTAGATACTGGGAAGAAATTCTTTCCTATGAGGGTGGTGAGACACCGGAACAAGTGGTCCAGAGACCTTGTGGATGCCCCATACCTGGAAGTGTTCAAGGACAGGTTGGATGGCACTTTGAGAAACCTGATCTCATGGAAGGTATCCCTACCCATGGCAAAGGGGTAGGAAGTAGATGATCATGAAGGTCCCTTCCAACCCAAAACCATTCAATGATTCATTCTTTGATTCTAGGTGCTATGAAGTGGGAGCAAAACATTTCAGGAGAAAGAGGCAAGGGCTTAATCACCAGGGAGGCTTCAGCCAGCGGTAGCTGCTGGGTGTTCGATGCTTCAGGAGCCAGGAATGTTTGTGACCCCGCCAGGGCTCTGGGACACAGCATAAAAGCCTGCGCTGCTTCTGGCTCCACATGCTCCTCTCTTGCCTCCCTGTCCTCCAGGAACGAGGTAAGCCTGAGCCTGCTCCATCTCTCCCTGTGGGCTGAGCTGCTGTCGTGGTGGCTACTCGAGCTGATGCTTGGGCTGCCGAAGGCTGGCCCTGCAACAGAACTGTTTGAGGGCTGTCGGCTCTTTCCCTGTTGTGGGAGGTGTCTGGGGAGAGCAGGGAAGAGGGGGTTCTTCCAAGCAGAAGGGCATCAATGGGGCTCAGCTGCAGGGAGCTCTGCCCACCAGAACTTGCACCTTTAGCAGATGGTCCCCAGCCAAATGGCCACGTGCGTCCAGTGCCGCCTTCAGTGCAGCAAAGTTTGCTCTGGCGACGGGCTATGATCAGTCCGTCCCAATTGATTGAAACCCAGCGTGCTGGGTCCTATCCAAAACCGGGTCAGCCTTCCTGTGCCCTGCAGCTCGGAGGGCACGAGGAGGGCAGTGGGAGATGAAGGCACAGCGTGTGTTTTTAAAAGAAAGGGTGTCCATGGAGAGAGCTGAGGAGCAGAAAGACAGACTGATACTGAGGTCCGCGTTGGCTCTCTGCTCTGTGTTTCAGCTGTGCCTCCCTCACCGAGAGATGTCTTGCTTCAGACCCTGTCTCCCTCGCCCCTGCGGAGCCTCTGGCCCAACCCCGCTCGCCAGCAGCTGCAGTGAGCCCTGCGTGGCCCGCTGCGCTGACTCGACGGTGGCCATCGAGGCCTCGCCGGTGGTGGTGACCCTGCCGGGCCCCATCCTCACCTCTTTCCCCCAGAGCACAGCCGTGGGATCCTCTCTGTCGGCTGCTGTGGGGAGCTCCCTCAGCGCCGGGGGCGTTCCCATCTCTTCTGGGGGCTCCCTTGGTCTGGGGGGGTCAGGGCTGTGCCTGCCCGTTCCCCGCTGCAGTCTCAACTGCTGAAGCCGGCGCATCATCCCTCTCGGAGCGGGAAGGACGACGGGAACTCTGCAGCAGGAGCGTGGCCGCGGCTTGCAGATGGGCTGGCTGTCCTCATCCCCCCAGGCAGGAGGGACCTGTGCCCGCTGCTCCTAGCTGCACGGCAGGCCTCGCCGTGCCTCCCCTGCCTCCGCTTTGCTCTGAGCTCCTTGAGAAAGGGCTCGTTCTCTTCTGCTCTGCTCAATCTGCTGCTGACGGGGAGAGGCTGCCGGAGTTGGCGACTGCTCTTGCTGGGCTGGGATTGCCAGCAGGCAGAGCAGAGTGGGCAAAGGCAAGCGCTGTGAGTGGAGCTTGTCCTCGGGAAGCGTGTCATTCTCTTTGCCCCGCCGCGCCTCGCGGCCGTCTTTCTTGGTCTCTGTTCTGTGCCACTGCATTTGCTCCTTCTCATTAAAGCCTTTGCGCAGCACAGCTGGAGACTGGTGGTGCTTTGTTCTCCTGCCCCCTCATCTGGCCAAGACCTCTGCAAGGCCGAGGGAGAAGCTGCTCTCCCCATGAGAGTGAGACTGTGCCCATGCGTGGGGCACTGCCAGTTGTGGGGGGCGCTCCCGGAAGCAGAGCACCAAAAAGAAGCGAGTAGGCACGAGAAAGACAGCAAAGCCTCAGAGAGACGGGGAGAGGCAGAAGCACTGGGCAGAGCTGGAAATGCAAGTCATGGCAGAAAGCGTGGCAGTCAAAGACGGGAAACGGTTGCCCAGGGAGGCTGTAGATTGTGCCCCTTTGGAGACGTCCAATACGCAACTAGAGAAAGCCGTCGAATATGCCGTGCAGCCGAGGTGCTGAGGAAAGCCGGAGAGCTGTGGCGGGCGCAGGGCAGGAGAGGGGTCTCTGCTGGGGGTGCCAGGGCTGGGAGCCCAGGAAAGGAAGGAAGGTGGGAGTGCATTGAAGAGTTGAGGCAAGAGGGAGGCAAGGGAAGAAGGTGTGAGCACGGCAGGGCAGCAAAAGGGCTGAGGTCCCACTGAGATTTGAACTCAGATCGCTGGATTCAGAGTCCAGAGTGCTCACCATTACACCATGGGACCTCCCAGACTCCTTTCTTCTTTCCCCTCTCCCAGCCCTGCCTCACCCAATGCCTCCTGGACCACTCTGGCACTCTTCCCAGCTCCCTGCCCATCCCCAGCTGCAGCCTTCCCACAGGGCGACGCAGACCTCTACACCCACGCCACCTTTTCACACAGCGGCGCAACACCGCGCCTCTCCTGGGCCTCAGACTTCCTCACTCCCCTCCTTCGAAAATCGCACACCCTGCTCCCGCACCCTCTGATGACATTGCCTCAGGATGGCTCTGCCCTCTCACAGGGCTGCAGAGAAATGACACACGGCCTCCAATGCCCCCGGTGCCCTCTGACACGGGGGACCTGACTCCTGCCTCACCCTCTTCCCCCTGACGCTGCCCGTCTTTGCTGGTGATGAACTGACAGTTCAGGGGAACTTTCCCCGTTGAAATCCTGCTGCGCAAGGCCACATCCTGGCTTGGCACCTATCGAACGTGCCACTGGGCGTCGCAGAGGCAAGGAGGCACCTCAGGGGCTCTCCAGCTTCGGGAGCAGAGGGCAGAGGAGCTCCCCGATGACTAAGGAGAGGGAAAAGTTGCCTCATCTCCCAAAAAGCAGAAGAAGCAAGGAAAGGTGGGGAAGCAAGGAAAGGCCTTGATGAAGTGGAGCAAGTTCAGCAGAGGGGGACTCTGGCCTTGTGAGGAGAGGCTGAGGGCGCAAGGCTTGCTTAGCTGAGAGAAGAAAAGGCTTTGTGGGGTCTAAGAGGAGCTTCCCGGGGCCTACAAGGAGGCAACTCGATGGCTGGAGGGGGAGAGGTGGTGGTCGGAAGCGGAAGAGGCCAGGGCTCTCGGTCATGAGTGTGTTGTAGGCCTAGGGAGTTGGTGCCCATTTTTCCTTCATCAGGAGCTGGGACGTGCAGCAGGCTGAGCAGAGCCCCCAGAAGAGCCAGGAGGCTCCGCTTAAGAGAGGGGTGCCGGCCAAGAGAGAGAGGCCATAAAGGAGGCCACCCAAGGCGAGGGGGCTGTCAGGAGTGGGACTCGAACCCACGCCTCCCAGGGAGACTGCAACCTGAATGCAGCGCCTTCGACCGCTCGGCCATCCTGACCCTCTGCTGCTGCCGCCGCTGCCGGCCCTGCAGCGGCCAGAGCCGGCCCAGCTCAGCCAGCCCCCTCCTGCCCCCGCTGGGGGGACACCTGCCTCCTGCCCCAGCTCCCAACAAGGGCTGCTGACGGGACACCGCAGCTCCTCCACACACCTCACAACGCACGCCGTACCCACAGCAGGGTACAAACTGCAGCCTGGTGCCCTCACACCTTACATTCCCCGGGCTGAAAAAGCACGGCTGCGTCAGCATCCTCCATCTAGCACGCAAGGAGCCAGGCTGCAAGGCACCTCAGCGGTCACTAGTGGTCCAAACGCCTGCTGAAAGCAGGGCCAGCCCCAAAGCTGGAGCAGGCGGCTGTGTGCCTGAGCCCCGTTGGAAGCCGAGCGTGACACCCAGGCGTAGGGAGTGCCAAAGCGCTCTGGGCACCTGCTCCAGGGCTTCGCCGCTGCCCAAGGAGCTCTGAATGGTGCAGAGCAGCCCCCCGAGGCTGCTGTTGGGCAAGGTGGGCCTCGCTAAAGGCCAGGCGTGCGTCTGCTGGGCTAGGAGGTGCTCAGAGGGCTGGCCGTGCCCGCAGGCTGCAGGGGAGTGAAGGGCAACGAACGGCTTGAGCACCGCGGGCAAAGCTGGGCTGTCCTGTCGGGCAGCAGCAGAGGCAAGGCACTGGGGAGCCCGCTGGCTGAAGAAAAGGGCTCTGCGTTGGCCAGGAATCGAACCCGGGTCAACTGCTTGGAAGGCAGCTATGCTCACCACTATACCACCAACGCATCTGGCTGTGCCACTGCTGCCTCTGCTCCTGAGCCCCACAGCCTCTGCTCCCTCCTGCTCCTCCACTGACCAACCCCACCTGCCTTCCCCTCCTACACAGCACACAACCACCTGCCTCCTCATCCTACGCTCCTCACCCTGCGCCCACTCCTCCTTACGCACCCCCGCACACGGGCACCACCTCAGCCTGCTCCTCTGCTTCTCTCCGCCTCACATCTTGGCCAGGCAAACTCCAGGTGCTGCCAGTGATGACGCTCCCCACCTGCGCTCAGACGCCTCCCACCCGTGCCTGGGCTCTGCAAGCCAACCTGCGCGCTGTGGACGCACCTGCCGTGCTTTAAGCGCAGACAAGCTCCCACCCGGCTGCGCACCCCTTTCCCCACCCTCAGGGCGATGCAGAGCATGCAGAACGGGAGGACGAACCTCATGGCTCAAGACAAACAGAAGCACCTGCCTTAGCAAAGACTGTTGCGGGCAAATGGGGCTTCGCTGGGGGAAAGAATAATTTGCCAACAGCGGAGGCAGATGGAACCGTCTGTGTGTGGCACGGGGCAGCCCCTTGCCTGTCCTCACAGAGGCCACCCTGCAGCACCCCCGCTCCCCTCCACTGCCAACAGCCAGCCCACACAGAGCCAATCCAGTGCCCGTTGGGAATCCCTGCGCGGCCCTGCTGCCGGCCGGACCTGACAGTGGGCATGGCAGCAGAGAGACACGGGTGGAGAAAAAGCCCGCATGGCCAAGGTGACCCCACCGGTCTTTGCCAGACCAGCCCCAGCCTTGTCCTCCTGCCCACCTGCAGAGCCCCGGAGGGACCCGCTCACGGCTGAGAAGTTGCTCTTGAGCTGCATGATGGGAAGGAGAAAGAGCTGTGTCCGCAGAAGAGGCACCACCTGGTCGGGGAGGTGTGTGCTGTGCTGTGCCCGCTGCTCCTCAGCCTGCGTCTGCCCTGCTGAGGGTGGCTTTGGGAGCGCTGGCTGCCGAGGAGACAAAGGAGGAAGGCGGCGTGAGGGCAGAGAGAGGGGTGTGAGAGCCGCTCTGGGCATGGGTGCCCAGAGAGGTAGAGCAGTGGCGGTTCAAAGTTGGTGGGAGAGGCAGCAAGTGTGAGGAGCAGGGGGAAAAGGAAACTGCCATAGCAGAGGATGGTTTCGATCCATCGACCTCTGGGTTATGGGCCCAGCACGCTTCCGCTGCGCCACTCTGCTCCCCGTGGGGCCTTTTTTGGCACCTGCCACAGACCTGAGGATGCTCCCAGACAGCACCAGCGCTCCTGCCTCCTTCCCTGCCTCGTCGCCCTGCCCTCGCCCGCACGGGAAACTCTCTCCCTCCAAAGTTCACCTCCTTCACGCCTGGCATGCCTACCTCAAGGGCCTTGCTTTGCCCTTCTCCCCGCACCTCCTGCCCCTCGCCCTGCAGGGGCACTTGCTCTTTCACCGCCCGACTCTGGGCCTCTGCAGGACACACAGCAAACCCCGCGACTGCATGATGGACACTCTTCAATGCTCCAAGACATCCCCAGAAGGCTCTGGGCAGCCTGAGCTGGGAGACCCTCTTCGGGAGGGCGAGGGACGAGGGACGAGGGGGCAGTGCTGAAGCCTCCCTTCTGGGGCTTGTGTTTCCTGCTTCCCCGTCCCATCCTCAAAAAGCAACAGCAGGACGGGGAGGGCTGGGATGTGGGCGCCGATGGGAGCGTGGCCCCAGCCTCTCTGCCGCAGGGCCCTCTTGCTCAGGGGAAAGTATTCCCCTGCAGATCAAGAGGTCCGTGGCTCAGCTCCAGGTGGTGGCTCAGCTCCAGGTGCCCTCTCCATTGCCCCTTCCCTTCTTCATTCCTACTGAGGATCTCCGGGGAGAGGAGCTGAGTGCTGTGGCTGCAGCGGGGTAAATTGCCAGCAGCCCAAAATGCAGCTGCGCCCCGTAGTTGGCAGGATTCGAACCTGCGCGGGGAAACCCCAATGGATTTCTAGTCCATCGCCTTCACCACTCGGCCACAACTACCTGCCCCAGCCCTCTCTGCCCTGCTCATCACGCGCCCTCTCCAAGGACACCCGCCTCCCTGACACTTTCAGCGACAGCCTGCACTCCAAGCCATGCACTGACCATGGACGGCACCTGGCCACAGCCTTCCACAGGCCTTCAGGGACGCAACACCAGCACCTACGCCCCCACCTCCCAACCCCGCCTCCTCAGGCACCCATCTGAGAGAAACTCAGCACCAAGGACGCTTGCTCGGCCTTGCAGAGGTCTTGGCCAGATGAGGGGGCAGGAGAACAAAGCACCACCAGTCTCCAGCTGTGCTGCGCAAAGGCTTTAATGAGAAGGAGCAAATGCAGTGGCACAGAACAGAGACCAAGAAAGACGGCCGCGAGGCGCGGCGGGGCAAAGAGAATGACACGCTTCCCAAGGACAAGCTCCACTCACAGCGCTTGCCTTTGCCCACTCTGCTCTGCCTGCTGGCAATCCCAGCCCAGCAAGAGCAGTCGCCAACTCCGGCAGCCTCTCCCCGTCAGCAGCAGATTGAGCAGAGCAGAAGAGAACGAGCCCTTTCTCAAGGAGCTCAGAGCAAAGCGGAGGCAGGGGAGGCACGGCGAGGCCTGCCGTGCAGCCAGGAGCAGCAGGCACAGGTCCCTCCTGCCTGGGGGGATGAGGACAGCCAGCCCATCTGCAAGCCGCGGCCACGCTCCTGCTGCAGAGTTCCCGTCGTCCTTCCCGCTCCGAGAGGGATGATGCGCCGGCTTCAGCAGTTGAGACTGCAGCGGGGAACGGGCAGACACAGCCCTGACCCCCCCAGACCAAGGGAGCCCCCAGAAGAGATGGGAACCCCCCCGGCGCTGAGGGAGCTCCCCACAGCAGCCGACAGAGAGGATCCCACGGCTGTGCTCTGGGGGAAAGAGGTGAGGATGGGGCCCGGCAGGGTCACCACCACCGGCGAGGCCTCGATGGCCACCATCGAGTCAGCGCAGCGGGCCACGCAGGGCTCACTGCAGCTGCTGGCGAGCGGGGTTGGGCCAGAGGCTCCGCAGGGGCGAGGGAGACAGGGTCTGAAGCAAGACATCTCTCGGTGAGGGAGGCACAGCTGAAACACAGAGCAGAGAGCCAACGCGGACCTCAGTATCAGTCTGTCTTTCTGCTCCTCAGCTCTCTCCATGGACACCCTTTCTTTCAAAAACACACGCTGTGCCTTCATCTCCCACTGCCCTCCTCGTGCCCTCCGAGCTGCAGGGCACAGGAAGGCTGACCCGGTTTTGGATAGGACCCAGCACGCTGGGTTTCAATCAATTGGGACGGACTGATCATAGCCCGTCGCCAGAGCAAACTTTGCTGCACTGAAGGCGGCACTGGACGCACGTGGCCATTTGGCTGGGGACCATCTGCTAAAGGTGCAAGTTCTGGTGGGCAGAGCTCCCTGCAGCTGAGCCCCATTGATGCCCTTCTGCTTGGAAGAACCCCCTCTTCCCTGCTCTCCCCAGACACCTCCCACAACAGGGAAAGAGCCGACAGCCCTCAAACGGTTCTGTTGCAGGGCCAGCCTTCGGCAGCCCAAGCATCAGCTCGAGTAGCCACCACGACAGCAGCTCAGCCCACAGGGAGAGATGGAGCAGGCTCAGGCTTACCTCGTTCCTGGAGGACAGGGAGGCAAGAGAGGAGCATGTGGAGCCAGAAGCAGCGCAGGCTTTTATGCTGTGTCCCAGAGCCCTGGCGGGGTCACAAACATTCCTGGCTCCTGAAGCATCGAAACACCCAGCAGCTACCGCTGGCTGAAGCCTCCCTGGTGATTAAGCCCTTGCCTCTTTCTCCTGAAATGTTTTGCTCCCACTTCATAGCACCTAGAATCAAAGAATGAATCATTGAATGGTTTTGGGTTGGAAGGGACCTTCATGATCATCTACTTCCTACCCCTTTGCCATGGGTAGGGATACCTTCCATGAGATCAGGTTTCTCAAAGTGCCATCCAACCTGTCCTTGAACACTTCCAGGTATGGGGCATCCACAAGGTCTCTGGACCACTTGTTCCGGTGTCTCACCACCCTCATAGGAAAGAATTTCTTCCCAGTATCTAATCTACATCTACCCTCTTTTGTTTTAGAAGCATTACCCCCTCATCCAATCCCTACACTCCCTGATAAATAGTCCGTGCCCATCTTTCTGGAAGGTCTCTCAGGACCTTCCTCTTCTCTAGGCTCAACAACCCCAACTCTCTAAGCCTGTCCTCCTAAGGGAGGGGCTCCTGCCTCCTCCTCATCTTTTTTTCTGCCCATGAGCCCAGGGAACAAGGGCAGGTTTGTAACGACGAAGAGCAGAGGCTCAGGTAGGTCTCTTTCTCCATGGGACCTCCATTGCCCTGTCCCTTGACGACTTGACCAGGCCCTCAGGCTTCTTCCAAGCAGGGGGCTGGGCTCAGCTTGGGAAGTGGGGAATCTGTTGGAAAGAAGCACATGAATGCGTAGGAGGGTGATCAAAGAAATGCCCTCGTCCTTCCCTGAAGTAGACCCACACCCAAATTGACCTGTTTTGCTCAGCAGGGGCATCCCAGACGCCAAAGCCCTGGATGGCCTGCTTTTGAGGAGAGGCTCAGAATAGGGAGCCAAAAGCTCATGGCTCTTTTTCCCGGGGCAGGAATTGGGTGGGCCATTCCATGCATTTCAAACTACAAAGGGAATTCCGATCAGTCTCCCAGAGCACCTGGGAGTCATTGTGATGTGGAAGAGTTGGGAAAATCCCAGAGCTGCAGGCAAACATGAGTCACCCTTCTGTCAACTTCACTGGACACGATGCCCCAGCCTCAGGCGTGCCAGGGATACCAGAGCTCATAGCCTCATTCCTCCCAAAGTGCTGCTTTCTTCAAGGGCATTTCCACACATTTTAGCACCTTTCCTTAAACAACTGGTCCTCCTATGCAATCTCATGCTGCAGCTGCCACCCGAGGCATTGCCTTTTAGTGGCTGATCAGAGGCCCAAAAGACTCAGTGTACCCCAGAGCAACGAAGGTTAGAAGGGACCTCTGGAGGTCCTATGGGCTCACCTCCTGCTCTAAGCAGACCCAAATTCCCATATAACTCAGGAAGATCTGGGCCTTGCCCCATTGACCACTGAATACTGGTACTATCGTAGAGGCCCCCATCTCTTGGGCAACTCTTCCAGGGCTGCACTGTGGCCCTGTCACTTCTTTCTCCACAAAGACATCTGGTATTTCCCTTGTTGCAACTTGTTAGTGTTGATCTTGCCCTTTCAAAGTGCACCTCTCTGGAGAGTCTGTCTCTCTCTCTTACACAACCTTCTGTAGCTGTTGGGGAACTGCAGTTCTTCCCTTGCCTGGAATTGTCCTCTCGCTTTTCCATCTGTTACTCAGGTACCAGTGATCTTGCAATCAGCATCCAGGCCATGTGCCTCCTTCTGTCCTACCAGCTATTCAGGCACAAGTGGCCTCACAAGTACTAGTGCTGCCATGAGCCTACCCCGGCCCATCAGCTGCAGAGACAGAAGTGACCTTAAGTTCAAAATGCAAACCACATGCCTGCTGCTGACCTAGCAGGCAATGAGGTAGAAGGCAACTCACATGCACATAGCCCAAAACGCGCATGCTGCTGCTTATCAGCAACACAAGTGCCTAGCACAAGCAATGTCCCTGCAGATGGCCTGCAGAGCCAGACGTGACCTCACAGTCAATATCCAAGCCATGTTCTGGCTTCTGGCCAGTGAGGGACTCAGGTAGCAGGGAGGTGACCTGCAGATACCCATGCCATCTTCCTGCTGCCAGCTCAGACAAGGAGGACTTCTGGAAGAGGAAACTCTGGATTGTCTTTGAAAGGTGACAGCATCTGGAAGAGGTGCCTGAGGCCTGGAAGAAGTCAACTGCACTCCCATCTTCCAGAAGGGCACAAAGGAGGACCTGGGGAACTGCAGGCTCCAAGGCCACCCTCACCTCGTTCCCTAGGAAGGGGAAGGGGCAACTCATCCTGCAAACCCTTTCCAGACAAATAAAGAACAAGAAGGTGATTCTAATTTCCATTACACTATTCCTGACCCATTTCTGTGCAACTGTGGTCTCCTCTTTTTGTGGAGGGGTGTGTGGGTGTGTGGGGGTGTGTGTGTGTAAGGTGTTAGCTGGGAAACTTCAGCTTGCTTCACAAAAACACACACAAAGAGAACATTAGGTCTCGGGCTCTATTTATGGTTTGGATGGGGTTTATTTGAATCAAAGGGGTTTATTTAAAACAGCAACAGCTGCAAAGAATGATGCAGTTTTAGGAAACATCAGTTGGAAGGCAGCTTGCAGGTGTGTAGACTATCCTCCAGCTCAGTGCAGGGCTAACTGCAAAGACAGTGGAGGATCCTCAGTACCTTGTCCAGCTGACTTTTGTCCATGAAGGGACTGCCTCTCTCTTCTCTACAAACCATGCTTCTGTGGTGTTGCAGTTCCCCCCCTGCCCGGCCTCTCAGGCCACGTGGTGCTTTGCATGATCTCCCTCCCAGCCTGGGCCGCAGAACAACACAATGGAGCAGAACGTAACACAGTGGTCTAACATAAAAGAAAGAAAAGGTAGAGAGCCACAGACCAAGAACACAATAGTGTGCCTAGTCCCCATGGCTCCTACCCCTTGAAGATAATAACTATAATTGATCACTCCTGACACCATATTGATCATGGTCATGGGGGGGATACCAGGACCCCAAGATCTAGCAAGCTCTGGGGTTGCGTTACTGTCATCTCACTTGGCCCTAAGTGGAAAAGTATCTGATGAAAGTCAATTATCTTGGATCCTATAAGTAGCGATTCTAGTAAAGACCCTTTGAACTCTTCTGGATCGCAGTGGGCTGTGGCCAGTAACTCCACTGAGTTGAGACACCTCTCAGGCTCTTACCTTGAGGCCAGGGCAGGAGAAGACCTTCTCACACCTGTCTCCAGACCTCATCCCAAAACCATGGGACCTTCTCACCGATGCTGGCACCCTCACTCTCATCCCCTGGTGGCCCGCTTGTGGTCACAGGAGGCTCAGCTGTGAGAGCTCTTGGCTGGTAGGGTGGGGACCAGGCCTCAAGCCCCCTGCTCAGGTGAAAGCATACCTGTTTGGTGGATACATGGTCGGAGTGCATGATCTCAAAAGCTCCTTTCCAATACAAGGTCAGTGATGAAAGCTGAGGGGAAGGATCATTGCCCTTTTTTGGCAATGCAGAGACCTAATCTGAATTGGCACTTTGGGGCTATGAGCGCTGGTATCCATGGCACGCCCGAGACTAGGGCACTGTGTCCACTGAAGTCCACAGCACGAGACTCACGTCTGCCTGCAGCTCCGGGTTTTTCCCAACTCTTCCACATCACGATGACTCCCAGGTGCTCTGGGACAATGATGCCATGTCCCTTGGAAATTTGAAATGCATGGAATGGGCCACCCCATCCCTAACCCAGGAAAAAGAGCCATGAGCTTTTGGCTCCCTGCCCCGCGCCTCTCCTCAAAAAAAGGCCATCCAGGCCTCTGGCCTCTGGGCTGAACTCGCTGAGCAAAACAGGTCAATTTGGGGGTGGGTCTCTTACAGAGGCATCTCTTTGATCACAAAAGCAGGCCATGGTAGAGCCTGATGAGCATAAGCGAGGTCCTTGTGGCTGTCACTCCTGCCCACAGTGGGCTTGTCTCCAGCCCGCAATGCTCTTTCCTTGCCTTTGAGCTTTTCCACGTCCCTGGAGAGGTACCTCTGTTCTCCTATATGGGATTTCAAGGTCTTGACCTTCTGCCTGAACCTACCCACAGTCTCCTGTGTGTCTATGATGACTTGCAGGGAGGAACACCTCTCAGGGTTAGCTTGAGTGCCTCCACTGAAAGCCCTTGAGAGCTGACTTGAGATGCCATTCATGGCTGACAGTTGGACTCAATGATCTTAAAGCTCCCTTCCAACCTAGAAGATTCTATGCTTCTATGAGGAGGGCAAAGTGACAAAGGCAATCCGTATAACGCAAACCCACTTAAAATCTCTGCATGCCTAGCCTGAGACCTCTGAGTTAATTGGTCTCATGAAGCTGGGACACAGATGAATCATTTTGATGTTCCGTGGAAAGAAAAGGGAATAATATATTTCAGGTGAAAGAGGCAAGGGCCCAAGTAACAGGTGCCAGGACAAGAGGAAACCTTTCGAGTTGCACTAGGGGAGGTTTAGATGAGAGGTTAGAAAATTTTTACTGAGACGGTTATCAAGCATTGGATCAGGCTGCCCAGGGAAGTGGTGGAATCGTCATCCCTGGAGGTATTTAAAAGACGGGTAAACGTAGAGCTTCGCAATTGGGTTTAGTGATGGGTTTTGTCAGTGTTAGCTTGATGGTTGGACTCCCTGATCTGAAAGATCCCTTCCAACCTGGGCAATTCTAGGATTCTATGACGTTTGGTGCTATGACGTGGGAGCAAAACATTTCAGGAGAAAGAGGCAAGGGCTTAATCACCAGGGAGGCTTCAGCCAGCGGTAGCTGCTGGGTGTTTCGATGCTTCAGGAGCCAGGAATGTTTGTGACCCCGCCAGGGCTCTGGGACACAGCATAAAAGCCTGCGCTGCTTCTGGCTCCACATGCTCCTCTCTTGCCTCCCTGTCCTCCAGGAACGAGGTAAGCCTGAGCCTGCTCCATCTCTCCCTGTGGGCTGAGCTGCTGTCGTGGTGGCTACTCGAGCTGATGCTTGGGCTGCCGAAGGCTGGCCCTGCAACAGAACTGTTTGAGGGCTGTCGGCTCTTTCCCTGTTGTGGGAGGTGTCTGGGGAGAGCAGGGAAGAGGGGGTTCTTCCAAGCAGAAGGGCATCAATGGGGCTCAGCTGCAGGGAGCTCTGCCCACCAGAACTTGCACCTTTAGCAGATGGTCCCCAGCCAAATGGCCACGTGCGTCCAGTGCCGCCTTCAGTGCAGCAAAGTTTGCTCTGGCGACGGGCTATGATCAGTCCGTCCCAATTGATTGAAACCCAGCGTGCTGGGTCCTATCCAAAACCGGGTCAGCCTTCCTGTGCCCTGCAGCTCGGAGGGCACGAGGAGGGCAGTGGGAGATGAAGGCACAGCGTGTGTTTTTAAAAGAAAGGGTGTCCATGGAGAGAGCTGAGGAGCAGAGAGACAGACTGATACTGAGGTCCGCGTTGGCTCTCTGCTCTGTGTTTCAGCTGTGCCTCCCTCACCGAGAGATGTCTTGCTTCAGACCCTGTCTCCCTCGCCCCTGCGGAGCCTCTGGCCCAACCCCGCTCGCCAGCAGCTGCAGTGAGCCCTGCGTGGCCCGCTGCGCTGACTCGACGGTGGCCATCGAGGCCTCGCCGGTGGTGGTGACCCTGCCGGGCCCCATCCTCACCTCTTTCCCCCAGAGCACAGCCGTGGGATCCTCTCTGTCGGCTGCTGTGGGGAGCTCCCTCAGCGCCGGGGGGGTTCCCATCTCTTCTGGGGGCTCCCTTGGTCTGGGGGGGTCAGGGCTGTGCCTGCCCGTTCCCCGCTGCAGTCTCAACTGCTGAAGCCGGCGCATCATCCCTCTCGGAGCGGGAAGGACGACGGGAACTCTGCAGCAGGAGCGTGGCCGCGGCTTGCAGATGGGCTGGCTGTCCTCATCCCCCCAGGCAGGAGGGACCTGTGCCCGCTGCTCCTGGCTGCACGGCAGGCCTCGCCGTGCCTCCCCTGCCTCCGCTTTGCTCTGAGCTCCTTGAGAAAGGGCTCGTTCTCTTCTGCTCTGCTCAATCTGCTGCTGACGGGGAGAGGCTGCCGGAATTGGCGACTGCTCTTGCTGGGCTGGGATTGCCAGCAGGCAGAGCAGAGTGGGCAAAGGCAAGCGCTGTGAGTGGAGCTTGTCCTTGGGAAGCGTGTCATTCTCTTTGCCCCGCCGCGCCTCGCGGCCGTCTTTCTTGGTCTCTGTTCTGTGCCACTGCATTTGCTCCTTCTCATTAAAGCCTTTGCGCAGCACAGCTGGAGACTGGTGGTGCTTTGTTCTCCTGCCCCCTCATCTGGCCAAGACCTCTGCAAGGCCGAGCAAGCGTCCTTGGTGCTGAGTTTCTCTCAGATGGGTGCCTGAGGAGGCGGGGTTGGGAGGTGGGGGCGTAGGTGCTGGTGTTGCGTCCCTGAAGGCCTGTGGAAGGCTGTGGCCAGGTGCCGTCCATGGTCAGTGCATGGCTTGGAGTGCAGGCTGTCGCTGAAAGTGTCAGGGAGGCGGGTGTCCTTGGAGAGGGCGCGTGATGAGCAGGGCAGAGAGGGCTGGGGCAGGTAGTTGTGGCCGAGTGGTGAAGGCGATGGACTAGAAATCCATTGGGGTTTCCCCGCGCAGGTTCGAATCCTGCCAACTACGGGGCGCAGCTGCATTTTGGGCTGCTGGCAATTTACCCCGCTGCAGCCACAGCACTCAGCTCCTCTCCCCGGAGATCCTCAGTAGGAATGAAGAAGGGAAGGGGCAATGGAGAGGGCACCTGGAGCTGAGCCACGGACCTCTTGATCTGCAGGGGAATACTTTCCCCTGAGCAAGAGGGCCCTGCGGCAGAGAGGCTGGGGCCACGCTCCCATCGGCGCCCACATCCCAGCCCTCCCCGTCCTGCTGTTGCTTTTTGAGGATGGGACGGGGAAGCAGGAAACACAAGCCCCAGAAGGGAGGCTTCAGCACTGCCCCCTCGTCCCTCGTCCCTCGCCCTCCCGAAGAGGGTCTCCCAGCTCGGGCTGCCCAGAGCCTTCTGGGGATGTCTTGGAGCATTGAAGAGTGTCCATCATGCAGTCGCGGGGTTTGCTGTGTGTCCTGCAGAGGCCCAGAGTCGGGCGGTGAAAGAGCAAGTGCCCCTGCAGGGGGAGGGGCAGGAGGTGCGGGGAGAAGGGCAAAGCAAGGCCCTTGAGGTAGGCATGCCAGGCGTGAAGGAGGTGAACTTTGGAGGGAGAGAGTTTCCCGTGCGGGCGAGGGCAGGGCGAAGAGGCAGGGAAGGAGGCAGGAGCGCTGGTGCTGTCTGGGAGCATCCTCAGGGCTGTGGCAGGTGCCAAAGAAGGCCCCACGGGGAGCAGAGTGGCGCAGCGGAAGCGTGCTGGGCCCATAACCCAGAGGTTGATGGATCGAAACCATCCTCTGCTATGGCAGTTTCCTTTTCCCCCTGCTCCTCACACTTGCTGCCTCTCCCACCAACTTTGAACCGCCACTGCTCTACCTCTCTGGGCACCCATGCCCAGAGCGGCTCTCACACCCCTCTCTCTGCCCTCACGCCGCCTTCCTCCTTTGTCTCCTCGGCAGCCAGCGCTCCCAAAGCCACCCTCAGCAGGGCAGACGCAGGCTGAGGAGCAGCGGGCACAGCACAGCACACACCTCCCCGACCAGGTGGTGCCTCTTCTGCGGACACAGCTCTTTCTCCTTCCCATCATGCAGCTCAAGAGCAACTTCTCAGCCGTGAGCGGGTCCCTCCGGGGCTCTGCAGGTGGGCAGGAGGACAAGGCTGGGGCTGGTCTGGCAAAGACCGGTGGGGTCACCTTGGCCATGCGGGCTTTTTCTCCACCCGTGTCTCTCTGCTGCCATGCCCACTGTCAGGTCCGGCCGGCAGCAGGGCCGCGCAGGGATTCCCAACGGGCACTGGATTGGCTCTGTGTGGGCTGGCTGTTGGCAGTGGAGGGGAGCGGGGGTGCTGCAGGGTGGCCTCTGTGAGGACAGGCAAGGGGCTGCCCCGTGCCACACACAGACGGTTCCATCTGCCTCCGCTGTTGGCAAATTATTCTTTCCCCCAGCGAAGCCCCATTTGCCCGCAACAGTCTTTGCTAAGGCAGGTGCTTCTGTTTGTCTTGAGCCATGAGGTTCGTCCTCCCGTTCTGCATGCTCTGCATCGCCCTGAGGGTGGGGAAAGGGGTGCGCAGCCGGGTGGGAGCTTGTCTGCGCTTAAAGCACGGCAGGTGCGTCCACAGCGGGCAGGTTGGCTTGCAGAGCCCAGGCACGGGTGGGAGGCGTCTGAGCGCAGGTGGGGAGCGTCATCACTGGCAGCACCTGGAGTTTGCCTGGCCAAGATGTGAGGCGGAGAGAAGCAGAGGAGCAGGCTGAGGTGGTGCCCGTGTGCGGGGGTGCGTAAGGAGGAGTGGGCGCAGGGTGAGGAGCGTAGGATGAGGAGGCAGGTGGTTGTGTGCTGTGTAGGAGGGGAAGGCAGGTGGGGTTGGTCAGTGGAGGAGCAGGAGGGAGCAGAGGCTGTGGGGCTCAGGAGCAGAGGCAGCAGTAGCACAGCCAGATGCATTGGTGGTATAGTGGTGAGCATAGCTGCCTTCCAAGCAGTTGACCCGGGTTCGATTCCTGGCCAACGCAGAGCCCTTTTCTTCAGCCAGCGGGCTCCCCAGTGCCTTGCCTCTGCTGCTGCCCGACAGGACAGCCCAGCTTTGCCCGCGGTGCTCAAGCCGTTCGTTGCCCTTCACTCCCCTGCAGCCTGCGGGCACGGCCAGCCCTCTGAGCACCTCCTAGCCCAGCAGACGCACGCCTGGCCTTTAGCGAGGCCCACCTTGCCCAACAGCAGCCTCGGGGGGCTGCTCTGCACCATTCAGAGCTCCTTGGGCAGCGGCGAAGCCCTGGAGCAGGTGCCCAGAGCGCTTTGGCACTCCCTACGCCTGGGTGTCACGCTCGGCTTCCAACGGGGCTCAGGCACACAGCCGCCTGCTCCAGCTTTGGGGCTGGCCCTGCTTTCAGCAGGCGTTTGGACCACTAGTGACCGCTGAGGTGCCTTGCAGCCTGGCTCCTTGCGTGCTAGATGGAGGATGCTGACGCAGCCGTGCTTTTTCAGCCCGGGGAATGTAAGGTGTGAGGGCACCAGGCTGCAGTTTGTACCCTGCTGTGGGTACGGCGTGCGTTGTGAGGTGTGTGGAGGAGCTGCGGTGTCCCGTCAGCAGCCCTTGTTGGGAGCTGGGGCAGGAGGCAGGTGTCCCCACAGCGGGGGCAGGAGGGGGCTGGCTGAGCTGGGCCGGCTCTGGCCGCTGCAGGGCCGGCAGCGGCGGCAGCAGCAGAGGGTCAGGATGGCCGAGCGGTCGAAGGCGCTGCATTCAGGTTGCAGTCTCCCTGGGAGGCGTGGGTTCGAGTCCCACTCCTGACAGCCCCCTCGCCTTGGGTGGCCTCCTTTATGGCCTCTCTCTCTTGGCCGGCACCCCTCTCTTAAGCGGAACCTCCTGGCTCTTCTGGGGGCTCTGCTCAGCCTGCTGCACGTCCCAGCTCCTGATGAAGGAAAAATGGGCACCAACTCCCTAGGCCTACAACACACTCATGACGGAGAGCCCTGGCCTCTTCCGTTTCCGACCACCACCTCTCCCCCTCCAGCCATCGAGTTGCCTCCTTGTAGGCCCCGGGAAGCTCCTCTTAGACCCCACAAAGCCTTTTCTTCTCTCAGCTAAGCAAGCCTTGCGCCCTCAGCCTCTCCTCACAAGGCCAGAGTCCCCCTCTGCTGAACTTGCTCCACTTCATCAAGGCCTTTCCTTGCTTCCCCACCTTTCCTAGCTTCTTCTGCTTTTTTGGAGACGAGGCAACTTTTCCCTCTCCTTAGTCATCGGGGAGCTCCTCTGCCCTCTGCTCCCGAAGCTGGAGAGCCCCTGAGGTGCCTCCTTGCCTCTGCGACGCCCAGTGGCACGTTCGATAGGTGCCAAGCCAGGATGTGGCCTTGCGCAGCAGGATTTCAACGGGGAAAGTTCCCCTGAACTGTCAGTTCATCACCAGCAAAGACGGGCAGCGTCAGGGGGAAGAGGGTGAGGCAGGAGTCAGGTCCCCCGTGTCAGAGGGCACCGGGGGCATTGGAGGCCGTGTGTCATTTCTCTGCAGCCCTGTGAGAGGGCAGAGCCATCCTGAGGCAATGTCATCAGAGGGTGCGGGAGCAGGGTGTGCGATTTTCGAAGGAGGGGAGTGAGGAAGTCTGAGGCCCAGGAGAGGCGCGGTGTTGCGCCGCTGTGTGAAAAGGTGGCGTGGGTGTAGAGGTCTGCGTCGCCCTGTGGGAAGGCTGCAGCTGGGGATGGGCAGGGAGCTGGGAAGAGTGCCAGAGTGGTCCAGGAGGCATTGGGTGAGGCAGGGCTGGGAGAGGGGAAAGAAGAAAGGAGTCTGGGAGGTCCCATGGTGTAATGGTGAGCACTCTGGACTCTGAATCCAGCGATCTGAGTTCAAATCTCAGTGGGACCTCAGCCCTTTTGCTGCCCTGCCGTGCTCACACCTTCTTCCCTTGCCTCCCTCTTGCCTCAACTCTTCAATGCACTCCCACCTTCCTTCCTTTCCTGGGCTCCCAGCCCTGGCACCCCCAGCAGAGACCCCTCTCCTGCCCTGCGCCCGCCACAGCTCTCCGGCTTTCCTCAGCACCTCGGCTGCACGGCATATTCGACGGCTTTCTCTAGTTGCGTATTGGACGTCTCCAAAGGGGCACAATCTACAGCCTCCCTGGGCAACCGTTTCCCGTCTTTGACTGCCACGCTTTCTGCCATGACTTGCATTTCCAGCTCTGCCCAGTGCTTCTGCCTCTCCCCGTCTCTCTGAGGCTTTGCTGTCTTTCTCGTGCCTACTCGCTTCTTTTTGGTGCTCTGCTTCCGGGAGCGCCCCCCACAACTGGCAGTGCCCCACGCATGGGCACAGTCTCACTCTCATGGGGAGAGCAGCTTCTCCCTCGGCCTTGCAGAGGTCTTGGCCAGATGAGGGGGCAGGAGAACAAAGCACCACCAGTCTCCAGCTGTGCTGCGCAAAGGCTTTAATGAGAAGGAGCAAATGCAGTGGCACAGAACAGAGACCAAGAAAGACGGCCGCGAGGCGCGGCGGGGCAAAGAGAATGACACGCTTCCCAAGGACAAGCTCCACTCACAGCGCTTGCCTTTGCCCACTCTGCTCTGCCTGCTGGCAATCCCAGCCCAGCAAGAGCAGTCGCCAACTCCGGCAGCCTCTCCCCGTCAGCAGCAGATTGAGCAGAGCAGAAGAGAACGAGCCCCTTCTCAAGGAGCTCAGAGCAAAGCGGAGGCAGGGGAGGCACGGCGAGGCCTGCCGTGCAGCCAGGAGCAGCGGGCACAGGTCCCTCCTGCCTGGGGGGATGAGGACAGCCAGCCCATCTGCAAGCCGCGGCCACGCTCCTGCTGCAGAGTTCCCGTCGTCCTTCCCGCTCTGAGAGGGATGATGCGCCGGCTTCAGCAGTTGAGACTGCAGCGGGGAACGGGCAGGCACAGCCCTGACCCCCCCAGACCAAGGGAGCCCCCAGAAGAGATGGGAACCCCCCCGGCGCTGAGGGAGCTCCCCACAGCAGCCGACAGAGAGGATCCCACGGCTGTGCTCTGGGGGAAAGAGGTGAGGATGGGGCCCGGCAGGGTCACCACCACCGGCGAGGCCTCGATGGCCACCGTCGAGTCAGCGCAGCGGGCCACGCAGGGCTCACTGCAGCTGCTGGCGAGCGGGGTTGGGCCAGAGGCTCCGCAGGGGCGAGGGAGACAGGGTCTGAAGCAAGACATCTCTCGGTGAGGGAGGCACAGCTGAAACACAGAGCAGAGAGCCAACGCGGACCTCAGTATCAGTCTGTCTTTCTGCTCCTCAGCTCTCTCCATGGACACCCTTTCTTTTAAAAACACACGCTGTGCCTTCATCTCCCACTGCCCTCCTCGTGCCCTCCGAGCTGCAGGGCACAGGAAGGCTGACCCGGTTTTGGATAGGACCCAGCACGCTGGGTTTCAATCAATTGGGACGGACTGATCATAGCCCGTCGCCAGAGCAAACTTTGCTGCACTGAAGGCGGCACTGGATGCACGTGGCCATTTGGCTGGGGACCATCTGCTAAAGGTGCAAGTTCTGGTGGGCAGAGCTCCCTGCAGCTGAGCCCCATTGATGCCCTTCTGCTTGGAAGAACCCCCTCTTCCCTGCTCTCCCCAGACACCTCCCACAACAGGGAAAGAGCCGACAGCCCTCAAACAGTTCTGTTGCAGGGCCAGCCTTCGGCAGCCCAAGCATCAGCTCGAGTAGCCACCACGACAGCAGCTCAGCCCACAGGGAGAGATGGAGCAGGCTCAGGCTTACCTCGTTCCTGGAGGACAGGGAGGCAAGAGAGGAGCATGTGGAGCCAGAAGCAGCGCAGGCTTTTATGCTGTGTCCCAGAGCCCTGGCGGGGTCACAAACATTCCTGGCTCCTGAAGCATCGAAACACCCAGCAGCTACCGCTGGCTGAAGCCTCCCTGGTGATTAAACCCTTGCCTCTTTCTCCTGAAATGTTTTGCTCCCACGTCATAGCACCAAACGTCATAGAATCCTAGAATTGCCCAGGTTGGAAGGGATCTTTCAGATCAGGGAGTCCAACCATCAAGCTAACACTGACAAAACCCATCACTAAACCCAATTGCGAAGCTCTACGTTTACCCGTCTTTTAAATACCTCCAGGGATGACGATTCCACCACTTCCCTGGGCAGCCTGATCCAATGCTTGATAACCGTCTCAGTAAAAATTTTCTAACCTCTCATCTAAACCTCCCCTAGTGCAACTCGAAAGGTTTCCTCTTGTCCTGGCACCTGTTACTTGGGCCCTTGCCTCTTTCACCTGAAATATATTATTCCCTTTTCTTTCCACGGAACATCAA
This sequence comes from Chroicocephalus ridibundus, assembly GCF_963924245.1. Classification (NCBI taxonomy): domain Eukaryota; kingdom Metazoa; phylum Chordata; class Aves; order Charadriiformes; family Laridae; genus Chroicocephalus; species Chroicocephalus ridibundus. Next base: position 28,642,820 of record NC_086292.1, read on the forward strand.
AATGATTCATCTGTGTCCCAGCTTCATGAGACCAATTAACTCAGAGGTCTCAGGCTAGGCATGCAGAGATTTTAAGTGGGTTTGCGTTATACGGATTGCCTTTGTCACTTTGCCCTCCTCATAGAAGCATAGAATCTTCTAGGTTGGAAGGGAGCTTTAAGATCATTGAGTCCAACTGTCAGCCATGAATGGCATCTCAAGTCAGCTCTCAAGGGCTTTCAGTGGAGGCACTCAAGCTAACCCTGAGAGGTGTTCCTCCCTGCAAGTCATCATAGACACACAGGAGACTGTGGGTAGGTTCAGGCAGAAGGTCAAGACCTTGAAATCCCATATAGGAGAACAGAGGTACCTCTCCAGGGACGTGGAAAAGCTCAAAGGCAAGGAAAGAGCATTGCGGGCTGGAGACAAGCCCACTGTGGGCAGGAGTGACAGCCACAAGGACCTCGCTTATGCTCATCAGGCTCTACCATGGCCTGCTTTTGTGATCAAAGAGATGCCTCTGTAAGAGACCCACCCCCAAATTGACCTGTTTTGCTCAGCGAGTTCAGCCCAGAGGCCAGAGGCCTGGATGGCCTTTTTTTGAGGAGAGGCGCGGGGCAGGGAGCCAAAAGCTCATGGCTCTTTTTCCTGGGTTAGGGATGGGGTGGCCCATTCCATGCATTTCAAATTTCCAAGGGACATGGCATCATTGTCCCAGAGCACCTGGGAGTCATCGTGATGTGGAAGAGTTGGGAAAAACCCGGAGCTGCAGGCAGACGTGAGTCTCGTGCTGTGGACTTCAGTGGACACAGTGCCCTAGTCTCGGGCGTGCCATGGATACCAGCGCTCATAGCCCCAAAGTGCCAATTCAGATTAGGTCTCTGCATTGCCAAAAAAGGGCAATGATCCTTCCCCTCAGCTTTCATCACTGACCTTGTATTGGAAAGGAGCTTTTGAGATCATGCACTCCGACCATGTATCCACCAAACAGGTATGCTTTCACCTGAGCAGGGGGCTTGAGGCCTGGTCCCCACCCTACCAGCCAAGAGCTCTCACAGCTGAGCCTCCTGTGACCACAAGCGGGCCACCAGGGGATGAGAGTGAGGGTGCCAGCATCGGTGAGAAGGTCCCAGGGTTTTGGGATGAGGTCTGGAGACAGGTGTGAGAAGGTCTTCTCCTGCCCTGGCCTCAAGGTAAGAGCCTGAGAGGTGTCTCAACTCAGTGGAGTTACTGGCCACAGCCCACTGCGATCCAGAAGAGTTCAAAGGGTCTTTACTAGAATCGCTACTTATAGGATCCAAGATAATTGACTTTCATCAGATACTTTTCCACTTAGGGCCAAGTGAGATGACAGTAACGCAACCCCAGAGCTTGCTAGATCTTGGGGTCCTGGTATCCCCCCCATGACCATGATCAATATGGTGTCAGGAGTGATCAATTATAGTTATTATCTTCAAGGGGTAGGAGCCATGGGGACTAGGCACACTATTGTGTTCTTGGTCTGTGGCTCTCTACCTTTTCTTTCTTTTATGTTAGACCACTGTGTTACGTTCTGCTCCATTGTGTTGTTCTGCGGCCCAGGCTGGGAGGGAGATCATGCAAAGCACCACGTGGCCTGAGAGGCCGGGCAGGGGGGGAACTGCAACACCACAGAAGCATGGTTTGTAGAGAAGAGAGAGGCAGTCCCTTCATGGACAAAAGTCAGCTGGACAAGGTACTGAGGATCCTCCACTGTCTTTGCAGTTAGCCCTGCACTGAGCTGGAGGATAGTCTACACACCTGCAAGCTGCCTTCCAACTGATGTTTCCTAAAACTGCATCATTCTTTGCAGCTGTTGCTGTTTTAAATAAACCCCTTTGATTCAAATAAACCCCATCCAAACCATAAATAGAGCCCGAGACCTAATGTTCTCTTTGTGTGTGTTTTTGTGAAGCAAGCTGAAGTTTCCCAGCTAACACCTTACACACACACACCCCCACACACCCACACACCCCTCCACAAAAAGAGGAGACCACAGTTGCACAGAAATGGGTCAGGAATAGTGTAATGGAAATTAGAATCACCTTCTTGTTCTTTATTTGTCTGGAAAGGGTTTGCAGGATGAGTTGCCCCTTCCCCTTCCTAGGGAACGAGGTGAGGGTGGCCTTGGAGCCTGCAGTTCCCCAGGTCCTCCTTTGTGCCCTTCTGGAAGATGGGAGTGCAGTTGACTTCTTCCAGGCCTCAGGAACCTCTTCCAGATGCTGTCACCTTTCAAAGACAATCCAGAGTTTCCTCTTCCAGAAGTCCTCCTTGTCTGAGCTGGCAGCAGGAAGATGGCATGGGTATCTGCAGGTCACCTCCCTGCTACCTGAGTCCCTCACTGGCCAGAAGCCAGAACATGGCTTGGATATTGACTGTGAGGTCACGTCTGGCTCTGCAGGCCATCTGCAGGGACATTGCTTGTGCTAGGCACTTGTGTTGCTGATAAGCAGCAGCATGCGCGTTTTGGGCTATGTGCATGTGAGTTGCCTTCTACCTCATTGCCTGCTAGGTCAGCAGCAGGCATGTGGTTTGCATTTTGAACTTAAGGTCACTTCTGTCTCTGCAGCTGATGGGCCGGGGTAGGCTCATGGCAGCACTAGTACTTGTGAGGCCACTTGTGCCTGAATAGCTGGTAGGACAGAAGGAGGCACATGGCCTGGATGCTGATTGCAAGATCACTGGTACCTGAGTAACAGATGGAAAAGCGAGAGGACAATTCCAGGCAAGGGAAGAACTGCAGTTCCCCAACAGCTACAGAAGGTTGTGTAAGAGAGAGAGACAGACTCTCCAGAGAGGTGCACTTTGAAAGGGCAAGATCAACACTAACAAGTTGCAACAAGGGAAATACCAGATGTCTTTGTGGAGAAAGAAGTGACAGGGCCACAGTGCAGCCCTGGAAGAGTTGCCCAAGAGATGGGGGCCTCTACGATAGTACCAGTATTCAGTGGTCAATGGGGCAAGGCCCAGATCTTCCTGAGTTATATGGGAATTTGGGTCTGCTTAGAGCAGGAGGTGAGCCCATAGGACCTCCAGAGGTCCCTTCTAACCTTCGTTGCTCTGGGGTACACTGAGTCTTTTGGGCCTCTGATCAGCCACTAAAAGGCAATGCCTCGGGTGGCAGCTGCAGCATGAGATTGCATAGGAGGACCAGTTGTTTAAGGAAAGGTGCTAAAATGTGTGGAAATGCCCTTGAAGAAAGCAGCACTTTGGGAGGAATGAGGCTATGAGCTCTGGTATCCCTGGCACGCCTGAGGCTGGGGCATCGTGTCCAGTGAAGTTGACAGAAGGGTGACTCATGTTTGCCTGCAGCTCTGGGATTTTCCCAACTCTTCCACATCACAATGACTCCCAGGTGCTCTGGGAGACTGATCGGAATTCCCTTTGTAGTTTGAAATGCATGGAATGGCCCACCCAATTCCTGCCCCGGGAAAAAGAGCCATGAGCTTTTGGCTCCCTATTCTGAGCCTCTCCTCAAAAGCAGGCCATCCAGGGCTTTGGCGTCTGGGATGCCCCTGCTGAGCAAAACTGGTCAATTTGGGTGTGGGTCTACTTCAGGGAAGGACGAGGGCATCTCTTTGATCACCCTCCTACGCATTCATGTGCTTCTTTCCAACAGATTCCCCACTTCCCAAGCTGAGCCCAGCCCCCTGCTTGGAAGAAGCCTGAGGGCCTGGTCAAGTCGTCAAGGGACAGGGCAATGGAGGTCCCATGGAGAAGTCACTTGAAAGAGACCTACCTGAGCCTCTGTCTTCATCGTTACGAACCTGCCCTTGTTCCCTGGGCTCATGGGCAGAAAAAAAGATGAGGAGGAGGCAGGAGCCCCTCCCTTAGGAGGACAGGCTTAGAGAGTTGGGGTTGTTGAGCCTAGAGAAGAGGAAGGTCCTGAGAGACCTTCCAGAAAGATGGGCACGGACTATCTATCAGGGAGTGTAGGGATTGGATGAGGGGGTAATGCTTCTAAAACAAAAGAGGGTAGATGTAGATTAGATACTGGGAAGAAATTCTTTCCTATGAGGGTGGTGAGACACCGGAACAAGTGGTCCAGAGACCTTGTGGATGCCCCATACCTGGAAGTGTTCAAGGACAGGTTGGATGGCACTTTGAGAAACCTGATCTCATGGAAGGTATCCCTACCCATGGCAAAGGGGTAGGAAGTAGATGATCATGAAGGTCCCTTCCAACCCAAAACCATTCAATGATTCATTCTTTGATTCTAGGTGCTATGAAGTGGGAGCAAAACATTTCAGGAGAAAGAGGCAAGGGCTTAATCACCAGGGAGGCTTCAGCCAGCGGTAGCTGCTGGGTGTTTCGATGCTTCAGGAGCCAGGAATGTTTGTGACCCCGCCAGGGCTCTGGGACACAGCATAAAAGCCTGCGCTGCTTCTGGCTCCACATGCTCCTCTCTTGCCTCCCTGTCCTCCAGGAACGAGGTAAGCCTGAGCCTGCTCCATCTCTCCCTGTGGGCTGAGCTGCTGTCGTGGTGGCTACTCGAGCTGATGCTTGGGCTGCCGAAGGCTGGCCCTGCAACAGAACTGTTTGAGGGCTGTCGGCTCTTTCCCTGTTGTGGGAGGTGTCTGGGGAGAGCAGGGAAGAGGGGGTTCTTCCAAGCAGAAGGGCATCAATGGGGCTCAGCAGCAGGGAGCTCTGCCCACCAGAACTTGCACCTTTAGCAGATGGTCCCCAGCCAAATGGCCACGTGCATCCAGTGCCGCCTTCAGTGCAGCAAAGTTTGCTCTGGCGACGGGCTATGATCAGTCTTTCCACAGGGGACGGAAAGTGGCTTTGCACCCACTGTGCTGGGTCTATCCCCAGGTGGGTCAGCCTTCCTGTGCCCTGCAGCTTGGAGGGCAGAGTGAGTTTCATGGGAGCTGTAGGCACAGCGTGTGCTTTTAAGAGGTGATCTCTGAGGCTCCTGTTCAACGCAGCCTATTTGTGCTGGGACCATTTTATCAATCTTTACCCGTGTTATTGTACCAGGAAATGCAGGAGGAGGTCCTGGTGGAATCAGCAGTCAGTGAGGCACATCTTTGCTCCCAGTCATTCAAGTCTAGACCTGAGCTGTCGTGCACGTTAGCAAAATCAGCTGCAGGTTCTTTCTCGATGTGGAGTTGGAAATGGAGATGAATGGTAGCAAAGTATATCTAGGGCGAGAGTGGAAGAATGAATAGACAGGCTGATGTTGGAGTCTGTGTTTGCTCTGTGTTTCAGCTGTGCCTCCCTCACCGAGAGATGTCTTGCTTCAGACCCTGTCTCCCTTGCCCCTGCGGAGCCTCTGGCCCAACCCCGCTCGCCAGCAGCTGCAGTGAGCCCTGTGTGGCCCGCTGCGCTGACTCGACGGTGGCCATCCAGGCCTCGCCGGTGGTGGTGACCCTGCCGGGCCCCATCCTCACCTCTTTCCCCCAGAGCACAGCCGTGGGATCCTCTCTGTCGGCTGCTGTGGGGAGCTCCCTCAGCGCCGGGGGGGTTCCCATCTCTTCTGGGGGCTCCCTTGGTCTGGGGGGGTCAGGGCTGTGTCTGCCCGTTCCCCGCTGCAGTCTCAACTGCTGAAGCCGGCGCATCATCCCTCTCGGAGCGGGAAGGACGACGGGAACTCTGCAGCAGGAGCGTGGCCGCGGCTTGCAGATGGGCTGGCTGTCCTCATCCCCCCAGGCAGGAGGGACCTGTGCCCGCTGCTCCTGGCTGCACGGCAGGCCTCGCCGTGCCTCCCCTGCCTCCGCTTTGCTCTGAGCTCCTTGAGAAAGGGCTCGTTCTCTTCTGCTCTGCTCAATCTGCTGCTGACGGGGAGAGGCTGCCGGAGTTGGCGACTGCTCTTGCTGGGCTGGGATTGCCAGCAGGCAGAGCAGAGTGGGCAAAGGCAAGCGCTGTGAGTGGAGCTTGTCCTCGGGAAGCGTGTCATTCTCTTTGCCCCGCCGCGCCTCGCGGCCGTCTTTCTTGGTCTCTGTTCTGTGCCACTGCATTTGCTCCTTCTCATTAAAGCCTTTGCGCAGCACAGCTGGAGACTGGTGGTGCTTTGTTCTCCTGCCCCCTCATCTGGCCAAGACCTCTGCAAGGCCGAGGGAGAAGCTGCTCTCCCCATGAGAGTGAGACTGTGCCCATGCGTGGGGCACTGCCAGTTGTGGGGGGCGCTCCCGGAAGCAGAGCACCAAAAAGAAGCGAGTAGGCACGAGAAAGACAGCAAAGCCTCAGAGAGACGGGGAGAGGCAGAAGCACTGGGCAGAGCTGGAAATGCAAGTCATGGCAGAAAGCGTGGCAGTCAAAGACGGGAAACGGTTGCCCAGGGAGGCTGTAGATTGTGCCCCTTTGGAGACGTCCAATACGCAACTAGAGAAAGCCGTCGAATATGCCGTGCAGCCGAGGTGCTGAGGAAAGCCGGAGAGCTGTGGCGGGCGCAGGGCAGGAGAGGGGTCTCTGCTGGGGGTGCCAGGGCTGGGAGCCCAGGAAAGGAAGGAAGGTGGGAGTGCATTGAAGAGTTGAGGCAAGAGGGAGGCAAGGGAAGAAGGTGTGAGCACGGCAGGGCAGCAAAAGGGCTGAGGTCCCACTGAGATTTGAACTCAGATCGCTGGATTCAGAGTCCAGAGTGCTCACCATTACACCATGGGACCTCCCAGACTCCTTTCTTCTTTCCCCTCTCCCAGCCCTGCCTCACCCAATGCCTCCTGGACCACTCTGGCACTCTTCCCAGCTCCCTGCCCATCCCCAGCTGCAGCCCTCCTACAGGGCGACGCAGACCTCTACACCCACGCCACCTTTTCACACAGCGGCGCAACACCGCGCCTCTCCTGGGCCTCAGACTTCCTCACTCCCCTCCTTCGAAAATCGCACACCCTGCTCCCGCACCCTCTGATGACATTGCCTCAGGATGGCTCTGCCCTCTCACAGGGCTGCAGAGAAATGACACACGGCCTCCAATGCCCCCGGTGCCCTCTGACACGGGGGACCTGACTCCTGCCTCACCCTCTTCCCCCTGACGCTGCCCGTCTTTGCTGGTGATGAACTGACAGTTCAGGGGAACTTTCCCCGTTGAAATCCTGCTGCGCAAGGCCACATCCTGGCTTGGCACCTATCGAACGTGCCACTGGGCGTCGCAGAGGCAAGGAGGCACCTCAGGGGCTCTCCAGCTTCGGGAGCAGAGGGCAGAGGAGCTCCCCGATGACTAAGGAGAGGGAAAAGTTGCCTCATCTCCCAAAAAGCAGAAGAAGCTAGGAAAGGTGGGGAAGCAAGGAAAGGCCTTGATGAAGTGGAGCAAGTTCAGCAGAGGGGGACTCTGGCCTTGTGAGGAGAGGCTGAGGGCGCAAGGCTTGCTTAGCTGAGAGAAGAAAAGGCTTTGTGGGGTCTAAGAGGAGCTTCCCGGGGCCTACAAGGAGGCAACTCGATGGCTGGAGGGGGAGAGGTGGTGGTCGGAAGCGGAAGAGGCCAGGGCTCTCGGTCATGAGTGTGTTGTAGGCCTAGGGAGTTGGTGCCCATTTTTCCTTCATCAGGAGCTGGGACGTGCAGCAGGCTGAGCAGAGCCCCCAGAAGAGCCAGGAGGCTCCGCTTAAGAGAGAGGTGCCGGCCAAGAGAGAGAGGCCATAAAGGAGGCCACCCAAGGCGAGGGGGCTGTCAGGAGTGGGACTCGAACCCACGCCTCCCAGGGAGACTGCAACCTGAATGCAGCGCCTTCGACCGCTCGGCCATCCTGACCCTCTGCTGCTGCCGCCGCTGCCGGCCCTGCAGCGGCCAGAGCCGGCCCAGCTCAGCCAGCCCCCTCCTGCCCCCGCTGGGGGGACACCTGCCTCCTGCCCCAGCTCCCAACAAGGGCTGCTGACGGGACACCGCAGCTCCTCCACACACCTCACAACGCACGCCGTACCCACAGCAGGGTACAAACTGCAGCCTGGTGCCCTCACACCTTACATTCCCCGGGCTGAAAAAGCACGGCTGCGTCAGCATCCTCCATCTAGCACGCAAGGAGCCAGGCTGCAAGGCACCTCAGCGGTCACTAGTGGTCCAAACGCCTGCTGAAAGCAGGGCCAGCCCCAAAGCTGGAGCAGGCGGCTGTGTGCCTGAGCCCCGTTGGAAGCCGAGCGTGACACCCAGGCGTAGGGAGTGCCAAAGCGCTCTGGGCACCTGCTCCAGGGCTTCGCCGCTGCCCAAGGAGCTCTGAATGGTGCAGAGCAGCCCCCCGAGGCTGCTGTTGGGCAAGGTGGGCCTCGCTAAAGGCCAGGCGTGCGTCTGCTGGGCTAGGAGGTGCTCAGAGGGCTGGCCGTGCCCGCAGGCTGCAGGGGAGTGAAGGGCAACGAACGGCTTGAGCACCGCGGGCAAAGCTGGGCTGTCCTGTCGGGCAGCAGCAGAGGCAAGGCACTGGGGAGCCCGCTGGCTGAAGAAAAGGGCTCTGCGTTGGCCAGGAATCGAACCCGGGTCAACTGCTTGGAAGGCAGCTATGCTCACCACTATACCACCAACGCATCTGGCTGTGCCACTGCTGCCTCTGCTCCTGAGCCCCACAGCCTCTGCTCCCTCCTGCTCCTCCACTGACCAACCCCACCTGCCTTCCCCTCCTACACAGCACACAACCACCTGCCTCCTCATCCTACGCTCCTCACCCTGCGCCCACTCCTCCTTACGCACCCCCGCACACGGGCACCACCTCAGCCTGCTCCTCTGCTTCTCTCCGCCTCACATCTTGGCCAGGCAAACTCCAGGTGCTGCCAGTGATGACGCTCCCCACCTGCGCTCAGACGCCTCCCACCCGTGCCTGGGCTCTGCAAGCCAACCTGCGCGCTGTGGACGCACCTGCCGTGCTTTAAGCGCAGACAAGCTCCCACCCGGCTGCGCACCCCTTTCCCCACCCTCAGGGCGATGCAGAGCATGCAGAACGGGAGGACAAACCTCATGGCTCAAGACAAACAGAAGCACCTGCCTTAGCAAAGACTGTTGCGGGCAAATGGGGCTTCGCTGGGGGAAAGAATAATTTGCCAACAGCGGAGGCAGATGGAACCGTCTGTGTGTGGCACGGGGCAGCCCCTTGCCTGTCCTCACAGAGGCCACCCTGCAGCTCCCCTCCACTGCCAACAGCCAGCCCACACAGAGCCAATCCAGTGCCCGTTGGGAATCCCTGCGCGGCCCTGCTGCCGGCCGGACCTGACAGTGGGCATGGCAGCAGAGAGACACGGGTGGAGAAAAAGCCCGCATGGCCAAGGTGACCCCACCGGTCTTTGCCAGACCAGCCCCAGCCTTGTCCTCCTGCCCACCTGCAGAGCCCCGGAGGGACCCGCTCACGGCTGAGAAGTTGCTCTTGAGCTGCATGATGGGAAGGAGAAAGAGCTGTGTCCGCAGAAGAGGCACCACCTGGTCGGGGAGGTGTGTGCTGTGCTGTGCCCGCTGCTCCTCAGCCTGCGTCTGCCCTGCTGAGGGTGGCTTTGGGAGCGCTGGCTGCCGAGGAGACAAAGGAGGAAGGCGGCGTGAGGGCAGAGAGAGGGGTGTGAGAGCCGCTCTGGGCATGGGTGCCCAGAGAGGTAGAGCAGTGGCGGTTCAAAGTTGGTGGGAGAGGCAGCAAGTGTGAGGAGCAGGGGGAAAAGGAAACTGCCATAGCAGAGGATGGTTTCGATCCATCGACCTCTGGGTTATGGGCCCAGCACGCTTCCGCTGCGCCACTCTGCTCCCCATGGGGCCTTTTTTGGCACCTGCCACAGCCCTGAGGATGCTCCCAGACAGCACCAGCGCTCCTGCCTCCTTCCCTGCCTCTTCGCCCTGCCCTCGCCCGCACGGGAAACTCTCTCCCTCCAAAGTTCACCTCCTTCACGCCTGGCATGCCTACCTCAAGGGCCTTGCTTTGCCCTTCTCCCCGCACCTCCTGCCCCTCGCCCTGCAGGGGCACTTGCTCTTTCACCGCCCGACTCTGGGCCTCTGCAGGACACACAGCAAACCCCGCGACTGCATGATGGACACTCTTCAATGCTCCAAGACATCCCCAGAAGGCTCTGGGCAGCCTGAGCTGGGAGACCCTCTTCGGGAGGGCGAGGGACGAGGGACGAGGGGGCAGTGCTGAAGCCTCCCTTCTGGGGCTTGTGTTTCCTGCTTCCCCGTCCCATCCTCAAAAAGCAACAGCAGGACGGGGAGGGCTGGGATGTGGGCGCCGATGGGAGCGTGGCCCCAGCCTCTCTGCCGCAGGGCCCTCTTGCTCAGGGGAAAGTATTCCCCTGCAGATCAAGAGGTCCGTGGCTCAGCTCCAGGTGGTGGCTCAGCTCCAGGTGCCCTCTCCATTGCCCCTTCCCTTCTTCATTCCTACTGAGGATCTCCGGGGAGAGGAGCTGAGTGCTGTGGCTGCAGCGGGGTAAATTGCCAGCAGCCCAAAATGCAGCTGCGCCCCGTAGTTGGCAGGATTCGAACCTGCGCGGGGAAACCCCAATGGATTTCTAGTCCATCGCCTTCACCACTCGGCCACAACTACCTGCCCCAGCCCTCTCTGCCCTGCTCATCACGCGCCCTCTCCAAGGACACCCGCCTCCCTGACACTTTCAGCGAAAGCCTGCACTCCAAGCCATGCACTGACCATGGACGGCACCTGGCCACAGCCTTCCACAGGCCTTCAGGGACGCAACACCAGCACCTACGCCCCCACCTCCCAACCCCGCCTCCTCAGGCACCCATCTGAGAGAAACTCAGCACCAAGGACGCTTGCTCGGCCTTGCAGAGGTCTTGGCCAGATGAGGGGGCAGGAGAACAAAGCACCACCAGTCTCCAGCTGTGCTGCGCAAAGGCTTTAATGAGAAGGAGCAAATGCAGTGGCACAGAACAGAGACCAAGAAAGACGGCCGCGAGGCGCGGCGGGGCAAAGAGAATGACACGCTTCCCAAGGACAAGCTCCACTCACAGCGCTTGCCTTTGCCCACTCTGCTCTGCCTGCTGGCAATCCCAGCCCAGCAAGAGCAGTCGCCAACTCCGGCAGCCTCTCCCCGTCAGCAGCAGATTGAGCAGAGCAGAAGAGAACGAGCCCTTTCTCAAGGAGCTCAGAGCAAAGCGGAGGCAGGGGAGGCACGGCGAGGCCTGCCGTGCAGCCAGGAGCAGCAGGCACAGGTCCCTCCTGCCTGGGGGGATGAGGACAGCCAGCCCATCTGCAAGCCGCGGCCACGCTCCTGCTGCAGAGTTCCCGTCGTCCTTCCCGCTCCGAGAGGGATGATGCGCCGGCTTCAGCAGTTGAGACTGCAGTGGGGAACGGGCAGACACAGCCCTGACCCCCCCAGACCAAGGGAGCCCCCAGAAGAGATGGGAACGCCCCCGGCGCTGAGGGAGCTCCCCACAGCAGCCGACAGAGAGGATCCCACGGCTGTGCTCTGGGGGAAAGAGGTGAGGATGGGGCCCGGCAGGGTCACCACCACCGGCGAGGCCTCGATGGCCACCATCGAGTCAGCGCAGCGGGCCACGCAGGGCTCACTGCAGCTGCTGGCGAGCGGGGTTGGGCCAGAGGCTCCGCAGGGGCGAGGGAGACAGGGTCTGAAGCAAGACATCTCTCGGTGAGGGAGGCACAGCTGAAACACAGAGCAGAGAGCCAACGCGGACCTCAGTATCAGTCTGTCTTTCTGCTCCTCAGCTCTCTCCATGGACACCCTTTCTTTCAAAAACACACGCTGTGCCTTCATCTCCCACTGCCCTCCTCGTGCCCTCCGAGCTGCAGGGCACAGGAAGGCTGACCCGGTTTTGGATAGGACCCAGCACGCTGGGTTTCAATCAATTGGGACGGACTGATCATAGCCCGTCGCCAGAGCAAACTTTGCTGCACTGAAGGCGGCACTGGACGCACGTGGCCATTTGGCTGGGGACCATCTGCTAAAGGTGCAAGTTCTGGTGGGCAGAGCTCCCTGCAGCTGAGCCCCATTGATGCCCTTCTGCTTGGAAGAACCCCCTCTTCCCTGCTCTCCCCAGACACCTCCCACAACAGGGAAAGAGCCGACAGCCCTCAAACGGTTCTGTTGCAGGGCCAGCCTTCGGCAGCCCAAGCATCAGCTCGAGTAGCCACCACGACAGCAGCTCAGCCCACAGGGAGAGATGGAGCAGGCTCAGGCTTACCTCGTTCCTGGAGGACAGGGAGGCAAGAGAGGAGCATGTGGAGCCAGAAGCAGCGCAGGCTTTTATGCTGTGTCCCAGAGCCCTGGCGGGGTCACAAACATTCCTGGCTCCTGAAGCATCGAAACACCCAGCAGCTACCGCTGGCTGAAGCCTCCCTGGTGATTAAGCCCTTGCCTCTTTCTCCTGAAATGTTTTGCTCCCACTTCATAGCACCTAGAATCAAAGAATGAATCATTGAATGGTTTTGGGTTGGAAGGGACCTTCATGATCATCTACTTCCTACCCCTTTGCCATGGGTAGGGATACCTTCCATGAGATCAGGTTTCTCAAAGTGCCATCCAACCTGTCCTTGAACACTTCCAGGTATGGGGCATCCACAAGGTCTCTGGACCACTTGTTCCGGTGTCTCACCACCCTCATAGGAAAGAATTTCTTCCCAGTATCTAATCTACATCTACCCTCTTTTGTTTTAGAAGCATTACCCCCTCATCCAATCCCTACACTCCCTGATAGATAGTCCGTGCCCATCTTTCTGGAAGGTCTCTCAGGACCTTCCTCTTCTCTAGGCTCAACAACCCCAACTCTCTAAGCCTGTCCTCCTAAGGGAGGGGCTCCTGCCTCCTCCTCATCTTTTTTTCTGCCCATGAGCCCAGGGAACAAGGGCAGGTTCGTAACGATGAAGACAGAGGCTCAGGTAGGTCTCTTTCAAGTGACTTCTCCATGGGACCTCCATTGCCCTGTCCCTTGACGACTTGACCAGGCCCTCAGGCTTCTTCCAAGCAGGGGGCTGGGCTCAGCTTGGGAAGTGGGGAATCTGTTGGAAAGAAGCACATGAATGCGTAGGAGGGTGATCAAAGAAATGCCCTCGTCCTTCCCTGAAGTAGACCCACACCCAAATTGACCAGTTTTGCTCAGCAGGGGCATCCCAGACGCCAAAGCCCTGGATGGCCTGCTTTTGAGGAGAGGCTCAGAATAGGGAGCCAAAAGCTCATGGCTCTTTTTCCCGGGGCAGGAATTGGGTGGGCCATTCCATGCATTTCAAACTACAAAGGGAATTCCGATCAGTCTCCCAGAGCACCTGGGAGTCATTGTGATGTGGAAGAGTTGGGAAAATCCCAGAGCTGCAGGCAAACATGAGTCACCCTTCTGTCAACTTCACTGGACACGATGCCCCAGCCTCAGGCGTGCCAGGGATACCAGAGCTCATAGCCTCATTCCTCCCAAAGTGCTGCTTTCTTCAAGGGCATTTCCACACATTTTAGCACCTTTCCTTAAACAACTGGTCCTCCTATGCAATCTCATGCTGCAGCTGCCACCCGAGGCATTGCCTTTTAGTGGCTGATCAGAGGCCCAAAAGACTCAGTGTACCCCAGAGCAACGAAGGTTAGAAGGGACCTCTGGAGGTCCTATGGGCTCACCTCCTGCTCTAAGCAGACCCAAATTCCCATATAACTCAGGAAGATCTGGGCCTTGCCCCATTGACCACTGAATACTGGTACTATCGTAGAGGCCCCCATCTCTTGGGCAACTCTTCCAGGGCTGCACTGTGGCCCTGTCACTTCTTTCTCCACAAAGACATCTGGTATTTCCCTTGTTGCAACTTGTTAGTGTTGATCTTGCCCTTTCAAAGTGCACCTCTCTGGAGAGTCTGTCTCTCTCTCTTACACAACCTTCTGTAGCTGTTGGGGAACTGCAGTTCTTCCCTTGCCTGGAATTGTCCTCTCGCTTTTCCATCTGTTACTCAGGTACCAGTGATCTTGCAATCAGCATCCAGGCCATGTGCCTCCTTCTGTCCTACCAGCTATTCAGGCACAAGTGGCCTCACAAGTACTAGTGCTGCCATGAGCCTACCCCGGCCCATCAGCTGCAGAGACAGAAGTGACCTTAAGTTCAAAATGCAAACCACATGCCTGCTGCTGACCTAGCAGGCAATGAGGTAGAAGGCAACTCACATGCACATAGCCCAAAACGCGCATGCTGCTGCTTATCAGCAACACAAGTGCCTAGCACAAGCAATGTCCCTGCAGATGGCCTGCAGAGCCAGACGTGACCTCACAGTCAATATCCAAGCCATGTTCTGGCTTCTGGCCAGTGAGGGACTCAGGTAGCAGGGAGGTGACCTGCAGATACCCATGCCATCTTCCTGCTGCCAGCTCAGACAAGGAGGACTTCTGGAAGAGGAAACTCTGGATTGTCTTTGAAAGGTGACAGCATCTGGAAGAGGTGCCTGAGGCCTGGAAGAAGTCAACTGCACTCCCATCTTCCAGAAGGGCACAAAGGAGGACCTGGGGAACTGCAGGCTCCAAGGCCACCCTCACCTCGTTCCCTAGGAAGGGGAAGGGGCAACTCATCCTGCAAACCCTTTCCAGACAAATAAAGAACAAGAAGGTGATTCTAATTTCCATTACACTATTCCTGACCCATTTCTGTGCAACTGTGGTCTCCTCTTTTTGTGGAGGGGTGTGTGGGTGTGTGGGGGTGTGTGTGTGTAAGGTGTTAGCTGGGAAACTTCAGCTTGCTTCACAAAAACACACACAAAGAGAACATTAGGTCTCAGGCTCTATTTATGGTTTGGATGGGGTTTATTTGAATCAAAGGGGTTTATTTAAAACAGCAACAGCTGCAAAGAATGATGCAGTTTTAGGAAACATCAGTTGGAAGGCAGCTTGCAGGTGTGTAGACTATCCTCCAGCTCAGTGCAGGGCTAACTGCAAAGACAGTGGAGGATCCTCAGTACCTTGTCCAGCTGACTTTTGTCCATGAAGGGACTGCCTCTCTCTTCTCTACAAACCATGCTTCTGTGGTGTTGCAGTTCCCCCCCTGCCCGGCCTCTCAGGCCACGTGGTGCTTTGCATGATCTCCCTCCCAGCCTGGGCCGCAGAACAACACAATGGAGCAGAACGTAACACAGTGGTCTAACATAAAAGAAAGAAAAGGTAGAGAGCCACAGACCAAGAACACAATAGTGTGCCTAGTCCCCATGGCTCCTACCCCTTGAAGATAATAACTATAATTGATCACTCCTGACACCATATTGATCATGGTCATGGGGGGGATACCAGGACCCCAAGATCTAGCAAGCTCTGGGGTTGCGTTACTGTCATCTCACTTGGCCCTAAGTGGAAAAGTATCTGATGAAAGTCAATTATCTTGGATCCTATAAGTAGCGATTCTAGTAAAGACCCTTTGAACTCTTCTGGATCGCAGTGGGCTGTGGCCAGTAACTCCACTGAGTTGAGACACCTCTCAGGCTCTTACCTTGAGGCCAGGGCAGGAGAAGACCTTCTCACACCTGTCTCCAGACCTCATCCCAAAACCCTGGGACCTTCTCACCGATGCTGGCACCCTCACTCTCATCCCCTGGTGGCCCGCTTGTGGTCACAGGAGGCTCAGCTGTGAGAGCTCTTGGCTGGTAGGGTGGGGACCAGGCCTCAAGCCCCCTGCTCAGGTGAAAGCATACCTGTTTGGTGGATACATGGTCGGAGTGCATGATCTCAAAAGCTTCTTTCCAATACAAGGTCAGTGATGAAAGCTGAGGGGAAGGATCATTGCCCTTTTTTGGCAATGCAGAGACCTAATCTGAATTGGCACTTTGGGGCTATGAGCGCTGGTATCCATGGCACGCCCGAGACTAGGGCACTGTGTCCACTGAAGTCCACAGCACGAGACTCACGTCTGCCTGCAGCTCCGGGTTTTTCCCAACTCTTCCACATCACGATGACTCCCAGGTGCTCTGGGACAATGATGCCATGTCCCTTGGAAATTTGAAATGCATGGAATGGGCCACCCCATCCCTAACCCAGGAAAAAGAGCCATGAGCTTTTGGCTCCCTGCCCCGCGCCTCTCCTCAAAAAAAGGCCATCCAGGCCTCTGGCCTCTGGGCTGAACTCGCTGAGCAAAACAGGTCAATTTGGGGGTGGGTCTCTTACAGAGGCATCTCTTTGATCACAAAAGCAGGCCATGGTAGAGCCTGATGAGCATAAGCGAGGTCCTTGTGGCTGTCACTCCTGTCCACAGTGGGCTTGTCTCCAGCCCGCAATGCTCTTTCCTTGCCTTTGAGCTTTTCCACGTCCCTGGAGAGGTACCTCTGTTCTCCTATATGGGATTTCAAGGTCTTGACCTTCTGCCTGAACCTACCCACAGTCTCCTGTGTGTCTATGATGACTTGCAGGGAGGAACACCTCTCAGGGTTAGCTTGAGTGCCTCCACTGAAAGCCCTTGAGAGCTGACTTGAGATGCCATTCATGGCTGACAGTTGGACTCAATGATCTTAAAGCTCCCTTCCAACCTAGAAGATTCTATGCTTCTATGAGGAGGGCAAAGTGACAAAGGCAATCCGTATAACGCAAACCCACTTAAAATCTCTGCATGCCTAGCCTGAGACCTCTGAGTTAATTGGTCTCATGAAGCTGGGACACAGATGAATCATTTTGATGTTCCGTGGAAAGAAAAGGGAATAATATATTTCAGGTGAAAGAGGCAAGGGCCCAAGTAACAGGTGCCAGGACAAGAGGAAACCTTTCGAGTTGCACTAGGGGAGGTTTAGATGAGAGGTTAGAAAATTTTTACTGAGACGGTTATCAAGCATTGGATCAGGCTGCCCAGGGAAGTGGTGGAATCGTCATCCCTGGAGGTATTTAAAAGACGGGTAAACGTAGAGCTTCGCAATTGGGTTTAGTGATGGGTTTTGTCAGTGTTAGCTTGATGGTTGGACTCCCTGATCTGAAAGATCCCTTCCAACCTGGGCAATTCTAGGATTCTATGACGTTTGGTGCTATGACGTGGGAGCAAAACATTTCAGGAGAAAGAGGCAAGGGTTTAATCACCAGGGAGGCTTCAGCCAGCGGTAGCTGCTGGGTGTTTCGATGCTTCAGGAGCCAGGAATGTTTGTGACCCCGCCAGGGCTCTGGGACACAGCATAAAAGCCTGCGCTGCTTCTGGCTCCACATGCTCCTCTCTTGCCTCCCTGTCCTCCAGGAACGAGGTAAGCCTGAGCCTGCTCCATCTCTCCCTGTGGGCTGAGCTGCTGTCGTGGTGGCTACTCGAGCTGATGCTTGGGCTGCCGAAGGCTGGCCCTGCAACAGAACTGTTTGAGGGCTGTCGGCTCTTTCCCTGTTGTGGGAGGTGTCTGGGGAGAGCAGGGAAGAGGGGGTTCTTCCAAGCAGAAGGGCATCAATGGGGCTCAGCTGCAGGGAGCTCTGCCCACCAGAACTTGCACCTTTAGCAGATGGTCCCCAGCCAAATGGCCACGTGCATCCAGTGCCGCCTTCAGTGCAGCAAAGTTTGCTCTGGCGACGGGCTATGATCAGTCCGTCCCAATTGATTGAAACCCAGCGTGCTGGGTCCTATCCAAAACCGGGTCAGCCTTCCTGTGCCCTGCAGCTCGGAGGGCACGAGGAGGGCAGTGGGAGATGAAGGCACAGCGTGTGTTTTTGAAAGAAAGGGTGTCCATGGAGAGAGCTGAGGAGCAGAGAGACAGACTGATACTGAGGTCTGCGTTGGCTCTCTGCTCTGTGTTTCAGCTGTGCCTCCCTCACCGAGAGATGTCTTGCTTCAGACCCTGTCTCCCTCGCCCCTGCGGAGCCTCTGGCCCAACCCCGCTCGCCAGCAGCTGCAGTGAGCCCTGCGTGGCCCGCTGCGCTGACTCGACGGTGGCCATCGAGGCCTCGCCGGTGGTGGTGACCCTGCCGGGCCCCATCCTCACCTCTTTCCCCCAGAGCACAGCCGTGGGATCCTCTCTGTCGGCTGCTGTGGGGAGCTCCCTCAGCGCCGGGGGCGTTCCCATCTCTTCTGGGGGCTCCCTTGGTCTGGGGGGGTCAGGGCTGTGCCTGCCCGTTCCCCGCTGCAGTCTCAACTGCTGAAGCCGGCGCATCATCCCTCTCGGAGCGGGAAGGACGACGGGAACTCTGCAGCAGGAGCGTGGCCGCGGCTTGCAGATGGGCTGGCTGTCCTCATCCCCCCAGGCAGGAGGGACCTGTGCCCGCTGCTCCTGGCTGCACGGCAGGCCTCGCCGTGCCTCCCCTGCCTCCGCTTTGCTCTGAGCTCCTTGAGAAAGGGCTCGTTCTCTTCTGCTCTGCTCAATCTGCTGCTGACGGGGAGAGGCTGCCGGAGTTGGCGACTGCTCTTGCTGGGCTGGGATTGCCAGCAGGCAGAGCAGAGTGGGCAAAGGCAAGCGCTGTGAGTGGAGCTTGTCCTTGGGAAGCGTGTCATTCTCTTTGCCCCGCCGCGCCTCGCGGCCGTCTTTCTTGGTCTCTGTTCTGTGCCACTGCATTTGCTCCTTCTCATTAAAGCCTTTGCGCAGCACAGCTGGAGACTGGTGGTGCTTTGTTCTCCTGCCCCCTCATCTGGCCAAGACCTCTGCAAGGCCGAGGGAGAAGCTGCTCTCCCCATGAGAGTGAGACTGTGCCCATGCGTGGGGCACTGCCAGTTGTGGGGGGCGCTCCCGGAAGCAGAGCACCAAAAAGAAGCGAGTAGGCACGAGAAAGACAGCAAAGCCTCAGAGAGACGGGGAGAGGCAGAAGCACTGGGCAGAGCTGGAAATGCAAGTCATGGCAGAAAGCGTGGCAGTCAAAGACGGGAAACGGTTGCCCAGGGAGGCTGTAGATTGTGCCCCTTTGGAGACGTCCAATACGCAACTAGAGAAAGCCGTCGAATATGCCGTGCAGCCGAGGTGCTGAGGAAAGCCGGAGAGCTGTGGCGGGCGCAGGGCAGGAGAGGGGTCTCTGCTGGGGGTGCCAGGGCTGGGAGCCCAGGAAAGGAAGGAAGGTGGGAGTGCATTGAAGAGTTGAGGCAAGAGGGAGGCAAGGGAAGAAGGTGTGAGCACGGCAGGGCAGCAAAAGGGCTGAGGTCCCACTGAGATTTGAACTCAGATCACTGGATTCAGAGTCCAGAGTGCTCACCATTACACCATGGGACCTCCCAGACTCCTTTCTTCTTTCCCCTCTCCCAGCCCTGCCTCACCCAATGCCTCCTGGACCACTCTGGCACTCTTCCCAGCTCCCTGCCCATCCCCAGCTGCAGCCTTCCCACAGGGCGACGCAGACCTCTACACCCACGCCACCTTTTCACACAGCGGCGCAACACCGCGCCTCTCCTGGGCCTCAGACTTCCTCACTCCCCTCCTTCGAAAATCGCACACCCTGCTCCCGCACCCTCTGATGACATTGCCTCAGGATGGCTCTGCCCTCTCACAGGGCTGCAGAGAAATGACACACGGCCTCCAATGCCCCCGGTGCCCTCTGACACGGGGGACCTGACTCCTGCCTCACCCTCTTCCCCCTGACGCTGCCCGTCTTTGCTGGTGATGAACTGACAGTTCAGGGGAACTTTCCCCGTTGAAATCCTGCTGCGCAAGGCCACATCCTGGCTTGGCACCTATCGAACGTGCCACTGGGCGTCGCAGAGGCAAGGAGGCACCTCAGGGGCTCTCCAGCTTCGGGAGCAGAGGGCAGAGGAGCTCCCCGATGACTAAGGAGAGGGAAAAGTTGCCTCATCTCCCAAAAAGCAGAAGAAGCAAGGAAAGGTGGGGAAGCAAGGAAAGGCCTTGATGAAGTGGAGCAAGTTCAGCAGAGGGGGACTCTGGCCTTGTGAGGAGAGGCTGAGGGCGCAAGGCTTGCTTAGCTGAGAGAAGAAAAGGCTTTGTGGGGTCTAAGAGGAGCTTCCCGGGGCCTACAAGGAGGCAACTCGATGGCTGGAGGGGGAGAGGTGGTGGTCGGAAACGGAAGAGGCCAGGGCTCTCGGTCATGAGTGTGTTGTAGGCCTAGGGAGTTGGTGCCCATTTTTCCTTCATCAGGAGCTGGGACGTGCAGCAGGCTGAGCAGAGCCCCCAGAAGAGCCAGGAGGCTCCGCTTAAGAGAGGGGTGCCGGCCAAGAGAGAGAGGCCATAAAGGAGGCCACCCAAGGCGAGGGGGCTGTCAGGAGTGGGACTCGAACCCACGCCTCCCAGGGAGACTGCAACCTGAATGCAGCGCCTTCGACCGCTCGGCCATCCTGACCCTCTGCTGCTGCCGCCGCTGCCGGCCCTGCAGCGGCCAGAGCCGGCCCAGCTCAGCCAGCCCCCTCCTGCCCCCGCTGGGGGGACACCTGCCTCCTGCCCCAGCTCCCAACAAGGGCTGCTGACGGGACACCGCAGCTCCTCCACACACCTCACAACGCACGCCGTACCCACAGCAGGGTACAAACTGCAGCCTGGTGCCCTCACACCTTACATTCCCCGGGCTGAAAAAGCACGGCTGCGTCAGCATCCTCCATCTAGCACGCAAGGAGCCAGGCTGCAAGGCACCTCAGCGGTCACTAGTGGTCCAAACGCCTGCTGAAAGCAGGGCCAGCCCCAAAGCTGGAGCAGGCGGCTGTGTGCCTGAGCCCCGTTGGAAGCCGAGCGTGACACCCAGGCGTAGGGAGTGCCAAAGCGCTCTGGGCACCTGCTCCAGGGCTTCGCCGCTGCCCAAGGAGCTCTGAATGGTGCAGAGCAGCCCCCCGAGGCTGCTGTTGGGCAAGGTGGGCCTCGCTAAAGGCCAGGCGTGCGTCTGCTGGGCTAGGAGGTGCTCAGAGGGCTGGCCGTGCCCGCAGGCTGCAGGGGAGTGAAGGGCAACGAACGGCTTGAGCACCGCGGGCAAAGCTGGGCTGTCCTGTCGGGCAGCAGCAGAGGCAAGGCACTGGGGAGCCCGCTGGCTGAAGAAAAGGGCTCTGCGTTGGCCAGGAATCGAACCCGGGTCAACTGCTTGGAAGGCAGCTATGCTCACCACTATACCACCAACGCATCTGGCTGTGCCACTGCTGCCTCTGCTCCTGAGCCCCACAGCCTCTGCTCCCTCCTGCTCCTCCACTGACCAACCCCACCTGCCTTCCCCTCCTACACAGCACACAACCACCTGCCTCCTCATCCTACGCTCCTCACCCTGCGCCCACTCCTCCTTACGCACCCCCGCACACGGGCACCACCTCAGCCTGCTCCTCTGCTTCTCTCCGCCTCACATCTTGGCCAGGCAAACTCCAGGTGCTGCCAGTGATGACGCTCCCCACCTGCGCTCAGACGCCTCCCACCCGTGCCTGGGCTCTGCAAGCCAACCTGCGCGCTGTGGACGCACCTGCCGTGCTTTAAGCGCAGACAAGCTCCCACCCGGCTGCGCACCCCTTTCCCCACCCTCAGGGCGATGCAGAGCATGCAGAACGGGAGGACAAACCTCATGGCTCAAGACAAACAGAAGCACCTGCCTTAGCAAAGACTGTTGCGGGCAAATGGGGCTTCGCTGGGGGAAAGAATAATTTGCCAACAGCGGAGGCAGATGGAACCGTCTGTGTGTGGCACGGGGCAGCCCCTTGCCTGTCCTCACAGAGGCCACCCTGCAGCACCCCCGCTCCCCTCCACTGCCAACAGCCAGCCCACACAGAGCCAATCCAGTGCCCGTTGGGAATCCCTGCGCGGCCCTGCTGCCGGCCGGACCTGACAGTGGGCATGGCAGCAGAGAGACACGGGTGGAGAAAAAGCCCGCATGGCCAAGGTGACCCCACCGGTCTTTGCCAGACCAGCCCCAGCCTTGTCCTCCTGCCCACCTGCAGAGCCCCGGAGGGACCCGCTCACGGCTGAGAAGTTGCTCTTGAGCTGCATGATGGGAAGGAGAAAGAGCTGTGTCCGCAGAAGAGGCACCACCTGGTCGGGGAGGTGTGTGCTGTGCTGTGCCCGCTGCTCCTCAGCCTGCGTCTGCCCTGCTGAGGGTGGCTTTGGGAGCGCTGGCTGCCGAGGAGACAAAGGA
Source organism: Chroicocephalus ridibundus (assembly GCF_963924245.1). Classification (NCBI taxonomy): domain Eukaryota; kingdom Metazoa; phylum Chordata; class Aves; order Charadriiformes; family Laridae; genus Chroicocephalus; species Chroicocephalus ridibundus. The sequence continues at coordinate 28,664,617 of NC_086292.1, forward strand.
GGAAGGCGGCGTGAGGGCAGAGAGAGGGGTGTGAGAGCCGCTCTGGGCATGGGTGCCCAGAGAGGTAGAGCAGTGGCGGTTCAAAGTTGGTGGGAGAGGCAGCAAGTGTGAGGAGCAGGGGGAAAAGGAAACTGCCATAGCAGAGGATGGTTTCGATCCATCGACCTCTGGGTTATGGGCCCAGCACGCTTCCGCTGCGCCACTCTGCTCCCCGTGGGGCCTTCTTTGGCACCTGCCACAGCCCTGAGGATGCTCCCAGACAGCACCAGCGCTCCTGCCTCCTTCCCTGCCTCTTCGCCCTGCCCTCGCCCGCACGGGAAACTCTCTCCCTCCAAAGTTCACCTCCTTCACGCCTGGCATGCCTACCTCAAGGGCCTTGCTTTGCCCTTCTCCCCGCACCTCCTGCCCCTCGCCCTGCAGGGGCACTTGCTCTTTCACCGCCCGACTCTGGGCCTCTGCAGGACACACAGCAAACCCCGCGACTGCATGATGGACACTCTTCAATGCTCCAAGACATCCCCAGAAGGCTCTGGGCAGCCTGAGCTGGGAGACCCTCTTCGGGAGGGCGAGGGACGAGGGACGAGGGGGCAGTGCTGAAGCCTCCCTTCTGGGGCTTGTGTTTCCTGCTTCCCCGTCCCATCCTCAAAAAGCAACAGCAGGACGGGGAGGGCTGGGATGTGGGCGCCGATGGGAGCGTGGCCCCAGCCTCTCTGCCGCAGGGCCCTCTTGCTCAGGGGAAAGTATTCCCCTGCAGATCAAGAGGTCCGTGGCTCAGCTCCAGGTGGTGGCTCAGCTCCAGGTGCCCTCTCCATTGCCCCTTCCCTTCTTCATTCCTACTGAGGATCTCCGGGGAGAGGAGCTGAGTGCCGTGGCTGCAGCGGGGTAAATTGCCAGCAGCCCAAAATGCAGCTGCGCCCCGTAGTTGGCAGGATTCGAACCTGCGCGGGGAAACCCCAATGGATTTCTAGTCCATCGCCTTCACCACTCGGCCACAACTACCTGCCCCAGCCCTCTCTGCCCTGCTCATCACGCGCCCTCTCCAAGGACACCCGCCTCCCTGACACTTTCAGCGACAGCCTGCACTCCAAGCCATGCACTGACCATGGACGGCACCTGGCCACAGCCTTCCACAGGCCTTCAGGGACGCAACACCAGCACCTACGCCCCCACCTCCCAACCCCGCCTCCTCAGGCACCCATCTGAGAGAAACTCAGCACCAAGGACGCTTGCTCGGCCTTGCAGAGGTCTTGGCCAGATGAGGGGGCAGGAGAACAAAGCACCACCAGTCTCCAGCTGTGCTGCGCAAAGGCTTTAATGAGAAGGAGCAAATGCAGTGGCACAGAACAGAGACCAAGAAAGACGGCCGCGAGGCGCGGCGGGGCAAAGAGAATGACACGCTTCCCAAGGACAAGCTCCACTCACAGCGCTTGCCTTTGCCCACTCTGCTCTGCCTGCTGGCAATCCCAGCCCAGCAAGAGCAGTCGCCAACTCCGGCAGCCTCTCCCCGTCAGCAGCAGATTGAGCAGAGCAGAAGAGAACGAGCCCTTTCTCAAGGAGCTCAGAGCAAAGCGGAGGCAGGGGAGGCACGGCGAGGCCTGCCGTGCAGCCAGGAGCAGCAGGCACAGGTCCCTCCTGCCTGGGGGGATGAGGACAGCCAGCCCATCTGCAAGCCGCGGCCACGCTCCTGCTGCAGAGTTCCCGTCGTCCTTCCCGCTCCGAGAGGGATGATGCGCCGGCTTCAGCAGTTGAGACTGCAGTGGGGAACGGGCAGACACAGCCCTGACCCCCCCAGACCAAGGGAGCCCCCAGAAGAGATGGGAACCCCCCCGGCGCTGAGGGAGCTCCCCACAGCAGCCGACAGAGAGGATCCCACGGCTGTGCTCTGGGGGAAAGAGGTGAGGATGGGGCCCGGCAGGGTCACCACCACCGGCGAGGCCTCGATGGCCACCATCGAGTCAGCGCAGCGGGCCACGCAGGGCTCACTGCAGCTGCTGGCGAGCGGGGTTGGGCCAGAGGCTCCGCAGGGGCGAGGGAGACAGGGTCTGAAGCAAGACATCTCTCGGTGAGGGAGGCACAGCTGAAACACAGAGCAGAGAGCCAACGCGGACCTCAGTATCAGTCTGTCTTTCTGCTCCTCAGCTCTCTCCATGGACACCCTTTCTTTCAAAAACACACGCTGTGCCTTCATCTCCCACTGCCCTCCTCGTGCCCTCCGAGCTGCAGGGCACAGGAAGGCTGACCCGGTTTTGGATAGGACCCAGCACGCTGGGTTTCAATCAATTGGGACGGACTGATCATAGCCCGTCGCCAGAGCAAACTTTGCTGCACTGAAGGCGGCACTGGACGCACGTGGCCATTTGGCTGGGGACCATCTGCTAAAGGTGCAAGTTCTGGTGGGCAGAGCTCCCTGCAGCTGAGCCCCATTGATGCCCTTCTGCTTGGAAGAACCCCCTCTTCCCTGCTCTCCCCAGACACCTCCCACAACAGGGAAAGAGCCGACAGCCCTCAAACGGTTCTGTTGCAGGGCCAGCCTTCGGCAGCCCAAGCATCAGCTCGAGTAGCCACCACGACAGCAGCTCAGCCCACAGGGAGAGATGGAGCAGGCTCAGGCTTACCTCGTTCCTGGAGGACAGGGAGGCAAGAGAGGAGCATGTGGAGCCAGAAGCAGCGCAGGCTTTTATGCTGTGTCCCAGAGCCCTGGCGGGGTCACAAACATTCCTGGCTCCTGAAGCATCGAAACACCCAGCAGCTACCGCTGGCTGAAGCCTCCCTGGTGATTAAGCCCTTGCCTCTTTCTCCTGAAATGTTTTGCTCCCACTTCATAGCACCTAGAATCAAAGAATGAATCATTGAATGGTTTTGGGTTGGAAGGGACCTTCATGATCATCTACTTCCTACCCCTTTGCCATGGGTAGGGATACCTTCCATGAGATCAGGTTTCTCAAAGTGCCATCCAACCTGTCCTTGAACACTTCCAGGTATGGGGCATCCACAAGGTCTCTGGACCACTTGTTCCGGTGTCTCACCACCCTCATAGGAAAGAATTTCTTCCCAGTATCTAATCTACATCTACCCTCTTTTGTTTTAGAAGCATTACCCCCTCATCCAATCCCTACACTCCCTGATAGATAGTCCGTGCCCATCTTTCTGGAAGGTCTCTCAGGACCTTCCTCTTCTCTAGGCTCAACAACCCCAACTCTCTAAGCCTGTCCTCCTAAGGGAGGGGCTCCTGCCTCCTCCTCATCTTTTTTTCTGCCCATGAGCCCAGGGAACAAGGGCAGGTTCGTAACGATGAAGACAGAGGCTCAGGTAGGTCTCTTTCAAGTGACTTCTCCATGGGACCTCCATTGCCCTGTCCCTTGACGACTTGACCAGGCCCTCAGGCTTCTTCCAAGCAGGGGGCTGGGCTCAGCTTGGGAAGTGGGGAATCTGTTGGAAAGAAGCACATGAATGCGTAGGAGGGTGATCAAAGAAATGCCCTCGTCCTTCCCTGAAGTAGACCCACACCCAAATTGACCAGTTTTGCTCAGCAGGGGCATCCCAGACGCCAAAGCCCTGGATGGCCTGCTTTTGAGGAGAGGCTCAGAATAGGGAGCCAAAAGCTCATGGCTCTTTTTCCCGGGGCAGGAATTGGGTGGGCCATTCCATGCATTTCAAACTACAAAGGGAATTCCGATCAGTCTCCCAGAGCACCTGGGAGTCATTGTGATGTGGAAGAGTTGGGAAAATCCCAGAGCTGCAGGCAAACATGAGTCACCCTTCTGTCAACTTCACTGGACACGATGCCCCAGCCTCAGGCGTGCCAGGGATACCAGAGCTCATAGCCTCATTCCTCCCAAAGTGCTGCTTTCTTCAAGGGCATTTCCACACATTTTAGCACCTTTCCTTAAACAACTGGTCCTCCTATGCAATCTCATGCTGCAGCTGCCACCCGAGGCATTGCCTTTTAGTGGCTGATCAGAGGCCCAAAAGACTCAGTGTACCCCAGAGCAACGAAGGTTAGAAGGGACCTCTGGAGGTCCTATGGGCTCACCTCCTGCTCTAAGCAGACCCAAATTCCCATATAACTCAGGAAGATCTGGGCCTTGCCCCATTGACCACTGAATACTGGTACTATCGTAGAGGCCCCCATCTCTTGGGCAACTCTTCCAGGGCTGCACTGTGGCCCTGTCACTTCTTTCTCCACAAAGACATCTGGTATTTCCCTTGTTGCAACTTGTTAGTGTTGATCTTGCCCTTTCAAAGTGCACCTCTCTGGAGAGTCTGTCTCTCTCTCTTACACAACCTTCTGTAGCTGTTGGGGAACTGCAGTTCTTCCCTTGCCTGGAATTGTCCTCTCGCTTTTCCATCTGTTACTCAGGTACCAGTGATCTTGCAATCAGCATCCAGGCCATGTGCCTCCTTCTGTCCTACCAGCTATTCAGGCACAAGTGGCCTCACAAGTACTAGTGCTGCCATGAGCCTACCCCGGCCCATCAGCTGCAGAGACAGAAGTGACCTTAAGTTCAAAATGCAAACCACATGCCTGCTGCTGACCTAGCAGGCAATGAGGTAGAAGGCAACTCACATGCACATAGCCCAAAACGCGCATGCTGCTGCTTATCAGCAACACAAGTGCCTAGCACAAGCAATGTCCCTGCAGATGGCCTGCAGAGCCAGACGTGACCTCACAGTCAATATCCAAGCCATGTTCTGGCTTCTGGCCAGTGAGGGACTCAGGTAGCAGGGAGGTGACCTGCAGATACCCATGCCATCTTCCTGCTGCCAGCTCAGACAAGGAGGACTTCTGGAAGAGGAAACTCTGGATTGTCTTTGAAAGGTGACAGCATCTGGAAGAGGTGCCTGAGGCCTGGAAGAAGTCAACTGCACTCCCATCTTCCAGAAGGGCACAAAGGAGGACCTGGGGAACTGCAGGCTCCAAGGCCACCCTCACCTCGTTCCCTAGGAAGGGGAAGGGGCAACTCATCCTGCAAACCCTTTCCAGACAAATAAAGAACAAGAAGGTGATTCTAATTTCCATTACACTATTCCTGACCCATTTCTGTGCAACTGTGGTCTCCTCTTTTTGTGGAGGGGTGTGTGGGTGTGTGGGGGTGTGTGTGTGTAAGGTGTTAGCTGGGAAACTTCAGCTTGCTTCACAAAAACACACACAAAGAGAACATTAGGTCTCAGGCTCTATTTATGGTTTGGATGGGGTTTATTTGAATCAAAGGGGTTTATTTAAAACAGCAACAGCTGCAAAGAATGATGCAGTTTTAGGAAACATCAGTTGGAAGGCAGCTTGCAGGTGTGTAGACTATCCTCCAGCTCAGTGCAGGGCTAACTGCAAAGACAGTGGAGGATCCTCAGTACCTTGTCCAGCTGACTTTTGTCCATGAAGGGACTGCCTCTCTCTTCTCTACAAACCATGCTTCTGTGGTGTTGCAGTTCCCCCCCTGCCCGGCCTCTCAGGCCACGTGGTGCTTTGCATGATCTCCCTCCCAGCCTGGGCCGCAGAACAACACAATGGAGCAGAACGTAACACAGTGGTCTAACATAAAAGAAAGAAAAGGTAGAGAGCCACAGACCAAGAACACAATAGTGTGCCTAGTCCCCATGGCTCCTACCCCTTGAAGATAATAACTATAATTGATCACTCCTGACACCATATTGATCATGGTCATGGGGGGGATACCAGGACCCCAAGATCTAGCAAGCTCTGGGGTTGCGTTACTGTCATCTCACTTGGCCCTAAGTGGAAAAGTATCTGATGAAAGTCAATTATCTTGGATCCTATAAGTAGCGATTCTAGTAAAGACCCTTTGAACTCTTCTGGATCGCAGTGGGCTGTGGCCAGTAACTCCACTGAGTTGAGACACCTCTCAGGCTCTTACCTTGAGGCCAGGGCAGGAGAAGACCTTCTCACACCTGTCTCCAGACCTCATCCCAAAACCCTGGGACCTTCTCACCGATGCTGGCACCCTCACTCTCATCCCCTGGTGGCCCGCTTGTGGTCACAGGAGGCTCAGCTGTGAGAGCTCTTGGCTGGTAGGGTGGGGACCAGGCCTCAAGCCCCCTGCTCAGGTGAAAGCATACCTGTTTGGTGGATACATGGTCGGAGTGCATGATCTCAAAAGCTCCTTTCCAATACAAGGTCAGTGATGAAAGCTGAGGGGAAGGATCATTGCCCTTTTTTGGCAATGCAGAGACCTAATCTGAATTGGCACTTTGGGGCTATGAGCGCTGGTATCCATGGCACGCCCGAGACTAGGGCACTGTGTCCACTGAAGTCCACAGCACGAGACTCACGTCTGCCTGCAGCTCCGGGTTTTTCCCAACTCTTCCACATCACGATGACTCCCAGGTGCTCTGGGACAATGATGCCATGTCCCTTGGAAATTTGAAATGCATGGAATGGGCCACCCCATCCCTAACCCAGGAAAAAGAGCCATGAGCTTTTGGCTCCCTGCCCCGCGCCTCTCCTCAAAAAAAGGCCATCCAGGCCTCTGGCCTCTGGGCTGAACTCGCTGAGCAAAACAGGTCAATTTGGGGGTGGGTCTCTTACAGAGGCATCTCTTTGATCACAAAAGCAGGCCATGGTAGAGCCTGATGAGCATAAGCGAGGTCCTTGTGGCTGTCACTCCTGTCCACAGTGGGCTTGTCTCCAGCCCGCAATGCTCTTTCCTTGCCTTTGAGCTTTTCCACGTCCCTGGAGAGGTACCTCTGTTCTCCTATATGGGATTTCAAGGTCTTGACCTTCTGCCTGAACCTACCCACAGTCTCCTGTGTGTCTATGATGACTTGCAGGGAGGAACACCTCTCAGGGTTAGCTTGAGTGCCTCCACTGAAAGCCCTTGAGAGCTGACTTGAGATGCCATTCATGGCTGACAGTTGGACTCAATGATCTTAAAGCTCCCTTCCAACCTAGAAGATTCTATGCTTCTATGAGGAGGGCAAAGTGACAAAGGCAATCCGTATAACGCAAACCCACTTAAAATCTCTGCATGCCTAGCCTGAGACCTCTGAGTTAATTGGTCTCATGAAGCTGGGACACAGATGAATCATTTTGATGTTCCGTGGAAAGAAAAGGGAATAATATATTTCAGGTGAAAGAGGCAAGGGCCCAAGTAACAGGTGCCAGGACAAGAGGAAACCTTTCGAGTTGCACTAGGGGAGGTTTAGATGAGAGGTTAGAAAATTTTTACTGAGACGGTTATCAAGCATTGGATCAGGCTGCCCAGGGAAGTGGTGGAATCGTCATCCCTGGAGGTATTTAAAAGACGGGTAAACGTAGAGCTTCGCAATTGGGTTTAGTGATGGGTTTTGTCAGTGTTAGCTTGATGGTTGGACTCCCTGATCTGAAAGATCCCTTCCAACCTGGGCAATTCTAGGATTCTATGACGTTTGGTGCTATGACGTGGGAGCAAAACATTTCAGGAGAAAGAGGCAAGGGTTTAATCACCAGGGAGGCTTCAGCCAGCGGTAGCTGCTGGGTGTTTCGATGCTTCAGGAGCCAGGAATGTTTGTGACCCCGCCAGGGCTCTGGGACACAGCATAAAAGCCTGCGCTGCTTCTGGCTCCACATGCTCCTCTCTTGCCTCCCTGTCCTCCAGGAACGAGGTAAGCCTGAGCCTGCTCCATCTCTCCCTGTGGGCTGAGCTGCTGTCGTGGTGGCTACTCGAGCTGATGCTTGGGCTGCCGAAGGCTGGCCCTGCAACAGAACTGTTTGAGGGCTGTCGGCTCTTTCCCTGTTGTGGGAGGTGTCTGGGGAGAGCAGGGAAGAGGGGGTTCTTCCAAGCAGAAGGGCATCAATGGGGCTCAGCTGCAGGGAGCTCTGCCCACCAGAACTTGCACCTTTAGCAGATGGTCCCCAGCCAAATGGCCACGTGCATCCAGTGCCGCCTTCAGTGCAGCAAAGTTTGCTCTGGCGACGGGCTATGATCAGTCCGTCCCAATTGATTGAAACCCAGCGTGCTGGGTCCTATCCAAAACCGGGTCAGCCTTCCTGTGCCCTGCAGCTCGGAGGGCACGAGGAGGGCAGTGGGAGATGAAGGCACAGCGTGTGTTTTTGAAAGAAAGGGTGTCCATGGAGAGAGCTGAGGAGCAGAGAGACAGACTGATACTGAGGTCTGCGTTGGCTCTCTGCTCTGTGTTTCAGCTGTGCCTCCCTCACCGAGAGATGTCTTGCTTCAGACCCTGTCTCCCTCGCCCCTGCGGAGCCTCTGGCCCAACCCCGCTCGCCAGCAGCTGCAGTGAGCCCTGCGTGGCCCGCTGCGCTGACTCGACGGTGGCCATCGAGGCCTCGCCGGTGGTGGTGACCCTGCCGGGCCCCATCCTCACCTCTTTCCCCCAGAGCACAGCCGTGGGATCCTCTCTGTCGGCTGCTGTGGGGAGCTCCCTCAGCGCCGGGGGCGTTCCCATCTCTTCTGGGGGCTCCCTTGGTCTGGGGGGGTCAGGGCTGTGCCTGCCCGTTCCCCGCTGCAGTCTCAACTGCTGAAGCCGGCGCATCATCCCTCTCGGAGCGGGAAGGACGACGGGAACTCTGCAGCAGGAGCGTGGCCGCGGCTTGCAGATGGGCTGGCTGTCCTCATCCCCCCAGGCAGGAGGGACCTGTGCCCGCTGCTCCTGGCTGCACGGCAGGCCTCGCCGTGCCTCCCCTGCCTCCGCTTTGCTCTGAGCTCCTTGAGAAAGGGCTCGTTCTCTTCTGCTCTGCTCAATCTGCTGCTGACGGGGAGAGGCTGCCGGAGTTGGCGACTGCTCTTGCTGGGCTGGGATTGCCAGCAGGCAGAGCAGAGTGGGCAAAGGCAAGCGCTGTGAGTGGAGCTTGTCCTTGGGAAGCGTGTCATTCTCTTTGCCCCGCCGCGCCTCGCGGCCGTCTTTCTTGGTCTCTGTTCTGTGCCACTGCATTTGCTCCTTCTCATTAAAGCCTTTGCGCAGCACAGCTGGAGACTGGTGGTGCTTTGTTCTCCTGCCCCCTCATCTGGCCAAGACCTCTGCAAGGCCGAGGGAGAAGCTGCTCTCCCCATGAGAGTGAGACTGTGCCCATGCGTGGGGCACTGCCAGTTGTGGGGGGCGCTCCCGGAAGCAGAGCACCAAAAAGAAGCGAGTAGGCACGAGAAAGACAGCAAAGCCTCAGAGAGACGGGGAGAGGCAGAAGCACTGGGCAGAGCTGGAAATGCAAGTCATGGCAGAAAGCGTGGCAGTCAAAGACGGGAAACGGTTGCCCAGGGAGGCTGTAGATTGTGCCCCTTTGGAGACGTCCAATACGCAACTAGAGAAAGCCGTCGAATATGCCGTGCAGCCGAGGTGCTGAGGAAAGCCGGAGAGCTGTGGCGGGCGCAGGGCAGGAGAGGGGTCTCTGCTGGGGGTGCCAGGGCTGGGAGCCCAGGAAAGGAAGGAAGGTGGGAGTGCATTGAAGAGTTGAGGCAAGAGGGAGGCAAGGGAAGAAGGTGTGAGCACGGCAGGGCAGCAAAAGGGCTGAGGTCCCACTGAGATTTGAACTCAGATCACTGGATTCAGAGTCCAGAGTGCTCACCATTACACCATGGGACCTCCCAGACTCCTTTCTTCTTTCCCCTCTCCCAGCCCTGCCTCACCCAATGCCTCCTGGACCACTCTGGCACTCTTCCCAGCTCCCTGCCCATCCCCAGCTGCAGCCTTCCCACAGGGCGACGCAGACCTCTACACCCACGCCACCTTTTCACACAGCGGCGCAACACCGCGCCTCTCCTGGGCCTCAGACTTCCTCACTCCCCTCCTTCGAAAATCGCACCACCCTGCTCCCGCACCCTCTGATGACATTGCCTCAGGATGGCTCTGCCCTCTCACAGGGCTGCAGAGAAATGACACACGGCCTCCAATGCCCCCGGTGCCCTCTGACACGGGGACCCTGACTCCTGCCTCACCCTCTTCCCCCTGACGCTGCCCCGTCTTTGCTGGTGATGAACTGACAGTTCAGGGGAACTTTCCCCGTTGAAATCCTGCTGCGCAAGGCCACATCCTGGCTTGGCACCTATCGAACGTGCCACTGGGCGTCGCAGAGGCAAGGAGGCACCTCAGGGGCTCTCCAGCTTCGGGAGCAGAGGGCAGAGGAGCTCCCCGATGACTAAGGGAGAGGGAAAAGTTGCCTCATCTCCCCAAAAAGCAGAAGAAGCAAGGAAAGGTGGGGAAGCAAGGAAAGGCCTTGATGAAGTGGAGCAAGTTCAGCAGAGGGGGACTCTGGCCTTGTGAGGAGAGGCTGAGGGGCGCAAGGCTTGCTTAGCTGTGAGAGAAGAAAAGGCTTTGTGGGGTCTAAGAGGAGCTTCCCGGGGCCTACAAGGAGGCAACTCGATGGCTGGAGGGGAGAGGTGGTGGTCGGAAACGGAAGAGGCCAGGGCTCTCGGTCATGAGTGTGTTGTAGGCCTAGGGAGTTGGTGCCCATTTTTCCTTCATCAGGAGCTGGGACGTGCAGCAGGCTGAGCAGAGCCCCCAGAAGAGCCAGGAGGCTCCGCTTAAGAGAGGGGTTGCCGGCCAAGAGAGAGAGGCCATAAAGGAGGCCACCCAAGGCGAGGGGGCTGTCAGGAGTGGGACTCGAACCCACGCCTCCCAGGGAGACTGCAACCTGATGCAGCGCCTTCGACCGCTCGGCCATCCTGACCCTCTGCTGCTGCCGCCGCTGCCGGCCCTGCAGCGGCCAGAGCCGGCCCAGCTCAGCCAGCCCCCTCCTGCCCCCGCTGGGGGGACACCCTGCCTCCTGCCCCAGCTCCCAACAAGGGCTGCTGACGGGACACCGCAGCTCCTCCACACACCTCACAAACGCACGCCGTAACCCACAGCAGGGTACAAACTGCAGCCTGGTGCCCTCACACACCTTACATTCCCCGGGCTGAAAAAGCACGGCTGCGTCAGCATCCTCCATCTAGCACGCAAGGAGCCAGGCTGCAAGGCACCTCAGCGGTCACTAGTGGTCCAAACGCCTGCTGAAAGCAGGGCCAGCCCCAAAGCTGGAGCAGGCGGCTGTGTGCCTGAGCCCCGTTGGAAGCCGAGCGTGACACCCAGGCGTAGGGAGTGCCAAAGCGCTCTGGGCACCTGCTCCAGGGGCTTCGCCGCTGCCCAAGGAGCTCTGAATGGTGCAGAGCAGCCCCCCGAGGCTGCTGTTGGGCAAGGTGGGCCTCGCTAAAGGCCAGGCGTGCGTCTGCTGGGCTAGGAGGTGCTCAGAGGGCTGGCCGTGCCCGCAGGCTGCAGGGGAGTGAAGGGCAACGAACGGCTTGAGCACCCCGCGGGCAAAGCTGGGCTGTCCTGTCGGGCAGCAGCAGAGGCAAAGGCACTGGGGAGCCCGCTGGCTGAAGAAAAGGGCTCTGCGTTGGCCAGGAATCGAACCCGGGTCAACTGCTTGGAAGGCAGCTATGCTCACACTATACCACCCAACGCATCTGGCTGTGCCACTGCTGCCTCTGCTCCTGAGCCCCCACACAGCCTCTGCTCCCTCCTGCTCCTCCACTGACCAACCCCACCTGCCTTCCCCCTCCTACACAGCACACAAACCACCTGCCTCCTCATCCTACGCTCCTCACCCTGCGCCCACTCCTCCTACGCACCCCCGCACACGGGCACCACCTCAGCCTGCTCCTCTGCTTCTCTCCGCCTCACATCTTGGCCAGGCAAACTCCAGGTGCTGCCAGTGATGACGCTCCCCACCTGCGCTTCAGACGCCTCCCACCCGTGCCTGGGCTCTGCAAGCCAACCTGCGCGCTGTGGACGCACCTGCCGTGCTTTAAGCGCAGACAAGCTCCCACCCGGCTGCGCACCCCTTTCCCCACCCTCAGGGCGATGCAGAGCATGCAGAACGGGGAGGACAAACCTCATGGCTCAAGACAAACAGAAGCACCTGCCTTAGCAAAGACTGTTGCGGGCAAATGGGGCTTCGCTGGGGGAAAAGAATATTTGCCAACAGCGGAGGCAGATGGAACCGTCTGTGTGTGGCACGGGGCAGCCCCTTGCCTGTCCTCACAGAGGCCACCCTGCAGCACCCCCCCGCTCCCCTCCACTGCCAACAGCCAGCCCACACAGAGCCAATCCAGTGCCCGTTGGGAATCCCTGCGCGGCCCTGCTGCGGCCGGACCTGACAGTGGGCATGGCAGCAGAGAGACACGGGTGGAGAAAAAGCCCGCATGGCCAAGGTGACCCCACCGGTCCTTTGCCAGACCAGCCCCAGCCTTGTGAGCCCCGGAGGGACCCGCTCACGGCTGAGAAGTTGCTCTTGAGCTGCATGATGGGAAGGAGAAAGAGCTGTGTCCGCAGAAGAGGCACCACCTGGTCGGGGAGGTGTGTGCTGTGCTGTGCCCGCTGCTCCTCAGCCTGCGTCTGCCCTGCTGAGGGTGGCTTTGGGAGCGCTGGCTGCCGAGGAGACAAAGGAGGAAGGCGGCGTGAGGGCAGAGAGAGGGGTGTGAGAGCCGCTCTGGGCATGGGTGCCCAGAGAGGTAGAGCAGTGGCGGTTCAAAGTTGGTGGGAGAGGCAGCAAGTGTGAGGAGCAGGGGGAAAAGGAAACTGCCATAGCAGAGGATGGTTTCGATCCATCGACCTCTGGGTTATGGGCCCAGCACGCTTCCGCTGCGCCACTCTGCTCCCCGTGGGGCCTTCTTTGGCACCTGCCACAGCCCTGAGGATGCTCCCAGACAGCACCAGCGCTCCTGCCTCCTTCCCTGCCTCTTCGCCCTGCCCTCGCCCGCACGGGAAACTCTCTCCCTCCAAAGTTCACCTCCTTCACGCCTGGCATGCCTACCTCAAGGGCCTTGCTTTGCCCTTCTCCCCGCACCTCCTGCCCCTCGCCCTGCAGGGGCACTTGCTCTTTCACCGCCCGACTCTGGGCCTCTGCAGGACACACAGCAAACCCCGCGACTGCATGATGGACACTCTTCAATGCTCCAAGACATCCCCAGAAGGCTCTGGGCAGCCTGAGCTGGGAGACCCTCTTCGGGAGGGCGAGGGACGAGGGACGAGGGGGCAGTGCTGAAGCCTCCCTTCTGGGGCTTGTGTTTCCTGCTTCCCCGTCCCATCCTCAAAAAGCAACAGCAGGACGGGGAGGGCTGGGATGTGGGCGCCGATGGGAGCGTGGCCCCAGCCTCTCTGCCGCAGGGCCCTCTTGCTCAGGGGAAAGTATTCCCCTGCAGATCAAGAGGTCCGTGGCTCAGCTCCAGGTGGTGGCTCAGCTCCAGGTGCCCTCTCCATTGCCCCTTCCCTTCTTCATTCCTACTGAGGATCTCCGGGGAGAGGAGCTGAGTGCCGTGGCTGCAGCGGGGTAAATTGCCAGCAGCCCAAAATGCAGCTGCGCCCCGTAGTTGGCAGGATTCGAACCTGCGCGGGGAAACCCCAATGGATTTCTAGTCCATCGCCTTCACCACTCGGCCACAACTACCTGCCCCAGCCCTCTCTGCCCTGCTCATCACGCGCCCTCTCCAAGGACACCCGCCTCCCTGACACTTTCAGCGACAGCCTGCACTCCAAGCCATGCACTGACCATGGACGGCACCTGGCCACAGCCTTCCACAGGCCTTCAGGGACGCAACACCAGCACCTACGCCCCCACCTCCCAACCCCGCCTCCTCAGGCACCCATCTGAGAGAAACTCAGCACCAAGGACGCTTGCTCGGCCTTGCAGAGGTCTTGGCCAGATGAGGGGGCAGGAGAACAAAGCACCACCAGTCTCCAGCTGTGCTGCACAAAGGCTTTAATGAGAAGGAGCAAATGCAGTGGCACAGAACAGAGACCAAGAAAGACGGCCGCGAGGCGCGGCGGGGCAAAGAGAATGACACGCTTCCCGAGGACAAGCTCCACTCACAGCGCTTGCCTTTGCCCACTCTGCTCTGCCTGCTGGCAATCCCAGCCCAGCAAGAGCAGTCGCCAACTCCGGCAGCCTCTCCCCGTCAGCAGCAGATTGAGCAGAGCAGAAGAGAACGAGCCCTTTCTCAAGGAGCTCAGAGCAAAGCGGAGGCAGGGGAGGCACGGCGAGGCCTGCCGTGCAGCCAGGAGCAGCGGGCACAGGTCCCTCCTGCCTGGGGGGATGAGGACAGCCAGCCCATCTGCAAGCCGCGGCCACGCTCCTGCTGCAGAGTTCCCGTCGTCCTTCCCGCTCCGAGAGGGATGATGCGCCGGCTTCAGCAGTTGAGACTGCAGCGGGGAACGGGCAGACACAGCCCTGACCCCCCCAGACCAAGGGAGCCCCCAGAAGAGATGGGAACGCCCCCGGCGCTGAGGGAGCTCCCCACAGCAGCCGACAGAGAGGATCCCACGGCTGTGCTCTGGGGGAAAGAGGTGAGGATGGGGCCCGGCAGGGTCACCACCACCGGCGAGGCCTCGATGGCCACCGTCGAGTCAGCGCAGCGGGCCACGCAGGGCTCACTGCAGCTGCTGGCGAGCGGGGTTGGGCCAGAGGCTCCGCAGGGGCGAGGGAGACAGGGTCTGAAGCAAGACATCTCTCGGTGAGGGAGGCACAGCTGAAACACAGAGCAGAGAGCCAACGCGGACCTCAGTATCAGTCTGTCTCTCTGCTCCTCAGCTCTCTCCATGGACACCCTTTCTTTCAAAAACACACGCTGTGCCTTCATCTCCCACTGCCCTCCTCGTGCCCTCCGAGCTGCAGGGCACAGGAAGGCTGACCCGGTTTTGGATAGGACCCAGCACGCTGGGTTTCAATCAATTGGGACGGACTGATCATAGCCCGTCGCCAGAGCAAACTTTGCTGCACTGAAGGCGGCACTGGACGCACGTGGCCATTTGGCTGGGGACCATCTGCTAAAGGTGCAAGTTCTGGTGGGCAGAGCTCCCTGCAGCTGAGCCCCATTGATGCCCTTCTGCTTGGAAGAACCCCCTCTTCCCTGCTCTCCCCAGACACCTCCCACAACAGGGAAAGAGCCGACAGCCCTCAAACAGTTCTGTTGCAGGGCCAGCCTTCAGCAGCCCAAGCATCAGCTCGAGTAGCCACCACGACAGCAGCTCAGCCCACAGGGAGAGATGGAGCAGGCTCAGGCTTACCTCGTTCCTGGAG
Organism: Chroicocephalus ridibundus; assembly: GCF_963924245.1. Classification (NCBI taxonomy): domain Eukaryota; kingdom Metazoa; phylum Chordata; class Aves; order Charadriiformes; family Laridae; genus Chroicocephalus; species Chroicocephalus ridibundus. The sequence continues at coordinate 28,679,618 of NC_086292.1, forward strand.
GACAGGGAGGCAAGAGAGGAGCATGTGGAGCCAGAAGCAGCGCAGGCTTTTATGCTGTGTCCCAGAGCCCTGGCGGGGTCACAAACATTCCTGGCTCCTGAAGCATCGAAACACCCAGCAGCTACCGCTGGCTGAAGCCTCCCTGGTGATTAAACCCTTGCCTCTTTCTCCTGAAATGTTTTGCTCCCACGTCATAGCACCAAACGTCATAGAATCCTAGAATTGCCCAGGTTGGAAGGGATCTTTCAGATCAGGGAGTCCAACCATCAAGCTAACACTGACAAAACCCATCACTAAACCCAATTGCGAAGCTCTACGTTTACCCGTCTTTTAAATACCTCCAGGGATGACGATTCCACCACTTCCCTGGGCAGCCTGATCCAATGCTTGATAACCCATAACCCTCTCAGTGTAAAAATTTTCTAACCTCTCATCTAAACCTCCCCTAGCGCAACTTGAGGCGGTTTCCTCTTGTCCTGTCGCCTGTTACTTGGGAGAAGAAAGCAACCCCAGCTCTCTACAACCTCCTTTCAGGTAGCTGCAGAGAGCGGTAAGCTCTGGTATCCCTGGAACGCCTGAGACTAGGGCACTGTGTCCACTGAAGTCCACAGCACGATGACTCACGTCTGCCTGGAGCTCCGGGTTTTTCCCAACTCTTCCACATCACGATGACTCCCAGGCACTCTGGGAGACTGATGCCATGTCCCTTTGAAACTTGAAATGCATGGAATGGGCCACCCCATCCCTGACCCAGGTAAAAGTGCCGTGAGCTTTTGGCTGCCTCCCCCAGGCCTCACCTCAAAAGCAGGCCACCCCGGGCTTCGGCCTCTGGGCTGAACTCGCTGAGCAAAACAGGTCAATTTGGGGGTGGGTCTCTTCCAGGGAAGGACGCGGGCATCTCTTTGACCACAAAAGCAGGCCGTGGCAGAGCCTGATGAGCATAAGCAAGGTCCTCGTGGCCATCACTCTGGCCCACCGAGGACATCCTTCCAACCCACAATGGACTTTTCTTGCCGTTGAGCTTTGCCTCGTCCCTGGTTAATGAGTCTCTTCTCCCTTATGGCACTGTGCAGTCTTGATGTTCTGCCTGACTTTACCCAGAGTCTCCTGTGCGTCTAAGGTGACCCCCGGGGAGAAACGTCTCTCAGGATTAGCCCGAGTGCCTGCACTGAAAGTCCTTGAGAGCTGACCTGAGGTGTCCCTCATAGCTGAATTTGACCGTGACTGGTGGCCATGCTGACCACGAAGAGGGCAGTGACAAAAGCAACGTGTATTACGGAAGCCCACTTAAACCCTCCTAGTACACTAGCCTGAGACCTCCGAGTTGGTTTTCCTTATGAAGCTGGGACAGGGATGCATCCCATGGTGCCACCGTTGGGTGGTATGGACAGCTGCAGCACAGGATTGGATAGAAGCACCAACTGATTCAGGAATGGTGCTAGAAAGTGTTTGAGGAAAGCAGCACTTTAGGAGGAAAGAGGCTCTGAAGTGTGGTATCCCTGGCACGTCTGAGGCCGGGCCACCATGTCCAGTGAAGTTGACAGAAGGGTGACTCAAGTTGTCATGGAGCTCAGGGTTTTTCCCCAACTCTTCCACATCACGATGACTCCCAGGCGCTCTGGGAGACTGATGCCATGTCCCTTGGAAATTTGAAATGCATGGAACGGGCCACCTGATCTCTGACCCAGAAAAAAGAGCCGTGAGCTTTTGGCTCCCTGCCCTGAGGCTCTCCTCAAAAGCAGGACACCCAGGGCTTTGGCCTCTGGGATGAACTTGCTCAGCAAAACTGGCCAATTTGGGTGTGGGTCTACTTCAGGGAAGGATGAGGGCATCTCTTTGATCATCCTCCTACGCGTTCATGTGCTTCTTTCCAACAGATTCCCCACTTCCCAAGCTGAGCCCAGCCCCCTGCTTGGAAGAAGCCTGAGGGCCTGGTCAAGTCGTCAAGGGACAGGGCAATGGAGGTCCCATGGAGAAGTCACTTGAAAGAGACCTACCTGAGCCTCTGTCTTCATCGTTACGAACCTGCCCTTGTTCCCTGGGCTCATGGGCAGAAAAAAAGATGAGGAGGAGGCAGGAGCCCCTCCCTTAGGAGGACAGGCTTAGAGAGTTGGGGTTGTTGAGCCTAGAGAAGAGGAAGGTCCTGAGAGACCTTCCAGAAAGATGGGCACGGACTATTTATCAGGGAGTGTAGGGATTGGATGAGGGGGTAATGCTTCTAAAACAAAAGAGGGTAGATGTAGATTAGATACTGGGAAGAAATTCTTTCCTATGAGGGTGGTGAGACACCGGAACAAGTGGTCCAGAGACCTTGTGGATGCCCCATACCTGGAAGTGTTCAAGGACAGGTTGGATGGCACTTTGAGAAACCTGATCTCATGGAAGGTATCCCTACCCATGGCAAAGGGGTAGGAAGTAGATGATCATGAAGGTCCCTTCCAACCCAAAACCATTCAATGATTCATTCTTTGATTCTAGGTGCTATGAAGTGGGAGCAAAACATTTCAGGAGAAAGAGGCAAGGGCTTAATCACCAGGGAGGCTTCAGCCAGCGGTAGCTGCTGGGTGTTCGATGCTTCAGGAGCCAGGAATGTTTGTGACCCCGCCAGGGCTCTGGGACACAGCATAAAAGCCTGCGCTGCTTCTGGCTCCACATGCTCCTCTCTTGCCTCCCTGTCCTCCAGGAACGAGGTAAGCCTGAGCCTGCTCCATCTCTCCCTGTGGGCTGAGCTGCTGTCGTGGTGGCTACTCGAGCTGATGCTTGGGCTGCCGAAGGCTGGCCCTGCAACAGAACTGTTTGAGGGCTGTCGGCTCTTTCCCTGTTGTGGGAGGTGTCTGGGGAGAGCAGGGAAGAGGGGGTTCTTCCAAGCAGAAGGGCATCAATGGGGCTCAGCTGCAGGGAGCTCTGCCCACCAGAACTTGCACCTTTAGCAGATGGTCCCCAGCCAAATGGCCACGTGCGTCCAGTGCCGCCTTCAGTGCAGCAAAGTTTGCTCTGGCGACGGGCTATGATCAGTCCGTCCCAATTGATTGAAACCCAGCGTGCTGGGTCCTATCCAAAACCGGGTCAGCCTTCCTGTGCCCTGCAGCTCGGAGGGCACGAGGAGGGCAGTGGGAGATGAAGGCACAGCGTGTGTTTTTAAAAGAAAGGGTGTCCATGGAGAGAGCTGAGGAGCAGAAAGACAGACTGATACTGAGGTCCGCGTTGGCTCTCTGCTCTGTGTTTCAGCTGTGCCTCCCTCACCGAGAGATGTCTTGCTTCAGACCCTGTCTCCCTCGCCCCTGCGGAGCCTCTGGCCCAACCCCGCTCGCCAGCAGCTGCAGTGAGCCCTGCGTGGCCCGCTGCGCTGACTCGACGGTGGCCATCGAGGCCTCGCCGGTGGTGGTGACCCTGCCGGGCCCCATCCTCACCTCTTTCCCCCAGAGCACAGCCGTGGGATCCTCTCTGTCGGCTGCTGTGGGGAGCTCCCTCAGCGCCGGGGGCGTTCCCATCTCTTCTGGGGGCTCCCTTGGTCTGGGGGGGTCAGGGCTGTGCCTGCCCGTTCCCCGCTGCAGTCTCAACTGCTGAAGCCGGCGCATCATCCCTCTCGGAGCGGGAAGGACGACGGGAACTCTGCAGCAGGAGCGTGGCCGCGGCTTGCAGATGGGCTGGCTGTCCTCATCCCCCCAGGCAGGAGGGACCTGTGCCCGCTGCTCCTAGCTGCACGGCAGGCCTCGCCGTGCCTCCCCTGCCTCCGCTTTGCTCTGAGCTCCTTGAGAAAGGGCTCGTTCTCTTCTGCTCTGCTCAATCTGCTGCTGACGGGGAGAGGCTGCCGGAGTTGGCGACTGCTCTTGCTGGGCTGGGATTGCCAGCAGGCAGAGCAGAGTGGGCAAAGGCAAGCGCTGTGAGTGGAGCTTGTCCTCGGGAAGCGTGTCATTCTCTTTGCCCCGCCGCGCCTCGCGGCCGTCTTTCTTGGTCTCTGTTCTGTGCCACTGCATTTGCTCCTTCTCATTAAAGCCTTTGCGCAGCACAGCTGGAGACTGGTGGTGCTTTGTTCTCCTGCCCCCTCATCTGGCCAAGACCTCTGCAAGGCCGAGGGAGAAGCTGCTCTCCCCATGAGAGTGAGACTGTGCCCATGCGTGGGGCACTGCCAGTTGTGGGGGGCGCTCCCGGAAGCAGAGCACCAAAAAGAAGCGAGTAGGCACGAGAAAGACAGCAAAGCCTCAGAGAGACGGGGAGAGGCAGAAGCACTGGGCAGAGCTGGAAATGCAAGTCATGGCAGAAAGCGTGGCAGTCAAAGACGGGAAACGGTTGCCCAGGGAGGCTGTAGATTGTGCCCCTTTGGAGACGTCCAATACGCAACTAGAGAAAGCCGTCGAATATGCCGTGCAGCCGAGGTGCTGAGGAAAGCCGGAGAGCTGTGGCGGGCGCAGGGCAGGAGAGGGGTCTCTGCTGGGGGTGCCAGGGCTGGGAGCCCAGGAAAGGAAGGAAGGTGGGAGTGCATTGAAGAGTTGAGGCAAGAGGGAGGCAAGGGAAGAAGGTGTGAGCACGGCAGGGCAGCAAAAGGGCTGAGGTCCCACTGAGATTTGAACTCAGATCGCTGGATTCAGAGTCCAGAGTGCTCACCATTACACCATGGGACCTCCCAGACTCCTTTCTTCTTTCCCCTCTCCCAGCCCTGCCTCACCCAATGCCTCCTGGACCACTCTGGCACTCTTCCCAGCTCCCTGCCCATCCCCAGCTGCAGCCTTCCCACAGGGCGACGCAGACCTCTACACCCACGCCACCTTTTCACACAGCGGCGCAACACCGCGCCTCTCCTGGGCCTCAGACTTCCTCACTCCCCTCCTTCGAAAATCGCACACCCTGCTCCCGCACCCTCTGATGACATTGCCTCAGGATGGCTCTGCCCTCTCACAGGGCTGCAGAGAAATGACACACGGCCTCCAATGCCCCCGGTGCCCTCTGACACGGGGGACCTGACTCCTGCCTCACCCTCTTCCCCCTGACGCTGCCCGTCTTTGCTGGTGATGAACTGACAGTTCAGGGGAACTTTCCCCGTTGAAATCCTGCTGCGCAAGGCCACATCCTGGCTTGGCACCTATCGAACGTGCCACTGGGCGTCGCAGAGGCAAGGAGGCACCTCAGGGGCTCTCCAGCTTCGGGAGCAGAGGGCAGAGGAGCTCCCCGATGACTAAGGAGAGGGAAAAGTTGCCTCATCTCCCAAAAAGCAGAAGAAGCAAGGAAAGGTGGGGAAGCAAGGAAAGGCCTTGATGAAGTGGAGCAAGTTCAGCAGAGGGGGACTCTGGCCTTGTGAGGAGAGGCTGAGGGCGCAAGGCTTGCTTAGCTGAGAGAAGAAAAGGCTTTGTGGGGTCTAAGAGGAGCTTCCCGGGGCCTACAAGGAGGCAACTCGATGGCTGGAGGGGGAGAGGTGGTGGTCGGAAGCGGAAGAGGCCAGGGCTCTCGGTCATGAGTGTGTTGTAGGCCTAGGGAGTTGGTGCCCATTTTTCCTTCATCAGGAGCTGGGACGTGCAGCAGGCTGAGCAGAGCCCCCAGAAGAGCCAGGAGGCTCCGCTTAAGAGAGGGGTGCCGGCCAAGAGAGAGAGGCCATAAAGGAGGCCACCCAAGGCGAGGGGGCTGTCAGGAGTGGGACTCGAACCCACGCCTCCCAGGGAGACTGCAACCTGAATGCAGCGCCTTCGACCGCTCGGCCATCCTGACCCTCTGCTGCTGCCGCCGCTGCCGGCCCTGCAGCGGCCAGAGCCGGCCCAGCTCAGCCAGCCCCCTCCTGCCCCCGCTGGGGGGACACCTGCCTCCTGCCCCAGCTCCCAACAAGGGCTGCTGACGGGACACCGCAGCTCCTCCACACACCTCACAACGCACGCCGTACCCACAGCAGGGTACAAACTGCAGCCTGGTGCCCTCACACCTTACATTCCCCGGGCTGAAAAAGCACGGCTGCGTCAGCATCCTCCATCTAGCACGCAAGGAGCCAGGCTGCAAGGCACCTCAGCGGTCACTAGTGGTCCAAACGCCTGCTGAAAGCAGGGCCAGCCCCAAAGCTGGAGCAGGCGGCTGTGTGCCTGAGCCCCGTTGGAAGCCGAGCGTGACACCCAGGCGTAGGGAGTGCCAAAGCGCTCTGGGCACCTGCTCCAGGGCTTCGCCGCTGCCCAAGGAGCTCTGAATGGTGCAGAGCAGCCCCCCGAGGCTGCTGTTGGGCAAGGTGGGCCTCGCTAAAGGCCAGGCGTGCGTCTGCTGGGCTAGGAGGTGCTCAGAGGGCTGGCCGTGCCCGCAGGCTGCAGGGGAGTGAAGGGCAACGAACGGCTTGAGCACCGCGGGCAAAGCTGGGCTGTCCTGTCGGGCAGCAGCAGAGGCAAGGCACTGGGGAGCCCGCTGGCTGAAGAAAAGGGCTCTGCGTTGGCCAGGAATCGAACCCGGGTCAACTGCTTGGAAGGCAGCTATGCTCACCACTATACCACCAACGCATCTGGCTGTGCCACTGCTGCCTCTGCTCCTGAGCCCCACAGCCTCTGCTCCCTCCTGCTCCTCCACTGACCAACCCCACCTGCCTTCCCCTCCTACACAGCACACAACCACCTGCCTCCTCATCCTACGCTCCTCACCCTGCGCCCACTCCTCCTTACGCACCCCCGCACACGGGCACCACCTCAGCCTGCTCCTCTGCTTCTCTCCGCCTCACATCTTGGCCAGGCAAACTCCAGGTGCTGCCAGTGATGACGCTCCCCACCTGCGCTCAGACGCCTCCCACCCGTGCCTGGGCTCTGCAAGCCAACCTGCGCGCTGTGGACGCACCTGCCGTGCTTTAAGCGCAGACAAGCTCCCACCCGGCTGCGCACCCCTTTCCCCACCCTCAGGGCGATGCAGAGCATGCAGAACGGGAGGACGAACCTCATGGCTCAAGACAAACAGAAGCACCTGCCTTAGCAAAGACTGTTGCGGGCAAATGGGGCTTCGCTGGGGGAAAGAATAATTTGCCAACAGCGGAGGCAGATGGAACCGTCTGTGTGTGGCACGGGGCAGCCCCTTGCCTGTCCTCACAGAGGCCACCCTGCAGCACCCCCGCTCCCCTCCACTGCCAACAGCCAGCCCACACAGAGCCAATCCAGTGCCCGTTGGGAATCCCTGCGCGGCCCTGCTGCCGGCCGGACCTGACAGTGGGCATGGCAGCAGAGAGACACGGGTGGAGAAAAAGCCCGCATGGCCAAGGTGACCCCACCGGTCTTTGCCAGACCAGCCCCAGCCTTGTCCTCCTGCCCACCTGCAGAGCCCCGGAGGGACCCGCTCACGGCTGAGAAGTTGCTCTTGAGCTGCATGATGGGAAGGAGAAAGAGCTGTGTCCGCAGAAGAGGCACCACCTGGTCGGGGAGGTGTGTGCTGTGCTGTGCCCGCTGCTCCTCAGCCTGCGTCTGCCCTGCTGAGGGTGGCTTTGGGAGCGCTGGCTGCCGAGGAGACAAAGGAGGAAGGCGGCGTGAGGGCAGAGAGAGGGGTGTGAGAGCCGCTCTGGGCATGGGTGCCCAGAGAGGTAGAGCAGTGGCGGTTCAAAGTTGGTGGGAGAGGCAGCAAGTGTGAGGAGCAGGGGGAAAAGGAAACTGCCATAGCAGAGGATGGTTTCGATCCATCGACCTCTGGGTTATGGGCCCAGCACGCTTCCGCTGCGCCACTCTGCTCCCCGTGGGGCCTTTTTTGGCACCTGCCACAGACCTGAGGATGCTCCCAGACAGCACCAGCGCTCCTGCCTCCTTCCCTGCCTCGTCGCCCTGCCCTCGCCCGCACGGGAAACTCTCTCCCTCCAAAGTTCACCTCCTTCACGCCTGGCATGCCTACCTCAAGGGCCTTGCTTTGCCCTTCTCCCCGCACCTCCTGCCCCTCGCCCTGCAGGGGCACTTGCTCTTTCACCGCCCGACTCTGGGCCTCTGCAGGACACACAGCAAACCCCGCGACTGCATGATGGACACTCTTCAATGCTCCAAGACATCCCCAGAAGGCTCTGGGCAGCCTGAGCTGGGAGACCCTCTTCGGGAGGGCGAGGGACGAGGGACGAGGGGGCAGTGCTGAAGCCTCCCTTCTGGGGCTTGTGTTTCCTGCTTCCCCGTCCCATCCTCAAAAAGCAACAGCAGGACGGGGAGGGCTGGGATGTGGGCGCCGATGGGAGCGTGGCCCCAGCCTCTCTGCCGCAGGGCCCTCTTGCTCAGGGGAAAGTATTCCCCTGCAGATCAAGAGGTCCGTGGCTCAGCTCCAGGTGGTGGCTCAGCTCCAGGTGCCCTCTCCATTGCCCCTTCCCTTCTTCATTCCTACTGAGGATCTCCGGGGAGAGGAGCTGAGTGCTGTGGCTGCAGCGGGGTAAATTGCCAGCAGCCCAAAATGCAGCTGCGCCCCGTAGTTGGCAGGATTCGAACCTGCGCGGGGAAACCCCAATGGATTTCTAGTCCATCGCCTTCACCACTCGGCCACAACTACCTGCCCCAGCCCTCTCTGCCCTGCTCATCACGCGCCCTCTCCAAGGACACCCGCCTCCCTGACACTTTCAGCGACAGCCTGCACTCCAAGCCATGCACTGACCATGGACGGCACCTGGCCACAGCCTTCCACAGGCCTTCAGGGACGCAACACCAGCACCTACGCCCCCACCTCCCAACCCCGCCTCCTCAGGCACCCATCTGAGAGAAACTCAGCACCAAGGACGCTTGCTCGGCCTTGCAGAGGTCTTGGCCAGATGAGGGGGCAGGAGAACAAAGCACCACCAGTCTCCAGCTGTGCTGCGCAAAGGCTTTAATGAGAAGGAGCAAATGCAGTGGCACAGAACAGAGACCAAGAAAGACGGCCGCGAGGCGCGGCGGGGCAAAGAGAATGACACGCTTCCCAAGGACAAGCTCCACTCACAGCGCTTGCCTTTGCCCACTCTGCTCTGCCTGCTGGCAATCCCAGCCCAGCAAGAGCAGTCGCCAACTCCGGCAGCCTCTCCCCGTCAGCAGCAGATTGAGCAGAGCAGAAGAGAACGAGCCCTTTCTCAAGGAGCTCAGAGCAAAGCGGAGGCAGGGGAGGCACGGCGAGGCCTGCCGTGCAGCCAGGAGCAGCAGGCACAGGTCCCTCCTGCCTGGGGGGATGAGGACAGCCAGCCCATCTGCAAGCCGCGGCCACGCTCCTGCTGCAGAGTTCCCGTCGTCCTTCCCGCTCCGAGAGGGATGATGCGCCGGCTTCAGCAGTTGAGACTGCAGCGGGGAACGGGCAGACACAGCCCTGACCCCCCCAGACCAAGGGAGCCCCCAGAAGAGATGGGAACCCCCCCGGCGCTGAGGGAGCTCCCCACAGCAGCCGACAGAGAGGATCCCACGGCTGTGCTCTGGGGGAAAGAGGTGAGGATGGGGCCCGGCAGGGTCACCACCACCGGCGAGGCCTCGATGGCCACCATCGAGTCAGCGCAGCGGGCCACGCAGGGCTCACTGCAGCTGCTGGCGAGCGGGGTTGGGCCAGAGGCTCCGCAGGGGCGAGGGAGACAGGGTCTGAAGCAAGACATCTCTCGGTGAGGGAGGCACAGCTGAAACACAGAGCAGAGAGCCAACGCGGACCTCAGTATCAGTCTGTCTTTCTGCTCCTCAGCTCTCTCCATGGACACCCTTTCTTTCAAAAACACACGCTGTGCCTTCATCTCCCACTGCCCTCCTCGTGCCCTCCGAGCTGCAGGGCACAGGAAGGCTGACCCGGTTTTGGATAGGACCCAGCACGCTGGGTTTCAATCAATTGGGACGGACTGATCATAGCCCGTCGCCAGAGCAAACTTTGCTGCACTGAAGGCGGCACTGGACGCACGTGGCCATTTGGCTGGGGACCATCTGCTAAAGGTGCAAGTTCTGGTGGGCAGAGCTCCCTGCAGCTGAGCCCCATTGATGCCCTTCTGCTTGGAAGAACCCCCTCTTCCCTGCTCTCCCCAGACACCTCCCACAACAGGGAAAGAGCCGACAGCCCTCAAACGGTTCTGTTGCAGGGCCAGCCTTCGGCAGCCCAAGCATCAGCTCGAGTAGCCACCACGACAGCAGCTCAGCCCACAGGGAGAGATGGAGCAGGCTCAGGCTTACCTCGTTCCTGGAGGACAGGGAGGCAAGAGAGGAGCATGTGGAGCCAGAAGCAGCGCAGGCTTTTATGCTGTGTCCCAGAGCCCTGGCGGGGTCACAAACATTCCTGGCTCCTGAAGCATCGAAACACCCAGCAGCTACCGCTGGCTGAAGCCTCCCTGGTGATTAAGCCCTTGCCTCTTTCTCCTGAAATGTTTTGCTCCCACTTCATAGCACCTAGAATCAAAGAATGAATCATTGAATGGTTTTGGGTTGGAAGGGACCTTCATGATCATCTACTTCCTACCCCTTTGCCATGGGTAGGGATACCTTCCATGAGATCAGGTTTCTCAAAGTGCCATCCAACCTGTCCTTGAACACTTCCAGGTATGGGGCATCCACAAGGTCTCTGGACCACTTGTTCCGGTGTCTCACCACCCTCATAGGAAAGAATTTCTTCCCAGTATCTAATCTACATCTACCCTCTTTTGTTTTAGAAGCATTACCCCCTCATCCAATCCCTACACTCCCTGATAAATAGTCCGTGCCCATCTTTCTGGAAGGTCTCTCAGGACCTTCCTCTTCTCTAGGCTCAACAACCCCAACTCTCTAAGCCTGTCCTCCTAAGGGAGGGGCTCCTGCCTCCTCCTCATCTTTTTTTCTGCCCATGAGCCCAGGGAACAAGGGCAGGTTTGTAACGACGAAGAGCAGAGGCTCAGGTAGGTCTCTTTCTCCATGGGACCTCCATTGCCCTGTCCCTTGACGACTTGACCAGGCCCTCAGGCTTCTTCCAAGCAGGGGGCTGGGCTCAGCTTGGGAAGTGGGGAATCTGTTGGAAAGAAGCACATGAATGCGTAGGAGGGTGATCAAAGAAATGCCCTCGTCCTTCCCTGAAGTAGACCCACACCCAAATTGACCTGTTTTGCTCAGCAGGGGCATCCCAGACGCCAAAGCCCTGGATGGCCTGCTTTTGAGGAGAGGCTCAGAATAGGGAGCCAAAAGCTCATGGCTCTTTTTCCCGGGGCAGGAATTGGGTGGGCCATTCCATGCATTTCAAACTACAAAGGGAATTCCGATCAGTCTCCCAGAGCACCTGGGAGTCATTGTGATGTGGAAGAGTTGGGAAAATCCCAGAGCTGCAGGCAAACATGAGTCACCCTTCTGTCAACTTCACTGGACACGATGCCCCAGCCTCAGGCGTGCCAGGGATACCAGAGCTCATAGCCTCATTCCTCCCAAAGTGCTGCTTTCTTCAAGGGCATTTCCACACATTTTAGCACCTTTCCTTAAACAACTGGTCCTCCTATGCAATCTCATGCTGCAGCTGCCACCCGAGGCATTGCCTTTTAGTGGCTGATCAGAGGCCCAAAAGACTCAGTGTACCCCAGAGCAACGAAGGTTAGAAGGGACCTCTGGAGGTCCTATGGGCTCACCTCCTGCTCTAAGCAGACCCAAATTCCCATATAACTCAGGAAGATCTGGGCCTTGCCCCATTGACCACTGAATACTGGTACTATCGTAGAGGCCCCCATCTCTTGGGCAACTCTTCCAGGGCTGCACTGTGGCCCTGTCACTTCTTTCTCCACAAAGACATCTGGTATTTCCCTTGTTGCAACTTGTTAGTGTTGATCTTGCCCTTTCAAAGTGCACCTCTCTGGAGAGTCTGTCTCTCTCTCTTACACAACCTTCTGTAGCTGTTGGGGAACTGCAGTTCTTCCCTTGCCTGGAATTGTCCTCTCGCTTTTCCATCTGTTACTCAGGTACCAGTGATCTTGCAATCAGCATCCAGGCCATGTGCCTCCTTCTGTCCTACCAGCTATTCAGGCACAAGTGGCCTCACAAGTACTAGTGCTGCCATGAGCCTACCCCGGCCCATCAGCTGCAGAGACAGAAGTGACCTTAAGTTCAAAATGCAAACCACATGCCTGCTGCTGACCTAGCAGGCAATGAGGTAGAAGGCAACTCACATGCACATAGCCCAAAACGCGCATGCTGCTGCTTATCAGCAACACAAGTGCCTAGCACAAGCAATGTCCCTGCAGATGGCCTGCAGAGCCAGACGTGACCTCACAGTCAATATCCAAGCCATGTTCTGGCTTCTGGCCAGTGAGGGACTCAGGTAGCAGGGAGGTGACCTGCAGATACCCATGCCATCTTCCTGCTGCCAGCTCAGACAAGGAGGACTTCTGGAAGAGGAAACTCTGGATTGTCTTTGAAAGGTGACAGCATCTGGAAGAGGTGCCTGAGGCCTGGAAGAAGTCAACTGCACTCCCATCTTCCAGAAGGGCACAAAGGAGGACCTGGGGAACTGCAGGCTCCAAGGCCACCCTCACCTCGTTCCCTAGGAAGGGGAAGGGGCAACTCATCCTGCAAACCCTTTCCAGACAAATAAAGAACAAGAAGGTGATTCTAATTTCCATTACACTATTCCTGACCCATTTCTGTGCAACTGTGGTCTCCTCTTTTTGTGGAGGGGTGTGTGGGTGTGTGGGGGTGTGTGTGTGTAAGGTGTTAGCTGGGAAACTTCAGCTTGCTTCACAAAAACACACACAAAGAGAACATTAGGTCTCGGGCTCTATTTATGGTTTGGATGGGGTTTATTTGAATCAAAGGGGTTTATTTAAAACAGCAACAGCTGCAAAGAATGATGCAGTTTTAGGAAACATCAGTTGGAAGGCAGCTTGCAGGTGTGTAGACTATCCTCCAGCTCAGTGCAGGGCTAACTGCAAAGACAGTGGAGGATCCTCAGTACCTTGTCCAGCTGACTTTTGTCCATGAAGGGACTGCCTCTCTCTTCTCTACAAACCATGCTTCTGTGGTGTTGCAGTTCCCCCCCTGCCCGGCCTCTCAGGCCACGTGGTGCTTTGCATGATCTCCCTCCCAGCCTGGGCCGCAGAACAACACAATGGAGCAGAACGTAACACAGTGGTCTAACATAAAAGAAAGAAAAGGTAGAGAGCCACAGACCAAGAACACAATAGTGTGCCTAGTCCCCATGGCTCCTACCCCTTGAAGATAATAACTATAATTGATCACTCCTGACACCATATTGATCATGGTCATGGGGGGGATACCAGGACCCCAAGATCTAGCAAGCTCTGGGGTTGCGTTACTGTCATCTCACTTGGCCCTAAGTGGAAAAGTATCTGATGAAAGTCAATTATCTTGGATCCTATAAGTAGCGATTCTAGTAAAGACCCTTTGAACTCTTCTGGATCGCAGTGGGCTGTGGCCAGTAACTCCACTGAGTTGAGACACCTCTCAGGCTCTTACCTTGAGGCCAGGGCAGGAGAAGACCTTCTCACACCTGTCTCCAGACCTCATCCCAAAACCATGGGACCTTCTCACCGATGCTGGCACCCTCACTCTCATCCCCTGGTGGCCCGCTTGTGGTCACAGGAGGCTCAGCTGTGAGAGCTCTTGGCTGGTAGGGTGGGGACCAGGCCTCAAGCCCCCTGCTCAGGTGAAAGCATACCTGTTTGGTGGATACATGGTCGGAGTGCATGATCTCAAAAGCTCCTTTCCAATACAAGGTCAGTGATGAAAGCTGAGGGGAAGGATCATTGCCCTTTTTTGGCAATGCAGAGACCTAATCTGAATTGGCACTTTGGGGCTATGAGCGCTGGTATCCATGGCACGCCCGAGACTAGGGCACTGTGTCCACTGAAGTCCACAGCACGAGACTCACGTCTGCCTGCAGCTCCGGGTTTTTCCCAACTCTTCCACATCACGATGACTCCCAGGTGCTCTGGGACAATGATGCCATGTCCCTTGGAAATTTGAAATGCATGGAATGGGCCACCCCATCCCTAACCCAGGAAAAAGAGCCATGAGCTTTTGGCTCCCTGCCCCGCGCCTCTCCTCAAAAAAAGGCCATCCAGGCCTCTGGCCTCTGGGCTGAACTCGCTGAGCAAAACAGGTCAATTTGGGGGTGGGTCTCTTACAGAGGCATCTCTTTGATCACAAAAGCAGGCCATGGTAGAGCCTGATGAGCATAAGCGAGGTCCTTGTGGCTGTCACTCCTGCCCACAGTGGGCTTGTCTCCAGCCCGCAATGCTCTTTCCTTGCCTTTGAGCTTTTCCACGTCCCTGGAGAGGTACCTCTGTTCTCCTATATGGGATTTCAAGGTCTTGACCTTCTGCCTGAACCTACCCACAGTCTCCTGTGTGTCTATGATGACTTGCAGGGAGGAACACCTCTCAGGGTTAGCTTGAGTGCCTCCACTGAAAGCCCTTGAGAGCTGACTTGAGATGCCATTCATGGCTGACAGTTGGACTCAATGATCTTAAAGCTCCCTTCCAACCTAGAAGATTCTATGCTTCTATGAGGAGGGCAAAGTGACAAAGGCAATCCGTATAACGCAAACCCACTTAAAATCTCTGCATGCCTAGCCTGAGACCTCTGAGTTAATTGGTCTCATGAAGCTGGGACACAGATGAATCATTTTGATGTTCCGTGGAAAGAAAAGGGAATAATATATTTCAGGTGAAAGAGGCAAGGGCCCAAGTAACAGGTGCCAGGACAAGAGGAAACCTTTCGAGTTGCACTAGGGGAGGTTTAGATGAGAGGTTAGAAAATTTTTACTGAGACGGTTATCAAGCATTGGATCAGGCTGCCCAGGGAAGTGGTGGAATCGTCATCCCTGGAGGTATTTAAAAGACGGGTAAACGTAGAGCTTCGCAATTGGGTTTAGTGATGGGTTTTGTCAGTGTTAGCTTGATGGTTGGACTCCCTGATCTGAAAGATCCCTTCCAACCTGGGCAATTCTAGGATTCTATGACGTTTGGTGCTATGACGTGGGAGCAAAACATTTCAGGAGAAAGAGGCAAGGGCTTAATCACCAGGGAGGCTTCAGCCAGCGGTAGCTGCTGGGTGTTTCGATGCTTCAGGAGCCAGGAATGTTTGTGACCCCGCCAGGGCTCTGGGACACAGCATAAAAGCCTGCGCTGCTTCTGGCTCCACATGCTCCTCTCTTGCCTCCCTGTCCTCCAGGAACGAGGTAAGCCTGAGCCTGCTCCATCTCTCCCTGTGGGCTGAGCTGCTGTCGTGGTGGCTACTCGAGCTGATGCTTGGGCTGCCGAAGGCTGGCCCTGCAACAGAACTGTTTGAGGGCTGTCGGCTCTTTCCCTGTTGTGGGAGGTGTCTGGGGAGAGCAGGGAAGAGGGGGTTCTTCCAAGCAGAAGGGCATCAATGGGGCTCAGCTGCAGGGAGCTCTGCCCACCAGAACTTGCACCTTTAGCAGATGGTCCCCAGCCAAATGGCCACGTGCGTCCAGTGCCGCCTTCAGTGCAGCAAAGTTTGCTCTGGCGACGGGCTATGATCAGTCCGTCCCAATTGATTGAAACCCAGCGTGCTGGGTCCTATCCAAAACCGGGTCAGCCTTCCTGTGCCCTGCAGCTCGGAGGGCACGAGGAGGGCAGTGGGAGATGAAGGCACAGCGTGTGTTTTTAAAAGAAAGGGTGTCCATGGAGAGAGCTGAGGAGCAGAGAGACAGACTGATACTGAGGTCCGCGTTGGCTCTCTGCTCTGTGTTTCAGCTGTGCCTCCCTCACCGAGAGATGTCTTGCTTCAGACCCTGTCTCCCTCGCCCCTGCGGAGCCTCTGGCCCAACCCCGCTCGCCAGCAGCTGCAGTGAGCCCTGCGTGGCCCGCTGCGCTGACTCGACGGTGGCCATCGAGGCCTCGCCGGTGGTGGTGACCCTGCCGGGCCCCATCCTCACCTCTTTCCCCCAGAGCACAGCCGTGGGATCCTCTCTGTCGGCTGCTGTGGGGAGCTCCCTCAGCGCCGGGGGGGTTCCCATCTCTTCTGGGGGCTCCCTTGGTCTGGGGGGGTCAGGGCTGTGCCTGCCCGTTCCCCGCTGCAGTCTCAACTGCTGAAGCCGGCGCATCATCCCTCTCGGAGCGGGAAGGACGACGGGAACTCTGCAGCAGGAGCGTGGCCGCGGCTTGCAGATGGGCTGGCTGTCCTCATCCCCCCAGGCAGGAGGGACCTGTGCCCGCTGCTCCTGGCTGCACGGCAGGCCTCGCCGTGCCTCCCCTGCCTCCGCTTTGCTCTGAGCTCCTTGAGAAAGGGCTCGTTCTCTTCTGCTCTGCTCAATCTGCTGCTGACGGGGAGAGGCTGCCGGAATTGGCGACTGCTCTTGCTGGGCTGGGATTGCCAGCAGGCAGAGCAGAGTGGGCAAAGGCAAGCGCTGTGAGTGGAGCTTGTCCTTGGGAAGCGTGTCATTCTCTTTGCCCCGCCGCGCCTCGCGGCCGTCTTTCTTGGTCTCTGTTCTGTGCCACTGCATTTGCTCCTTCTCATTAAAGCCTTTGCGCAGCACAGCTGGAGACTGGTGGTGCTTTGTTCTCCTGCCCCCTCATCTGGCCAAGACCTCTGCAAGGCCGAGCAAGCGTCCTTGGTGCTGAGTTTCTCTCAGATGGGTGCCTGAGGAGGCGGGGTTGGGAGGTGGGGGCGTAGGTGCTGGTGTTGCGTCCCTGAAGGCCTGTGGAAGGCTGTGGCCAGGTGCCGTCCATGGTCAGTGCATGGCTTGGAGTGCAGGCTGTCGCTGAAAGTGTCAGGGAGGCGGGTGTCCTTGGAGAGGGCGCGTGATGAGCAGGGCAGAGAGGGCTGGGGCAGGTAGTTGTGGCCGAGTGGTGAAGGCGATGGACTAGAAATCCATTGGGGTTTCCCCGCGCAGGTTCGAATCCTGCCAACTACGGGGCGCAGCTGCATTTTGGGCTGCTGGCAATTTACCCCGCTGCAGCCACAGCACTCAGCTCCTCTCCCCGGAGATCCTCAGTAGGAATGAAGAAGGGAAGGGGCAATGGAGAGGGCACCTGGAGCTGAGCCACGGACCTCTTGATCTGCAGGGGAATACTTTCCCCTGAGCAAGAGGGCCCTGCGGCAGAGAGGCTGGGGCCACGCTCCCATCGGCGCCCACATCCCAGCCCTCCCCGTCCTGCTGTTGCTTTTTGAGGATGGGACGGG
Organism: Chroicocephalus ridibundus; assembly: GCF_963924245.1. NCBI lineage: Eukaryota > Metazoa > Chordata > Aves > Charadriiformes > Laridae > Chroicocephalus > Chroicocephalus ridibundus. The sequence continues at coordinate 28,696,633 of NC_086292.1, forward strand.
GAAGCAGGAAACACAAGCCCCAGAAGGGAGGCTTCAGCACTGCCCCCTCGTCCCTCGTCCCTCGCCCTCCCGAAGAGGGTCTCCCAGCTCGGGCTGCCCAGAGCCTTCTGGGGATGTCTTGGAGCATTGAAGAGTGTCCATCATGCAGTCGCGGGGTTTGCTGTGTGTCCTGCAGAGGCCCAGAGTCGGGCGGTGAAAGAGCAAGTGCCCCTGCAGGGGGAGGGGCAGGAGGTGCGGGGAGAAGGGCAAAGCAAGGCCCTTGAGGTAGGCATGCCAGGCGTGAAGGAGGTGAACTTTGGAGGGAGAGAGTTTCCCGTGCGGGCGAGGGCAGGGCGAAGAGGCAGGGAAGGAGGCAGGAGCGCTGGTGCTGTCTGGGAGCATCCTCAGGGCTGTGGCAGGTGCCAAAGAAGGCCCCACGGGGAGCAGAGTGGCGCAGCGGAAGCGTGCTGGGCCCATAACCCAGAGGTTGATGGATCGAAACCATCCTCTGCTATGGCAGTTTCCTTTTCCCCCTGCTCCTCACACTTGCTGCCTCTCCCACCAACTTTGAACCGCCACTGCTCTACCTCTCTGGGCACCCATGCCCAGAGCGGCTCTCACACCCCTCTCTCTGCCCTCACGCCGCCTTCCTCCTTTGTCTCCTCGGCAGCCAGCGCTCCCAAAGCCACCCTCAGCAGGGCAGACGCAGGCTGAGGAGCAGCGGGCACAGCACAGCACACACCTCCCCGACCAGGTGGTGCCTCTTCTGCGGACACAGCTCTTTCTCCTTCCCATCATGCAGCTCAAGAGCAACTTCTCAGCCGTGAGCGGGTCCCTCCGGGGCTCTGCAGGTGGGCAGGAGGACAAGGCTGGGGCTGGTCTGGCAAAGACCGGTGGGGTCACCTTGGCCATGCGGGCTTTTTCTCCACCCGTGTCTCTCTGCTGCCATGCCCACTGTCAGGTCCGGCCGGCAGCAGGGCCGCGCAGGGATTCCCAACGGGCACTGGATTGGCTCTGTGTGGGCTGGCTGTTGGCAGTGGAGGGGAGCGGGGGTGCTGCAGGGTGGCCTCTGTGAGGACAGGCAAGGGGCTGCCCCGTGCCACACACAGACGGTTCCATCTGCCTCCGCTGTTGGCAAATTATTCTTTCCCCCAGCGAAGCCCCATTTGCCCGCAACAGTCTTTGCTAAGGCAGGTGCTTCTGTTTGTCTTGAGCCATGAGGTTCGTCCTCCCGTTCTGCATGCTCTGCATCGCCCTGAGGGTGGGGAAAGGGGTGCGCAGCCGGGTGGGAGCTTGTCTGCGCTTAAAGCACGGCAGGTGCGTCCACAGCGGGCAGGTTGGCTTGCAGAGCCCAGGCACGGGTGGGAGGCGTCTGAGCGCAGGTGGGGAGCGTCATCACTGGCAGCACCTGGAGTTTGCCTGGCCAAGATGTGAGGCGGAGAGAAGCAGAGGAGCAGGCTGAGGTGGTGCCCGTGTGCGGGGGTGCGTAAGGAGGAGTGGGCGCAGGGTGAGGAGCGTAGGATGAGGAGGCAGGTGGTTGTGTGCTGTGTAGGAGGGGAAGGCAGGTGGGGTTGGTCAGTGGAGGAGCAGGAGGGAGCAGAGGCTGTGGGGCTCAGGAGCAGAGGCAGCAGTAGCACAGCCAGATGCATTGGTGGTATAGTGGTGAGCATAGCTGCCTTCCAAGCAGTTGACCCGGGTTCGATTCCTGGCCAACGCAGAGCCCTTTTCTTCAGCCAGCGGGCTCCCCAGTGCCTTGCCTCTGCTGCTGCCCGACAGGACAGCCCAGCTTTGCCCGCGGTGCTCAAGCCGTTCGTTGCCCTTCACTCCCCTGCAGCCTGCGGGCACGGCCAGCCCTCTGAGCACCTCCTAGCCCAGCAGACGCACGCCTGGCCTTTAGCGAGGCCCACCTTGCCCAACAGCAGCCTCGGGGGGCTGCTCTGCACCATTCAGAGCTCCTTGGGCAGCGGCGAAGCCCTGGAGCAGGTGCCCAGAGCGCTTTGGCACTCCCTACGCCTGGGTGTCACGCTCGGCTTCCAACGGGGCTCAGGCACACAGCCGCCTGCTCCAGCTTTGGGGCTGGCCCTGCTTTCAGCAGGCGTTTGGACCACTAGTGACCGCTGAGGTGCCTTGCAGCCTGGCTCCTTGCGTGCTAGATGGAGGATGCTGACGCAGCCGTGCTTTTTCAGCCCGGGGAATGTAAGGTGTGAGGGCACCAGGCTGCAGTTTGTACCCTGCTGTGGGTACGGCGTGCGTTGTGAGGTGTGTGGAGGAGCTGCGGTGTCCCGTCAGCAGCCCTTGTTGGGAGCTGGGGCAGGAGGCAGGTGTCCCCACAGCGGGGGCAGGAGGGGGCTGGCTGAGCTGGGCCGGCTCTGGCCGCTGCAGGGCCGGCAGCGGCGGCAGCAGCAGAGGGTCAGGATGGCCGAGCGGTCGAAGGCGCTGCATTCAGGTTGCAGTCTCCCTGGGAGGCGTGGGTTCGAGTCCCACTCCTGACAGCCCCCTCGCCTTGGGTGGCCTCCTTTATGGCCTCTCTCTCTTGGCCGGCACCCCTCTCTTAAGCGGAACCTCCTGGCTCTTCTGGGGGCTCTGCTCAGCCTGCTGCACGTCCCAGCTCCTGATGAAGGAAAAATGGGCACCAACTCCCTAGGCCTACAACACACTCATGACGGAGAGCCCTGGCCTCTTCCGTTTCCGACCACCACCTCTCCCCCTCCAGCCATCGAGTTGCCTCCTTGTAGGCCCCGGGAAGCTCCTCTTAGACCCCACAAAGCCTTTTCTTCTCTCAGCTAAGCAAGCCTTGCGCCCTCAGCCTCTCCTCACAAGGCCAGAGTCCCCCTCTGCTGAACTTGCTCCACTTCATCAAGGCCTTTCCTTGCTTCCCCACCTTTCCTAGCTTCTTCTGCTTTTTTGGAGACGAGGCAACTTTTCCCTCTCCTTAGTCATCGGGGAGCTCCTCTGCCCTCTGCTCCCGAAGCTGGAGAGCCCCTGAGGTGCCTCCTTGCCTCTGCGACGCCCAGTGGCACGTTCGATAGGTGCCAAGCCAGGATGTGGCCTTGCGCAGCAGGATTTCAACGGGGAAAGTTCCCCTGAACTGTCAGTTCATCACCAGCAAAGACGGGCAGCGTCAGGGGGAAGAGGGTGAGGCAGGAGTCAGGTCCCCCGTGTCAGAGGGCACCGGGGGCATTGGAGGCCGTGTGTCATTTCTCTGCAGCCCTGTGAGAGGGCAGAGCCATCCTGAGGCAATGTCATCAGAGGGTGCGGGAGCAGGGTGTGCGATTTTCGAAGGAGGGGAGTGAGGAAGTCTGAGGCCCAGGAGAGGCGCGGTGTTGCGCCGCTGTGTGAAAAGGTGGCGTGGGTGTAGAGGTCTGCGTCGCCCTGTGGGAAGGCTGCAGCTGGGGATGGGCAGGGAGCTGGGAAGAGTGCCAGAGTGGTCCAGGAGGCATTGGGTGAGGCAGGGCTGGGAGAGGGGAAAGAAGAAAGGAGTCTGGGAGGTCCCATGGTGTAATGGTGAGCACTCTGGACTCTGAATCCAGCGATCTGAGTTCAAATCTCAGTGGGACCTCAGCCCTTTTGCTGCCCTGCCGTGCTCACACCTTCTTCCCTTGCCTCCCTCTTGCCTCAACTCTTCAATGCACTCCCACCTTCCTTCCTTTCCTGGGCTCCCAGCCCTGGCACCCCCAGCAGAGACCCCTCTCCTGCCCTGCGCCCGCCACAGCTCTCCGGCTTTCCTCAGCACCTCGGCTGCACGGCATATTCGACGGCTTTCTCTAGTTGCGTATTGGACGTCTCCAAAGGGGCACAATCTACAGCCTCCCTGGGCAACCGTTTCCCGTCTTTGACTGCCACGCTTTCTGCCATGACTTGCATTTCCAGCTCTGCCCAGTGCTTCTGCCTCTCCCCGTCTCTCTGAGGCTTTGCTGTCTTTCTCGTGCCTACTCGCTTCTTTTTGGTGCTCTGCTTCCGGGAGCGCCCCCCACAACTGGCAGTGCCCCACGCATGGGCACAGTCTCACTCTCATGGGGAGAGCAGCTTCTCCCTCGGCCTTGCAGAGGTCTTGGCCAGATGAGGGGGCAGGAGAACAAAGCACCACCAGTCTCCAGCTGTGCTGCGCAAAGGCTTTAATGAGAAGGAGCAAATGCAGTGGCACAGAACAGAGACCAAGAAAGACGGCCGCGAGGCGCGGCGGGGCAAAGAGAATGACACGCTTCCCAAGGACAAGCTCCACTCACAGCGCTTGCCTTTGCCCACTCTGCTCTGCCTGCTGGCAATCCCAGCCCAGCAAGAGCAGTCGCCAACTCCGGCAGCCTCTCCCCGTCAGCAGCAGATTGAGCAGAGCAGAAGAGAACGAGCCCCTTCTCAAGGAGCTCAGAGCAAAGCGGAGGCAGGGGAGGCACGGCGAGGCCTGCCGTGCAGCCAGGAGCAGCGGGCACAGGTCCCTCCTGCCTGGGGGGATGAGGACAGCCAGCCCATCTGCAAGCCGCGGCCACGCTCCTGCTGCAGAGTTCCCGTCGTCCTTCCCGCTCTGAGAGGGATGATGCGCCGGCTTCAGCAGTTGAGACTGCAGCGGGGAACGGGCAGGCACAGCCCTGACCCCCCCAGACCAAGGGAGCCCCCAGAAGAGATGGGAACCCCCCCGGCGCTGAGGGAGCTCCCCACAGCAGCCGACAGAGAGGATCCCACGGCTGTGCTCTGGGGGAAAGAGGTGAGGATGGGGCCCGGCAGGGTCACCACCACCGGCGAGGCCTCGATGGCCACCGTCGAGTCAGCGCAGCGGGCCACGCAGGGCTCACTGCAGCTGCTGGCGAGCGGGGTTGGGCCAGAGGCTCCGCAGGGGCGAGGGAGACAGGGTCTGAAGCAAGACATCTCTCGGTGAGGGAGGCACAGCTGAAACACAGAGCAGAGAGCCAACGCGGACCTCAGTATCAGTCTGTCTTTCTGCTCCTCAGCTCTCTCCATGGACACCCTTTCTTTTAAAAACACACGCTGTGCCTTCATCTCCCACTGCCCTCCTCGTGCCCTCCGAGCTGCAGGGCACAGGAAGGCTGACCCGGTTTTGGATAGGACCCAGCACGCTGGGTTTCAATCAATTGGGACGGACTGATCATAGCCCGTCGCCAGAGCAAACTTTGCTGCACTGAAGGCGGCACTGGATGCACGTGGCCATTTGGCTGGGGACCATCTGCTAAAGGTGCAAGTTCTGGTGGGCAGAGCTCCCTGCAGCTGAGCCCCATTGATGCCCTTCTGCTTGGAAGAACCCCCTCTTCCCTGCTCTCCCCAGACACCTCCCACAACAGGGAAAGAGCCGACAGCCCTCAAACAGTTCTGTTGCAGGGCCAGCCTTCGGCAGCCCAAGCATCAGCTCGAGTAGCCACCACGACAGCAGCTCAGCCCACAGGGAGAGATGGAGCAGGCTCAGGCTTACCTCGTTCCTGGAGGACAGGGAGGCAAGAGAGGAGCATGTGGAGCCAGAAGCAGCGCAGGCTTTTATGCTGTGTCCCAGAGCCCTGGCGGGGTCACAAACATTCCTGGCTCCTGAAGCATCGAAACACCCAGCAGCTACCGCTGGCTGAAGCCTCCCTGGTGATTAAACCCTTGCCTCTTTCTCCTGAAATGTTTTGCTCCCACGTCATAGCACCAAACGTCATAGAATCCTAGAATTGCCCAGGTTGGAAGGGATCTTTCAGATCAGGGAGTCCAACCATCAAGCTAACACTGACAAAACCCATCACTAAACCCAATTGCGAAGCTCTACGTTTACCCGTCTTTTAAATACCTCCAGGGATGACGATTCCACCACTTCCCTGGGCAGCCTGATCCAATGCTTGATAACCGTCTCAGTAAAAATTTTCTAACCTCTCATCTAAACCTCCCCTAGTGCAACTCGAAAGGTTTCCTCTTGTCCTGGCACCTGTTACTTGGGCCCTTGCCTCTTTCACCTGAAATATATTATTCCCTTTTCTTTCCACGGAACATCAAAATGATTCATCTGTGTCCCAGCTTCATGAGACCAATTAACTCAGAGGTCTCAGGCTAGGCATGCAGAGATTTTAAGTGGGTTTGCGTTATACGGATTGCCTTTGTCACTTTGCCCTCCTCATAGAAGCATAGAATCTTCTAGGTTGGAAGGGAGCTTTAAGATCATTGAGTCCAACTGTCAGCCATGAATGGCATCTCAAGTCAGCTCTCAAGGGCTTTCAGTGGAGGCACTCAAGCTAACCCTGAGAGGTGTTCCTCCCTGCAAGTCATCATAGACACACAGGAGACTGTGGGTAGGTTCAGGCAGAAGGTCAAGACCTTGAAATCCCATATAGGAGAACAGAGGTACCTCTCCAGGGACGTGGAAAAGCTCAAAGGCAAGGAAAGAGCATTGCGGGCTGGAGACAAGCCCACTGTGGGCAGGAGTGACAGCCACAAGGACCTCGCTTATGCTCATCAGGCTCTACCATGGCCTGCTTTTGTGATCAAAGAGATGCCTCTGTAAGAGACCCACCCCCAAATTGACCTGTTTTGCTCAGCGAGTTCAGCCCAGAGGCCAGAGGCCTGGATGGCCTTTTTTTGAGGAGAGGCGCGGGGCAGGGAGCCAAAAGCTCATGGCTCTTTTTCCTGGGTTAGGGATGGGGTGGCCCATTCCATGCATTTCAAATTTCCAAGGGACATGGCATCATTGTCCCAGAGCACCTGGGAGTCATCGTGATGTGGAAGAGTTGGGAAAAACCCGGAGCTGCAGGCAGACGTGAGTCTCGTGCTGTGGACTTCAGTGGACACAGTGCCCTAGTCTCGGGCGTGCCATGGATACCAGCGCTCATAGCCCCAAAGTGCCAATTCAGATTAGGTCTCTGCATTGCCAAAAAAGGGCAATGATCCTTCCCCTCAGCTTTCATCACTGACCTTGTATTGGAAAGGAGCTTTTGAGATCATGCACTCCGACCATGTATCCACCAAACAGGTATGCTTTCACCTGAGCAGGGGGCTTGAGGCCTGGTCCCCACCCTACCAGCCAAGAGCTCTCACAGCTGAGCCTCCTGTGACCACAAGCGGGCCACCAGGGGATGAGAGTGAGGGTGCCAGCATCGGTGAGAAGGTCCCAGGGTTTTGGGATGAGGTCTGGAGACAGGTGTGAGAAGGTCTTCTCCTGCCCTGGCCTCAAGGTAAGAGCCTGAGAGGTGTCTCAACTCAGTGGAGTTACTGGCCACAGCCCACTGCGATCCAGAAGAGTTCAAAGGGTCTTTACTAGAATCGCTACTTATAGGATCCAAGATAATTGACTTTCATCAGATACTTTTCCACTTAGGGCCAAGTGAGATGACAGTAACGCAACCCCAGAGCTTGCTAGATCTTGGGGTCCTGGTATCCCCCCCATGACCATGATCAATATGGTGTCAGGAGTGATCAATTATAGTTATTATCTTCAAGGGGTAGGAGCCATGGGGACTAGGCACACTATTGTGTTCTTGGTCTGTGGCTCTCTACCTTTTCTTTCTTTTATGTTAGACCACTGTGTTACGTTCTGCTCCATTGTGTTGTTCTGCGGCCCAGGCTGGGAGGGAGATCATGCAAAGCACCACGTGGCCTGAGAGGCCGGGCAGGGGGGGAACTGCAACACCACAGAAGCATGGTTTGTAGAGAAGAGAGAGGCAGTCCCTTCATGGACAAAAGTCAGCTGGACAAGGTACTGAGGATCCTCCACTGTCTTTGCAGTTAGCCCTGCACTGAGCTGGAGGATAGTCTACACACCTGCAAGCTGCCTTCCAACTGATGTTTCCTAAAACTGCATCATTCTTTGCAGCTGTTGCTGTTTTAAATAAACCCCTTTGATTCAAATAAACCCCATCCAAACCATAAATAGAGCCCGAGACCTAATGTTCTCTTTGTGTGTGTTTTTGTGAAGCAAGCTGAAGTTTCCCAGCTAACACCTTACACACACACACCCCCACACACCCACACACCCCTCCACAAAAAGAGGAGACCACAGTTGCACAGAAATGGGTCAGGAATAGTGTAATGGAAATTAGAATCACCTTCTTGTTCTTTATTTGTCTGGAAAGGGTTTGCAGGATGAGTTGCCCCTTCCCCTTCCTAGGGAACGAGGTGAGGGTGGCCTTGGAGCCTGCAGTTCCCCAGGTCCTCCTTTGTGCCCTTCTGGAAGATGGGAGTGCAGTTGACTTCTTCCAGGCCTCAGGAACCTCTTCCAGATGCTGTCACCTTTCAAAGACAATCCAGAGTTTCCTCTTCCAGAAGTCCTCCTTGTCTGAGCTGGCAGCAGGAAGATGGCATGGGTATCTGCAGGTCACCTCCCTGCTACCTGAGTCCCTCACTGGCCAGAAGCCAGAACATGGCTTGGATATTGACTGTGAGGTCACGTCTGGCTCTGCAGGCCATCTGCAGGGACATTGCTTGTGCTAGGCACTTGTGTTGCTGATAAGCAGCAGCATGCGCGTTTTGGGCTATGTGCATGTGAGTTGCCTTCTACCTCATTGCCTGCTAGGTCAGCAGCAGGCATGTGGTTTGCATTTTGAACTTAAGGTCACTTCTGTCTCTGCAGCTGATGGGCCGGGGTAGGCTCATGGCAGCACTAGTACTTGTGAGGCCACTTGTGCCTGAATAGCTGGTAGGACAGAAGGAGGCACATGGCCTGGATGCTGATTGCAAGATCACTGGTACCTGAGTAACAGATGGAAAAGCGAGAGGACAATTCCAGGCAAGGGAAGAACTGCAGTTCCCCAACAGCTACAGAAGGTTGTGTAAGAGAGAGAGACAGACTCTCCAGAGAGGTGCACTTTGAAAGGGCAAGATCAACACTAACAAGTTGCAACAAGGGAAATACCAGATGTCTTTGTGGAGAAAGAAGTGACAGGGCCACAGTGCAGCCCTGGAAGAGTTGCCCAAGAGATGGGGGCCTCTACGATAGTACCAGTATTCAGTGGTCAATGGGGCAAGGCCCAGATCTTCCTGAGTTATATGGGAATTTGGGTCTGCTTAGAGCAGGAGGTGAGCCCATAGGACCTCCAGAGGTCCCTTCTAACCTTCGTTGCTCTGGGGTACACTGAGTCTTTTGGGCCTCTGATCAGCCACTAAAAGGCAATGCCTCGGGTGGCAGCTGCAGCATGAGATTGCATAGGAGGACCAGTTGTTTAAGGAAAGGTGCTAAAATGTGTGGAAATGCCCTTGAAGAAAGCAGCACTTTGGGAGGAATGAGGCTATGAGCTCTGGTATCCCTGGCACGCCTGAGGCTGGGGCATCGTGTCCAGTGAAGTTGACAGAAGGGTGACTCATGTTTGCCTGCAGCTCTGGGATTTTCCCAACTCTTCCACATCACAATGACTCCCAGGTGCTCTGGGAGACTGATCGGAATTCCCTTTGTAGTTTGAAATGCATGGAATGGCCCACCCAATTCCTGCCCCGGGAAAAAGAGCCATGAGCTTTTGGCTCCCTATTCTGAGCCTCTCCTCAAAAGCAGGCCATCCAGGGCTTTGGCGTCTGGGATGCCCCTGCTGAGCAAAACTGGTCAATTTGGGTGTGGGTCTACTTCAGGGAAGGACGAGGGCATCTCTTTGATCACCCTCCTACGCATTCATGTGCTTCTTTCCAACAGATTCCCCACTTCCCAAGCTGAGCCCAGCCCCCTGCTTGGAAGAAGCCTGAGGGCCTGGTCAAGTCGTCAAGGGACAGGGCAATGGAGGTCCCATGGAGAAGTCACTTGAAAGAGACCTACCTGAGCCTCTGTCTTCATCGTTACGAACCTGCCCTTGTTCCCTGGGCTCATGGGCAGAAAAAAAGATGAGGAGGAGGCAGGAGCCCCTCCCTTAGGAGGACAGGCTTAGAGAGTTGGGGTTGTTGAGCCTAGAGAAGAGGAAGGTCCTGAGAGACCTTCCAGAAAGATGGGCACGGACTATCTATCAGGGAGTGTAGGGATTGGATGAGGGGGTAATGCTTCTAAAACAAAAGAGGGTAGATGTAGATTAGATACTGGGAAGAAATTCTTTCCTATGAGGGTGGTGAGACACCGGAACAAGTGGTCCAGAGACCTTGTGGATGCCCCATACCTGGAAGTGTTCAAGGACAGGTTGGATGGCACTTTGAGAAACCTGATCTCATGGAAGGTATCCCTACCCATGGCAAAGGGGTAGGAAGTAGATGATCATGAAGGTCCCTTCCAACCCAAAACCATTCAATGATTCATTCTTTGATTCTAGGTGCTATGAAGTGGGAGCAAAACATTTCAGGAGAAAGAGGCAAGGGCTTAATCACCAGGGAGGCTTCAGCCAGCGGTAGCTGCTGGGTGTTTCGATGCTTCAGGAGCCAGGAATGTTTGTGACCCCGCCAGGGCTCTGGGACACAGCATAAAAGCCTGCGCTGCTTCTGGCTCCACATGCTCCTCTCTTGCCTCCCTGTCCTCCAGGAACGAGGTAAGCCTGAGCCTGCTCCATCTCTCCCTGTGGGCTGAGCTGCTGTCGTGGTGGCTACTCGAGCTGATGCTTGGGCTGCCGAAGGCTGGCCCTGCAACAGAACTGTTTGAGGGCTGTCGGCTCTTTCCCTGTTGTGGGAGGTGTCTGGGGAGAGCAGGGAAGAGGGGGTTCTTCCAAGCAGAAGGGCATCAATGGGGCTCAGCAGCAGGGAGCTCTGCCCACCAGAACTTGCACCTTTAGCAGATGGTCCCCAGCCAAATGGCCACGTGCATCCAGTGCCGCCTTCAGTGCAGCAAAGTTTGCTCTGGCGACGGGCTATGATCAGTCTTTCCACAGGGGACGGAAAGTGGCTTTGCACCCACTGTGCTGGGTCTATCCCCAGGTGGGTCAGCCTTCCTGTGCCCTGCAGCTTGGAGGGCAGAGTGAGTTTCATGGGAGCTGTAGGCACAGCGTGTGCTTTTAAGAGGTGATCTCTGAGGCTCCTGTTCAACGCAGCCTATTTGTGCTGGGACCATTTTATCAATCTTTACCCGTGTTATTGTACCAGGAAATGCAGGAGGAGGTCCTGGTGGAATCAGCAGTCAGTGAGGCACATCTTTGCTCCCAGTCATTCAAGTCTAGACCTGAGCTGTCGTGCACGTTAGCAAAATCAGCTGCAGGTTCTTTCTCGATGTGGAGTTGGAAATGGAGATGAATGGTAGCAAAGTATATCTAGGGCGAGAGTGGAAGAATGAATAGACAGGCTGATGTTGGAGTCTGTGTTTGCTCTGTGTTTCAGCTGTGCCTCCCTCACCGAGAGATGTCTTGCTTCAGACCCTGTCTCCCTTGCCCCTGCGGAGCCTCTGGCCCAACCCCGCTCGCCAGCAGCTGCAGTGAGCCCTGTGTGGCCCGCTGCGCTGACTCGACGGTGGCCATCCAGGCCTCGCCGGTGGTGGTGACCCTGCCGGGCCCCATCCTCACCTCTTTCCCCCAGAGCACAGCCGTGGGATCCTCTCTGTCGGCTGCTGTGGGGAGCTCCCTCAGCGCCGGGGGGGTTCCCATCTCTTCTGGGGGCTCCCTTGGTCTGGGGGGGTCAGGGCTGTGTCTGCCCGTTCCCCGCTGCAGTCTCAACTGCTGAAGCCGGCGCATCATCCCTCTCGGAGCGGGAAGGACGACGGGAACTCTGCAGCAGGAGCGTGGCCGCGGCTTGCAGATGGGCTGGCTGTCCTCATCCCCCCAGGCAGGAGGGACCTGTGCCCGCTGCTCCTGGCTGCACGGCAGGCCTCGCCGTGCCTCCCCTGCCTCCGCTTTGCTCTGAGCTCCTTGAGAAAGGGCTCGTTCTCTTCTGCTCTGCTCAATCTGCTGCTGACGGGGAGAGGCTGCCGGAGTTGGCGACTGCTCTTGCTGGGCTGGGATTGCCAGCAGGCAGAGCAGAGTGGGCAAAGGCAAGCGCTGTGAGTGGAGCTTGTCCTTGGGAAGCGTGTCATCTTCTTTGCCCTGCCGCGCCCCACAGCCGTCTTTCTTGGTCTCTGTTCTGTGCCACTGCATTTGCTCCTTCTCATTAAAGCCTTTGCGCAGCACAGCTGGAGACTGGTGGTGCTTTGTTCTCCTGCCCCCTCATCTGGCCAAGACCTCTGCAAGGCCGAGCAAGCGTCCTTGGTGCTGAGTTTCTCTCAGATGGGTGCCTGAGGAGGCGGGGTTGGGAGGTGGGGGCGTAGGTGCTGGTGTTGCGTCCCTGAAGGCCTGTGGAAGGCTGTGGCCAGGTGCCGTCCATGGTCAGTGCATGGCTTGGAGTGCAGGCTGTCGCTGAAAGTGTCAGGGAGGCGGGTGTCCTTGGAGAGGGCGCGTGATGAGCAGGGCAGAGAGGGCTGGGGCAGGTAGTTGTGGCCGAGTGGTGAAGGCGATGGACTAGAAATCCATTGGGGTTTCCCCGCGCAGGTTCGAATCCTGCCAACTACGGGGCGCAGCTGCATTTTGGGCTGCTGGCAATTCACCCCGCTGCCGCCACGGCACTCAGCTCCATGCTGCCCCTGGTGCCCAGGGAGACAGTCTGTAAAGCCCTCTTGTCTACAGCATTTGCTGTCTCCTCCCAGAAAGGTGATAGGATCAAGAGCCCAACTGAAGTTCATCTACACCAACGCACCCAGCATGGGCAAGAAAGAGGAGGAGGTGAAGCCTTTGTGCAGTAAGAAAATACGATATGGTCCCCATCACAGGAACATGGTGGGATGATGCACATAACTGGAGTTCTGCATTGGATGGCTATAAACTCTCAGAAGGGACAGGCAAGGAAGGAGGGGCATCGGAGTGGCCCTGTATGTTAAGGAGTGTTTTAATTGTTGAGAACTTAATGATGGTGACAATAGAGTCGAGTGTTTATGGGTAAGAATCAGGGGAAAGGCCAACAAGGCAGATATCATGGCGGGAGTCTGTTGTAGAATGCCCACTCTGGATCAAGAGGCAGTCAAAATATTCGATAAGCAGCTGGAAGAAGTCTCACAATCACTACCGCTTGTTCTCTTTGGGGGAATTCAGCTTGCCAGATATCTGCTGGGAACACAAGACAGCAGAGAGGAAACAGTGTAGGAGGTTCCTGGAGTGTGTGGAAGGTAACTTCCTGACACAGCTGGTGAGCCAGCCAACCAGGGAAGGTGCCCTGCTGGAGCTGCTGTTTGTGAACAGAGGAGGAGTCGTGGGTGATGTGAAGATTGGAGGCTGTCTTGGGCATAGGGATCACAAAATGATAGTGGGTTTGATTCTTGGAGAAGTAAGGAGGGGGTTCAGCAGAACTGCTACCTTGGACTTCTGGAGGGTAGACTTTAGCCTGTTTAGGAGACTGTTTGACAGAGTCCCTTGGGAGGCAGTCCTGAAGGGCAAAGGAGTCCGGGAAGGCTGGACATTCTTGAGGAAGGAAATCTTTAAGGTGCAGGAGCTGGCTGTCCCTATGCGCCGTAAGACAAGCCAGCGAGGAGGAAAACCAGCCTTGCTAAACCGAGAGTTCTGGCTGGAACTCAGAAGATGAAAGTTTATGTCCTATGGAAGAAGGGGCAGGCCACTCAGGAGGACTACGAAGATTGCGTGAATCCAGTAAAGGGGGCACAAAGTGTCCCCTCCACAGTGTCCCCCAGGGAGGAGCAGCATGGAAGACTACAGTGGAAGGGATATTTGCAAATGGGTGGGGCTGTGTGCATGCAGGTCCAGGTGGTCCCAAGACATGCAGAAGAGCTCTCTTGGGCTAACAGCGGAATTCACCTGCCTCTGGACCAGTCTGGAGCCATCTCAGGAGACAAAAACCTCGTTTCCACTGCAGGAAAGGGCACTTTGCAGCAGGAGGGGCTAGTGTTTCCTGGAAGAAAGGATTGGAAGTCAGCCAGGAGTGTCCCAGCAGAGGAAGGCAGTCCAGCTTGTGCAACCAGTAGCTAGCTGCTCTGGGTCCTCCTGACAACTCTTCCTCTATCAAATAAACTCCTCCCTTCCCGGCGCAGCCCTGTCCTCGCTGCTTTGTGACAGCAGAGCGCTGCCCCTCTCATCACGCAGCTTTCCAGGGAGTCAGGGAAACACTCCTCTCTGTGCCTGAATTGCCCCAGCACTGCTGGGGGTGGAGGTGGCTCCCAGTCTCCCCGGGACAGGGTTGGCCCAGATGGACCGGGTGGAGGCCAACCTTTGATGCTGCCAGAAACACTCTGGGCAGGCTGAGCAGGTAGACCCTGTCGGTGAGGGCGAGGGATGAGGTGTCAGTGCTGATGCCTGCGTGTTTGTGCGTTGTGTCTGCTGTTTTTCTATACCATCTGCCTGTCAGAGCAGGCAAAGCCGGGCAGAGGAGACAAAACCAAAGCGGGATGGGGAGGGCTGGGTGTGCAGATGGAAGCATACATAACCGGTCAGGGGAAACTGACTCTGCACCAAAGCCATGTTTATAAACCTAGCTTCCTAAGGCAAATCTCCTATTCTTTTTATGGTCAGTATTTGCATGTTCTCATGAGGTGAGAGCCAATTTAGATTGGGTCTTCAGGCCATGTCAGCTCTGAGATTAAAAGTTCATAGTCTCACATAGCATTAGTTCTTCTAAGCAAAATGTATTGCAGTTGTTACCAAAGACAGCCCTCTGCTTTTTTTATAACATTATGCTAACTAAAATGTTGTTTGTTTCCTACTAACCTTCTTATCTGTGTGAGAAAATAGCTAATTACTGACCTTCTTACTGTGTGAGAAAATAGTTAGTCACTGAGCTGATGTTACAGATAGTGTTAATGAGGAGACAGCCAGAAGTAGTTAATCACCAAGGACGGGAGAACAAGAAGTAGTTAATCACTTCAAGGTTCTTTTATGCATCAAGTATGTGCTCCCATACCAATTAGGACTGAGCTGTGGCTACTTCAAGGAACGTCCTTACCATCCTCAAGAAGTTGGCAAACTTCCAGCAAACTTTCACTGTCCTGAGATGACTCGATACCTTAAAAGGATGATGCAAGGAAGGGTCCCCTTACCCAAATGACCACCGAGACACTCGCGCTTGCGCGGAAGTGTTTTGCCGACGCAGCAAAATTTGATGTACACGTGCAAAAAGGCTGTTCGGTCATCCTAATGAATATGTAGGCCTAGGTGGAGTTATGTATTAGGTAGGCGGAATAATGAGAAAACTTTGTGTATAAATAATGGGTGAATATTCCCAGTAAGGGTGCTAGATTTGTGGGTTTCCCCCCTAGCGCCCAATGTCAAATAAAGCAATGCCTCCTCTCTAAACTACTTTTGGTTTCGAGAGCTTTTATTTCAGGTAACACAGTTAGCGTCTTCCCATTCATGTCCCCCACTCTCAGGGGCATGGCTGTGGGGGACAAACCATGCGCTAGCAATGAGCTTTTATCACCTTCTTTTTCTTTGGCCTCTCTCCACAGGGTGTCATCTGGGTTTCCCTTTTCCTTGAGATGCTGCACCGCCCAGGCAGCATCATTGGCAATGAGGGCAGTGTGTACACAGAAGGACCTCTTTCATGGCTGACATTCGGTGCTGGGCCTTCCTCTTCCCCTCATTCCCTTACCTGGGAGCAGGATTTTCCATGTATCCAGGCATCTCTCTGGGAAGGTGTGTGAACTGCAAGGGGGTTTTGCTGTGTCCCAGAGTCCCGTGGCTGCAGCGGGGTGAATTGTCAGCAGCCCAAAATGCAGCTGCGCCCCGTAGTTGGCAGGATTCGAACCTGCGCGGGGAAACCCCAATGGATTTCTAGTCCATCGCCTTCACCACTCGGCCACAACTACCTGCCCCAGCCCTCTCTGCCCTGCTCATCACGCGCCCTCTCCAAGGACACCCGCCTCCCTGACACTTTCAGCGACAGCCTGCACTCCAAGCCATGCACTGACCATGGACGGCACCTGGCCACAGCCTTCCACAGGCCTTCAGGGACGCAACACCAGCACCTACACCCCCACCTCCCAACGCCTTCTGCTCAGACACCCATCTGAGATAGCCTGACACGGGGCGGGGGGTTGGTTTCACTCCCCACATGGCATCTCATGTGCTTCCAGGGAAGAAGGGAGGGCAGCTGAGTGGACACAGACAGGGTGAGGTGGGATATTAGACCCTGCTTTGCCTCTCAAATGTATTGGAGGGGCACTCCAAGCCTGCTGGGAGCTCTACAGGGAGGACACTACGTCAGGGCATGTGGTGACCTCCTGGCAGCACCTCCAGCCTCATGGGGTCGTAGGGTGGTGTCAGCCCTTGAACAGAGACCACAACTGCCGTGCAGGATGTACGTGTGTAGGCAAAACGGTTTGGGAGAGTGGGAGAGATCTGTGGGAAGGGCAAGGTCGAGCCTGGCTGAGGAGAAGAGTGGAGAGGCAAAGTGAGAAAAAATGGGAGGTGTAGGTGACCTAGAGGGAGACAGGAGAGAGCTTCTCTTGGTGGAATAGGTATGTTCTGAGCTTTTTCCAGCAGTGGCAAGGGATGTCCAATGCCTGAGCAGGAACCAGAAAGACAAATGATCTGCATACATGATCATTTCCATCATTTGATGACAGTAGCCCCTATTCCCTTTTGTCTCTGTAGCAGGAGTATGTGGAAAATGGCATTAAGGAGTCGCTGTGGATGTGGTGCATCTGGCATTGTCTGTTGAAGGGGAATTTTTATTGCACCCCTTGAGGTGAATTAAATATAAGTTTGCACTTAAATATAAAGCTTTAATGAGCAGTGCTTTGGACAGTGTCCTACCTTGGTAAGAGTTTCTATATGACATCTGCAAAAGCTGCAGTACAAGCCATTTCCTCACATACAGTTGCACCAGCACAGATCATAGGAGTGTTGGTACCAGGCACTTCAACCTCGCGTTGGGTGCATCCCCCGGCTGACCAAAGGTGGCCCCCGAGTGCTCGCATTACGGGATTCCTACAAGACAACATTGCCATAATTCTTATCTCATCAGCAAGGGAACCTTCACTCCCTTTACAGGGAGTCCTTCTGCCTCTGGCATTCCTGCACCCAGCCAGTTCTGCGGTTAGGCCCTCTTGCCCTCCATGCCAGATCATTCATTGGTCATAATTTACCATTGCTGAGCAGTTGCAATTTGAATTTACCCACCATCCCCCCATTTTGTGAGTAGTAATTACCAGTGAGTAGTAATTACTCACAGAAATCATTGCAAGTGATTAAAATTTCTCCTTTTGCTTCCTATTTATTTCCATTTCCAAAAAAAATTGTTTCACCTCACTTCTCTTTGCTCCCTTCTTTTGTTTACAGCTCATTTTCAGGTACCTTCAGAAGAGGATGCTCCAGACAGTGCATCCTCTTACAAATAATCCACTACTTTTTAAAGTAAATTGTGCTGACTGACCAGACCATTAGCTGCAAATGTTTGGGTTTTTTTTTTAGCTATTGAGGCCTGCAAGGGCCTATGAGACTTTTTGAGACTTGTAGTCTCATACCATCTTTCTCTTAAAGATAGGTAGAAGGGCTGCAGATTCCTGGGAGCCCAGGATCAATCTCACCACGTGAGCTGTGCTGTCCCATCATTCGTTCTTGCCTTTAGATTTTGTAATAATTTATAGTCCAAGCACTTCTTCCTTTTCTTCTTCCTTATCTTCTAATATATTCAGCATCATTTTTCTGGCCTCTGCTTGAGCCATGCCTTGTTCTAGCCTTTTGCACACCAATTTGCTACAACATAAGATCAGCTGAACCAATTATGTACAAAACCACCAGAATTAATAATCTCCACAAAATATATTTCAATGCTATCTTAAGCAGTTTTTCCTCAACATCCTTCTGTGTTTGGGAATCATTCCCACCAGTCAAAAGGGTTTTTTTTCTCCAAGTATATCATATCTGCAGTTTACCTCGAGTTTTACATATGTCCGTTTCTATATTCTCTGCTCCTGGTCTGCACATGTACAGCAAGCGGTGTTAACTAATACACATACACTTCCTTGAGCGACAAGCACATCGTCTAAAACCACGCTGTTTTGCAGGGCTACCTGAGATTCTTGTTCGACCTCTAGCTGTAAGGCTGAAATAGGAGAGAAGGAAAAAAAAAAAAGGAAAAAACCCCACCCTTATGTACCAATGCCAGTCCAATTAACAGGAGTATCTTGTGGGTCTTAGAGCCACATATTCCTCATAAGCCTTCATTACCTAAGGCCATACCATAGAATAATTCTTACAAGTTAGTATATGGCCAGTAACAATATAAATCCAAATGCAAAATCCCAGAGCAAAGCTGCAATTGCCAAAAACGATTGACAGGCTGAGGTGATATCAATCACTTCAATAGCATCAAAGTCTGTTTGCGGGGTTGTAGGTTACTGTACTGTTGACACTTGAGCAAAGGAAGTTCATCTAGGTCATTCAGTTCTGCTGTGACAGGTGATTTTGTGTCTGAAGCTGGTGTGACCGTTTTAGACAAGGAAACACAGATCCAGTTGAGCAGGGCCTTGCAGTTTACCACCATATTGGTAATTACCAGTAGCTGTTAAGGTCCCTTCAAACACAGCTGATGTGCGTGTTTCTCTGATAAATCTTAACGTAGACCCAGTCTCCACTGGAAACTTCATAATCAGGTCTAATTAGGTGAAAGCAAGATTCTTAGTTTACCAGCCTGGGTCTTGTAAGAGAAAGCATGCCAGGCTTGCGCAAAGAGTTTTGCTACTCCCTTGAAAGGCCCTGTGACTAGCGAGTGCTCAGTGGCCCTGGAGAAAGGCTGCACGTGGTGATGGCCAGGGAGATGGAGAGACTGTCGGGCTCAGCCAGAAGGATATGGCCGAGCGAGGATGGGCAAAGTGGAAAATTAATATTCACCCAGGGGGTCCCATGGTGTAATACTGTGCGCTCTGGTCTCTGAATCCAGCAATCTGAGTTCAAATCTCAGTGGGACCTCAGCCTTTTGGCTCCCTCAGGACTCGGTCACGTGCCTCTGGCCTTGCAGGCTACCAGGAGCCCAGTTGACCTGAGATATGGGTCGTAAAAAGGCGCTGGGCTATGACCAGGCCAGATGCTGTGCTTGGGATCCAAGTACAGGTCTGACAGCGGCCGCCTCTCCAGGACAAAGCCACCAGTATCCCCAGGCAGAGGCTTGTCTTAAAATCAGACCTCTGGTAAAGCTGGCAATGAAGCCCCAGGACAAGCTGCCTCAGTCTCCAGTCTTCATTTTCTCATCCCATCTTTGTTGGAAAAGAGCATAGTGGGAGACACAAAAAGTTATACAAGTTTCTTATACGTAGCGTAAAAATAATTTCAGTTCCCACCTGCCTTTGTGACTGAAGCCTCCTACTCCTAACCCCTGGTATGCCACCTTTTTGGGCAGGCAGCCTTTAGCCGTGGTTCATGTACCCCGTTCTCCTCTGAAGGGGTCCTGGGCACCCAGGAGACTCAGGATGACACATGTTTGATCCTAACAACGTTCTGCCAAGCATCCCTGAAGAGGCTGTTCAGAACACCATTCAAAAGAGGGTGTTCTGTGGTTAAACGTGGAGCCATGGGTCCTTTGGCCTTCACAAGTGGTGGACGAGGCTACAGGAATTGTGGATGACAACATCTGTTCACATGTCAATGTTAACATAGACCTTTTGAATTAACTTCTCTCTTAAACGTTAGTCACAAACTTCATATGAAAACAAGTCATGGGACTTCTTTCTTTCATTGTGTTGTGGGAATGAATTCCAGGGAACGGGTATGGAATGGAAAGGAGGAAGGCGCTGGCTTTTGGGCCTGGACGTAGGCAGTGTGACTGCAAGATGGGATTAGGGTGGCATTCCAGTAGGGAACTGAGCACACACAATCATGATCCCAGTCTTCCTAACTCCGTCTACTTGTGCAACTGCTTGTGACAGAGTGGGAGTCTTTAAATACTGTGCCAACACAAATCCCACATACAGCAAACCATCCAGATTGGCTTTTGACTGTCAGCACAGAAAAGAACTCTACTTTTTTCTTTAAGCAACCCTGGAATCAGAAACTTAGGAAGCTTCACCACCTTCCAGTAGAGAGTCCTGTTGAGGGAGGCTCCTTGTGTTTCCCTCGGCCCACAGGCCATAAGCTGAGAGAGAAATGAAGCTGTTTCACTTTTAGTTACTTCATACTCAAAAGGGAATTGAGGAGACTTTCATACAGCGGCAGAAATCATGTTCTGTGGGGTTTTTTTTTCTTTTTTCTATGCACTGTGCAATTACAGCTCCTTTGCAGGTGATGAGAAAATGCCTCGTACAACCTAGTTCCACCCATACCAATTCCTTTCCCGTCCCAACCACCCACACCTGTTATTTCTCCTGCCATTTCCCCCTTTTGCTGTGCAGGTTTAGCAAGCCTCGTAAGGCAGAGATTAAGGTTGCGTTTGGTTGGGCGGGGGGAAGTTACCACTTCTCAGGCTGAGCCGCCGGTGGAAGAGCAGCTGGAGAGAGAACAGCTGAGCGAGACTGAACCGAAAGGAAACACGCGGGTGTGCTTTTGCTGCCATCCCACGGACTTGTGGGGTACTCCCGTTTCAGCCTGCAATCACTGACCAGGAAAGCCCCAAGCCAAAGTAATTCTGCTGGCTCCTTGCTGCGCCACGTCCCGGGAGGTTTCAGGGAATGCCTCTGTCGTCTCTCACAAAGCACCATTTCATTGTTCAGTAAAGGACGGCACTGCAGTGATTGCAGGGAAGGGAAGGAGGAGGAGAATGGCTAGGGGAAGAAGTGGCTGAAGTGCATTTCCAGAGCATGCCAGATTAATGACATGCTTGTCTCTTTTCCCACTGGCCGTTCTGAAGCTCCCACCTTCAGTCCTGTGTGAGTGTGCAGGTCCAGTGCTGTCCTCCATGCTCCTGCTGAAGTCTTGGAGGGGCTTTGTGCCACGCCAGGAAACCCCAATGCAAACAAACGTCCCTGGGGAGTGGGCCCAGGTCTGTTTGCCACCTGTGCCCATAGAAGCAGTCTCAGAGTCCTGACAGGCAGCAAGAAAGGTGCAAGAACCTGAGCTGCCCATGGCTCCCACCCAGGGAATCTCCTACTGCTCCCTGAACAGGATGATGCCGGAGGCCTGTGCTCATCACTCCCTTCCCTGGTGTCTTCTTTCTTCTGGTAGAGACTTCTCACACCCTAGCTCTCCTCATTCAATGTTCCTGCACCCCTGACACTTTCTGTCTGCTTTCTGGTGACTACTGCACGCACAGGGTAAGTTTTACCTTCCCTGGGGACAGGTGAAATTTCGGCTGCTGCTCTCTCCTTCTTCAGTGCCAATGGAAATCTATGATCAAGGCATCAGTGTCCCAGAATGAGCCCTGGCTGAGCCTTTGGGCTCTGCAACCCTGCCCGGTGGATTGTGGCCGGGGGAGGTAGTATGTGAAGGGGCTGGTGGACCTGGCATTCATTTCCCTGTGGGAGGTAAGGCTGAAGCACTTGTGACAGATAGGACATGTGGTGATCCCCTCCCCTGGGCGCACACAGTGGTTCTGGGACAGGCTGGAGCAATCAGGGCAGAAGCAGGAATGCCTGGAGTCTCTAGGGGCTGATAGATCCAGGGATCCCGAAACCCCTGAACTCTCACCATGCTGAAAGACACATGAAAGAGCTGTTCATGTGGCAATCAGAAACTACCTCATTTCTGTCATTGCCCACTGCAAGGTTCATGCTCCCCATGCGTATCACCAGTGGCCTTCAACTTCAGGGAGAATTTCTTGACCTGAGCTCCTCCCTTGAGCTGAATCTGGCACTGGCCATGAGGGGCAATAAGAAAGGTTTCTACAAGAACACCTGCTGCAAAAGGAAGACTAAAGAAGGTTTGGGCCCATTGCTGAACGCAAAGGGAGGGGGAGGCGGGGGCTGGTAACAGAGGACATAAGAAAAACCAGGGAACTCAATGCCTTCTTCACTTCAGTCTTCACTGGTAAGTTTTGCTTTAGGGAAACACAGGCTCCTAAGCACAATGGGAAAGTGTGGAGCAATGAAGACATACCCTCGGTAGAGGAAGATCACATTGGGGAACATTTTAAAATAGTGGGTATATCCAAGTCTCTTGAACCTCATGGGGTGCATCCATGAATGCTGAGGGAGCTCACCAGTGTCAGTGCCAGGCCACTCTCAATGGTCTTTGAACAGTGGTAGGAATCAGGTGAGGTTCCTGAGCACTGGAGGAAAGCAAGCACTACTCCTGTCTTCCAGAAGGGCTAGAAGGAGGACTCAGGGAACTTGAAGTAACCTCACCTCAGTCCCTGGAAAGCTGATCGAACATATAATACCACAAACCATTTCCAATCACATGAAGCATAGAAAGGTGATTTGGAGTAGTCGATATGGATTTATGATGGGGAATTCATCTCTGATGTGTATATCTAAACCTTCAATGAAGAGACGACTACCTTGGGGACAAGTGGAGATCAAATGATATTGATTTTCTGGACTTGAACAAGACTTTCACAGCTTACCCCTATGATAGCCTCACAGAAAAATTTTAATGAAGTGTGAACCAGATAAGTGGACAGAGCTATGACTGAAAACTGGCTGAAGTCCTAGGCCCAGAGGGTTCTGATTAGTGGCACAAACTCCAGTTGGAGGTCAGGCACTCAAGCTGTACACTAACGGTGACTGATACTGTATTCTATACTGTTTAACATTTTCCATTAATGGCCTGGACAATGGGGCAGAGTGAATCCGTAACAAGTTTACAGATGATACAAATCTTAGAGGAGTGGGTGACACAGTTCAAAATGCAGACAGACGATGCTAACTGAGAGGAACATGAGGCTTGTGAGGTAGCTGGGGGGGTATCTGAGAGCGTTTCTGGGCCCCTGACACCCTTGGGTTGTGTGTGCAGGAGGGACAGGTCGGAAACAGGGGGTCTCCTGGAAGGAGAGGAGGGGGAGAGAGCTGGGCAATGCTGGCTGTCCTCCTGACCAGTTCGAGCCCCACAAAGGCGTATGTAACTGGCCCCTAGGGAGCACCAGTGACCAGGGTGTGCACACAGGGAGCGCATCAGTTGGGAGCAGTGTCCACACTTAGGCGGAAGGGTGCCGAGTACTGGGCTGCTGCCTGCTCAGCTCACCCACAGGCTTAGGCTGCAGCCTCGATGGTCCCCCCAACTAACTGGTGACTGTGCAAGCCTACCCAGAAGCTTGAGATCTCCATTAGAATTAGAAAGACAACACACCTTTCAAAAGAATTAGGGTCCTGAGGGAACTGGCAGATGCAGTTGCTAAGCCACTCTCCATCATGTTTGAAAAGCCACAGCAGACAAACAAAGCTCCCAGTGACTGGAGAAAAGGGAATATTGCACCAATTTTTAAAAGGGTAATAAGGAGGACCCTGGGAATTACCAACAAGTCAGTCTCACCTCAGTGCCCGTTCAGATCATAACTTCCATCAGGAAGATTTTCAGCCTTGAGAAGAGAAGTCTCCAGGGAGACCTTCTTGTGGCCCTCCAATACTTAAAGGAGGCTTATAAGGAAGATGGAGACAGACTTTTTACCAAGGTCTGCAGTGACAGGACAAGGGGCAATGGTTTTAAAGTGAAAGAGTGTGGGTTTATATTGGACACAAGGAAGAAATGCTTTATGATGAGGGTTGTGAGACACCGGAACAGGTCATCCCGAGAAGTTGTGGATGCCCCATGATGGATGGGGCTTTGAGTAACCTGACCTAGTGAAAGATGCCCCTGGTCATGGCAGGGGGGGCGAACTAGATGAGCTTCGACAGTCCCTTCTAACCCAAACCATTCTACGATTCTATGATTTTATTATACAGCAGGCAGTCGTGATGCCATTCAAGAGGACCTTGACAGACTGGAGAAATAAGTTGACAGGAATCTCGTGACACTCACTAAAGAGAAATACATAGTCCTGTATTGAGGAAGAAGATCCCCATGCACTTCAGTGGGAAGGGGAAGATTCCTCCTCCTGCCCGAAGCAGAGACCAGAGTCCAGTCTCCTTTGACTTGTGAGTTTGTTGAGTCTGTCAGCTTGGAGTTGGAAGCAAGCTCACCTTCCCTTTGCAAGGTCTTAAGGCAGGGCTGTCTCTCAGCTTGTGGCAGTGCACAATACGACGCATCAGTCTCTCATTTAGGTTGCTGATACTGTGCTGCCTGTTAGGTGCCTCTTGAAACATGGCTACTGGCTTGAAGAGTTCATCCAGCTGGGCACACTTGCACCCGTGACATCCACCTCTGCCTTCAGACCCTAGTGGAACTTCCAGGTTCTGGAGTTCTGTGCGACTTTGGGTCTCAGCAGCTATCTCAGTTCTAGGGAGGTTACTCTGGGTGTAGGTGCCCACATAGAGAGGTTTTGTCACTTCCATCTCGGCTTCAGCCACAGCTTTGCAGTTGTGGCAGGTGGACACCATTTTGTTTCAGCAGGAACCTGTCTCCGTTCAGCCCCTAGGAGAAGACAGACCGCTTTCCAAAGGTGGCCCTCCCTGTGTGTCCTGCTGCACCGTCTGCCACACAAACTGCTGAGCCACATTCTGCTGGAAGCACCGTGCCCTGTTTGCCTCCCTGTTTGAAGCTCTCCTGCTTGCTGGCACTCCCTGAGGGCTGCCTTTGCTGGGTGCGGGGGCTGGCCATGGTTGCTCCTGGCAATGCCACCCAGCTCCATGTTGTGAAAAGCACTGAGAGCAATTCCCACCCCCAGAAAAAAACCCAAACCCACCAAGTTAAACGTAACGCAACACAATCCAACTCAACTGCATCCAACCCAGCGATGTACAATGCAACCCAAACAATGCCGAGGTCAGTATGTGTAGAACAGGCAACTGCATATGTGCGGTCTGACACATTACCCAGTGGCTTCCAAAAAGGGAACATGCCTCACCCCAGACGGTCAAGTCCACCCGTTTTACCTGACAAGGGGAAAACTCCATGTGCCCACACATTCTGAGGGCACCTCCTTCCCCAGATGATCAAGTGGAATAAAGCAAGGAAATAAAGCTACATGTTCTCATTTGCCTCTTCCACCAGACAAAGGCTCTATGCCTTTCCCCAGGGGCCTCGCCGCTTCCATGCTCAGCTCACCAGGGATGCTTGGCGGGAGACCAAGTGAAATCCCGTCTCAAAGCGACTGGCCTACACGTGGCCAGGGACGGGGCAAGGGCAGCGTGGAACGGCTGGGCAGGAGTCTGTGCATCGACGCGTAGAGAAAATCAGCAGCCCCACAGCGCGCGTGGCCCAGGGGCAGCTGCAGTGTCAGGAGAAAGGAAGACGAGGGCACTCGGGCTGGGATGCAGCATTTCTTTAATGAGAAGAGCAAGTGCGCATTTCTTCAGTGAGAACAGGAGGGGGAAGAGCACTGAGCGTGAGAGGTCGAGGGCTCCACAGGGCACGAGGACGTCGCCCCTCGCAGTGGGATACCAAGCGCCTGCAAGGCACTCCTTTCTCCCCGTTGCAGCTGCAGCCGGTGAGAGTCCTCTCCCATCTGCAGCACGGGCGAGTGAAGTGTGTTGCCTCGGTCAGCAGCAAAAGCTACGAAGCACGGGAGGGAGGATGAGGGGGCTACCTGGCGGTAGCAAGGAAAGCACAGGAAGAATAAGAGCAAGGCGGCACGCTGTCAAGGGGTGACACACGGTTCCCTTCCATTCAGGGGGAGAGGCAGGTGCCCCACGCACTGGGAAACCACTGGCGTCTCCCCGGTCCTGGATCCAGACGTCCTTTCTCCGTTCCTGGTGGTCCTCTCCAACGTGAGCCATGCCCTGGCCCTACAAGCACACGTTGCATGAACGCAGGGGCCCGCACAGACCGCTCCCGAGGCCTGTGAACCTCCCAAGGCCAAGGGAGCCCCCAGAAGAGATGGGAACCCCCCCGGCGCTGAGGGAGCTCCCCACAGCAGCC
Source organism: Chroicocephalus ridibundus (assembly GCF_963924245.1). Lineage (NCBI taxonomy): Eukaryota > Metazoa > Chordata > Aves > Charadriiformes > Laridae > Chroicocephalus > Chroicocephalus ridibundus. The sequence continues at coordinate 28,722,267 of NC_086292.1, forward strand.
GACAGAGAGGATCCCACGGCTGTGCTCTGGGGGAAAGAGGTGAGGATGGGGCCCGGCAGGGTCACCACCACCGGGGAGGGCTCGATGACGGTGGTGGAGTCAGCGCAGCGCAGAACACAAGGCTCGTTGCAGCTGTTTGCAAGGGGGGCTGGTCCGCAGGAGAAAGGCAGGCAGGGTCTGGAGCAAGACATCTCGTGGCGAGGGAGGCAGAGCTGAAACACAGAGCAGGGCATGAGCACGAGGTGGACGCCCAGGGAGAGGACGGGTGAGAACCACAAGCGCGCCTGCAGAAAGAGTGAACCCGGCTGGGTTCAGACTTACCCAGCTGACTGAGGAGACGGCAGCGAGGGCAGCGCATGGCAGGCCTGGGGATGCATGGTCTTTTATACCCTGTCCCCAAGCCTCGGGGAACCCGAAGCGTTCTTTACGCATGAAGCACTTTGCTAACTGCCACTATTTGCTGGCAAAGCGCTCCTGGATGGTTACACCTTTTCCCCTTTCATCTCAGAGGTTTTGCTCCCATCCAACACGTGCCCAAGACTGAAATGGGCCCTTTGAGGCGCAGCAGTCATTACACTGCTCCCTAAGGCCACAGGATGCTCTTGTCCGTCTCCTCTCAGCTGCTCACAGAGATGCTTCAGTGGCTTGCTGGCCACGCACATTCCTGGCGCGCAGCCGCTACCACCGCCCCTCCGCACCGCACACTGCCCTTCAGGCACTGAGGAATGCAGCACCTGGAGTCACCTCGCCATTGGTTCCAGCTCAGAGCCTTGGCCTGAACAGCAGAGACTCACACGCTTAGCAGCAATGGTTAGACATTTGGGCAACAGCTGGCAAACCTCTTTTGGGCTCCTCCTCTGCCCAGCTCTTGCAGTCCTACACTTTCCTGGACCCAGGAAGGGAACTAATTCACTCTGACCCTGATCCCACCAAAGCACCTGGGAGCTCTCCTTCCCTGCCTTTACCATGTCTCACAGACGCTGTTGGACTCCAGGATGAGCAGGAGGAGAAAAACAAATGCATTTTGTCTTGGATCACCCTTGGGCAAGGAGTCATAAGGCTCTTCTTTGAACATCTTTGAACACAGACTTGTTTTTCAGTAAACAGTAAACCCTCCGAGCTGAACTCATCTGCCCGGAGGGAAGAAGAAAAGCAGAGGTGAGGTGCTCTAGGAAGCACACCATCCACACCCGGGAGAGAAACAGCTGGACCTTCCTGATGAGAGTGGCCAGCTCAGCTCTTTGGCCTCCCCTTTGATGTAGGGCTGACGTCTGGATGACTTGGACAGAGGGTGAGCCACAAGGACTGCTGAACAGTGTCATCCCACAGACTTCACTGAATGCATGTGTCCATAGGTGCACGTTCGTGCTGCACGCCCGGGGGGACACACAGAGCCCATTGTCTTTCTTGGAATCCAAGCCCAACCTAACCAAACCTGACCCAACTCAGCTGCCTCCAACACAGCTCAGCGCAACCCAACCCAGCGTTCCCCAACACAAACTCAAACACCGCCATTCCAAATTAAACGAGATCAAATCAAGACATTAAGACAAACTGCATCTCCCCTTCGTAACTCTTCGCTGGCAGGAGGTATTCTGCATTTTGATGTAAAACTGCCAGGGTTTGAGTCCTGGGCGAGCCTCTGCCTTCCCCTGGGCTGTACGTATCATACCCCAGTAGAATTCTCAGTCTCGATGGTTTCAGGACACGTGAAAAGGAGAGTCCAGACCCTCTACCTCAGAAAGGCAACTTTTGGCTGCTTATGGTGCTGGGTGTCTGGTCCTCTTCCAGACAGAGCAGTTGTGTGGGATGAAACCTGGGTGTCTAGCCGGCTGTTGCCCGAATGTCTAACCATTGCTGCTAAGCGTGTGAGTCTCTGCTGTTCAGGCCAAGGCTCTGAGCTGGAACCAATGGCGAGGTGACTCCAGGTGCTGCACTCCTCAGTGCCTGAAGGGCAGTGTGCGGTGCGGAGGGGCGGTGGTAGCGGCTGCACGCCAGGAATGTGCGTGGCTAGCAAGCCACTGAAGCATCTCTGTGAGCAGCTGAGAGGAGACGGACAAGAGCGTCCTGTGGCCTTAGGGAGCAGCGTAATGACTGCTGCGCCTCAAAGGGCCCATTTCAGTCTTGGGCACGTGTTGGATGGGAGCAAAACCTCTGAGATGAAAGGGGAAAAGGTGTAACCATCCAGGAGCGCGTTGCCAGCAAATAGTGGCAGTTAGCAAAGCGCTTCATGCGTAAAGAACGCTTCGGGTTCCCCGAGGCTTGGGGACAGGGTATAAAAGTCCGTGCATCCCCAGGCCTGCCATGCGCTGCCCTCGCTGCCGTCTCCTCAGTCAGCTGGGTAAGTCTGAACCCAGCCGGGTTCACTCTTTCTGCAGGCGCGCTTGTGGTTCTCACCCGTCCTCTCCCTGGGCGTCCGCCTCGTGCTCATGCCCTGCTCTGTGTTTCAGCTCTGCCTCCCTCGCCACGAGATGTCTTGCTCCAGACCCTGCCTGCCTTTCTCCTGCGGACCAGCCCCCCTTGCAAACAGCTGCAACGAGCCTTGTGTTCTGCGCTGCGCTGACTCCACCACCGTCATCGAGCCCTCCCCGGTGGTGGTGACCCTGCCGGGCCCCATCCTCACCTCTTTCCCCCAGAGCACAGCCGTGGGATCTTCTCTGTCGGCTGCTGTGGGGAGCTCCCTCAGCGCCGGGGGGGTCCCCGTCTCCACTGGGGGCTCCCTTGGCCTTGGGAGGTTCACAGGCCTCGGGAGCGGTCTGTGCGGGCCCCTGCGTTCATGCAACGTGTGCTTGTAGGGCCAGGGCATGGCTCACGTTGGAGAGGACCACCAGGAACGGAAAAAGGACGTCTGGATCCAGGACCGGGGAGACGCCAGTGGTTTCCCAGTGCGTGGGGCACCTGCCTCTCCCCCTGAATGGAAGGGAACCGTGTGTCACCCCTTGACAGCGTGCCGTCTTGCTTTTATTCTTCCTGTGCTTTCCTTGCTACCGCCAGGTAGCCCCCTCATCCTCCCTCCCGTGCTTCGTAGCTTTTGCTGCTGACCGAGGCAACACACTTCACTCGCCCGTGCTGCAGATGGGAGAGGACTCTCACCGGCTGCAGCTGCAACGGGGAGAAAGGAGTGCCTTGCAGGCGCTTGGTATCCCACTGCGAGGGGCGACGTCCTCGTGCCCTGTGGAGCCCTCGACCTCTCACGCTCAGTGCTCTTCCCCCTCCTGTTCTCACTGAAGAAATGCGCACTTGCTCTTCTCATTAAAGAAATGCTGCATCCCAGCCCGAGTGCCCTCGTCTTCCTTTCTCCTGACACTGCAGCTGCCCCTGGGCCACGCGCGCTGTGGGGCTGCTGATTTTCTCTACGCGTCGATGCACAGACTCCTGCCCAGCCGTTCCACGCTGCCCTTGCCCCGTCCCTGGCCACGTGTAGGCCAGTCGCTTTGAGACGGGATTTCACTTGGTCTCCCGCCAAGCATCCCTGGTGAGCGGAGCATGGAAGCGGCGAGGCCCCTGGGGAAAGGCATAGAGCCTTTGTCTGGTGGAAGAGGCAAATGAGAACATGTAGCTTTATTTCCTTGCTTTATTCCACTTGATCATCTGGGGAAGGAGGTGCCCTCAGAACGTGTGGGCACATGGAGTTTTTCTTGTCAGATGAAATGGCTGGACTTGACCGCCTGGGGTGGCGGTTCCATGTTCCCTTCTTGGAAGCCACTGGGGTAATATGTCAGACTGCACATCTCTCTATCCAGTTGCCTGTTCTACACAGACTGAGCTTGGCATTGTCATTATGCCTCAGGCCAGGCATACGTCTTGCCCAGAAGCCTGTGTCCGCTAGCACTGAATCTCCCCCCGCCCTCAGCCCTGTCTGTGTGCGTGACACAATGTCTGTGCATCAGCAGCCCTGAAGAGCGGCCGGCTCCCCGGGGACCCCCATCAGCGGGTGGAGTTGGGGGAGGTTTAGAAGGTTCCTGCCACCTACACCCTGCCCAGCTGCCTCCTGAATGTTCACATTTAGGAGCTGACACTCTCCCAGCTGAGTGGCTCGGGCACCACGATGCGCATCCGAACCACGTGCAGAAGACAGCCGTAAAGACTGCAGCACTGCAGGCCCTTAGGGAACACGTACAGCTGGAGGTTATGTACCAGGATAAGGAACGAATTTGGCCTTCAGTATACTTAAAGGAAACTCAATGGGAGACAGATACTCCATTTACTGCCCAGAAGGGACTTTTCAAAACCCAGATGGAAGCAAAACACACACGTGGTAACAAGTCAGGTACTACTCCCTGAACCCACATGCACACCTTTTGCGCACATGCTGAAGGAAAGGAGAAAGCAGGCATCCCCTGCTCCACAGCGGCCCAGCCAAGACATTGGCAGTTGTCAGCACAAACGGTAAGCAGCTGAGCTCCGAATGAAAAACCTAGTGCGTAGTCTGGAAGATCAGGGCACATCTTGCCATCTGCACCACCTTTCAGAGGAAGCCAGGAGCACAGGCACATGTGCTGGCCCTTTGCTGGACTCGATAGCTTCTCCGGGGCAAGCAGTGAAGTGGGACTGATGTGGCAGCACAAAGCTTTGCAAGCATTTTGTGAACAAGAACCTCAAACCCCCTAGAACACGAGCTCTCAGGACCTGACCGGGCTGGTGCAGCAGATGCGTGAGCCCCAGGGCTTTGCTTGCACACACTGCACTGGGACTAAATGCTGACAGAAGGGATTTGAAAGCCGCGGGTGCCTCAGGATCCAAGTCACACCTGCCTTGGAGCCAAAGGGCTGGCCAGCCTGCCTGCCTGCCCAGAAACTGACCTTTCCTCTTGCTGGAAAATGAACTCAGGCTGAGAACTGAGAGACCCAAATCCTGAGAGCTTTCTCCCTGCGCAGAGCGTGCTGAGGGTTGCTCTGGCTGGACCCACAATGAGGGCACAGGTCTGAGGCGCCTTAAAGAAGGATCTTCAGCACAACAGACTGAAACACCACCCACCACCAAGGGCACCTTGAAGGCCCTGATGTCCGGGTCAGGGCCCCAATGCCTAGGCCCAAGAAGTACCTCTTGCCAGGGCAGCATCACAATTACAGGCAAAGGGAGCCCCTCTTCTGGAGGGGAACTCAGTTTTCCTCTCAGGCATGTGAGAGCAGCCAACACTGCCATCCCACCAAGACGTGCTGGCTACTGCCTCTCCAAAGCCAGTGCTGTTGGAGCCTCCTGTGTGGTGGGCCTTGAGACTTTCCTCTGAGGACACAGGGGAGGGTTGGGGGGTGTGACGGTGTATGGCTAACGCAGGATGTCCTCACAGTAGGGGTGGTGAGAGCCTTGTAACGCATCAGTGCGCGGGGTCATTGTGGATGTGGTTAAGAGAGGCTCTCGGTGTCGTGGTTTAACCTGGCAGGCAGCTAAACACCACACAGCTGTTCGCTCGCTGCCCCGCATCGGGACGGGGGAAAGACTTGGAAAAAAAAGGTAAAAAGTTGTAGGCGGAGATAACGACAGCTTAGTAGGACAGAAAAGGAAGGAAAAACAATAACAACAATAACAACAACAACAATAATAATGATTAAAGAACATACAAAACAAGTGATGCACAGTGCAATTGCTCACCATCCGCCGACCAATGCCCAGCCAATTCCCGAGCAGCGGCCGCTGCACCCCCCCAGACAACTCCCTCCAGTTCTATTGGTGTGCGATGCCATATGGTATGGAGTATCTTTTGGGCCAGTTTGGGTCAGCTGGCCTGTCTGTGTCTCCTCCCAGCTTCTCGTGCACCCCCCGCCTCCTCACTGCCAAGGCAGCACGAGAAGCTGAAGAGTCCTTGACTTAGTGTAAACACCGCTAGCAACAACTAAAACATCAGTTGTTATCAGCATTATTCTCACCCTAAATCCAAAACACAGCACTATACCAGCGACCGGGAAGGAAATTAACTCTATGCCAGCTGAAACCAGGGCGCTCAGGCTCTGCAAGATCCTGGTTAAAGTACCGGTTATGGGGGATAGCACAAGAAGGAGAAAGGGATAGCGCAGGTAGTCACGCGTTTTCTCACGTTCTTGTGCAGCCTCATCAGTGGCACACCGTGCGTGAACACCTTTCAAGTGACAGAAATGCGGGCCCATTTTGTCAGGGGTGAAAGTGTTTCTGCCAACGGAAGCAGGAAGGAAGAAGCAGCAGGGCCAGTGTCCAGACTCGGGACGGAAATGAGGACTGGGCCTTCGCGAACGAGTTCTCTGTTGGAGAGGATGAGACACAGCTGCAGAGCGCTTCACCTCCTCCCAGCCCCACTGGCAAGAGGACACAATCCCTGAGGCGTTTGACCCAGCAGCCTTCCGCGTACACAAAGTGCCGGCTCTTTTGGGAGCCCGGTGAGAAAGGCTTGAACGCTTTCAAGGGAGATAATTTTCTTCTGACTAGCACGGGAGCGGTGAGAGCCAGTCGTAGAATCCTTCATCCCATCTGATGCTGGGAAGCCCAGGATGGTGCAGCCATGGGTCAGGGCAGGGCATGCTGCGCAGGTGCCGCCTGTGGGGACGTTCACCAGCTCTGCATTCACTTGCGCTCCTGCGGAGCCTTCGTTACAGTACAACTTCAGTATGCTATCAGTTGCTGATAGCAATCGCGCCTGGAATGCAGACTTCGCTTTCAAGGCTCCCGTGGGTGACAGATCCTAATATTCTTAACGTACTAAGAAAGCTAGAGCTCCTAGCGCACAGAGCCGGTGCTAGAAGCCCTCGTCTGGGGAGCCTTGCAGCAGACATTGTGTTGGTGGAGTTTGTGACTTAACAGGCCACGTCTGCGCGGTCGGCCCTTGTGCTTCAGGCCCAACGCGTCAGCGAAGCGGCTGCCGTAAGGGAAGCAGCTGCAGTGCCCTGTGCCGGCCGGTGCCGTGCGCTGGGGGATGCTATGGCAGGGAGAGCACCCAGCCTGCCAGGAGAAGACACGTGATTCTATTTGCTACACAAAACCAAAGGCCCCATGGCATGGTAGGCAGGAGGAACCTCTCCACGGACAGGATCCACGCAGCATGCCGTGGCAAGATCCCCCCGGGGTCCGTCCCATGCTGCATGGCAGCAGGGTGCCCAGCATCTGAAGGGACGCAAGATTTACTTGCTATCTATATTCCTCTTCTTACCCGATCTTATTAAAACTGCTTTCTATTGGCCGGCTTCTTGTTGGGCCTTTCTTCCTGAGGCCCAGAAAAGAAGCCTGCGCCATTTCTTTCTCTGTCACATCCCTCCCCCATCCGCCTGGTGCAGAACGGCACAATCGTATTTCAAGTGGACAGAAGGAAACAGTGCACGCTTGCTTAGGATTAAACACACGCCGAGTCCTTGCTCAGCCCTGACCTCCCACAGGAGAGGGCACAGGGAACGAGGTCCAGCAGAGGTACGAGCTGGCAGGAGGACCCAGAGCAGCCTGCTGGGCATTGCATGAGCTGCCATTCAGCTCACCACATGCCTGCAGCCTGCATGATGCTCTCGGGACAGATCAGTGACAGTGACACCTGTGAGTGGGCATCACCTTCCTCAGACAGTCACAGCGGCATCGCTGAGATGGGCTGTTTCCCGGGCCCGGCTGTCCCTTTCCTGGCTCAATCAAAACTGCCTGCACGGGTTCTGTGCCCGGTGAACACAGAGCTGGGCACAGGGCAGGTGGACGGAGACAGAGGTGCCACCCTCTCCATCAGCATGCCTCCAAACGCCCCGCTGTGCCTTTCCCCAGTGGCCTCGCCGCTTCCATGCTCCGCTCACCAGGGACGCTTGGCAGGAGACCAAGTGAAATCCCGTCTCAAAGCGACTGGCCTACACGTGGCCAGGGACGGGGCAAGGGCAGCGTGGAACGGCTGGGCAGGAGTCTGTGCATCGACGCGTAGAGAAAATCAGCAGCCCCACAGCGCGCGTGGCCCAGGGGCAGCTGCAGTGTCAGGAGAAAGGAAGACGAGGGCACTCGGGCTGGGATGCAGCATTTCTTTAATGAGAAGAGCAAGTGCGCATTTCTTCAGTGAGAACAGGAGGGGGAAGAGCACTGAGCGTGAGAGGTCGAGGGCTCCACAGGGCACGAGGACGTCGCCCCTCGCAGTGGGATACCAAGCGCCTGCAAGGCACTCCTTTCTCCCCGTTGCAGCTGCAGCCGGTGAGAGTCCTCTCCCATCTGCAGCACGGGCGAGTGAAGTGTGTTGCCTCGGTCAGCAGCAAAAGCTACGAAGCACGGGAGGGAGGATGAGGGGGCTACCTGGCGGTAGCAAGGAAAGCACAGGAAGAATAAAAGCAAGACGGCACGCTGTCAAGGGGTGACACACGGTTCCCTTCCATTCAGGGGGAGAGGCAGGTGCCCCACGCACTGGGAAACCACTGGCGTCTCCCCGGTCCTGGATCCAGACGTCCTTTTTCCGTTCCTGGTGGTCCTCTCCAACGTGAGCCATGCCCTGGCCCTACAAGCACACGTTGCATGAACGCAGGGGCCCGCACAGACCGCTCCCGAGGCCTGTGAACCTCCCAAGGCCAAGGGAGCCCCCAGAGGAGACGGGGACCCCCCCGGCGCTGAGGGAGCTCCCCACAGCAGCCGACAGAGAAGATCCCACGGCTGTGCTCTGGGGGAAAGAGGTGAGGATGGGGCCCGGCAGGGTCACCACCACCGGGGAGGGCTCGATGACGGTGGTGGAGTCAGCGCAGCGCAGAACACAAGGCTCGTTGCAGCTGTTTGCAAGGGGGGCTGGTCCGCAGGAGAAAGGCAGGCAGGGTCTGGAGCAAGACATCTCGTGGCGAGGGAGGCAGAGCTGAAACACAGAGCAGGGCATGAGCACGAGGCGGACGCCCAGGGAGAGGACGGGTGAGAACCACAAGCGCGCCTGCAGAAAGAGTGAACCCGGCTGGGTTCAGACTTACCCAGCTGACTGAGGAGACGGCAGCGAGGGCAGCGCATGGCAGGCCTGGGGATGCACGGACTTTTATACCCTGTCCCCAAGCCTCGGGGAACCCGAAGCGTTCTTTACGCATGAAGCGCTTTGCTAACTGCCACTATTTGCTGGCAACGCGCTCCTGGATGGTTACACCTTTTCCCCTTTCATCTCAGAGGTTTTGCTCCCATCCAACACGTGCCCAAGACTGAAATGGGCCCTTTGAGGCGCAGCAGTCATTACGCTGCTCCCTAAGGCCACAGGACGCTCTTGTCCGTCTCCTCTCAGCTGCTCACAGAGATGCTTCAGTGGCTTGCTAGCCACGCACATTCCTGGCGTGCAGCCGCTACCACCGCCCCTCCGCACCGCACACTGCCCTTCAGGCACTGAGGAGTGCAGCACCTGGAGTCACCTCGCCATTGGTTCCAGCTCAGAGCCTTGGCCTGAACAGCAGAGACTCACACGCTTAGCAGCAATGGTTAGACATTCGGGCAACAGCCGGCTAGACACCCAGGTTTCATCCCACACAACTGCTCTGTCTGGAAGAGGACCAGACACCCAGCACCATAAGCAGCCAAAAGTTGCCTTTCTGAGGTAGAGGGTCTGGACTCTCCTTTTCACGTGTCCTGAAACCATCGAGACTGAGAATTCTACTGGGGTATGATACGTACAGCCCAGGGGAAGGCAGAGGCTCGCCCAGGACTCAAACCCTGGCAGTTTTACATCAAAATGCAGAATACCTCCTGCCAGCGAAGAGTTACGAAGGGGAGATGCAGTTTGTCTTAATGTCTTGATTTGATCTCGTTTAATTTGGAATGGCGGTGTTTGAGTTTGTGTTGGGGAACGCTGGGTTGGGTTGCGCTGAGCTGTGTTGGAGGCAGCTGAGTTGGGTCAGGTTTGGTTAGGTTGGGCTTGGATTCCAAGAAAGACAATGGGCTCTGTGTGTCCCCCCGGGCGTGCAGCACGAACGTGCACCTATGGACACATGCATTCAGTGAAGCCTGTGGGATGACACTGTTCAGCAGTCCTTGTGGCTCACCCTCTGTCCAAGTCATCCAGACGTCAGCCCTACATCAAAGGGGAGGCCAAAGAGCTGAGCTGGCCACTCTCATCAGGAAGGTCCAGCTGTTTCTCTCCCGGGTGTGGATGGTGTGCTTCCTAGAGCACCTCACCTCTGCTTTTCTTCTTCCCTCCGGGCAGATGAGTTCAGCTCGGAGGGTTTACTGTTTACTGAAAAACAAGTCTGTGTTCAAAGATGTTCAAAGAAGAGCCTTATGACTCCTTGCCCAAGGGTGATCCAAGACAAAATGCATTTGTTTTTCTCCTCCTGCTCATCCTGGAGGCCAACTGCCTCTGTGGGACGTGGTAAAGGCAGGGAAGGAGAGCTCCCAGGTGCTTTGGTGGGATCAGGGTCAGAGTGAATTAGTTCCCTTCCTGGGTCCAGGAAAGTGTAGGACTGCAAGAGCTGGGCAGAGGAGGAGCCCAAAAGAGGTTTGCCAGCTGTTGCCCAAATGTCTAACCATTGCTGCTAAGCGTGTGAGTCTCTGCTGTTCAGGCCAAGGCTCTGAGCTGGAACCAATGGCGAGGTGACTCCAGGTGCTGCATTCCTCAGTGCCTGAAGGGCAGTGTGCGGTGCGGAGGGGCGGTGGTAGCGGCTGCGCGCCAGGAATGTGCGTGGCCAGCAAGCCACTGAAGCATCTCTGTGAGCAGCTGAGAGGAGACGGACAAGAGCATCCTGTGGCCTTAGGGAGCAGTGTAATGACTGCTGCGCCTCAAAGGGCCCATTTCAGTCTTGGGCACGTGTTGGATGGGAGCAAAACCTCTGAGATGAAAGGGGAAAAGGTGTAACCATCCAGGAGCGCTTTGCCAGCAAATAGTGGCAGTTAGCAAAGTGCTTCATGCGTAAAGAACGCTTCGGGTTCCCCGAGGCTTGGGGACAGGGTATAAAAGTCCGTGCATCCCCAGGCCTGCCATGCGCTGCCCTCGCTGCCGTCTCCTCAGTCAGCTGGGTAAGTCTGAACCCAGCCGGGTTCACTCTTTCTGCAGGCGCGCTTGTGGTTCTCACCCGTCCTCTCCCTGGGCGTCCACCTCGTGCTCATGCCTTGCTCTGTGTTTCAGCTCTGCCTCCCTCGCCACGAGATGTCTTGCTCCAGACCCTGCCTGCCTTTCTCCTGCGGACCAGCCCCCCTTGCAAACAGCTGCAACGAGCCTTGTGTTCTGCGCTGCGCTGACTCCACCACCGTCATCGAGCCCTCCCCGGTGGTGGTGACCCTGCCGGGCCCCATCCTCACCTCTTTCCCCCAGAGCACAGCCGTGGGATCCTCTCTGTCGGCTGCTGTGGGGAGCTCCCTCAGCGCCGGGGGGGTTCCCATCTCTTCTGGGGGCTCCCTTGGCCTTGGGAGGTTCACAGGCCTCGGGAGCGGTCTGTGCGGGCCCCTGCGTTCATGCAACGTGTGCTTGTAGGGCCAGGGCATGGCTCACGTTGGAGAGGACCACCAGGAACGGAGAAAGGACGTCTGGATCCAGGACCGGGGAGACGCCAGTGGTTTCCCAGTGCGTGGGGCACCTGCCTCTCCCCCTGAATGGAAGGGAACCGTGTGTCACCCCTTGACAGCGTGCCGCCTTGCTCTTATTCTTCCTGTGCTTTCCTTGCTACCGCCAGGTAGCCCCCTCATCCTCCCTCCCGTGCTTCGTAGCTTTTGCTGCTGACCGAGGCAACACACTTCACTCGCCCGTGCTGCAGATGGGAGAGGACTCTCACCGGCTGCAGCTGCAACGGGGAGAAAGGAGTGCCTTGCAGGCGCTTGGTATCCCACTGCGAGGGGCGACGTCCTCGTGCCCTGTGGAGCCCTCGACCTCTCACGCTCAGTGCTCTTCCCCCTCCTGTTCTCACTGAAGAAATGCGCACTTGCTCTTCTCATTAAAGAAATGCTGCATCCCAGCCCGAGTGCCCTCGTCTTCCTTTCTCCTGACACTGCAGCTGCCCCTGGGCCACGCGCGCTGTGGGGCTGCTGATTTTCTCTACGCGTCGATGCACAGACTCCTGCCCAGCCGTTCCACGCTGCCCTTGCCCCGTCCCTGGCCACGTGTAGGCCAGTCGCTTTGAGACGGGATTTCACTTGGTCTCCCGCCAAGCATCCCTGGTGAGCTGAGCATGGAAGCGGCGAGGCCCCTGGGGAAAGGCATAGAGCCTTTGTCTGGTGGAAGAGGCAAATGAGAACATGTAGCTTTATTTCCTTGCTTTATTCCACTTGATCATCTGGGGAAGGAGGTGCCCTCAGAATGTGTGGGCACATGGAGTTTTCCCCTTGTCAGGTAAAACGGGTGGACTTGACCGTCTGGGGTGAGGCATGTTCCCTTTTTGGAAGCCACTGGGTAATGTGTCAGACCGCACATATGCAGTTGCCTGTTCTACACATACTGACCTCGGCATTGTTTGGGTTGCATTGTACATCGCTGGGTTGGATGCAGTTGAGTTGGATTGTGTTGCGTTACGTTTAACTTGGTGGGTTTGGGTTTTTTTCTGGGGGTGGGAATTGCTCTCAGTGCTTTTCACAACATGGAGCTGGGTGGCATTGCCAGGAGCAACCATGGCCAGCCCCCGCACCCAGCAAAGGCAGCCCTCAGGGAGTGCCAGCAAGCAGGAGAGCTTCAAACAGGGAGGCAAACAGGGCACGGTGCTTCCAGCAGAATGTGGCTCAGCAGTTTGTGTGGCAGACGGTGCAGCAGGACACACAGGGAGGGCCACCTTTGGAAAGCGGTCTGTCTTCTCCTAGGGGCTGAACGGAGACAGGTTCCTGCTGAAACAAAATGGTGTCCACCTGCCACAACTGCAAAGCTGTGGCTGAAGCCGAGATGGAAGTGACAAAACCTCTCTATGTGGGCACCTACACCCAGAGTAACCTCCCTAGAACTGAGATAGCTGCTGAGACCCAAAGTCGCACAGAACTCCAGAACCTGGAAGTTCCACTAGGGTCTGAAGGCAGAGGTGGATGTCACGGGTGCAAGTGTGCCCAGCTGGATGAACTCTTCAAGCCAGTAGCCATGTTTCAAGAGGCACCTAACAGGCAGCACAGTATCAGCAACCTAAATGAGAGACTGATGCGTCGTATTGTGCACTGCCACAAGCTGAGAGACAGCCCTGCCTTAAGACCTTGCAAAGGGAAGGTGAGCTTGCTTCCAACTCCAAGCTGACAGACTCAACAAACTCACAAGTCAAAGGAGACTGGACTCTGGTCTCTGCTTCGGGCAGGAGGAGGAATCTTCCCCTTCCCACTGAAGTGCATGGGGATCTTCTTCCTCAATACAGGACTATGTATTTCTCTTTAGTGAGTGTCACGAGATTCCTGTCAACTTATTTCTCCAGTCTGTCAAGGTCCTCTTGAATGGCATCACGACTGCCTGCTGTATAATAAAATCATAGAATCGTAGAATGGTTTGGGTTAGAAGGGACTGTCGAAGCTCATCTAGTTCGCCCCCCCTGCCATGACCAGGGGCATCTTTCACTAGGTCAGGTTACTCAAAGCCCCATCCATCATGGGGCATCCACAACTTCTCGGGATGACCTGTTCCGGTGTCTCACAACCCTCATCATAAAGCATTTCTTCCTTGTGTCCAATATAAACCCACACTCTTTCACTTTAAAACCATTGCCCCTTGTCCTGTCACTGCAGACCTTGGTAAAAAGTCTGTCTCCATCTTCCTTATAAGCCTCCTTTAAGTATTGGAGGGCCACAAGAAGGTCTCCCTGGAGACTTCTCTTCTCAAGGCTGAAAATCTTCCTGATGGAAGTTATGATCTGAACGGGCACTGAGGTGAGACTGACTTGTTGGTAATTCCCAGGGTCCTCCTTATTACCCTTTTAAAAATTGGTGCAATATTCCCTTTTCTCCAGTCACTGGGAGCTTTGTTTGTCTGCTGTGGCTTTTCAAACATGATGGAGAGTGGCTTAGCAACTGCATCTGCCAGTTCCCTCAGGACCCTAATTCTTTTGAAAGGTGTGTTGTCTTTCTAATTCTAATGGAGATCTCAAGCTTCTGGGTAGGCTTGCACAGTCACCAGTTAGTTGGGGGGACCATCGAGGCTGCAGCCTAAGCCTGTGGGTGAGCTGAGCAGGCAGCAGCCCAGTACTCGGCACCCTTCCACCTAAGTGTGGACACTGCTCCCAACTGATGCGCTCCCTGTGTGCACACCCTGGTCACTGGTGCTCCCTAGGGGCCAGTTACATACGCCTTTGTGGGGCTCGAACTGGTCAGGAGGACAGCCAGCATTGCCCAGCTCTCTCCCCCTCCTCTCCTTCCAGGAGACCCCCTGTTTCCGACCTGTCCCTCCTGCACACACAACCCAAGGGTGTCAGGGGCCCAGAAACGCTCTCAGATACCCCCCCAGCTACCTCACAAGCCTCATGTTCCTCTCAGTTAGTATCGTCTGTCTGCATTTTGAACTGTGTCACCCACTCCTCTAAGATTTGTATCATCTGTAAACTTGTTACAGATTCACTCTGCCCCATTGTCCAGGCCATTAATGGAAAATGTTAAACAGTATAGAATACAGTATCAGTCACCATTAGTGTACAGCTTGAGTGCCTGACCTCCAACTGGAGTTTGTGCCACTAATCAGAACCCTCTGGGCCAAGGACTTCAGCCAGTTTTCAGTCATAGCTCTGTCCACTTATCTGGTTCACACTTCATTAAAATTTTTCTGTGAGGCTATCATAGGGGTAAGCTGTGAAAGTCTTGTTCAAGTCCAGAAAATCAATATCATTTGATCTCCACTTGTCCCCAAGGTAGTCGTCTCTTCATTGAAGGTTTAGATATACACATCAGAGATGAATTCCCCATCATAAATCCATATCGACTACTCCAAATCACTTTTCTATGCTTCACGTGATTGGAAATGGTTTGTGGTATTATATGTTCGATCAGCTTTCCAGGGACTGAGGTGAGGTTACTTCAAGTTCCCTGAGTCCTCCTTCTAGCCCTTCTGGAAGACAGGAGTAGTGCTTGCTTTCCTCCAGCGCTCAGGAACCTCACCTGATTCCTACCACTGTTCAAAGACCATTGAGAGTGGCCTGGCACTGACGCTGGTGAGCTCCCTCAGCATTCATGGATGCACCCCATGAGGTTCAAGAGACTTGGATATACCCACTATTTTAAAATGTTCCCCAATGTGATCTTCCTCTACCGAGGGTATGTCTTCATTGCTCCACACTTTCCCATTGTGCTTAGGAGCCTGTGTTTCCCTAAAGCAAAACTTACCAGTGAAGACTGAAGTGAAGAAGGCATTGAGTTCCCTGGTCTGGACACTGGCCCTGCTGCTTCTTCCTTCCTGCTTCCGTTGGCAGAAACACTTTCACCCCTGACAAAATGGGTCCGCGTTTCTGTCACTTGAAAGGTGTTCGCACTCGGTGTGCCACTGATGAGGCTGCACAAGAACGTGAGAAAACGCGGACTACCTGCGCTATCCCTTTCTCCTTCTTGTGCTATCCCCCATAACCGGTACTTTAACCAGGATCTTGCAGAGCCTGAGCGCCCTGGTTTCAGCTGGCATAGAGTTAATTTCCTTCCCGGTCGCTGGTATAGTGCTGTGTTTTGGATTTAGGGTGAGAATAATGCTGATAACAACTGATGTTTTAGTTGTTGCTAGCGGTGTTTACACTAAGTCAAGGACTCTTCAGCTTCTCGTGCTGCCTTGGCAGTGAGGAGGCGGGGGGTGCACGAGAAGCTGGGAGGAGACACAGACAGGCCAGCTGACCCAAACTGGCCCAAAAGATACTCCATACCATATGGCATCGCACACCAATAGAACTGGAGGGAGTTGTCTGGGGGGGTGCAGCGGCCGCTGCTTGGGAATTGGCTGGGCATTGGTCGGCGGATGGTGAGCAATTGCACTGTGCATCACTTGTTTTGTATGTTCTTTAATCATTATTATTGTTGTTGTTGTTGTTATTGTTGTTGTTGTTATTGTTGTTGTTGTTATTGTTGTTATTGTTGCTGTTATTGTTTTTCCTTCCTTTTCTGTCCTACTAAGCTGTCGTTATCTCCGCCTACAACTTTTTACCTTTTTTTTCCAAGTCTTTCCCCCGTCCCGATGCGGGGCAGCGAGCGAACAGCTGTGTGGTGTTTAGCTGCCTGCCAGGTTAAACCACGACACCGAGAGCCTCTCTTAACCACATCCACAATGACCCCGCGCACTGATGCGTTACAAGGCTCTCACCACCCCTACTGTGAGGACATCCTGCGTTAGCCATACACCGTCACACCCCCCAACCCTCCCCTGTGTCCTCAGAGGAAAGTCTCAAGGCCCACCACACAGGAGGCTCCAACAGCACTGGCTTTGGAGAGGCAGTAGCCAGCACGTCTTGGTGGGATGGCAGTGTTGGCTGCTCTCACATGCCTGAGAGGAAAACTGAGTTCCCCTCCAGAAGAGGGGCTCCCTTTGCCTGTAATTGTGATGCTGCCCTGGCAAGAGGTACTTCTTGGGCCTAGGCATTGGGGCCCTGACCCGGACATCAGGGCCTTCAAGGTGCCCTTGGTGGTGGGTGGTGTTTCAGTCTGTTGTGCTGAAGATCCTTCTTTAAGGCGCCTCAGACCTGTGCCCTCATTGTGGGTCCAGCCAGAGCAACCCTCAGCACGCTCTGCGCAGGGAGAAAGCTCTCAGGATTTGGGTCTCTCAGTTCTCAGCCTGAGTTCAT
Source organism: Chroicocephalus ridibundus (assembly GCF_963924245.1). Taxonomy (NCBI): domain Eukaryota; kingdom Metazoa; phylum Chordata; class Aves; order Charadriiformes; family Laridae; genus Chroicocephalus; species Chroicocephalus ridibundus. The sequence continues at coordinate 28,738,841 of NC_086292.1, forward strand.
TTTCCAGCAAGAGGAAAGGTCAGTTTCTGGGCAGGCAGGCAGGCTGGCCAGCCCTTTGGCTCCAAGGCAGGTGTGACTTGGATCCCGAGGCACCCGCGGCTTTCAAATCCCTTCTGTCAGCATTTAGTCCCAGTGCAGTGTGTGCAAGCAAAGCCCTGGGGCTCACGCATCTGCTGCACCAGCCCGGTCAGGTCCTGAGAGCTCGTGTTCTAGGGGGTTTGAGGTTCTTGTTCACAAAATGCTTGCAAAGCTTTGTGCTGCCACATCAGTCCCACTTCACTGCTTGCCCTGGAGAAGCTATCGAGTCCAGCAAAGGGCCAGCACACGTGCCTGTGCTCCTGGCTTCCTCTGAAAGGCGGTGCAGATGGCAAGATGTGCCCTGATCTTCCAGACTACGCACTATGTTTTTCATTCGGAGCTCAGCTGCTTACCGTTTGTGCTGACAACTGCCAATGTCTTGGCTGGGCCGCTGTGGAGCAGGGGATGCCTGCTTTCTCCTTTCCTTCAGCATGTGCGCAAAAGGTGTGCATGTGGGTTCAGGGAGTAGTACCTGACTTGTTACCACGTGTGTGTTTTGCTTCCATCTGGGTTTTGAAAAGTCCCTTCTGGGCAGTAAATGGAGTATCTGTCTCCCATTGAGTTTCCTTTAAGTATACTGAAGGCCAAATTCGTTCCTTATCCTGGTACATAACCTCCAGCTGTACGTGTTCCCTAAGGGCCTGCAGTGCTGCAGTCTTTACGGCTGTCTTCTGCACGTGGTTCGGATGCGCATCGTGGTGCCCGAGCCACTCAGCTGGGAGAGTGTCAGCTCCTAAATGTGAACATTCAGGAGGCAGCTGGGCAGGGTGTAGGTGGCAGGAACCTTCTAAACCTCCCCCAACTCCACCCGCTGATGGGGGTCCCCGGGGAGCCGGCCGCTCTTCAGGGCTGCTGATGCACAGACATTGTGTCACGCACACAGACAGGGCTGAGGGCGGGGGGAGATTCAGTGCTAGCGGACACAGGCTTCTGGGCAAGATGTATGCCTGGCCTGAGGCATAATGACAATGCCGAGCTCAGTCTGTGTAGAACAGGCAACTGGATAGAGAGATGTGCAGTCTGACATATTACCCCAGTGGCTTCCAAGAAGGGAACATGGAACCGCCACCCCAGGCGGTCAAGTCCAGCCATTTCATCTGACAAGAAAAACCCCATGTGCCTACACGTTCTGAGGGCACCTCCTTCCCCAGATGATCAAGTGGAATAAAGCAAGGAAATAAAGCTACATGTTCTCATTTGCCTCTTCCACCAGACAAAGGCTCTATGCCTTTCCCCAGGGGCCTCGCCGCTTCCATGCTCCGCTCACCAGGGATGCTTGGCGGGAGACCAAGTGAAATCCCGTCTCAAAGCGACTGGCCTGCACGTGGCCAGGGACTGGGCAAGGGCAGCGTGGAACGGCTGTGCAGGAGTCTGTGCATCGACGCGTAGAGAAAATCAGCAGCCCCACAGCGCGCGTGGCCCAGGGGCAGCTGCAGTGTCAGGAGAAAGGAAGACGAGGGCACTCGGGCTGGGATGCAGCATTTCTTTAATGAGAAGAGCAAGTGCGCATTTCTTCAGTGAGAACAGGAGGGGGAAGAGCACTGAGCGTGAGAGGTCGAGGGCTCCACAGGGCACGAGGACGTCGCCCCTCGCAGTGGGATACCAAGCGCCTGCAAGGCACTCCTTTCTCCCCGTTGCAGCTGCAGCCGGTGAGAGTCCTCTCCCATCTGCAGCACGGGCGAGTGAAGTGTGTTGCCTCGGTCAGCAGCAAAAGCTACGAAGCACGGGAGGGAGGATGAGGGGGCTACCTGGCGGTAGCAAGGAAAGCACAGGAAGAATAAGAGCAAGGCGGCACGCTGTCAAGGGGTGACACACGGTTCCCTTCCATTCAGGGGGAGAGGCAGGCGTCCCACGCACTGGGAAACCACTGGCGTCTCCCCGGTCCTGGATCCAGACGTCCTTTCTCCGTTCCTGGTGGTCCTCTCCAACGTGAGCCATGCCCTGGCCCTACAAGCACACGTTGCATGAACGCAGGGGCCCGCACAGACCGCTCCCGAGGCCTGTGAACCTCCCAAGGCCAAGGGAGCCCCCAGAAGAGATGGGAACCCCCCCGGCGCTGAGGGAGCTCCCCACAGCAGCCGACAGAGAGGATCCCACGGCTGTGCTCTGGGGGAAAGAGGTGAGGATGGGGCCCGGCATGGTCACCACCACCGGGGAGGGCTCGATGACGGTGGTGGAGTCAGCGCAGCGCAGAACACAAGGCTCGTTGCAGCTGTTTGCAAGGGGGGCTGGTCCGCAGGAGAAAGGCAGGCAGGGTCTGGAGCAAGACATCTCGTGGCGAGGGAGGCAGAGCTGAAACACAGAGCAAGGCATGAGCACGAGGTGGACGCCCAGGGAGAGGACGGGTGAGAACCACAAGCGCGCCTGCAGAAAGAGTGAACCCGGCTGGGTTCAGACTTACCCAGCTGACTGAGGAGACGGCAGCGAGGGCAGCGCATGGCAGGCCTGGGGATGCATGGTCTTTTATACCCTGTCCCCAAGCCTCGGGGAACCCGAAGCGTTCTTTACGCATGAAGCGCTTTGCTAACTGCCACTATTTGCTGGCAACGCGCTCCTGGATGGTTACACCTTTTCCCCTTTCATCTCAGAGGTTTTGCTCCCATCCAACACGTGCCCAAGACTGAAATGGGCCCTTTGAGGCGCAGCAGTCATTACGCTGCTCCCTAAGGCCACAGGACGCTCTTGTCCGTCTCCTCTCAGCTGCTCACAGAGATGCTTCAGTGGCTTGCTGGCCACGCACATTCCTGGCGCGCAGCCGCTACCACCGCCCCTCCGCACCGCACACTGCCCTTCAGGCACTGAGGAATGCAGCACCTGGAGTCACCTCGCCATTGGTTCCAGCTCAGAGCCTTGGCCTGAACAGCAGAGACTCACACGCTTAGCAGCAATGGTTAGACATTTGGGCAACAGCTGGCAAACCTCTTTTGGGCTCCTCCTCTGCCCAGCTCTTGCAGTCCTACACTTTCCTGGACCCAGGAAGGGAACTAATTCACTCTGACCCTGATCCCACCAAAGCACCTGGGAGCTCTCCTTCCCTGCCTTTACCACGTCCCACAAAGGCTGTTGGCCTCCAGGATGAGCAGGAGGAGAAAAACAAATGCATTTTGTCTTGGATCACCCTTGGGCAAGGAGTCATAAGGCTCTTCTTTGAACATCTTTGAACACAGACTTGTTTTTCAGTAAACAGTAAACCCTCCGAGCTGAACTCATCTGCCCGGAGGGAAGAAGAAAAGCAGAGGTGAGGTGCTCTAGGAAGCACACCATCCACACCCGGGAGAGAAACAGCTGGACCTTCCTGATGAGAGTGGCCAGCTCAGCTCTTTGGCCTCCCCTTTGATGTAGGGCTGACGTCTGGATGACTTGGACAGAGGGTGAGCCACAAGGACTGCTGAACAGTGTCATCCCACAGGCTTCACTGAATGCATGTGTCCATAGGTGCACGTTCGTGCTGCACGCCCGGGGGGACACACAGAGCCCATTGTCTTTCTTGGAATCCAAGCCCAACCTAACCAAACCTGACCCAACTCAGCTGCCTCCAACACAGCTCAGCGCAACCCAACCCAGCGTTCCCCAACACAAACTCAAACACCGCCATTCCAAATTAAACGAGATCAAATCAAGACATTAAGACAAACTGCATCTCCCCTTCGTAACTCTTCGCTGGCAGGAGGTATTCTGCATTTTGATGTAAAACTGCCAGGGTTTGAGTCCTGGGCGAGCCTCTGCCTTCCCCTGGGCTGTACGTATCATACCCCAGTAGAATTCTCAGTCTCGATGGTTTCAGGACACGTGAAAAGGAGAGTCCAGACCCTCTACCTCAGAAAGGCAACTTTTGGCTGCTTATGGTGCTGGGTGTCTGGTCCTCTTCCAGACAGAGCAGTTGTGTGGGATGAAACCTGGGTGTCTAGCCGGCTGTTGCCCGAATGTCTAACCATTGCTGCTAAGCGTGTGAGTCTCTGCTGTTCAGGCCAAGGCTCTGAGCTGGAACCAATGGCGAGGTGACTCCAGGTGCTGCATTCCTCAGTGCCTGAAGGGCAGTGTGCGGTGCGGAGGGGCGGTGGTAGCGGCTGCACGCCAGGAATGTGCGTGGCTAGCAAGCCACTGAAGCATCTCTGTGAGCAGCTGAGAGGAGACGGAAAACAGAGTCCTGTGGCTTTAGGGAGCAGCGTAATGACTGCTGCGCCTCAAAGGGCCCATTTCAGTCTTGGGCACGTGTTGGATGGGAGCAAAACCTCTGAGATGAAAGGGGAAAAGGTGTAACCATCCAGGAGCGCGTTGCCAGCAAATAGTGGCAGTTAGCAAAGCGCTTCATGCGTAAAGAACGCTTCGGGTTCCCCGAGGCTTGGGGACAGGGTATAAAAGTCCGTGCATCCCCAGGCCTGCCATGCGCTGCCCTCGCTGCCGTCTCCTCAGTCAGCTGGGTAAGTCTGAACCCAGCCGGGTTCACTCTTTCTGCAGGCGCGCTTGTGGTTCTCACCCGTCCTCTCCCTGGGCGTCCGCCTCGTGCTCATGCCCTGCTCTGTGTTTCAGCCCTGCCTCCCTCGCCACGAGATGTCTTGCTCCAGACCCTGCCTGCCTTTCTCCTGCGGACCAGCCCCCCTTGCAAACAGCTGCAACGAGCCTTGTGTTCTGCGCTGCGCTGACTCCACCACCGTCATCGAGCCCTCCCCGGTGGTGGTGACCCTGCCGGGCCCCATCCTCACCTCTTTCCCCCAGAGCACAGCCGTGGGATCCTCTCTGTCGGCTGCTGTGGGGAGCTCCCTCAGCGCCGGGGGGGTTCCCATCTCTTCTGGGGGCTCCCTTGGCCTTGGGAGGTTCACAGGCCTCGGGAGCGGTCTGTGCGGGCCCCTGCGTTCATGCAACGTGTGCTTGTAGGGCCAGGGCATGGCTCACGTTGGAGAGGACCACCAGGAACGGAAAAAGGACGTCTGGATCCAGGACCGGGGAGACGCCAGTGGTTTCCCAGTGCGTGGGGCACCTGCCTCTCCCCCTGAATGGAAGGGAACCGTGTGTCACCCCTTGACAGCGTGCCGTCTTGCTTTTATTCTTCCTGTGCTTTCCTTGCTACCACCAGGTAGCCCCCTCATCCTCCCTCCCGTGCTTCGTAGCTTTTGCTGCTGACCGAGGCAACACACTTCACTCGCCCGTGCTGCAGATGGGAGAGGACTCTCACCGGCTGCAGCTGCAACGGGGAGAAAGGAGTGCCTTGCAGGCGCTTGGTATCCCACTGCGAGGGGCGACATCCTCGTGCCCTGTGGAGCCCTCGACCTCTCACGCTCAGTGCTCTTCCCCCTCCTGTTCTCACTGAAGAAATGCGCACTTGCTCTTCTCATTAAAGAAATGCTGCATCCCAGCCCGAGTGCCCTCGTCTTCCTTTCTCCTGACACTGCAGCTGCCCCTGGGCCACGCGCGCTGTGGGGCTGCTGATTTTCTCTACGCGTCGATGCACAGACTCCTGCCCAGCCGTTCCACGCTGCCCTTGCCCCGTCCCTGGCCACGTGCAGGCCAGTCGCTTTGAGACGGGATTTCACTTGGTCTCCCGCCAAGCATCCCTGGTGAGCGGAGCATGGAAGCGGCGAGGCCCCTGGGGAAAGGCATAGAGCCTTTGTCTGGTGGAAGAGGCCAATGAGAACATGTAGTTTTATTTCCTTGCTTTATTCCACTTGATCATCTGGGGAAGGAGGTGCCCTCAGAACGTGTGGGCACATGGAGTTTTTCTTGTCAGATGAAATGGCTGGACTTGACCGCCTGGGGTGGCGGTTCCATGTTCCCTTCTTGGAAGCCACTGGGGTAATATGTCAGACTGCACATCTCTCTATCCAGTTGCCTGTTCTACACAGACTGAGCTCGGCATTGTCATTATGCCTCAGGCCAGGCATACGTCTTGCCCAGAAGCCTGTGTCCGCTAGCACTGAATCTCCCCCCGCCCTCAGCCCTGTCTGTGTGCGTGACACAATGTCTGTGCATCAGCAGCCCTGAAGAGCGGCCGGCTCCCCGGGAACCCCCATCAGCGGGTGGAGTTGGGGGAGGTTTAGAAGGTTCCTGCCACCTACACCCTGCCCAGCTGCCTCCTGAATGTTCACATTTAGGAGCTGACACTCTCCCAGCTGAGTGGCTCGGGCACCACGATGCGCATCCGAACCACGTGCAGAAGACAGCCGTAAAGACTGCAGCACTGCAGGCCCTTAGGGAACACGTACAGCGGGAGGTTATGTACCAGGATAAGGAACGAATTTGGCCTTCAGTATACTTAAAGGAAACTCAATGGGAGACAGATACTCCATTTACTGCCCAGAAGGGACTTTTCAAAACCCAGATGGAAGCAAAACACACACGTGGTAACAAGTCAGGTACTACTCCCTGAACCCACATGCACACCTTTTGCGCACATGCTGAAGGAAAGGAGAAAGCAGGCATCCCCTGCTCCACAGCGGCCCAGCCAAGACATTGGCAGTTGTCAGCACAAACGGTAAGCAGCTGAGCTCCGAATGAAAAACATAGTGCGTAGTCTGGAAGATCAGGGCACATCTTGCCATCTGCACCGCCTTTCAGAGGAAGCCAGGAGCACAGGCACGTGTGCTGGCCCTTTGCTGGACTCGATAGCTTCTCCAGGGCAAGCAGTGAAGTGGGACTGATGTGGCAGCACAAAGCTTTGCAAGCATTTTGTGAACAAGAACCTCAAACCCCCTAGAACACGAGCTCTCAGGACCTGACCGGGCTGGTGCAGCAGATGCGTGAGCCCCAGGGCTTTGCTTGCACACACTGCACTGGGACTAAATGCTGACAGAAGGGATTTGAAAGCCGCGGGTGCCTCAGGATCCAAGTCACACCTGCCTTGGAGCCAAAGGGCTGGCCAGCCTGCCTGCCTGCCCAGAAACTGACCTTTCCTCTTGCTGGAAAATGAACTCAGGCTGAGAACTGAGAGACCCAAATCCTGAGAGCTTTCTCCCTGCGCAGAGCGTGCTGAGGGTTGCTCTGGCTGGACCCACAATGAGGGCACAGGTCTGAGGCGCCTTAAAGAAGGATCTTCAGCACAACAGACTGAAACACCACCCACCACCAAGGGCACCTTGAAGGCCCTGATGTCCGGGTCAGGGCCCCAATGCGTAGGCCCAAGAAGTACCTCTTGCCAGGGCAGCATCACAATTACAGGCAAAGGGAGCCCCTCTTCTGGAGGGGAACTCAGTTTTCCTCTCAGGCATGTGAGAGCAGCCAACACTGCCATCCCACCAAGACGTGCTGGCTACTGCCTCTCCAAAGCCAGTGCTGTTGGAGCCTCCTGTGTGGTGGGCCTTGAGACTTTCCTCTGAGGACACAGGGGAGGGTTGGGGGGTGTGACGGTGTATGGCTAACGCAGGATGTCCTCACAGTAGGGGTGGTGAGAGCCTTGTAACGCATCAGTGCGCGGGGTCATTGTGGATGTGGTTAAGAGAGGCTCTCGGTGTCGTGGTTTAACCTGGCAGGCAGCTAAACACCACACAGCTGTTCGCTCGCTGCCCCGCATCGGGACGGGGGAAAGACTTGGAAAAAAAAGGTAAAAAGTTGTAGGCGGAGATAACGACAGCTTAGTAGGACAGAAAAGGAAGGAAAAACAATAACAACAATAACAACAACAACAATAACAACAACAACAATAATAATGATTAAAGAACATACAAAACAAGTGATGCACAGTGCAATTGCTCACCATCCGCCGACCAATGCCCAGCCAATCCCCGAGCAGCGGCCGCTGCACCCCCCCAGACAACTCCCTCCAGTTCTATTGGTGTGCGATGCCATATGGTATGGAGTATCTTTTGGGCCAGTTTGGGTCAGCTGGCCTGTCTGTGTCTCCTCCCAGCTTCTCGTGCACCCCCCGCCTCCTCACTGCCAAGGCAGCACGAGAAGCTGAAGAGTCCTTGACTTAGTGTAAACACCGCTAGCAACAACTAAAACATCAGTTGTTATCAGCATTATTCTCACCCTAAATCCAAAACACAGCACTATACCAGCGACCGGGAAGGAAATTAACTCTATGCCAGCTGAAACCAGGGCGCTCAGGCTCTGCAAGATCCTGGTTAAAGTACCGGTTATGGGGGATAGCACAAGAAGGAGAAAGGGATAGCGCAGGTAGTCACGCGTTTTCTCACGTTCTTGTGCAGCCTCATCAGTGGCACACCGTGCGTGAACACCTTTCAAGTGACAGAAACGCGGGCCCATTTTGTCAGGGGTGAAAGTGTTTCTGCCAACGGAAGCAGGAAGGAAGAAGCAGCAGGGCCAATGTCCAGACCAGGGAAATCAATGCCTTCTTCACTTCAGTCTTCACTGGTAAATTTTGCTTTAGGGAAACACAGGCTCCTAAGCACAATGGGAAAGTGTGGAGCAATGAAGACATACCCTCGGTAGAGGAAGATCACATTGGGGAACATTTTAAAATAGTGGGTATATCCAAGTCTCTTGAACCTCATGGGGTGCATCCATGAATGCTGAGGGAGCTCACCAGTGTCAGTGCCAGGCCACTCTCAATGGTCTTTGAACAGTGGTAGGAATCAGGTGAGGTTCCTGAGCACTGGAGGAAAGCAAGCACTACTCCTGTCTTCCAGAAGGGCTAGAAGGAGGACTCAGGGAACTTGAAGTAACCTCACCTCAGTCCCTGGAAAGCTGATCGAACATATAATACCACAAACCATTTCCAATCACATGAAGCATAGAAAGGTGATTTGGAGTAGTCGATATGGATTTATGATGGGGAATTCATCTCTGATGTGTATATCTAAACCTTCAATGAAGAGACGACTACCTTGGGGACAAGTGGAGATCAAATGATATTGATTTTCTGGACTTGAACAAGACTTTCACAGCTTACCCCTATGATAGCCTCACAGAAAAATTTTAATGAAGTGTGAACCAGATAAGTGGACAGAGCTATGACTGAAAACTGGCTGAAGTCCTAGGCCCAGAGGGTTCTGATTAGTGGCACAAACTCCAGTTGGAGGTCAGGCACTCAAGCTGTACACTAATGGTGACTGATACTGTATTCTATACTGTTTAACATTTTCCATTAATGGCCTGGACAATGGGGCAGAGTGAATCCGTAACAAGTTTACAGATGATACAAATCTTAGAGGAGTGGGTGACACAGTTCAAAATGCAGACAGACGATGCTAACTGAGAGGAACATGAGGCTTGTGAGGTAGCTGGGGGGGTATCTGAGAGCGTTTCTGGGCCCCTGACACCCTTGGGTTGTGTGTGCAGGAGGGACAGGTCGGAAACAGGGGGTCTCCTGGAAGGAGAGGAGGGGGAGAGAGCTGGGCAATGCTGGCTGTCCTCCTGACCAGTTCGAGCCCCACAAAGGCGTATGTAACTGGCCCCTAGGGAGCACCAGTGACCAGGGTGTGCACACAGGGAGCGCATCAGTTGGGAGCAGTGTCCACACTTAGGCGGAAGGGTGCCGAGTACTGGGCTGCTGCCTGCTCAGCTCACCCACAGGCTTAGGCTGCAGCCTCGATGGTCCCCCCAACTAACTGGTGACTGTGCAAGCCTACCCAGAAGCTTGAGATCTCCATTAGAATTAGAAAGACAACACACCTTTCAAAAGAATTAGGGTCCTGAGGGAACTGGCAGATGCAGTTGCTAAGCCACTCTCCATCATGTTTGAAAAGCCACAGCAGACAAACAAAGCTCCCAGTGACTGGAGAAAAGGGAATATTGCACCAATATTTAAAAGGGTAATAAGGAGGACCCTGGGAATTACCAACAAGTCAGTCTCACCTCAGTGCCCGTTCAGATCATAACTTCCATCAGGAAGATTTTCAGCCTTGAGAAGAGAAGTCTCCAGGGAGACCTTCTTGTGGCCCTCCAATACTTAAAGGAGGCTTATAAGGAAGATGGAGACAGACTTTTTACCAAGGTCTGCAGTGACAGGACAAGGGGCAATGGTTTTAAAGTGAAAGAGTGTGGGTTTATATTGGACACAAGGAAGAAATGCTTTATGATGAGGGTTGTGAGACACCGGAACAGGTCATCCCGAGAAGTTGTGGATGCCCCATGATGGATGGGGCTTTGAGTAACCTGACCTAGTGAAAGATGCCCCTGGTCATGGCAGGGGGGGGCGAACTAGATGAGCTTCGACAGTCCCTTCTAACCCAAACCATTCTACGATTCTGAGATTTTATTATACAGCAGGCAGTCGTGATGCCATTCAAGAGGACCTTGACAGACTGGAGAAATAAGTTGACAGGAATCTCATGACACTCACTAAAGAGAAATACATAGTCCTGTATTGAGGAAGAAGATCCCCATGCACTTCAGTGGGAAGGGGAAGATTCCTCCTCCTGCCCGAAGCAGAGACCAGAGTCCAGCCTCCTTTGACTTGTGAGTTTGTTGAGTCTGTCAGCTTGGAGTTGGAAGCAAGCTCACCTTCCCTTTGCAAAGTCTTAAGGCAGGGCTGTCTCTCAGCTTGTGGCAGTGCACAATACGACGCATCAGTCTCTCACTTAGGTTGCTGATACTGTGCTGCCTGTTAGGTGCCTCTTGAAACATGGCTACTGGCTTGAAGAGTTCATCCAGCTGGGCACACTTGCACCCGTGACATCCACCTCTGCCTTCAGACCCTAGTGGAACTTCCAGGTTCTGGAGTTCTGTGCAACTTTGGGTCTCAGCAGCTATCTCAGTTCTAGGGAGGTTACTCTGGGTGTAGGTGCCCACATAGAGAGGTTTTGTCACTTCCATCTCGGCTTCAGCCACAGCTTTGCAGTCGTGGCAGGTGGACACCATTTTGTTTCAGCAGGAACCTGTCTCCATTCAGCCCCTAGGAGAAGACAGACCGCTTTCCAAAGGTGGCCCTCCCTGTGTGTCCTGCTGCACCGTCTGCCACACAAACTGCTGAGCCACATTCTGCTGGAAGCACCGTGCCCTGTTTGCCTCCCTGTTTGAAGCTCTCCTGCTTGCTGGCACTCCCTGAGGGCTGCCTTTGCTGGGTGCGGGGGCTGGCCACGGTTGCTCCTGGCAATGCCACCCAGCTCCATGTTGTGAAAAGCACTGAGAGCAATTCCCACCCCCAGAAAAAAACCCAAACCCACCAAGTTAAACGTAACGCAACACAATCCAACTCAACTGCATCCAACCCAGCGCTGTACAATGCAACCCAAACAATGCCGAGGTCAGTATGTGTAGAACAGGCAACTGCATATGTGCGGTCTGACACATTACCCAGTGGCTTCCAAGAAGGGAACATGCCTCACCCCAGACGGTCAAGTCCACCCGTTTTACCTGACAAGGGGAAAACTCCATGAGCCCACACGTTCTGAGGGCACCTCCTTCCCCAGATGATCAAGTGGAATAAAGCAAGGAAATAAAGCTACATGTTCTCATTTGCCTCTTCCACCAGACAAAGGCTCTATGCCTTTCCCCAGGCAGCCCTACATCAAAGGGGAGGCCAAAGAGCTGAGCTGGCCACTCTCATCAGGAAGGTCCAGCTGTTTCTCTCCTGGGTGTGGATGGTGTGCTTCCTAGAGCACCTCACCTCTGCTTTTCTTCTTCCCTCCGGGCAGATGAGTTCAGCTCAGAGGGTTTACTGTTTACTGAAAAACAAGTCTGTGTTCAAAGATGTTCAAAGAAGAGCCTTATGACTCCTTGCCCAAGGGTGATCTAAGACAAAATGCATTTGTTTTTCTCCTCCTGCTCATCCTGGAGGCCAACAGCCTCTGTGGGACGTGGTAAAGGCAGGGAAGGAGAGCTCCCAGGTGCTTTGGTGGGATCAGGGTCAGAGTGAATTAGTTCCCTTCCTGGGTCCAGGAAAGTGTAGGACTGCAAGAGCTGGGCAGAGGAGGAGCCCAAAAGAGGTTTGCCAGCTGTTGCCCAAATGTCTAACCATTGCTGCTAAGCGTGTGAGTCTCTGCTGTTCAGGCCAAGGCTCTGAGCTGGAACCAATGGCGAGGTGACTCCAGGTGCTGCATTCCTCAGTGCCTGAAGGGCAGTGTGCGGTGCGGAGGGGCGGTGGTAGCGGCTGCGCGCCAGGAATGTGCGTGGCCAGCAAGCCACTGAAGCATCTCTGTGAGCAGCTGAGAGGAGACGGACAAGAGCGTCCTGTGGCCTTAGGGAGCAGCGTAATGACTGCTGCGCCTCAAAGGGCCCATTTCAGTCTTGGGCACGTGTTGGATGGGAGCAAAACCTCTGAGATGAAAGGGGAAAAGGTGTAACCATCCAGGAGCGCGTTGCCAGCAAATAGTGGCAGTTAGCAAAGCGCTTCATGCGTAAAGAACGCTTCGGGTTCCCCGAGGCTTGGGGACAGGGTATAAAAGACCATGCATCCCCAGGCCTGCCATGCGCTGCCCTCGCTGCCGTCTCCTCAGTCAGCTGGGTAAGTCTGAACCCAGCCGGGTTCACTCTTTCTGCAGGCGCGCTTGTGGTTCTCACCCGTCCTCTCCCTGGGCGTCCGCCTCGTGCTCATGCCCTGCTCTGTGTTTCAGCTCTGCCTCCGTCGCCACGAGATGTCTTGCTCCAGACCCTGCCTGCCTTTCTCCTGCGGACCAGCCCCCCTTGCAAACAGCTGCAACGAGCCTTGTGTTCTGCGCTGCGCTGACTCCACCACTGTCATCGAGCCCTCCCCGGTGGTGGTGACCCTGCCGGGCCCCATCCTCACCTCTTTCCCCCAGAGCACAGCCGTGGGATCCTCTCTGTCGGCTGCTGTGGGGAGCTCCCTCAGCGCCGGGGGGTCCCCGTCTCCTCTGGGGGCTCCCTTGGCCTTGGGAGGTTCACAGGCCTCGGGAGCGGTCTGTGCGGGCCCCTGCGTTCATGCAACGTGTGCTTGTAGGGCCAGGGCATGGCTCACGTTGGAGAGGACCACCAGGAACGGAGAAAGGACGTCTGGATCCAGGACCTGGGAGATGCCAGTGGTTTCCCAGTGCGTGGGACGCCTGCCTCTCCCCCTGAATGGAAGGGAACCGTGTGTCACCCCTTGACAGCGTGCCGCCTTGCTTTTATTCTTCCTGTGCTTTCCTTGCTACCGCCAGGTAGCCCCCTCATCCTCCCTCCCGTGCTTCGTAGCTTTTGCTGCTGACCGAGGCAACACACTTCACTCGCCCGTGCTGCAGATGGGAGAGGACTCTCACCGGCTGCAGCTGCAACGGGGAGAAAGGAGTGCCTTGCAGGCGCTTGGTATCCCACTGCGAGGGGCGACGTCCTCGTGCCCTGTGGAGCCCTCGACCTCTCACGCTCAGTGCTCTTCCCCCTCCTGTTCTCACTGAAGAAATGCGCACTTGCTCTTCTCATTAAAGAAATGCTGCATCCCAGCCCGAGTGCCCTCGTCTTCCTTTCTCCTGACACTGCAGCTGCCCCTGGGCCACGCGCGCTGTGGGGCTGCTGATTTTCTCTACGGGTCGATGCACAGACTCCTGCCCAGCCGTTCCACGCTGCCCTTGCCCCGTCCCTGGCCACGTGTAGGCCAGTCGCTTTGAGACGGGATTTCACTTGGTCTCCCGCCAAGCATCCCTGGTGAGCGGAGCATGGAAGCGGCGAGGCCCCTGGGGAAAGGCATAGAGCCTTTGTCTGGTGGAAGAGGCAAATGAGAACATGTAGCTTTATTTCCTTGCTTTATTCCACTTGATCATCTGGGGAAGGAGGTGCCCTCAGAACGTGTGGGCACATGGAGTTTTTCTTGTCAGATGAAATGGCTGGACTTGACCGCCTGGGGTGGCGGTTCCATGTTCCCTTCTTGCAAGCCACTGGGGTAATATGTCAGACTGCACATCTCTCTATCCAGTTGCCTGTTCTACACAGACTGAGCTTGGCATTGTCATTATGCCTCAGGCCAGGCATACATCTTGCCCAGAAGCCTGTGTCCGCTAGCACTGAATCTCCCCCCGCCCTCAGCCCTGTCTGTGTGCGTGACACAATGTCTGTGCATCAGCAGCCCTGAAGAGCGGCCGGCTCCCCGGGGACCCCCATCAGCGGGTGGAGTTGGGGGAGGTTTAGAAGGTTCCTGCCACCTACACCCTGCCCAGCTGCCTCCTGAATGTTCACATTTAGGAGCTGACACTCCCAGCTGAGTGGCTCGGGCACCACGATGCGCATCCGAACCACGTGCAGAAGACAGCCGTAAAGACTGCAGCACTGCAGGCCCTTAGGGAACACGTACAGCTGGAGGTTATGTACCAGGATAAGGAACGAATTTGGCCTTCAGTATACTTAAAGGAAACTCAATGGGAGACAGATACTCCATTTACTGCCCAGAAGGGACTTTTCAAAACCCAGATGGAAGCAAAACACACACGTGGTAACAAGTCAGGTACTACTCCCTGAACCCACATGCACACCTTTTGCGCACATGCTGAAGGAAAGGAGAAAGCAGGCATCCCCTGCTCCACAGCGGCCCAGCCAAGACATTGGCAGTTGTCAGCACAAACGGTAAGCAGCTGAGCTCCGAATGAAAAACATAGTGCGTAGTCTGGAAGATCAGGGCACATCTTGCCATCTGCACCGCCTTTCAGAGGAAGCCAGGAGCACAGGCACGTGTGCTGGCCCTTTGCTGGACTCGATAGCTTCTCCAGGGCAAGCAGTGAAGTGGGACTGATGTGGCAGCACAAAGCTTTGCAAGCATTTTGTGAACAAGAACCTCAAACCCCCTAGAACACGAGCTCTCAGGACCTGACCGGGCTGGTGCAGCAGATGCGTGAGCCCCAGGGCTTTGCTTGCACACACTGCACTGGGACTAAATGCTGACAGAAGGGATTTGAAAGCCGCGGGTGCCTCAGGATCCAAGTCACACCTGCCTTGGAGCCAAAGGGCTGGCCAGCCTGCCTGCCTGCCCAGAAACTGACCTTTCCTCTTGCTGGAAAATGAACTCAGGCTGAGAACTGAGAGACCCAAATCCTGAGAGCTTTCTCCCTGCGCAGAGCGTGCTGAGGGTTGCTCTGGCTGGACCCACAATGAGGGCACAGGTCTGAGGCGCCTTAAAGAAGGATCTTCAGCACAACAGACTGAAACACCACCCACCACCAAGGGCACCTTGAAGGCCCTGATGTCCGGGTCAGGGCCCCAATGCCTAGGCCCAAGAAGTACCTCTTGCCAGGGCAGCATCACAATTACAGGCAAAGGGAGCCCCTCTTCTGGAGGGGAACTCAGTTTTCCTCTCAGGCATGTGAGAGCAGCCAACACTGCCATCCCACCAAGACGTGCTGGCTACTGCCTCTCCAAAGCCAGTGCTGTTGGAGCCTCCTGTGTGGTGGGCCTTGAGACTTTCCTCTGAGGACACAGGGGAGGGTTGGGGGGTGTGACGGTGTATGGCTAATGCAGGATGTCCTCACAGTAGGGGTGGTGAGAGCCTTGTAACGCATCAGTGTGCGGGGTCATTGTGGATGTGGTTAAGAGAGGCTCTCGGTGTCGTGGTTTAACCTGGCAGGCAGCTAAACACCACACAGCTGTTCGCTCGCTGCCCCGCATCGGGACGGGGGAAAGACTTGGAAAAAAAAGGTAAAAAGTTGTAGGCGGAGATAACGACAGCTTAGTAGGACAGAAAAGGAAGGAAAAACAATAACAACAATAACAACAACAACAATAACAACAACAACAATAACAACAACAACAATAATAATGATTAAAGAACATACAAAACAAGTGATGCACAGTGCAATTGCTCACCATCCGCCGACCAATGCCCAGCCAATCCCCGAGCAGCGGCCGCTGCACCCCCCTGGACAACTCCCTCCAGTTCTATTGGTGTGCGATGCCATATGGTATGGAGTATCTTTTGGGCCAGTTTGGGTCAGCTGGCCTGTCTGTGTCTCCTCCCAGCTTCTCGTGCACCCCCCGCCTCCTCACTGCCAAGGCAGCACGAGAAGCTGAAGAGTCCTTGACTTAGTGTAAACACCGCTAGCAACAACTAAAACATCAGTTGTTATCAGCATTATTCTCACCCTAAATCCAAAACACAGCACTATACCAGCGACCGGGAAGGAAATTAACTCTATGCCAGCTGAAACCAGGGCGCTCAGGCTCTGCAAGATCCTGGTTAAAGTACTGGTTATGGGGGATAGCACAAGAAGGAGAAAGGGATAGCGCAGGTAGTCACGCGTTTTCTCACGTTCTTGTGCAGCCTCATCAGTGGCACACCGTGCGTGAACACCTTTCAAGTGACAGAAACGCGGGCCCATTTTGTCAGGGGTGAAAGTGTTTCTGCCAACGGAAGCAGGAAGGAAGAAGCAGCAGGGCCAGTGTCCAGACTCGGGACGGAAATGAGGACTGGGCCTTCGCGAACGAGTTCTCTGTTGGAGAGGATGAGACACAGCTGCAGAGCGCTTCACCTCCTCCCAGCCCCACTGGCAAGAGGACACAATCCCTGAGGCGTTTGACCCAGCAGCCTTCCGCGTACACAAAGTGCCGGCTCTTTTGGGAGCCCGGTGAGAAAGGCTTGAACGCTTTCAAGGGAGATAATTTTCTTCTGACTAGCACGGGAGCGGTGAGAGCCAGTCGTAGAATCCTTCATCCCATCTGATGCTGGGAAGCCCAGGATGGTGCAGCCATGGGTCAGGGCAGGGCATGCTGCGCAGGTGCCGCCTGTGGGGACGTTCACCAGCTCTGCATTCACTTGCGCTCCTGCGGAGCCTTCGTTACAGTACAACTTCAGTATGCTATCAGTTGCTGATAGCAATCGCGCCTGGAATGCGGACTTCGCTTTCAAGGCTCCCGTGGGTGACAGATCCTAATATTCTTAACGTACTAAGAAAGCTAGAGCTCCTAGCGCACAGAGCCGGTGCTAGAAGCCCTCGTCTGGGGAGCCTTGCAGCAGACATTGTGTTGGTGGAGTTTGTGACTTAACAGGCCACGTCTGCGCGGTCGGCCCTTGTGCTTCAGGCCCAACGCGTCAGCGAAGCGGCTGCCGTAAGGGAAGCAGCTGCAGTGCCCTGTGCCGGCCGGTGCCGTGCGCTGGGGGATGCTATGGCAGGGAGAGCACCCAGCCTGCCAGGAGAAGACACGTGATTCTATTTGCTACACAAAACCAAAGGCCCCATGGCGTGGTAGGCAGGAGGAACCTCTCCACGGACAGGATCCACGCAGCATGCCGTGGCAAGATCCCCCCGGGGTCCGTCCCATGCTGCATGGCAGCAGGGTGCCCAGCATCTGAAGGGACGCAAGATTTACTTGCTATCTATATTCCTCTTCTTACCCGATCTTATTAAAACTGCTTTCTATTGGCCGGCTTCTTGTTGGGCCTTTCTTCCTGAGGCCCAGAAAAGAAGCCTGCGCCATTTCTTTCTCTGTCACATCCCTCCCCCATCCGCCTGGTGCAGAACGGCACAATCGTATTTCAAGTGGACAGAAGGAAACAGTGCACGCTTGCTTAGGATTAAACACACGCCGAGTCCTTGCTCAGCCCTGACCTCCCACAGGAGAGGGCACAGGGAACGAGGTCCAGCAGAGGTACGAGCTGGCAGGAGGACCCAGAGCAGCCTGCTGGGCATTGCATGAGCTGCCATTCAGCTCACCGCATGCCTGCAGCCTGCATGATGCTCTCGGGACAGATCAGTGACAGTGACACCTGTGAGTGGGCATCACCTTCCTCAGACAGTCACAGCGGCATCGCTGAGATGGGCTGTTTCCCGGGCCCGGCTGTCCCTTTCCTGGCTCAATCAAAACTGCCTGCACGGGTTCTGTGCCCGGTGAACACAGAGCTGGGCACAGGGCAGGTGGACAGAGACAGAGGTGCCACCCTCTCCATCAGCATGCCTCCAAACGCCCCGCTGTGCCTTTCCCCAGTGGCCTCGCCGCTTCCATGCTCCGCTCACCAGGGACGCTTGGCGGGAGACCAAGTGAAATCCTGTCTCAAAGCGACTGGCCTACACGTGGCCAGGGACTGGGCAAGGGCAGCGTGGAACGGCTGTGCAGGAGTCTGTGCATCGACGCGTAGAGAAAATCAGCAGCCCCACAGCGCGCGTGGCCCAGGGGCAGCTGCAGTGTCAGGAGAAAGGAAGACGAGGGCACTCGGGCTGGGATGCAGCATTTCTTTAATGAGAAGAGCAAGTGCGCATTTCTTCAGTGAGAACAGGAGGGGGAAGAGCACTGAGCGTGAGAGGTCGAGGGCTCCACAGGGCACGAGGATGTCGCCCCTCGCAGTGGGATACCAAGCGCCTGCAAGGCACTCCTTTCTCCCCGTTGCAGCTGCAGCCGGTGAGAGTCCTCTCCCATCTGCAGCACGGGCGAGTGAAGTGTGTTGCCTCGGTCAGCAGCAAAAGCTACGAAGCACGGGAGGGAGGATGAGGGGGCTACCTGGCGGTAGCAAGGAAAGCACAGGAAGAATAAAAGCAAGGCGGCACGCTGTCAAGGGGTGACACACGGTTCCCTTCCATTCAGGGGGAGAGGCAGACGTCCCACGCACTGGGAAACCTCTGGCCTCTCCCCGGTCCTGGATCCAGACGTCCTTTCTCCGTTCCTGGTGGTCCTCTCCAACGTGAGCCATGCCCTGGCCCTACAAGCACACGTTGCATGAACGCAGGGGCCCGCACAGACCGCTCCCGAGGCCTGTGAACCTCCCAAGGCCAAGGGAGCCCCCAGAAGAGATGGGAACCCCCCCGGCGCTGAGGGAGCTCCCCACAGCAGCCGACAGAGAGGATCCCACGGCTGTGCTCTGGGGGAAAGAGGTGAGGATGGGGCCCGGCAGGGTCACCACCACCGGGGAGGGCTCGATGACGGTGGTGGAGTCAGCGCAGCGCAGAACACAAGGCTCGTTGCAGCTGTTTGCAAGGGGGGCTGGTCCGCAGGAGAAAGGCAGGCAGGGTCTGGAGCAAGACATCTTGTGGCGACGGAGGCAGGGCTGAAACACAGAGCAGGGCATGAACACGAGGCGTACGCCCAGGGAGAGGACGGGTGAGAACCACAAGCGCGCCTGCAGAAAGAGTGAACCCGGCTGGGTTCAGACTTACCCAGCTGACTGAGGAGACGGCAGCGAGGGCAGCGCATGGCAGGCCTGGGGATGCATGGTCTTTTATACCCTGTCCCCAAGCCTCGGGGAACCCGAAGCGTTCTTTACGCATGAAGCACTTTGCTAACTGCCACTATTTGCTGGCAAAGCGCTCCTGGATGGTTACACCTTTTCCCCTTTCATCTCAGAGGTTTTGCTCCCATCCAACACGTGCCCAAGACTGAAATGGGCCCTTTGAGGCGCAGCAGTCATTACGCTGCTCCCTAAGGCCACAGGACGCTCTTGTCCGTCTCCTCTCAGCTGCTCACAGAGACGCTTCAGTGGCTTGCTGGCCACGCACATTCCTGGCACGCAGCCGCTACCACCGCCCCTCCGCACCGCACACTGCCCTTCAGGCACTGAGGAATGCAGCACCTGGAGTCACCTCGCCATTGGTTCCAGCTCAGAGCCTTGGCCTGAACAGCAGAGACTCACACGCTTAGCAGCAATGGTTAGACATTCGGGCAACAGCCGGCTAGACACCCAGGTTTCATCCCACACAACTGCTCTGTCTGGAAGAGGACCAGACACCCAGCACCATAAGCAGCCAAAAGTTGCCTTTCTGAGGTAGAGGGTCTGGACTCTCCTTTTCACGTGTCCTGAAACCATCGAGACTGAGAATTCTACTGGGGCATGATACGTACAGCCCAGGGGAAGGCAGAGGCTCGCCCAGGACTCAAACCCTGGCAGTTTTACATCAAAATGCAGAATACCTCCTGCCAGCGAAGAGTTACGAAGGGGAGATGCAGTTTGTCTTAATGTCTTGATTTGATCTCGTTTAATTTGGAATGGCGGTGTTTGAGTTTGTGTTGGGGAACGCTGGGTTGGGTTGCGCTGAGCTGTGTTGGAGGCAGCTGAGTTGGGTCAGGTTTGGTTAGGTTGGGCTTGGATTCCAAGAAAGACAATGGGCTCTGTGTGTCCCCCCGGGCGTGCAGCACGAACGTGCACCTATGGACACATGCATTCAGTGAAGCCTGTGGGATGACACTGTTCAGCAGTCCTTGTGGCTCACCCTCTGTCCAAGTCATCCAGACGTCAGCCCTACATCAAAGGGGAGGCCAAAGAGCTGAGCTGGCCACTCTCATCAGGAAGGTCCAGCTGTTTCTCTCCCGGGTGTGGATGGTGTGCTTCCTAGAGCACCTCACCTCTGCTTTTCTTCTTCCCTCCGGGCAGATGAGTTCAGCTCGGAGGGTTTACTGTTTACTGAAAAACAAGTCTGTGTTCAAAGATGTTCAAAGAAGAGCCTTATGACTCCTTGCCCAAGGGTGATCCAAGACAAAATGCATTTGTTTTTCTCCTCCTGCTCATCCTGGAGGCCAACAGCCTCTGTGGGACATGGTAAAGGCAGGGAAGGAGAGCTCCCAGGTGCTTTGGTGGGATCAGGGTCAGAGTGAATTAGTTCCCTTCCTGGGTCCAGGAAAGTGTAGGACTGCAAGAGCTGGGCAGAGGAGGAGCCCAAAAGAGGTTTGCCAGCTGTTGCCCGAATGTCTAACCATTGCTGCTAAGCGTGTGAGTCTCTGCTGTTCAGGCCAAGGCTCTGAGCTGGAACCAATGGCGAGGTGACTCCAGGTGCTGCATTCCTCAGTGCCTGAAGGGCAGTGTGCGGTGCGGAGGGGCGGTGGTAGCGGCTGCGCGCCAGGAATGTGCGTGGCCAGCAAGCCACTGAAGCATCTCTGTGAGCAGCTGAGAGGAGACGGACAAGAGCGTCCTGTGGCCTTAGGGAGCAGCGTAATGACTGCTGCGCCTCAAAGGGCCCATTTCAGTCTTGGGCACGTGTTGGATGGGAGCAAAACCTCTGAGATGAAAGGGGAAAAGGTGTAACCATCCAGGAGCGCTTTGCCAGCAAATAGTGGCAGTTAGCAAAGCGCTTCATGCGTAAAGAACGCTTCGGGTTCCCCGAGGCTTGGGGACAGGGTATAAAAGTCCGTGCATCCCCAGGCCTGCCATGCGCTGCCCTCGCTGCCGTCTCCTCAGTCAGCTGGGTAAGTCTGAACCCAGCCGGGTTCACTCTTTCTGCAGGCGCGCTTGTGGTTCTCACCCGTCCTCTCCCTGGGCGTCCGCCTCGTGCTCATGCCTTGCTCTGTGTTTCAGCCCTGCCTCCCTCGCCACGAGATGTCTTGCTCCAGACCCTGCCTGCCTTTCTCCTGCGGACCAGCCCCCCTTGCAAACAGCTGCAACGAGCCTTGTGTTCTGCGCTGCGCTGACTCCACCACCGTCATCGAGCCCTCCCCGGTGGTGGTGACCCTGCCGGGCCCCATCCTCACCTCTTTCCCCCAGAGCACAGCCGTGGGATCCTCTCTGTCGGCTGCTGTGGGGAGCTCCCTCAGTGCCGGGGGGGTTCCCATCTCTTCTGGGGGCTCCCTTGGCCTTGGGAGGTTCACAGGCCTCGGGAGCGGTCTGTGCGGGCCCCTGCGTTCATGCAACGTGTGCTTGTAGGGCCAGGGCATGGCTCACGTTGGAGAGGACCACCAGGAACGGAGAAAGGACGTCTGGATCCAGGACCGGGGAGATGCCAGTGGTTTCCCAGTGCGTGGGACGCCTGCCTCTCCCCCTGAATGGAAGGGAACCGTGTGTCACCCCTTGACAGCGTGCCGCCTTGCTCTTATTCTTCCTGTGCTTTCCTTGCTACCGCCAGGTAGCCCCCTCATCCTCCCTCCCGTGCTTCGTAGCTTTTGCTGCTGACCGAGGCAACACACTTCACTCGCCCGTGCTGCAGATGGGAGAGGACTCTCACCGGCTGCAGCTGCAACGGGGAGAAAGGAGTGCCTTGCAGGCGCTTGGTATCCCACTGCGAGGGGCGACGTCCTCGTGCCCTGTGGAGCCCTCGACCTCTCACGCTCAGTGCTCTTCCCCCTCCTGTTCTCACTGAAGAAATGCGCACTTGCTCTTCTCATTAAAGAAATGCTGCATCCCAGCCCGAGTGCCCTCGTCTTCCTTTCTCCTGACACTGCAGCTGCCCCTGGGCCACGCGCGCTGTGGGGCTGCTGATTTTCTCTACGCGTCGATGCACAGACTCCTGCCCAGCCGTTCCACGCTGCCCTTGCCCCGTCCCTGGCCACGTGTAGGCCAGTCGCTTTGAGACGGGATTTCACTTGGTCTCCCGCCAAGCATCCCTGGTGAGCTGAGCATGGAAGCGGCGAGGCCCCTGGGGAAAGGCATAGAGCCTTTGTCTGGTGGAAGAGGCCAATGAGAACATGTAGCTTTATTTCCTTGCTTTATTCCACTTGATCATCTGGGGAAGGAGGTGCCCTCAGAATGTGTGGGCACATGGAGTTTTCCCCTTGTCAGGTAAAACGGGTGGACTTGACCGTCTGGGGTGAGGCATGTTCCCTTTTTGGAAGCCACTGGGTAATGTGTCAGACCGCACATGTGCAGTTGCCTGTTCTACACATACTGACCTCGGCATTGTTTGGGTTGCATTGTACAGCGCTGGGTTGGATGCAGTTGAGTTGGATTGTGTTGCGTTAAGTTTAACTTGGTGGGTTTGGGTTTTTTTCTGGGGGTGGGAATTGCTCTCAGTGCTTTTCACAACATGGAGCTGGGTGGCATTGCCAGGAGCAACCGTGGCCAGCCCCCGCACCCAGCAAAGGCAGCCCTCAGGGAGTGCCAGCAAGCAGGAGAGCTTCAAACAGGGAGGCAAACAGGGCACGGTGCTTCCAGCAGAATGTGGCTCAGCAGTTTGTGTGGCAGACAGTGCAGCAGGACACACAGGGAGGGCCACCTTTGGAAAGCGGTCTGTCTTCTCCTAGGGGCTGAATGGAGACAGGTTCCTGCTGAAACAAAATGGTGTCCACCTGCCACAACTGCAAAGCTGTGGCTGAAGCCGAGATGGAAGTGACAAAACCTCTCTATGTGGGCACCTACACCCAGAGTAACCTCCCTAGAACTGAGATAGCTGCTGAGACCCAAAGTCGCACAGAACTCCAGAACCTGGAAGTTCCACTAGGGTCTGAAGGCAGAGGTGGATGTCACGGGTGCAAGTGTGCCCAGCTGGATGAACTCTTCAAGCCAGTAGCCATGTTTCAAGAGGCACCTAACAGGCAGCACAGTATCAGCAACCTAAGTGAGAGACTGATGCGTCGTATTGTGCACTGCCACAAGCTGAGAGACAGCCCTGCCTTAAGACTTTGCAAAGGGAAGGTGAGCTTGCTTCCAACTCCAAGCTGACAGACTCAACAAACTCACAGGTCAAAGGAGACTGGACTCTGGTCTCTGCTTCGGGCAGGAGGAGGAATCTTCCCCTTCCCACTGAAGTGCATGGGGATCTTCTTCCTCAATACAGGACTATGTATTTCTCTTTAGTGAGTGTCATGAGATTCCTGTCAACTTATTTCTCCAGTCTGTCAAGGTCCTCTTGAATGGCATCACGACTGCCTGCTGTATAATAAAATCATAGAATCGTAGAATGGTTTGGGTTAGAAGGGACTGTCGAAGCTCATCTAGTTCGCCCCCCCTGCCATGACCAGGGGCATCTTTCACTAGGTCAGGTTACTCAAAGCCCCATCCATCATGGGGCATCCACAACTTCTCGGGATGACCTGTTCCGGTGTCTCACAACCCTCATCATAAAGCATTTCTTCCTTGTGTCCAATATAAACCCACACTCTTTCACTTTAAAACCATTGCCCCTTGTCCTGTCACTGCAGACCTTGGTAAAAAGTCTGTCTCCATCTTCCTTATAAGCCTCCTTTAAGTATTGGAGGGCCACAAGAAGGTCTCCCTGGAGACTTCTCTTCTCAAGGCTGAAAATCTTCCTGCTGGAAGTTATGATCTGAACGGGCACTGAGGTGAGACTGACTTGTTGGTAATTCCCAGGGTCCTCCTTATTACCCTTTTAAAAATTGGTGCAATATTCCCTTTTCTCCAGTCACTGGGAGCTTTGTTTGTCTGCTGTGGCTTTTCAAACATGATGGAGAGTGGCTTAGCAACTGCATCTGCCAGTTCCCTCAGGACCCTAATTCTTTTGAAAGGTGTGTTGTCTTTCTAATTCTAATGGAGATCTCAAGCTTCTGGGTAGGCTTGCACAGTCACCAGTTAGTTGGGGGGACCATCGAGGCTGCAGCCTAAGCCTGTGGGTGAGCTGAGCAGGCAGCAGCCCAGTACTCGGCACCCTTCCGCCTAAGTGTGGACACTGCTCCCAACTGATGCGCTCCCTGTGTGCACACCCTGGTCACTGGTGCTCCCTAGGGGCCAGTTACATACGCCTTTGTGGGGCTCGAACTGGTCAGGAGGACAGCCAGCATTGCCCAGCTCTCTCCCCCTCCTCTCCTTCCAGGAGACCCCCTGTTTCCGACCTGTCCCTCCTGCACACACAACCCAAGGGTGTCAGGGGCCCAGAAACGCTCTCAGATACCCCCCCAGCTACCTCACAAGCCTCATGTTCCTCTCAGTTAGCATCGTCTGTCTGCATTTTGAACTGTGTCACCCACTCCTCTAAGATTTGTATCATCTGTAAACTTGTTACAGATTCACTCTGCCCCATTGTCCAGGCCATTAATGGAAAATGTTAAACAGTATAGAATACAGTATCAGTCACCATTAGTGTACAGCTTGAGTGCCTGACCTCCAACTGGAGTTTGTGCCACTAATCAGAACCCTCTGGGCCAAGGACTTCAGCCAGTTTTCAGTCATAGCTCTGTCCACTTATCTGGTTCACACTTCATTAAAATTTTTCTGTGAGGCTATCATAGGGGTAAGCTGTGAAAGTCTTGTTCAAGTCCAGAAAATCAATATCATTTGATCTCCACTTGTCCCCAAGGTAGTCGTCTCTTCATTGAAGGTTTAGATATACACATCAGAGATGAATTCCCCATCATAAATCCATATCGACTACTCCAAATCACTTTTCTATGCTTCACGTGATTGGAAATGGTTTGTGGTATTATATGTTCGATCAGCTTTCCAGGGACTGAGGTGAGGTTACTTCAAGTTCCCTGAGTCCTCCTTCTAGCCCTTCTGGAAGACAGGAGTAGTGCTTGCTTTCCTCCAGTGCTCAGGAACCTCACCTGATTCCTACCACTGTTCAAAGACCATTGAGAGTGGCCTGGCACTGACGCTGGTGAGCTCCCTCAGCATTCATGGATGCACCCCATGAGGTTCAAGAGACTTGGATATACCCACTATTTTAAAATGTTCCCCAATGTGATCTTCCTCTACCGAGGGTATGTCTTCATTGCTCCACACTTTCCCATTGTGCTTAGGAGCCTGTGTTTCCCTAAAGCAAAATTTACCAGTGAAGACTGAAGTGAAGAAGGCATTGAGTTCCCTGGTCTGGACATTGGCCCTGCTGCTTCTTCCTTCCTGCTTCCGTTGGCAGAAACACTTTCACCCCTGACAAAATGGGCCCGCGTTTCTGTCACTTGAAAGGTGTTCACGCACGGTGTGCCACTGATGAGGCTGCACAAGAACGTGAGAAAACGCGTGACTACCTGCGCTATCCCTTTCTCCTTCTTGTGCTATCCCCCATAACCGGTACTTTAACCAGGATCTTGCAGAGCCTGAGCGCCCTGGTTTCAGCTGGCATAGAGTTAATTTCCTTCCCGGTCGCTGGTATAGTGCTGTGTTTTGGATTTAGGGTGAGAATAATGCTGATAACAACTGATGTTTTAGTTGTTGCTAGCGGTGTTTACACTAAGTCAAGGACTCTTCAGCTTCTCGTGCTGCCTTGGCAGTGAGGAGGCGGGGGGTGCACGAGAAGCTGGGAGGAGACACAGACAGGCCAGCTGACCCAAACTGGCCCAAAAGATACTCCATACCATATGGCATCGCACACCAATAGAACTGGAGGGAGTTGTCCAGGGGGGTGCAGCGGCCGCTGCTCGGGGATTGGCTGGGCATTGGTCGGCGGATGGTGAGCAATTGCACTGTGCATCACTTGTTTTGTATGTTCTTTAATCATTATTATTGTTGTTGTTGTTATTATTGTTGCTGTTATTGTTATTGTTGTTGCTGTTGTTGTTTTCCTTTCCTTTTCTGTCTTACTAAACTCTCATTATCTCAACCCACAAGTTTTTCATTTACAAGACTCTCACCACCCCTACTTTGAGGGACATCCTGATGCCTGAAGCAGAAAACCGCTTCCTTGCTCTTCTCCCACCCACCCCACAAAACCGAACCAGAGCAAACGACGCCAAACCAAGCCAAGCCAAAAGCCCCTAAAAGCACCATGGGAAAATAGTTTCTAAAGCGTTTCTATTTCATTGTGATGTTCTGCTCGTTTTCTGAGTAAACCAGGCTGAAGTCCTTAGCCCTGGGGAACGTGCAAAGTTGGCGTGCGTTCCAGAAACAGCACCTGCCTTGCACCTTCCCGTATGTCTGATTTTCCAGTTGAATGCTCAAAACCCCATCCTGTGCCGAAATAGCGTAAATACAAGTGAGAGCGAAATGCCTTTGGCCATCCAGGGAGGCCTTTTCTTTCCCTCTGAGAGCATCCCGCCAGCCTGTCGCTTGTCTCTGGGAACTGCTGACCATGGGCTGCGCCAGGGGCACCTGCCTGCGGGTAAGAGACATACAGAGGCGTATACATGTCCATCTGCATATGCCCAGCCGTGTGTCTGCATACATATGTGTCTCTACACAAATCCTTATGGAATTCATTGAACAAAACACATGTGAAAAGATTTAAATTCTCAGAAAATAATAGCCTTCCTTCAAAAAAGAAAACTGAAAATATTTGTATTTTGAAAATTTACTGGTTGTATAATGAAAATTTACTGGTTGACATCCTGTGTTTTCATTTTTATACATTATGTACGACATATACGGAAAGACTGAAATCTGTAGATTGAACTGCTCCACTGTTTTGAAGTTTTATACTTTTAATAGAACGAAAGATCCTCTTTTGTCTTAAAAATCTGAAATGTTTCTCAAGTAGTTACAGCTAAATCATAGAGAGGGAGGAGTGTGGAAATACACAATATTCAAAGGCAGTCAGCCAAACAAGTTTTGTTTGTTACACTTTTTCACTGATACTAATTTGCAAAAGTTATTTGGAAAAAAAACAAAATCCAGACAATTAAAAGACCTTTAAATCATCAAGATTATTATTATTGCATAAGAGCACACTGAAAATGTAAATAAGCCACAATTCAAATGCATGTCTTTAGAATTGCTTATCAACTCTGAAACAATTCTGTTGACGTCTGTAACAAAAATGTTAGCTGTATAAAACAGGAAGGAAACATCGTCTTTCCTCTTTCGATTCCTTTGTCCTTTAAAGCAGTCTTTAAAATGTTATGCAGGCACAAGACATGGTAGCTATCTCCATAAAAATTTTGGTGGAGACCAACGCTGTCTATAGTTATGTCACACAACACTTACATAACATTTTTAAACAAGAACGGCGTTGACAGAGGAACTCTCACCAGAAGGTGAGATTGGTGAGGTGGAGTCTGATGGCATGAAATGTTGCCTTGAAGGTGGGTTTAGTGTCCCTGTCACACGGGTGGAGTTCATTTCATCTGCATGCAAGTCTCTACAATGCGAGGGTGGGATTTGATATGTCGGTCACTGGTCTTTCCTATATCCCTCTGGCAACGTGCAGGTGCAAGAGGTGAGGTATTTGTGGGTGGTTGTTCAGCCAAGGGGAACTGGCCTAGGAGCTGGGGTGAAATAGCTTCCTTCTCATTTTAAAGAGAGCCCCTTTCACCTCCCTGTTCCTGAGGCTGTAGATAATAGGGTTCAATATAGGGGTCAATACAGAATAGAACAGAGAGAGCACCTTGTCCACATCCAGTGAATAGCTGGATTTGGGACGTATATAGATGAACACAGCTGTCCCATAAAACAACGTCACTACAGTGAGATGTGAGAAGCAAGTGGAGAATGCTTTATACCTTCCTCTGGCAGACCCGATTTTGAGGATGGAGGAAATGATGAGGCTGTAGGACACCAAAATGAGCAGAAAAGGCATCAGGATGACAAAGGCAGCAGCCAGAATGATCTGTAGCTCATTCCAATAAGTGTCTCCACACACCAGCATCAGCACTGGCTGGATCTCACAGAAGAAATGGTTGATCACGTTGGAGCCACAGAAGGGCAAAGAGAAGATAAATGTAGTGTGCCCAAGGGCCACGAGGTTGCCACATATCCATGAGGAAGCAGCCAGCTGCATGCATACCTTCTTATTCATGATATCCATGTAATGCAGGGGGCTGCATATGGCTAGGTAGCGGTCATATGCCATAGCAGCTAAGAGGCAGCACTCAGTCGCCCCAAAGAACAGAAAGAAATACATCTGTGCAGCACAACCTGCAAAAGAGATGGACGTATCACTTGAAAGAAGACTGACCAGCACTCTGGGCAGGGTCACAGAGGTGTAGCAGATCTCCAGGAATGACAAGTTTGTGAGGAAGAAGTACATGGGAGTGTGCAGGACAGGGTCCATGTTAATTACAAGAAGAATAATCAGGTTTCCCAGCACCGTGATGATGTAAATACATAGAAATAGGATGAAGAAGATGACTTTCATATCTGGGCGATGAGAAAAACCCAGGATAACAAATACGATTGCAGAAGTTTTATTTCCAGTGGTCCCTTCTTCATAGGATTTCATCTTGGAACAATAAAAACACAGTGACAACAATGAAACAGCATGGTACATTTCTTAAGTCAAGCCAAATAGCCCTCTGTTGTTAGCAGCCGCTTACATGAAATTCAGCGTCAATTCCAGTCCTAAAGTGAGGCATCTGCTGCTCTCGGAGAAGACGTGGTGCACACCCTGGCCACCATCTGCCATGCAGGGAAGGCAGGGTGCACTCCTGTGGATCTCATGTCATGTTTGTGAGCCCCACGTGGATATGCTGGACAGCCCATGACATCTAAATCTAGAGACCTGTGCTTAGGCTTCTCAATCATTTCTGAGATGCCTGTGTTTCAGATGCTGAAAGCTTAGATGTCTTGATAAACTGTGAGGATAAATCCCACCCAATGTGTCCAGCAGCCTATAAGTCTGTTTTTCCACCCTCCCACCTATTTCATGTTAACGTGCTATGATGTCTGTGTTAGTTATGTGCATGTTCTGTTAGAACAATAGTTGACCTCCAGAGGATTTTAGTTTAAATTAATAGTTTAATTCTACTCTCAGTCACCTCGCATTGGAGCTTGGACACATATGATAGTTACAAATCTTAAAATGGAAGAGATGACCTGTCATGGTGCACTCTCTTTGTTGAAAGCTTAGGAAGCATTGCATGACAAATGTATGCATGGACATTTAGGTGCTTATACATAGGTGTCCCATGCCGTTTTGTATGACTCCGTTATCCAAGCACAGGGTTTGCAGATTTTCATTAGGATTGAGAGCCAGTCTCACTCTACTCTCCTGGAAGTCATCTGCCAAGAACCTCATGGATCTGTACAATGAAACCGAGTATCTGCATTTAGACACCTCCTAACTCCGAGCCACAGAATTCAGGGTAAACCTGATTACCAGTCACAACCAGATAAAATGGCTCAAGAAAGACGCTGTAACCTCTCAGGGCACTTTATCATGATCATGCCTATAAGCCTTTACATTAGTCTGTCCTCAGTAGAGGAAAGAGAGGCTTCATACCAGCCTCCGGAGTTGAAAGAGAAAATGGCCCAAAGAATGTGTAGCTTTTCAAAAGCTTGTTCAGGATTGGAGATTGCCTCGACTGATTTACGCAGAGATAAATCAAGGAGAAAATGATTCTCCAGTGGTGGAGATAGGAACTGCCAGAAGACAAATTTGCCTCGTTCTGAGGTAAAAGCCTAAAATGGACCTGAGAAGTTGCCCATTAAAAGAATGTATTTCTCTCCATCAACCGCCACAGGTATTTCAATAGTCAGTTCAGGTACATATGCTTATCAGTGGCTAAAATGAGGTAAAATCAGTTGTATCAGATGTCTCCTGGAATATGTATGTTGAAAAGAAAGCACAAATGCCATGGTTGTGTGATTTTGTGTATGTGCATTATCAGAAGTAGAATTATTAGACAGTTATCGCTAATACTGAGTCAGTTACTTTACAGTACAGCACAGTATGGTACAACCTGTACTTTAAGGTGGGACCTGGTTTACTCAGGGAAGCAAGACCTCTAGAAGAAGCGAATATAGTCTTTGGGAATGCAGGAAAGACAGATAAGGCCTTTAGAAAGGAAAAGGCAACGCTTTATCTTTGGTACCCAAACTTAGGTAGCCAAGGTCTCCTTCAGGAGGCTTTGAAAGGCACGTTCCTCTTTCCACTGACCATAAAGGAAACCTTGATGACTGTCTGAGACAGAACGATTAGCTTTCAGGTGATCCCATTTGGTAAGATGGATCCCACTCTTAGGTGAGCTTGCAGAGGTAAGGTACATCCAAGGCATGATTCAGGCTACTGTGCAGATAGGTTTCTGATTTATCAGTTCTGATTTGGCCTCTCTGGTGACTCTCTACTCCATTTTTCTTCATTGTTTGTAGAGGGAGGCCACAGAGCTCAGGATCCCAATATAAGTCCTCAGGTTGAGTGCTGCGGGAGTCATCCCTTCCTCATTGCCTCTGACCCCTTCACCTTTACTTTTCCAAACTCTTTTCCAGAGCTTCCATTCTACCCTTTGGCACACCTCTGTCTTGCCTCTACTCCCTCTGGTAATTTCTTTTCAAGTGAGCACTCCTTCACTTCTAGGTTATATTTCTAACAAAAATATGGATTGCTGTTTATGCATTTTCAAAAGAATCTCTGCATTCTGCATTCACGTGTTTCATGTTTTTACAATTGATGGGTAAGCACTCTCTAATTCATGTCAGTTGTACATTTTCTTTTTAACTTCCCTCAAAATTCTGCCTTGAGAATGCAGATGGCCATTTCTAAAACATCCTATCAAATTTTAACATGCAGGATGTCTTCTTTTTCTCTTAAACTGAAGTAACTATGAAAACATTTTCCATACGTAAAAAAAAAAATCACTATAAATGACAACACTGCCCCACCACCACTAACCAATAAGAAAAGGCACTTTAACATAACATAGCATATCACAAGTTCTCAGGCATGACTGTAATTTCTTATAATAAATAAGATTAAACTGACCTTAATGATATTTTCTGAAGGGAACATGCTGTATCTGAGAAAAATAAAAACAACATTGACATTAGCTTGTGATGCTGAATGGTAAACTTGTGTCCTAAGCCCTTAACAGAAATTTGGTGATATTTGAGTTCAAGGAACAACAGAAACTGTTCAGACTCAGTTGAACTCAGCTTGCTTACAGTAACTCAATGACTATGGGAGAAATTCCAGTCAAGCCAAGACATTTTTTACCTACCTCTGCAGTCCTTCTCTTGTTTCTGTGCTCCATCTACTAAATCAGGGGGGAACTGTAGTATTTGATGTTTCCTCAGCAGCCCTAGAGACATGGTCCTTGTTGCCTTACAGGTGCTCTCTAAGATGAAATCACAGAAAAGGCACATGGTCAACACCTGAGCTCTGCAGCAACCTCTCCTGAGACCTGTGTGATTAAGCTGAGATGGGAGATAAACTGGGATTTACTGCCCATCTCAGAACACAATTTGTCTCTCCATTGTTTGTCTGTTGAAAGCATGGATCTCCAGGTACTCCAAACTCCTGAACTCCAGAACACTGGGGCAGTGAAGTCTGTTAATGAGAAGCATTTCTGTGTCAAACTGTCAAATCCCATAGCATTTTTAGGTTGAAGGCTCTGTGGAGGATAAGAGGAAAGAAGGATACGCAAAGAGCAAAGCCCTCAGTGTGTCCTTTTGACTTATAGTCTGCCAAGGATGTAAAAAATCTTTCAACATGGCCTGGAACAATCCACAGCTCCATGCTTGGAATGAAGGAAAAAGAGGCTTAGGAATTACACGGTTGGTTCCTCTGTGGCCAGAAAAATAATGGTTTGATTTTTTTTTCGGTCCAAGTGTGTAGGCTCAAGGCCACTGTTCACTCTGGGCCATCGCTCATTTGCACCCAAATGCTGCTCCCTACTGAGAAAAAAAGTGCTTATGCTACACAGGTAGCAGCCCCAGCTGTGTGTTGGAGAAGGCTTCTTGAGAGGGTGTGGCAAAATGACTCCCTCTGGTCACTCCATCCTGACTTACAGCTCTTCATTCCTCAAACAGCGTGGGGAAATGGGCCCTTCTGAGTTCCTCTTGCCATTTGTCATCCTCTGCTCTACGCCACTTGCCTTTCTGGACACGTGACAGACATAAGGCATCTTGGTTCCTAGCTCCCCATTATCACCTTCTGAGGCTGAGAAGACGACAGGTGCTTTGAGATGAGAAAAGCAGTAAAGACCCAAGGCCAGCATGACCTTTTGCATCCTACCCATCCCAGGGCAGGAATGTCTCCATTAGCAGGTCATGGGAAAAACAGGGAGACCCTTGGACTCTGAGTCAGGCTGTCTGACTGGAAGCGTCAACAGTCTTTCAGGCATAGAAGCCATTTTAAACTTTTTTGTTTGGTTTGTTGATTTGGGGTTTGTTGTTTTTTTTTTTTGTCTTAGGCATGTTTCCTCACTTCCATCTTGGAATCATAGAATTATCTAGGTTGGAAGGGACCTTTCAGATCATCGAGTCCAACCATCAACCTAACACTGACAAAGCCACCACTAAACCTTGTCCCTATCAGTCTTAGAAGGCATTAGATTGACTTCTCTTCATACAAACACACTTGTCTTCCCTGATCTTACCTCTTCTGTCTCAGCTTCTGTTGTCTTCATTATCAGAGGAGAAAGTGCAACTAAGGCATGCCAATGCATCTTCTCCCCCTTCTCATGTCACGCTAGTGCATAGGACAAGCCCTTCTTGAGCAACAACACAAACAAGCAACACATACTGGGTAGGGGCTACAACGAGGACGGAGGCAGGAGACAGGAGTATTTCCTCTTTCCCACTATTGCCTGATGAGCTGGTACTTCTCTGATCACCTTTCTTCAGTGTTGGCACCTGAGTTGTTTGCCTCTGTCCCCGAGCTATAGATCATCAGCACAATTTCCACATAGTCTTCTACAAAGGAGACTGGCTTCCCTTGTGCTCTTGTTTGACTCCTGGAAGAAGCCAGTAGTACGAGGCTCTGTTCCTGGCCTGAAATTGTTCCTGTAGAAATGAACTGTGCCTCTATTCAAGGGTGAGTTTACACCGCCAACATGACCAGGGATGTGAGAAATGTGTATTTCCTGTGGCCCTATCTCCCAGTGAAGCATTTAGTTACCACAGCACCTTGGACACCCCTGCTGTGCTGTTCACAGAGACAGGAAACGGGGGGAAGACTGTCCCTTTTTCTTTTTGAATCCAGGTCACCTTGAAACTGAACACAGAATCCTTCCTCCAGATCAACGAGCCAGGTGGGGACCTCTGCTCTTGGGGGTATTCTTGAGCAGGCTGGAGGGCAAACACTGCAATTTCTGCCCTGAGAATGGGAACCCTAGAGGAAAAGGTAAGCCAAGGAGCTCTGCATTACTTGACTTAACAGGGGAGCCCCACAAAGATGGATAGAAATCTCCTTCCCTGAGGCACTGGAGTGGGAATTAGAGGCTTTCTTGTAGAACATGAAAGAGACAAGACTCGAGCCTTGGCTGGGCTCCAAGGGGTGTGGCGGGACCTGGGAGTGTGGGGTGACATTGGGATGCGCTGGGTGTTTGCAGTGTGCTTCAAGCTGGACCAGCTGGTGTATGGGGCACCCATGGGGTGGGGAAGAGGGCTGGTGCCCAGGCAGGGGTCCTGGCCAGCAGAGGGGCTATGCCGATGCAAAGGGGACCTGTGAATGTGTGTAAGCTTATGCCTGCGCTAGTGACCTCCTGTCTCTGCCAGCCTCAGAGGAGGAGGGGACGTTAGCTGAAAGTTCTATAATGTTTTTTGGTGAAATTTGGATGCAGGTTTTCCAGACGGTTTCTTCTCTTATGAAGAAGCTCTTCCTTGCAGATATGTCATCAGTTCATGTTGCTAGGGTGCCCCATGGTGAGTCTCCACCCATGGGATTACTCCCCAGAGATCCTCAACAACGATTGAAATCAATGCTTGGTACAGTTCAGGCTTTATCTTTGTCCGTTTTTATGAAAGTCAAGACTGACCAGGTGGTAGTTCAGTCTAAAAGGGTTTCTATCCAATATGATGTTGTAGTCACTGCAATAGTTTAGTAATGAGACTTAAACTACAGAGTAAAGGATGATTAAATTCACCAGGTAACTGTTTTTCTGATACTGACATTAACTGCGCCTCAACCAGAAAAACGTAAGTGGCTGAAGTATCCAGTCCGAGACAAGGACCTGAATGCAGACTGAAACCTCGCACTACCTAGTGTGCTCACAGCTTGGAAAACAGAGCTGTAAAAATTGGGCATATACTCAATATTATGCATATTGGTTCGTATGTAAGTAACTAGATACCATTGCTGTGTGCATCAGCTCTATTATGGATGTGGGAAATGGAGTTTATTCTTATGAACTACATTGCTCTTAATCAATTTCTAGTAACAGATTATTCTCTATGGTTTCCATTCTTGGGGTAGAAATTATATTTTTACTCACGGTATTTAACAAGAAATTGTAAGATTGATGGTGAATCAGTGTGCAAGTTTGTACTCCTCCATGACAGAGCATTTTGAGAGAGTTCTTACATGTGCCCTTGTATGTGTATGTTCAGGACCATGCAAATGAGTATTACATTTTTATAAAAAAATCACGTGTGTATTAACGAGTGGGGTTCTTCAATGCAATAATCACTGTTGATTATGTATATAATTTTTTATATTTCTTTCAATGAAAAGCAGATCTTTGGTGTGTTTGTGTCTGAGTTCATGTGCTATATACATGTAAGTTTATGTATACATTTTTACTATGGATTAGTGTGATACCTTTATATATTTATATACCTTCTTACACTTATCCCTGTGTGCAAGCGTGGAGAGTGGCTGTCTACTGGACTATTTGCAATTCATTCTATAATTGTTTATGTGAATTTCATGAAATACATGTTAAAACTTACATTTCAGGAGGGAGAAAGAGCAAGATGGGAGGCAGGGAAGAGGGAAAGAGGGAGGAACAGAGGGAGGGAGGGAGGGAGGGAGGGAGAGAAGAAAGACAGACTGGTAGTGACTTTGATGCTGTTCCCAAAGGTTTATTTGCGAGCCATAATCTTTATAGATAGTGCTTTCACCCCTGAAAGTTAACATATTCTGATATTGATTATTTCCTTAGCAGACAATTCCTA
This sequence comes from Chroicocephalus ridibundus, assembly GCF_963924245.1. Taxonomy (NCBI): domain Eukaryota; kingdom Metazoa; phylum Chordata; class Aves; order Charadriiformes; family Laridae; genus Chroicocephalus; species Chroicocephalus ridibundus. Next base: position 28,774,017 of record NC_086292.1, read on the forward strand.
GCTCTTTCCAAGAGATGACAAATGTCACAGCAGTACTGGAATTCAGGCTACTGGGCTTCAGTAGCAACCCACGCTGCCAGATCCTGCTATTCACCCTGTTTTTGGTTATTTATATTCTCACCATCCTGGGAAACATGATTATTATTTCAGTGGTGACACTTGAGCCACGACTTCATTCGCCCATGTACAAATTTCTCAAGAACCTCTCTTTCCTAGAAGTCTGTTACACCACCACAATTGTACCCAAGATGTTGGCCGATCTACTGGCACAGAGGAAGACCATCTCTTTCTCAGGATGCATGGCACAGCTTTATTACTTCGTTTCCCTGGGAGCCACTGAGTGCTACCTCTTGTCGGCGATGGCATATGACCGATTCCTTGCGGTCTGTGAACCCCTGCACTATGGTGTAGCCATGACTGCTGAGTCTTACACCTGTCTGGCTGTGGGCTCCTGGGTCACTGGTGGTTTTACTGGTTTTCTGCCCTGTCTGATGGTCTCCAGATTGCATTTCTGCCGTTACAACCTCATTGATCACTTTTTCTGTGATATCTCTCCACTGTTGAAGCTCTCATGCTCAGACACCACTGTCACAGAAGCTGTCATCTTCATCCTCTCTCTCATGGTCCTTTCCAGCTGCTTTCTGTTGACTCTTGTCTCATACCTACTTATAATTCTCAACATCCTGAAGATACCCTCTGCTTCTGGAAAAAGAGTTACCTTCTCCACCTGCAGCTCACATCTCATGGTAGTGACTATATACTATGGTACAATGATTTCCATGTATGTCCGTCCCACCTACAACCTGTCCTCAGAGCTCAACAAGGCTGCATCTGTGCTCTACACAGTGGTCACACCCCTCCTCAACCCAGTGATCTACAGCTTGAGAAACAAGGCATTCAAGAAGGCCCTGGGACAAGTTGTCATCAGACACCATCGTCTTCATTCTTTGTAGCTGGGAACACTTCAAGACTGACTGTTGTTGATGTTCAGGTTCTTTGTTGTATTTTGACTACAGAACAGTTATTACTGTAACCTGAAATGTCTCCCGGACTATACAATGTTTTACTTTCCTCTTTTTCTTCTTTTTCCTCTTCCCTACTTTCTTTGCACACCATTTCATTTACTTTTCGTTACTATTATAATTACTATCTGAATTGCCCTTTTCTTCTTGTTAGTGCACAGACACAAATACACATGAATATTCAAAGGCTAATATTTAATTTTAAATTTACAAAATATTTATATGTTTCCTTCCTTGTAGATTTCTGTCTTGGTTTGCCTGGTCAGTTTTCTGAATTCACTGATTCAGATTAAACGCCATTCCGTTTTTCTTATACTTCACTCGGGGCATGTGAAAGTAATGCCTTGACAAAAAGTGTATTTGCCTTTTATGAAGAAAATGTATCCCCAAACCACAATTTATTGTTACTTTACAATAATTTAACACTTTGAGAAGTCATCTAAATCAGGATTCATGACAGCTAGGTGATGAGACCAACTCCGGTGCATACAGAGAAACCAGCTTAGACTTTGGGTGCGTCTCCATTGCTAAATAACAACCCCGGGGTTTCTCTGAGGTTATTGTATTATAGCCATTGAAATCACAAAAATGCTAGTCATTTTTGATTGCCCTGATGATAGAAAGAATGAAATATTATCCTCTGAAATGAAATCTGGGTGTGATTCTACAAATAGCTCACTTAAAGAACTACTTTTGAGTTGGCGGAGTGGATGACATCAGGCCAGATTTCACTCTTTTCACTAAAACCAGTCTTCCACAACTACTTCATCAGTCATTTGCCCTCCAACACCTGCACAAAACCCCCTGGCATGGCCTTGGGAATAACACACACATCCTCAGCATCAGATTATATATAAAAACAGTACTTTGACAGGCTGCAGTCTTACCACTCATTTTATTTTCAGCATTTTGAATGAAAAACGAGTACAGGCAGAAGCATTATGCCTGAGAAGCAGAAATATCACACAGTGCCTAAATGACACTTGGGCCAAGAGCTATGCAGCGTGGACACAACATTAGGAGGTTAGCACGGGTAGACATGAGTGACTGTACACCAGGACGGGGAGCAAGGGATCATGCTCCAAAGCAGATCCCTGCTTTTAGTTGTGTAGGATCTGTTAACTTCTGCATTGGGGCTAATCACCAAGGTACACCATGGTCCAAAACAGGTAAATTGAATTGCCTTACAGAAATTACTGTTTCTTTCTGTTGTTTATAACAGAAATGCTGGTGACCGGCTTTGTTGTAAAGACCCAATTTTCTTTCATGCTCTATAAGATATATCACGATCTGAGATTTTATTGGTTCTTTAAGTTGTCATTGAGGAAGATACACCTTTCTGAGCTTGACTCATCTGTGAGGGTGACATGAAACGCATGACAGATATTCTTATCCTTCTGTACTGACTATAAGAGGGATCTGAAGTGTTCAACTGAGACTACACTTCTGGCTCATAAGTAACTGCTGTTAGGCAAAAGGTATCTTCTCCTAGGTGATATATAAAGCTAATTTATGTATTATACATTTGTTTATAGGATAGTTCGGGTTGAAAGGCACCTCAGAAGGTCTCTAGTCCAATGCCACACTAGAAGTACCTGATCTCTGCCTAGGACATCAGAGCAGATTGCCCAGAGCTTTTCCAGTCCAGTCTTGAGAACCCCCCAGGATGGAGACAGCCACTCTGAGCAACCCCTGCTTGACTGTCCTTGTCATGAAAAACTTCTCCCTTGTAGCCAGACTGAACCACTTTGCTTCAACTTATGCCTGTTGTGCCTTGCCCGTTGTGAAGAACCTGGCCCTATGATCTTAATGACTGCTAGGAACTTCGGGGCCTTTCATCTGACATGTTCTGCAGCCACTCAGTCCCCAACATGTATCACTGCATGGGTGTTCTTCCCCCTGTAGTGCATGACTTTCCATTTGTCCTTGTTGAATTCATGAGGCTCCTGTTGGCCCATTGTTCCAGTTTGTCTAGATCCTAATGACTGACAGTCCTGTTGTTGTGGTTTAACCCCGGCAGGCAGTTCAGCCCCACACAGCCACTTGCTCACTCTCCGCTGGTGGGATGTGGGAGAGAATTGGAAGGGTAAAAGTGTAAAAGCTCGTGGGTTGTGTAAGAGACTCGTAATTTCCCCTAAACAAAGACTGAGAGAAGCAGCTGGAGGGAAGCATGAAACAGATGGTGAGAGATGAAGGGGAGGGGGAGGAGGCCCTTGAGCCTTCCTGAGGAATGTCTCAAACACTAGCAAGTCTAGGTGGATAATGTGGAGTCTGGACAATGCAGGCCTTCTGCTCAAAGAACTGATAAGGCTAAAACCTGCTTATCTCTTGTATGACTCATGGGGAGGCCTGAGAGCGCAGGATGGGCCCAGAGGTGTGACAGGACAGCCCTGCTTTTAGGACAAGCCCTTGCTTTTAGGCAAGGACAATATAACAGGAATCTGCGTAGTTTGTTGTTTCTTGTAGTGCTTTAGTAGTGCTTTAGTTTAGTTTAGTGCTTTAGTTTTTTAGTAGCTTCAAAAGGCTACTGTTCCCGATGAATGACCTTTGCCTCATTATTCGTGAAATGCATATTAAAGTTGACACCCTTGTATATGCTAATGAAAGCTATCGAAATCATGCTAAACATATATGACTACAGCACTCGTTTCTCCACCCAAATCATGCTACATGTCACCTGGGGGGGAAGCAGAAACCTGAGCTGAAACTGCCCCGTAGTGGTGAACATAAAAGGGGAAAATAAGTGCCACTGGGGGATACACAGAAGAGTGCTTTTACCCCGCCATTGGCAGGAACAGCCCTGGAACCAGGATCGGTGATCTCCTTATCTCTCTGTCTCGCTCTCTCCCTCCTTCTCTATCCTTCTGGTTCTCTTTCTTTTCTCTTTTCTTTTAAAGTTGTTAAGTATGTAATGCAAGGCATACCTTACCACTCGCCATAATTCATGGTATATCTGTTGTTAAGTACCGCTCGCCATAAATTCTTGTATACCTAACCAATTATCATTAGTTAGACTTAGTCAAGACATATATTAATCACTATGGGAATTTAATAAATGTTTGTATATGGACCTTGAGAGTTGTCTCACCTTAGCCCGCGCTGCTGCGGGTTTGCGAATCTGAGTCACTTGCCTCCTCTCTTTTCTGAGTGGGGCGTGACAGGTTGGTAAAGCACAGCTGTGCACACAAGCAAAGGAATTTATTCACTACTTCCCATCAGCAGGCAGACGTTTAGTCATTTCCAGGAAAGCAGGGCTTCATCATGTGTAATGGTTACTTGGGAAGACAAACATGGCGACACTGAATGGCCCTCCTTCCTCCTGCCGCCAGCTTTTATTACTGAGCATGGTGTCATAGGGTATGGGATATCCCTGTGGTCATTGGGGGTAAGCTGTCCTGGCTGTCCCCCCTCCCAGCTTCTTCTGCACCCCAGCCCAGCCTACACGTTGCGGGAGGGACAGAGTGAGAAACAGAAAAAGGCTTTGACGCCGCGCAAGCATTGTTCAGCAATAGCTCAAACATCCCTGTGCTACCGACAGTTTTGATCACAAGTCCAAAACATAGCACCATACAAGCTACTGTAAAGAAAATTAACTCTATCCCAGGCAAAACCAGTAAACCTGTCCTCAAGTATACTGACTGGTCCCTGCGGCATGGTGTCATCAGTAGCCTTGAGAAAAGTGAACCACCTCTCGTTCATTGATAAAGGTGTTGTACACAACAGGTCCCAAGATGCGTCCCTGAGGTGTTCCACTTGTCACCAGCCTCCCGGCACAATATCACCCATTAACAACTACCCTCTGACCCCAGTCTTCCAAGCAGGTTTTTTGACGTGTCTTATTATCCACCCAGCCAGATCATAATGTCCTTATGTAGATAAATAGCCATGATCTTGTCTCCCACAGCCAGGCTAGTCTATCGCAGAAAAATCCAGAAATGTGTCTGTCAGATTCTTACCCTCTCAATATGCCAGCAATGATTCTCTCCGTCATTTTCTTACGAATGTTATCAGGATATCTGTGTTCAGTTGATTCCATAATACCATGGTATCCTGTCCGTGAAAGACTAATTTGCTAGCAAAAAATTAATGGGTGACTACAGAACCTCTGTCAGTGTCAAATATTCTTCTGTCCTGTCCAGGTTTGATATCGTGGATGTGTGCTCTGTGAAAGGAAGTGTGCCATGAAAGCACAAAGCGTTGAGGTATAATACCAGAAGATAAAACCAAGATGGGAAAGACGGGGTCTGGTCCCACCCTTGCTGATCAAAAGAGGTCACAAGAATTATGATACCACTAAAATATATTCAAATCTTATTTGGGAAGGGGCCAGACAGGATCCTTGAAGAGATCTGTCATTCCCGTGCTGCTAAAACAAGGGGTGCATGTTGCAGTAAAAGAAGGAACCACGCACATATTGAATCCTGAACTTCATCTTGGCAGTGAGACTGACGAAATGAGCTGCACCTCAGATGCGTCTCTTTTTCCCCCTTGCAGGAGTGGGAGCATAGAACATTATCTCACATGTAGGTAAATGAACTCCATCCCAGTTGAAGACCTTATTCCCAGAGGGACCAGGGGAGTCCCATCCAGCTGCCAGAGGGACTGCAGGGTCTGGGAGTCTCTAGGGGTGGACCTGTGTGTGTGTGGGCAGCTGTGCAAGTGAAGTGGTGTCGGGAGGGACAGTGTTGGATGAGAGACTTTAAACACAGTAAAGGGAAAAAAAAAATCTCCCATTTCCCTCTTCTGTCTACCCACCTACATATTTGAATATTTGTTTACCTAAAGTTTATTCGAAGTCCAGTGAAGTAATATTTAAGATTTCTTCTAATTTAGGAATTCTAATTCTTCTAATTTAGGAATGAAGATTTTTTTTTTTCCTGTTTACTGAAATTTTTGAATTTTTGAATCAGGTTAAGGCTGACAATAAAGATAAATACAGGATGACAGAGAATCTTGTTGATTTCTTTGGTCACGTAGTAGTGGCATCATAGGACCTACATGGAAATGAAAAATTTCAGAGAAAACCATGGTTGAATGGGTGCTCATGCACCAAGTTTCTTCTTCTGGCGAGGATGCTCATGATGCAAATTCTTTTTTTTGCAGCGTGCTTAATAGGAGATGAAGACTACTGAACAACATCAGTCCTGAATGTCCACCACAAACGTCATCTCAGTTGTATTTTTGTAAAACTGTGGTAAACCCACGGATGACTGCCACGCCACAGCTGCAAAGATGCCGAAGGGGGATAAATCATTAATAGCTTCTTTCTTTGGCACACTAGGCAAAATGCACACAATTACAGAAAGTCAAGCTCAGGCAAAAAGGCTTTCAGTAAACTGCAAAGAAAGGATGCACAGGAAAAAAAAAGAGAGCTATGTCATCCCTTTGTACTGATGGCGTGTGGTAGTTCTTTCAGATGGGATGCATCTGCTCCCATTTAGACATCCAGATTACAGACACCATATTTCTATATGAGCTATAGGGACATTAAGGTACGGGTCCATTAAGTAGCTATCTATCTCAGTTGTTATTCGCATCGTAGGCACCAAAGATTAGTAGAATAAAGTCCATCATTTAGACAAGAGATAAGCAATCCACAATGTGAAGCTTCTCTCAGAAGATTTTGGGAGGGAGGGAGGGAGGGATGCCTGTAATATTAAGGATCACTGCTTTGAATTAATCTCTTCATTTCAACCAACATATCCAAGCTATGATGATTTATTTTACTTGGTCTTAGCATTACTTAGTAGACAGTTTGTGTTTGCAGTATCACAGAGGCCAGAGTTACACAGCAGTCTTCAAAACAGAATGGCTAATGAAAGGAATTATAAGGTGCAGCAGTGGGAATATAAGAAACAAACTAATAGCTTTATTTATTTATTTTTTTATTTTTCTTATTAGCTCCTGGCTCAAAATATTCAGGGTTTCATACACAGAAGATAATTGTCCCAGAGGCAGCCAGGAAATATTTAGGCTTCAAAAGTAAGGCTGAGAATTTAGAGTTAGGAATATGAAAAGATGAGCCGCAAGGAAGCGGTGTGCTGTAGACTCTTCCCCCGTACATCACCAGGACAAACACAGAGAAGCATCTCTTTTCCTTGGGTAAACTGTATTGAATGTTGTTACATATAATGTTTGACTAAAAGATGCAGAGATTGAGAGTGAGGATGAAAAAGACAAGAGATGTAGATGACAAATGAGAGAACTTCAAGAAAGCTTTATCTTGTATTTTGGGAAACGTTGACTTATATTTTCTGTCAGTTCACTGTTATTTTGCTCTCTTCTAGGGATTTGAGAGTATGCATGCATGAATGTTAGTTTATTATTATTTCATGACAGTATTTTCTACTAACAAACTCATTCAATACATTTTAGTACCTTTTTTCAGGAAGAGGATACAAGAATTGCAAATAGGTAAATGACATCTCAAGAAAAGAAGCAGATTTTTCTCTTTGATGAGTACACAAATGCCAGACCAAGTAATTCAGTGAATGTATGGTGTTTTTTTGAAGTATCATGAGTTAGTGTTCATGCTCATGTTCATGATCTAGGCTCTTTGAATGGCCAAAGGAAACAATTTGGCCACATGTGTCTGAGACAGGCAGAATGAATCTGCAATTAATGGTGCTAGTCTCCACAAATTATCTTATCTGCTATCTGCTACAACTGAGCTCTGGGCTCATTTTAAAAATTCATGGGGAAAAAAAAATTGAAACTTTCATAGTACTACGATTTTTGTTGCATTCCTTCATAAATGTGGGTATAATACAAATGTAAGAATAATGCTATTAAATTCATTATAAGACTAGTGAAGAGCACTAAAAATCTTCTCCCAATGGGTTTAGAATGTCAGTCTGCAAAGACCAGTGTCATCAGTGGTGTAGGAGACTAAAAGGGTAAAAGGCATTCCACCTTTAATATCAAATTCCACAATCAATTGCACTCTAATGACTCGAGTCTCTATCTCAGCCCATCTTCTTATCTATTTTTTCATTTTGGCTTTCCAAACTAGAATTGTTGAGCAAAATATAGTTTTAATTTGACATTTGAAAAAAAAAAAATGATTCTTTAATAACTGCTGGATGTTTTTCCCTCCACAAAACTAGTTTGTATTCATTTAAATGCATAGTACAGTTTTTAGAAGTCATCATAAAATCTTCTCCATTGAGGATTTTTTTTTACTTCACTTTCTTTTAAACATCAAGGAGTCTGTCTTCTGTAAATGGAAAGGGGAGAAAAGTTATAAAACGTGTACTTATTTCTCATTCTTAAGTATCATCTTCTAGACATTCCTTTTTTTTTTCCTGATGAAATAATGGAGGGATCTAAGCAACTAGTTTTGATTTTTGTGAATATCTTTTAGATAAATCCAATAGTGAGACAGTTTCCCACCAGTTGTTACCTAAGAACTTGTTGATAACAAGAATTTTCTGAGAAGTAATGAGTTTCCCATTTCCAGCGTCAAGTGCCTAAATGAAAGAAAACAAGATGTTGGTAATGATTTAAGCCAAAGAATTCATTGCTGTGTTGTAGGACATTGTGTGACACACCATTAAGGCCTTTGAGCTTCTCCTAGCGTCATGATAGCTCAGAGATCAAACTCAGGCTTGCATCTAATCTCCCTGAGTGCCAAAAGTATGGCTTGGTTCTGCTGGAGCTCAGGAGTGGACCAGCTGGCTTTTATGAGAGGCAACCAAAGGAAAGGGTGGGGGAGGAAGACGTGGGAGCTGCCTCATAGTGTAGATCTGTTTCTTGAGATGCTGAAGGTGCAAACTGGGTGGAGATACTTGGTTCTGAGAACTCGAGCCTGAACTCTACAAACTACCAAAGGAAAGGTGAATATGATCCATCTCAATTATTGGCCAAGACAGCCGTCTACACTGCTTTCTGAGTTGGAAACACCTACTTAGATGAGATGCATCGTATGTTTGTGCATCTTGTGACACCTCTCAGTTGTGTGACTAACACCACAACAATGAGGAAAATATTATACTTTGGGCTACTACTTTTCCTGATTAATCCCCACTCATGTATTGGAGAGTGTAACAGGAAACTTCTTCTAGGAAAGTGTATGTGTGTGGGAAATATTCCTTGGAAGTTCTCTGCTTTACAATACAATTATCTGTTATGTGGTCAACCTGCTGTCAGTAAACATCGGAATGTGTAATTCCCCAAAATTCCACTTATCCCTGGCTTAGAGCGGAGACCTTAAACATGTTTGTGTCTATATGTCCAGAACGCGGAGCCTGTGGGGGTGTTCTGCAGTCACAGCCTGTGGATATATCACATTTTGGTCCTGAGCCAAACCAGAAACACAGAACAGACTTCCTAACAACTGGGGCAACCTGGCACCGGGCATCTAGTTCAAGGTTAAGGTCATAAGTGCAGAGGGACAGACTGGTCCTGGCAGAATTGCTGTCATCCTCCCATGTTTGGTGATGGGCACTTCTGGGACTTAAGCCTGTTTGTCAGGAAAAAAGGTATTTTAGAGAAGTCAGAGGATTGTAAGGACTTCTTTCCCAGGCCTCCCCCTTGTGTGGAGTTTGAAAGGCATTTGTAAGAGGAGATGAAGGAGGAGGAGGAGATGCCTGTTGGGCTCTGTGGGGAGCACAGCTCATATCTAATGCTGTCTCCGCAGCATTTGCTTTGTTGCAAAACCTGCTTCTCAGCTAGGACTGAAATTGACTGCACCCCAGCCCTTGCTCCTGACTTCGAATGCTGCGCAAGGCTGGTTGCTCGCCTGTCTCTGGTACCTGGGAGTCAGCTACTGCAACTTCAGTATGTCCCCACGCCACTTGCCGACATGATGTTTTTTCCTCCTCTTACAGGTATGGTACTGTGAATGGAAAACCAAACAAGTGCAAGTGAGTTTGTTCTCTTGGGACTTACAAGTGACCCACACCTTCAAAGCTTCCTCTTCTTTGTGTTTTCAGTTATTTATTTCATCACTCTGTTTGGAAATATGGTGATCATGATTGTTATAAGTACTGATACCCACCTTCACTCCCCTATGTACTTCTTCCTTTTTCACTTAGCCCTCACAGACATCTGTTATGCCACCACCATTGTTCCTTATATGCTGGTGAATTTCCTAGTGAAGCAGAAAACCATTGAATTCAGTACCTGTATTATCCAGATGTCCTTAATCCTTCTCTCAGCTGGGAGTGAAATTTTCATGCTCTCAGCAATGGCATACGACCGATACGTTGCCATCTGCAAACCACTGCACTACCAAGAAGTTATGAACAGACTTGTCTGTAGCCAGCTGGTGGGGGGCGCGTGGGCAATGGGGGTCTTACACTCCATCATAAACACACTGCCAATGCTAAACGTTCAATTCTGCAAGTACACAGAAATTAAGCACTTCAGCTGTGAGTTGCCCCCTCTCTTAGCTGCAGCTTGCGGTGGGACCTTCCTCAATAAACTTGTTCTTCTGTCTTCTGCTGCGATCTTTGGGTCAAGCTCCTTTCTGCTCACTCTCATCTCCTATATCTACATCATCTCTACTGTCCTGAAGATACAGTCTGCAAAGGGGAGGCACAAAGCTTTCTCCACTTGCAGCTCCCATCTCATCATAGTGGTTTTGCTATACGCAACTGCTCTGTTCCAGTACACAAAACCCAGTTCAGTCTCGTCATTCGTTCTAGATCAACTGTTTTCCATCCAGTACAGCATTTTAACCCCCATGCTAAACCCCATCATCTACAGCCTGAAAAATAATGACGTGAAAACGGCTTTGGGCAGAATGTTAGGGAAAATTCAAGTTTCGCAATCCGTGTAACTACCTCTAAACTGTACTTTTCAAATAAATGCAACTTAAAGCATGGAGCTATAAAAGAGCAACCTGTCCTATATGTTAAGGGATGTTAAGAGTGGCTGTCACTTGCCACAGCTTTGGACCCAAGACTCCCTCCTGCCTGGCTGCTGGAGTCCTGCACACACACACACTCTTGCAGGTCCCCTGAGCAGCAGCACGGCCGGTCTGCCGCCCAGTACCCCTCCTCTAACCTTCTTACCTGCCCCATGGGTCCCCTACTCACTGACTGGTCCAGCTTGATGCTTGCCGCAAAGAGGAAATGCTCACGCACTGCTCCCAGAGGTTCTCCACACTCACGGGTCCTCCTGGGGACCAGCACGGACCCTCTGTCCGCCTGATACAGAATCACAGAATCACAGAATGGTGGGGTTGGAAGGGACCTCTGGAGATCATGTAGTCCAACCCCCTGCCAGAGCAGGGTCACCCAGAGCAGGTGGCACAGGAACGCGTCCAGGCGGGTTTGGAACGTCTCCAGAGACGGAGACCCCACCACCTCTCTGGGCAGCCTGTGCCAGGGCTCTGACACCCTCACAGGAAAGAAGTTCCTCCTCCTGCGAAGACCCAGGTCCTTCTACGCACCACCTGGTCCAACCTGAAGCTTGCTGGTGAACACACATGCACACCCCACGCATGGCTGGCTCGGGGAAGATATAGACACTCACCCCCCCCACAGCAGGTAGCACCAGGCACATGGGCTGTGGCCAGCCACCAGCTTGGAGTCCCCCCCTCACCTCCCTCACCCCAGTCACCCCCAGTAGATGTTTTTTGGGTTCCTGCCCCACCAGCTGGTGGCCGAGACCCCTACTCACACCAGTAGCTGACACCACAGGCTGGGGGTGCCTGCACCCCTGGTCTGATGCCAGCAACTGGCACCCAGTCCACTCATGCTGGTCCCCCAGTAGGTGACACCCAGTCCTTGCAGCACCCCTACACATGGGACAGAGGGTGAGATTACGCAGACAGATAGTTAAGCAGAGATGTAATAAGAAAATAGGACAGACTGCAATGATCAGGTGGAGGCCTTGGTCATAGAATCATAGAATCATAGAATGGTTAGAAGGGACCTTAAAGATCACCTAGTTCCAACCTCCCTGCCATGGGCAGGGACACCTCCCACCAGACCAGGTTGTTCAAAGTCCCATCCAGCCACCTCCAGGGATGGGGCAGCCACAGCTTCTCTGGGCAACCTGGGCCAGGGTCTCACCGCCCTCACAGCAAAGAATTTTTTCCTGATTTCTCATCTAAATCTCCCCTCTTGCAGTGTAAAACTGTCCCCCTTCCCCCTACATCCTATGGCTCCCCTCCCTGATCCAGAGTCCCTCCCCAGCTTCCCTGGAGCCCTTTTAGGGGCTGGAGGGGGCTCTAAGGTCTCCCCGGAGCCTTCTCTTCTCCAGGCTGAACCCCCCCAGCTCTCTCAGCCTGTCCTCATGGCCACACAAGCATACTGATCGGTTCCATTCTACACGCAACTTACAACACTCATTTACACCTGTTTCTGTCTATTCCTCCTTTGTTCCCCCTCAGTTTCCTGCCCCTGCACATTCCCTCCTCAGTTTGCACAGTCCCACCAACCACCTCCAACATCCTGCACCCTCAGGTTTGAATCTTTATTGGTTGCAAACTCCATGTTTGCCTGCAATTTCTTGATAGCCCATCAATTAGTGTGACTGACAAGATTTCTTAGGTATCTTTTTCCTCATTATGTTTAACTGTCAGGTTTGTTTCTCTGTCTAATTTGTTTATGGCTGCATCCTTTTCCTTAGTATCACGTGTGACAAAGTTCTTTCTTAGATAATTTCGCTGAATGTATCAATTAGCGTGACTGACGACATTCTTTCTCATCACTTCCTTATGGTTTCTTCATCTAGTCCATATCTCTTTATGTTCTTGTTTATAGCTTCCTCCTTTTCTTATTATTCATTTTTGCATTGAAAATGTCCTTGACCAGATACCCTTAAAGGAGCAGGTACCCCTTTCCACAACCCTCACACTGTAGAAATCAGTTGTGTCTGTAGGAGCAGGTAGTATCGCTTGTTTTTTCACTTCATGCTCTCATTCCCATGCTGTCTTTATTGCATCCCTACTCCTTTGCAGCTGGGATCTTTTCAGGGGGCAACGACTAAGTTGGCAGAGGAAATCCAGGGACAGCTCAGTGCTTAGATCAGCTGCTCTGCTAGGCTTGTTCTAGGTCCAGACACATCGTGCAGGGGCAGCCCCTGTTCCAGCCACTGCGTTGCTTTCACAGCCATGGCAGTCATCTCCTTGCTGCAGTCAGGACTCCTGCTTTCCTGGGCCTGCGTTCGCTGAAACCTGGTCTCTTCAGAAATGATCTCTTTTCACTTCTTTTCTGTCCTGTTGTGCCCCTCTCATGTATATGGTCTAACTGCCCTTGTAAGCTGGTGCTGGCACTGAGGTGCCTGCATGAGTGCTCCCGTGACTACACACATATCCTACCAATGCTAAAGAAAGCCTGGCCTCTTCTGGCCTCCCTATTACAGCACCTCCACAGTAACAGGGTTTCAGCGTAGTGCCTGAAGCCTTAGCTTTTCTTACAACACTGCTGGCAAGAACGTGCTTCAAAGCATTGCACCCTAAAGGACCCGCTGCTTTCCTTGGGTTCTCCATGAGCTCAGGGTGACAAGCATAGAGTCCTAGCACTCCCTGTGAATGCAGAATGGAGACCAATTCATACCATTTTCAGTTAAACACCTTAGGCTGGATCTAGCAGCATACCTGAGTGCATCTCATGCCATTGGAAATGCCTCATGATTCCTCAGAGCATGTTTCATGGCCACAGACACCTAAAAATGAGCTATAATAGGCAGTGGCTCTATCTGACTAGGTCCACTTCCCTCCCTGACCAACATGACCAGTGTGGAATCACCCCACAGCCCCAGAGAGATGCAACTCTGGACCTGGAGCAGGGGAGAGAATTGGACCGCAACCCCATTCACTCTGCTGAGCACCATTGCCAACTTGGGGTCCTGCACAGAAGAGGGGATCCAGAAACATGGTTTCATTTTTACCTGCAAAAAGACTCTCTGGGGAGCAGGAGTGTCACTAAAGAAGAGCACATCCTAGATTTCTGGGCCCCTATGATTAGCATTTTTGCGATTACGGGTCCCTATGGTTACAGGCCCTGGAGTTATTGACTCCTATAAGTATGAGCCCCTGAGGTTCTCAGCCCCTACAATTATGAATCCTCCAACCACATTTCTGTGTGCCCAAGGGGCCACTGACTATGTTTCTGCATAGCCCAGTCACCTCTGCGTGACTTTCTGTGCAGCTCAGACCTCTCTGAGTGCCTTCCTGTGTGCCTCAGAGGCCTCCAGGTTCCCATAGACCCCAGGAGCTTCAAAGGAGCTAGGGTCCCTAAGCCTCAAGTCCCATAACCCTTGTAGCGCTATCAGCCTAGGGGCTGCTAACCAGAGGGACCCATAACCTAAGAGGGCCATAACCCTAAGGCTTGCATCGATAACTAGGGGCCCATAACACCTGGGGGTACTTTTCCTAGGGGGAGGCTAACCTAAGGGGACCATAATCATGGGAGCATATAGCCATACAGGCCAATAAACCTAAGGGTCATTAAGCCAACATGGTTCTAACTCTAGGGGACACTAACCATGAGGGCCCATGGGCCTAGGGGCCCATAACCCTTTGTGGTATTAACCCCAGGGGCCCATAACCCTAGCGGTCACTAAAACCAAGGGTCCATAAGTACGCAAGGAGGGGAGGCTGTTGAATGGCAGAGAAGCGACATGGGCAGAAGGTGCTGAGCCAGAGCATCGCAGGGGCTGCTTTTCTGCACAGGGACACTAGTAAGGCTGACATGGGGGTGGTCAGTGTCCTGCAGAGCCATCCTGGTGGGAGGTGGAGGCCAGCTGCTCAGGACTAGTTTAAGAAACATCTAGATGTGGCACTTCAGGGCATGCTCTAGTGGCAGAGATTGTAGGTTGTTTGGTTGGACTCGATGATCTCAAAGGTCCTTTCCAACCATGACGATTCTATGATTCTATGACCACAATTGCTTTGGAGCTGCCACATCTTCCTCCTGACACAAGCACGCTGAAGAGTAGCATCTCTTTGCTTTGCCAGGCCCATTGTCCTGCTCTCCTTGATAAAGAGGCCTCCCTGGGTCCCATACTGCCTGTATTCTCAATGGTGGTTTTCTTCAGTTCTCCAGGCCAAAAAGGTCTTTCTCCACTGTGGCAAAGCTCTCTTCCTCCTCCTGAAGGAACAGCTTCCCAAAGAGCTGTCTCTCACCAACCCCATCATGGCATCCTGGGGCACTTCCTAGAGAAGGTTGCCCTTTTCCTTGCTCAGACAGGCTTTAACATGACAGTTGGGCACGGGAGGACTCCCCTTTCACACTGCCCTGGGACACTGGGGCTGTGTTGCTGGGGGTAATACCGTGACACGTAGGCCTGGGGCCACACCACAGCCCCCGCTGCCACCCCTCTACCCAGCATCGGTGGGAGAAAGAAGGTCTTTGGGGTGGTGGCCCTGATGCAGTCCCTTTGTCCAGGGGACTGGACTGTCCCTGCTGTTTGTAGCCATGTACTGGGCAGAGCTGGGAAAGCTTGCTGGGCTCCCTGCCCGGTGACCACGTGTTCCAGGGTCCCTCCATCACCACAGAATGGTGGTGTCCACAGAATGGACAAGAGTCAGGTCACAGCCTGGTGTTGGGAAGTGTGTTCTCCTTCTGCCCTACATGCAGTCAGGTGGCAGAGCAGAGCTGGGGCAATGCCAGGAGCTGGGCACTGGTGACCATTGGAAGAGGTGGGGTCTGGAGTGGTGGGAAATCTGGTTTTGGGCACCAGACATGGTCCCTGGCATGTGTGTGGGATTCTTTGTCTCCACTCTCCCCACACCCCACCTGACAGCATCAATTCCAGGGTTCTGGCCTGCCTTGTCAGGCATAGGACAACCTCAGGCCCCAGAAATAAGGGTTGTCTCTTCTAAAGACATATCCATGGTAAGCACCAACCCTGGAAGGTGACAGGGTGGGTACAGTGGCTCACAGCAGCAATACCATCACCTGAGATTGCCACTCCCAGGCCTTGAGTCATGTGGTGTGGTGTATGAGGGCACGGACTCAGGCTGTGATACGCACGAAATCATTTATTGCTTCTCGAGCCTTGGCTTTTACACCCAAGCCCTAAAACTTTCCATGCACCTGCTAGGCAAGTAGACACATATTTCAGATCACTAAGCCAGTCACCTTATTCAGTTCCCACTAAGATAAGCACGTTAAGCTGTTTTCTTGTTCCACGTTTATGTCTCAAAGCTGTTTTCTGTTCCGTGTTTATATTGGACGAGTTCCTCTTCGTTCCACCTGTATCGACAGCTACGTTGCTACGTTCCTGTTTCTGTGTGCTCTGCTCACTGTGCCTTTGGCCGTACGCAGGCCTCTGCTCGTAGATCTGCCGCAATGTGGCTTGAATCTCATGTGCCTAGGATTTTTTAAAAGGTGTCTAAAGAGCAGCTTTTCCACGGATTGATAAGCATGTGGTTTCTGACTGACAAGTTTGGATCCATTTTGCTGAAGACCATGAGCTCCTGCAGTAAGGGGGTGTGCAGCTGCCTGTGTGGATTATAACGCAAGGTCACTGTACCCATGGCACTCTGACAGCTGTGCAGGGGACCACAGCTCCAGAAGCTGTTGTGTCAGTGCGCTTGGGGATACATGGATGAGGAGGTTCACCTAGCTGATGGAGAAAGCCTTTGTGAATCCCACCACTTTGCTGGGTTTTTTGTTTGATAGTGTCAATCACTGGAAGGAGCAGTGAGGGAGGCTTTGTAAGTGCAAGGGCTTGCACACCTAGTGGAGCTTGATTTTGTGGGGATATTTCAGGCTCCACAATCTTTTGAGCAGTTTTGGGAGTTGTAGGTCTAAGCATGGTTTACTGCAGTCAGCCTCTGCACTAAGCCCAGCAGCTAGCTCCTCTCCCAGCTCTGCAGGAGTATTCTGAGGTCTTGGCTGTATACACTCAAGACCCTTGTCTTCTTATGTCCACATCATCTTGTACAGCAGCTGTTTGCAAAATGCTCCAACAATCGGACAAGACACCTTCATATGTACCACAGGAGGCGCAACGTATAAAAACAAGGCCAAGAAAGGCCTTTAATCTGGACGAAAATGCACTGAGCACTATTAGAAGGACTTTACACAGTTCAAAGTTAGTTGTGATCCTGAAGAAAAGCATGAGTCACACCAACAGAAGGAAATCACTACATCTCCTCCCCCTGAGGGGGCAGTTCCAGATCAATTGGAGGTTTGAGGTGTGGCAAAACTGCATCATCCCAGGTAACAGTGCACTTGAATCCAGCTTCAGGATCAAACAGTTGTGCCTCATAGCTGCCTTGGTCTAAAAGGTATGTGAGCTTTAACTTTCTTGGGTTTAGATTCCATGCCTTTTTATTTTATTGAAATAGTCGCTTTAGCCTTGTAGTTTTGGGGTTGGAAACTGAACCATGGATTCTCATTTTCTAGGCTGTTGTTAAATAATTGGTGCTAAAACTTAGTGCAGTGCTTGTATTAAGTTATTGAGTTTCAGCAACTATCCCTTCTGAGAGCTGACAATATGCTTGCCCAGACACAGGGCCCTACAGAGAATATTACTCTCCCCTGAAAGAGCTGTTACTTAGGAAAAAAAAAAAAAAAAAAAAACAAACAAAAAACTGAAGAAACCTAGCTCAATAAAACCCCCAAACCAAAAAAAATGAGGTAACAGGAAGTGCACTTGTTCACTAACAGCAATAAAACCAGCATTCTGATTACCTTCATTTTGCCTGGGGCTGGATTAGTCAGGTTCCAGCTTTTGGAGGTAAAGTCCATTGCTAAGCAATACCAGTAAGAAGAAGCTTTTGTTTTCCTTGTGAAAAGGCCACTTGGTGATCACAATCCTGATAAATCTAAAGTTTCCATCTTCATAGAATTATAGAATCATAAAATCAAAGATTCATAGAATCATAGAATGGTTTGGGTTGGAAGGGACTGTCAAAGATCATCTTGTTCCACCCCTCTGCTATGGGCATGGGCATAGATCAGACCACTCAAAGCCCCATCCAACCTGAACTTGAGTGCTTCCAATGATGGGGCATCCCCAACTTCTCTGGGCATCTCTTCCAGTGTCTCATCACCCTCATCGTAAAACATTTCTTCCTTATGTCCAATCTAAATCAACTGTCTTCCAGTTTAAAACCATTGCCCCTTGTCTTGTTACTACAGGCCCTGGTAAAAAATTCTTTCTCCGTTGTTCTTACAAGCCTCCTTTAAGTATTAACATGCTGTAATAAGGTCTCCCCGGTGCCTTCTCTTCTCCAGTCTGAGCAACCCCAACTCTCTCAGCCCTTTTTCACAGAAGAGGTGTTCCAACCCTCTGACCATTTTTGGCGTGCTCCTCTGGACCCCATCCGTCAGGTCCATGTCTTTCTTGTGCTAGCAACCCCAGAACTGGACGCAGTTCTCCAGGTGGATTCTCACAAGAGTGGAGAGAATCATCTTCCTTGACCCACTGGCCATCCTTCTTTTTATGCAGCCCAGCATACAACTGACTTTCTCAGCTGCAAGTGAACATTGCCAGCTCATGTCCAATTTTTCATCCACCAGTTTCCCCAGGTCTTTTTCTGATGGTTTGCCCTCAATCCCTTCATCCCCCAGTCTGTATTGATACGGGGGATTGCCCCAACCCAGGTGCAGGATCTTGCACTTGGTCCTGTTGAACTTGTTCACATGGGCCTGCTTCTCAAGCCTGTCAAGGTCCCTCTGGATGGCATCCTGTCCCTCAGGCATGTCAACCACGCCACTCAGCTTGATGTCATCCGCAAGCTTGCTGAGAGTGCACTCAATCATGCTATGTCAATGATGAAGATATTAAGTAGTACTGATCCCAGGACGGATCCGTGAGGGACACCACTCATCAGAGGTTTTCACTTGGACATTAAGCCATTGACTGTAACTCTTTGGATTCAGCCATCCAGACAGTTCCTTATCCATCAAAGCCATATCTCTCCAATTTAGCAGCCAGAATGTTGCGGGGGTTCAAAATTTCCACTGGAAAGATTTGGATTAGGCTAATTCAACATCCTGTAAACAGAGATGAAACATCCTGAAAAACAGCAAACTCAGAGGCAGAATTTCAAAAGGAATATCAACAAAGCTCTGCTTCCTCCTTCCCTTCTCTGCTGCACCTTGCGATTATGCTGCTCTTTGGAGAGAGCCAGAACAATTATTCCTCAACCAAGTATCAGAAGGTGGTAAAGGACATGTGGAAACCAATGATGTGGTTTGGAAAATTCTGCAAAGCTGTTTCTCTTACCCACAGCATATAAAGGTGTGCCTCTGAAGAAACATGACAATCCAATGACATGTCTCTGTCTCTTTTGATGTAGAATTGGCATGATTGGGGTGGCTGCCTGCAAACAGGCAAAACCACAGCGTTCCAGGACAAAGGCTCACCGTTGAGATGAGCAGGATGCACTGCAGTTCTATGCCGCTGATCACTGGGGCTGGTCATGGCCCCTGGTGTGCAGAGGGGGTAAAGCAAATGAGGAGAAAAACCCTCCTGCCCTTTTCTTTCCAACATAGATGATGAGGAACTTGTGTGCAGACATTTTTAGATAACTACTAGAGAGAAGGCGAAGGTGTCAGGGACTGGAGCCAAGACTGTGGAAGAATACCAGTGGAACCATTGCCCTGGAATAGCTGAGGACAGCTTTACAGGGGAATGAATCCTACAGATTGGTATTGGCCCGTGATGCCTTCCAACAGGGTCCAATAGGATCCTGCGATAACCCCATGGCATGCTTCAGCATAGCCCAAAAGAAATGAGTTCCCTACTCTCCCTTGTTTTTCAGAGAGTTAAGGCAAACTTCCAACGAGGGCCAGTGCCAGAGAAGCCCTGGGCTGGGTGTTTACACCCAGGTATGGAGCTTCCTCATTTCTTCTCCTCTCTCAGGCATTCTCCAAAATGCCAAACAGCATCAGCAGGGAGGAGTATGTGAAGCCAGGACTACTGAAGACGTACAAGCTATGGGTCATGTTGCTGGCTATAGCTGTAATCTCACTCGCTTCCATGTACTTTCTGGCGTTGAATGACAGGTGAGTGAGGGACAGGGTGGAGGAACTGTGTCCCCTCAGTCCTGGAAAGGAAATGGGAACATGGAGGATCGCTCCAGAAGGTCTCCAGGGCAGGAATTAATAGGGTAGGAATGGAGATAGCATAGAGAATGGATGCAATGAGTTTCAGGTGGAAAGCCCAGGGTGGGAGTGGTTGCAGGCTAGGCCATGAGATGGCCAAGGGGAGACACTGGGGTATGGGATTGCTGGGGTGCAGTGATGGAGGAAAGCTGTGGGAGGACATCATATTCTGTCTCAGTTTAACCCTTTGGGTTTTTTCGCAGACCTGACATCAAGGTTCCAGAAGCAGAAGTGTGTCAAGAACTGTTGAGCAACATAACGCAACCTCAGATGTGAGAGTCGTGGCCACAATTGTGCTGGGCAGGGGAAGACAGGCAACTGGCTACACTGGGTCACCTGGTGGCCTCAGTGAAGGTCCAAGGGGTAGGAAGGGATGCAACAGAGAGTCATTTGTTTACAGTAAGTGATTGTGAGAGCATTCAAGCTGCTTAAGAGCTCTTTCTGCCCTAGGGTGAATGAAGACTGGAGCCTGACACATGTGAAGTTAATGCAAAGCTGCCGCTGGAAGTTCAGTGCTACTGCCTTGGCCCAGTACAGGTGATGTCCACAATTCACAGGGGAAAACTACTCAGTTCACCTATTTCCAATAAAATCTCAACCAAAGTGATTTATTAATTTATTGATGACACATGTTTAATCCACATTGGGTGAACTAGACATTCGGGATGAAATATCAATAACAAAGCAGATAAACCAGAATTTTAGACACTTACAAAATGTCAATACGCAACTATACATTTCTAAACACCCTTCTACAAATAAGCCCAAGAAATTCTAATCACGCAGAGCCACACACCGTTACACGCACAGGCTTCTCTTCACAGGATGTGCATGTGCTCTAGATTTGTGGGAACCCCTTATGACTTGCTGAGCCCCAAGCCTGCGAAGAAGTACCCCATGAATCCACATAAGCACGCCACCCGGGCTGGGGGTCCCTGCCTGCTGCACCCAGTACTGACAGCCCACTGGCTGGATGCAGACTCCGCGCAGCGTCTCACAGGGGTACTGCTCCGCCTGGCCTTGGCAGAGGTGGTGATGCTGGTGGAGCAACTTCTGGCAGGGTCAGATCAAGTTTAGACTGCTGCTCTTCCTGCTCCATAGTCATTCACCCCTCATGAAAATTGTTCACGTTCCTTTCGTACTTTGTTTCAAGTCACTCCTCCTTTATTCTAAGAGTCTCTTGGCCATCTTCCTCTTTCACATGATGAGGTTTGGGTGAATGCCTGCCAGGGTTTGTTTCTTGGGTCGATCCTCACACACACTCTACACTCAGAATCATATCTAAAGAAATGTTGTTCTCCAGGTCAGGTTGTATGGGTGGGACACGCAGGCACACCCACACCCACCACCCTCGCATAACATCTGTTCGCGTTGCCCACATCCACCACCCTCGCATAACATCTGTTCGCGTTGCCCTGCGGCATCCCTTGTGCTGACCTGTGATCTCACCCGTTGGTGAGTTTATGTGGGGAGGGATGAAGGCGCACATGGGTCGGGGGTGAAGCTGAGGCTGAAGCAAGCAGGAAGGGCTTTGGAGTAGTGGCTAGGCTAAAGAGTGAAGAACACATAGAAAATGGCTGGAAATGCATGTGGATGAGGAAGAAGAAAATGATGAATGTGTGGAGATGGATGAACAGAGTGTATGACACGTGCATGATGAGTGCATACTCCAACCTGACACAATGCTTTCTTTGTGTTCCCTGTGCTTTCCCAAGCTCACTTTCCCTTTACGCTGCGATACTTGCTTACCTAATCCTTCACTTCTGCTTCTAAGGTAGCACCTTGCCAAGCTCTCTCTTCTCGTTCTCATCCCTCCCTCCTTTGTAGTTCCGTTACAGATCCCCTCCGCCCCGTCCTCAGGACTCTGCTCACTCTCTTCCCCCCTCTCCCCTTTACAGGGAAAAGCTCGGGAGCTGCTGCAATGCCTCAGCCTGGCTGGTTGCAACACGAGACAACACGCCGTTGGGATCTGAGCTTGTCTATGATGGGCAGCTTTCAAAGAGATTGACAGTCCAGAGAAACTTGCTGGAGATGCTACCAGAGGTCAGAGGGCTCTTTGATGGGGAATACAACTCACAGCCTGCATGTTTTCTCTCATATGCCCTGGAATATGTCTAGCTGGACGATCTATGGTAGCTCTTTACTATAATTCTCTAAAGGTGAGTGAATTTCTACATGTTGTTCTTTATAGAAATCCCCCTTTCCGGACCCTCTCTACAAAACCTGTGCTGTAGTGGGAAATGGAGGAATCCTCAGGAACAGCAGCTGTGGCTCTGAAATTGATAGGCACCAGTTTGTAATCAGGTAATTGCTGCCAGCCTGTCCAGGAGAGATGTAGGAGACCAGCAGGAGGAGGGGGTTTTGATGGCAGTAGGGTGAGGACAGAGAAAATGGAGACAGAGGAAATGTTCTGGGGTTGAAGGTGAGGGGCTGGGGAAATGAGGGGTGTCACAGAGGGATGGGTAAGCTCTGAGGATATCATGGAGCATTATTTCTCATAGACTTCCTTTGTTTATCACCTCAATCAGATTTAACCTGCCTTCTGTGGACTTCCCTGAGGATGTGGGCAGAAAGTCAAGCATCGTCACTGTGAATCCTAGTATCCTTCATCATAGGTAATAGGTGTGGTAATGAAAATGGAAAGAAATGCTTCTGACTTGTTTCTCCCCCATTATTGTGTTCTTGAAGAGGCAATCTCTTTTGCCTCTGCTCTGGGCCTCAGGAAACAGACAGGCCTTTGCTACCAAAGGCCCATCCAAAAAAAAAGCTATTGGCACTTACTGCCCTCTGTGCAGAGGTACACAGGGGAAGACTGCAAGTCTTGGAGTTGTTTGGGGCAGAATTTGTACAAGACTTGGTTGCTGGGTTTTTTTTTATCTTACCACTAGAAATTCATAGCATTTTCAGTCTTTCCAGTGGCCTGATCCTCTCAAGGGTCATATTAAGACAGGCAGAGAGGCTCAGCTGTACTCTGTACTGCTGCTGTCAGGAGGAGCTCTGATGGGAACGATTTGATCTCATTGTGATCCTAGCTGCATAAATGATCTTTACGTTCAGTGTAGAAAATAGGTACTCCTTGTCCTGCACCAGACATCTAAAATAAGACAGATCAGCTATGACCCAGCTGTGCTTGTTTCCCTCCACTGAGTGCAAAGGACGGTTAGACAATTAGCTCAGATGTAGATATCTCTGTAGTAGATCTCTAAAGGCAGATGGCATGAGTTCTCTCCCAGCGCTCTGCTCCACCATTATTAATTCTCCATGAATTGTGAGCTGTGGGGCCACTAAGGTTTTACATTTGAAGACTTCTTCCCAGCGTTTTAACCAACTAGTCACTAGCAAAACTTCTGGATATTTTCAAGCAGCTCCTCTGGCCTGTGCTAAGCTGCACCTGGGAATTTTGAACTCAGATCACCCACAAGGCACAGAAAAGGGGAACACAGAGATGAAGAGTCAGACGGGTTTTTCACTGCTCTGGGGCAGAGTAGCATAAGAAGGGCAGGGGGGAATGAGGATGGGGTTGGCAGAGGGTGATGGTCCCACATCTCTTACTTTGCAGATTTAATGGTCTGAATCGTCAGCGCCTGCCATTTGTAAAGGCAGCAGCTTCCTATGGAAAGACTTGGTTCCTCCTCCCGGCTTTCTCCTACTCCAGCAATACTGAGCCTTCTTACCGAGCATTCTATGCCTTGCAGGGCTCTGCCTCCCAGTCACATGTCATCTTCTTCCACCCTCGGTACCTGAGTGCTCTAAGCAAGTACTGGCATGATCATGGTTTTCATGTTCGTCGCCTCTCCTCAGGTTTCATGCTAGTGAATGCTGCTCTGGAGTTGTGCGAACGTATTACACTCTACGGCTTCTGGCCCTTCTCCATGCATCCTGATGGCCATTCCCTGCCCCATCATTACTATGACAATGTGCTTCCCAACAGCAGGGCACACATTATGCCCAAAGAGTTCTCTTACTACGTGGATATGCACTTCCGCGGCGTGCTGCAGCTGCATCTGGGGCAGTGCTAAGGGTCAGTCAAAGATAAAGCAAAACGGGCCCTAAAGAACACGGTTTCTGCTGCTGTTGTTACCCATTCTGGGATCTTCTGGTGCAAACCTAGAGACTCTGAGGATGAAAAATATGCTGCCTCCTCTTTTCCACCCCGTCCCAGTAGAGGGTCATCATTCAGTAAGTAGCATTGGCATCAGATCGTTTTTATGTTAATTATTTGGGATTCACTAATTGCCATCTGTTAGTGCTTAATGCATAATTAAATTTCTGGTAAATAACTTCCTTTCTTGCCAGAAGCATGAATTTATTAACTGCATTTCAGAATTTGAGTACCCCATCTCAAAAGCTTTTCTTTCTCTAACACCACTTGTCAATAAACTATTAGGTGCTCACCACATTTTGATTATTCTTTGCTTATCTGTTTGCTTTAATCAGACTCATGTCACTGATTCTTTTATTTGGTTATTAGCATTAGGCATAAAGCACTACGTTCTGCGTATTTGTCACAGCTATGCAGGTAATGTTCATTCATGGCTTTGAATATCAGAGTTAATCAGCCAGTCCTCACAGTCTGGTGGATTGCCATCTGGGCCAGTGACTAGGTGTGGTTCACATGCTGAAGGGTTGGTTGCAGGCATCAGTGCCCATGAGCCACGGAGCAGCAGCTCTTTCCCCAGCACATGAGCGAACACCAAAACCCCTCCTATGCTGTGGGTAGCTGCCAACTGGTTTCGGCAGTTGTTATATATTAGCATATATATATATATATATGATTCTCTGTATTTAGAGTACTGGAGTACTGTGTCCAGCTCTGCAACCCTCAGCACAAGAAGGACACGGACCTGTTGGAGCGGGTCCAGAGGAAGGCCACGAAGATGCTCCAAGGGCTGGAGCCCCTCTCCTATGAGGACAGGCTGAGAGAGTTGGGGTTGTTCAGCCTGGAGAAGAGAAGGCTCCGGGGAGACCTTAGAGCCCCTTCCAGTACCTGAAGGGGGCCTACAAGAAAGCTGGGGAGGGGCTATTTGCAAGGGCATGTAGCGATAGGACGATGGGCAATGGTTATGAACTAGAGCAGGGCAGGTTTAGATGAGACATTAGGATGAAGTTCTTTCCAATGAGGGTGGTGAGACACTGGCCCAGGTTGCCCAGAGAGGTGGTGGAGGCCCCATT
The DNA here is from genome assembly GCF_963924245.1 of Chroicocephalus ridibundus. Taxonomy (NCBI): domain Eukaryota; kingdom Metazoa; phylum Chordata; class Aves; order Charadriiformes; family Laridae; genus Chroicocephalus; species Chroicocephalus ridibundus. The sequence goes on from NC_086292.1 coordinate 28,799,230, forward strand.
CCTGGAGACATTCCAGGCCAGGCTGGATGAGGCTCTGAGCAACCTGATCTAGTTGAAGATGTCCCTGCTGACTGCCGGAGGGTTGGACTAGATGGCCTTTAGAGGTCCTTTCACACCCAACACACTCTATGATTCTGTATTTAGGGAGTGGCCAGTACGGATTTACGAAGGGGGAAATCATGACTCCTGCAGCTGATAGCCTTCTGCAAGGAGCTGGCTGCCTTGGTGAATGAGAGGAGGGGGGTGGATACTGTTTACCATGCCTTCAGGAAAGGTTTCAGCACTGTCTCCGGCAACATCTTCACTGATGAATTGATGAAGTACAGGCTAGACCAGTGGACAGTGAGGTAGAGTGCAAACTGGCTGAATGGCCAAGCTTACAATATTGTGATCGGTAGTGTGAAGTCCAGCTGCAGGCCAGTCAGCAGTGGTGCACCTGAATCTGAGGCCAGTATTATTTAACATCTTCGTGAATGATCTGCATGATCAGACGGGGTGCAGCCACGAGTTTGCAGATGATACACAGATGGAAGGATCAGTTGACACATTGGTTGCCTGTTGTTCACATGCTGCCACCCTGCTGCCACCCAGAGTGACATCAACAGGCTGGAGAAATGGGCTGAGAGGAACCTCACGAAATTCAGCCCCGGGAAATGCAAAGTCCTGCACCTGGGGAGGTAAGTTTTTTTGAGATGGTAACAATTAATAGCTCAAGGATGCCAGAGAAAATCCACTGGCTTGAAGAGCTATAAAATATTAAGAGAAAAGAGTGAAGAAAATGGAAATCTCTCTCTCCATGAGCACTGGAGGCTGACTTTCCTCCATCTCACAGACAAAGACTTTGGTTGTCTTACTGGGGCAGTGAGCACATCAACGTTTAGCCTCGTTACTTTTTGCTATCCAGTGAGTGCAATAGCCAATTTCCGTGTACACAGCAGTTATCTGCAACCTGCCTGCAGCATCTCTTGGTGCACAGTAAAAGTCAACCAAAAAAGTGATCTTGAAAGAAATGGTCATAATGGAGCAGCCCCAAAGCAGGTGTGATTGTGTCCTGGTTCTTATGCCTGTGACAGAGGGAATGAGTTGTGGGAAAGGTGTTACAGAAACACAGAATCCCATCAGCGGGAAGGGACCTCTGCAAGTCTCTCCTGCAACTCCTTGACTGAAGCAAGAAAGTGGATTATGGGTAGAGAGATCATTCAGAATTACCGGTCCCCACCAATATTACTGCATTTAGTTTTGGACCCTCGTGGGATTCTCTAAAGAGCTGATAACATACATTTTCTATACTGTATTGCATATACACATAGTGCACACACGTATATGTTATCTTAAGATATTCTTGCTGTATCTTGCAGCATGCTGGAAAGGCCTCTCAGCGAAACAGTTACGGAGGAAAGAGATTAATTTCTGTGGCCCTAAAACAATTGACCACTTTTTCTGTGACTTCACCCCTCTGCTGGAGCTTTCCTGCAGTGACACCAGTGTGGTAACACTTGTATCTTTCATCGTCTGTTTCCTGAGCATTATCTTCCCCTTCTTGTCCACGCTGGTCTCCTACGTCTGCATCGTAGCTACCATCCTGAGGATCCCGTCCAGTGTGAGCAGGAAGAAGGCCTTCTCCACCTGCTCCTCTCACCTCATTGTTGTCACTATTTTCTATGTCACCCTCTTCATTGTCTACCTGCTGCCCACAACAGCTCCACTGAGGCAGCTCAACAAAGTGTTCTCCTTTTTCTACACCGTCCTGACGCCTCTGGTCAATCCCCTCATCTATAGCCTGAGAAACAGGGAGGTCAGGGAGGCCCTGAGGAAAGTGCTCAAGAAAGCCATGGCCAGCACACAGGGTGCACGGTGCATGTTTCATCTTCAGGAATGCATCATTTGTTCTTTTGGTTTGTGTAAGTAGGTAGGACTTTGACAGGCATGTGGTGTCCAACGCCCCAGCCATTGCTTTGGGAGCGTGCAGTACTGAGCATGTCTGTGGGATGGGAAGGGCCAAGGGGAAGAGATTTCCTTTGAAAAGGGGGCAGGCGTTACCTGGGTAAACTACGCTCCTTTCTTTAAAGTTAATGTCTTGCTTCTTTCTTTTAAGCCAGTTGGTGTTTCCTTATTTATGTACAGTGGAAATGTTCTCAGTTTTCTTTCTGTGAACGGAATAAGGGGAATGTTGATGAAAGGTGATCTCCATCCCTTGCAGAAGTCTGCGTGCCAGCCAGTCACGCTGGTCACTGCTGTGTGCAGTGGAGAGGCCCGTTTCAGCACAGCTGCCCATCCCCATGCAGTTACTTCCCATGATCTGAGATGCCCAGAACTGAGATGCCTTCTAGATCTGTGTGTGTGGCTGACACAGACCAAGGGACTTAGGAAGGGCTCTGCTGGGGTTTAACAGCAGCGGGTGACAATGGAGGGAGGAGGGAGGTGTGGGGGCACCGGAAAGTGTGTCCCGCAGCACTCGCAGTGGCAGGCAGGGACTCCAGAGCCAGCCTGCCAGTTATGCAGCCCCGTCCAAGGCTCACAATAACACAAGCACCTTCACAGCACCCTGTTGCGTCCCTGATGTGTCCAGGGAACCTGTGGGACAAATATCAGGTGAAGGCAGCTCCTGGGTCAGCATTTAAAACAAAATCATAGCTCTCCCTCACTCAATACCATGCATAAACAAAGACTTCGCTTCAGAGCAGAGACATGCTGGCATAGATGGCAGATGGCAATGTACGGTTGAAATAGGGTGTGCACAGAAAGAGCAAACCCTGCTGTCCACTAGGACAGAGAGAAATAGGTTTTGCGCTCTGTGATGGCCTAGGGGGCATGTGATGGAGGGAGGTGAAGATGGTCTCCAGGAAGGACAAGGTGCTGCCAAAAACACCCTTGGGTACAGAGATCCTATGACCCAGGAACATTGTGAAAATCATTGACCTGTTCCTTGACTGTATCACCCAGGGGATGACTAAAGCATGTGGGAGAAGCACTGCCAGCACCTACTGGAAAGGGATGGGAGAGGCCCTGTCTCACGGCAGTGGTGGGAACCAATCACTTGCTCATAAGGACCAAATCTGTCTGAGACGACCCGTGGTATCTGTTGAGTTGTGAATGGGGACAGCTGTCCATAGGTCCTGTGCTTCCCTTGTCGGCTGTGTGCTCCGCTTGTGGTGGATGGTTTTCGTATGTGAATTAGCACTACAGGCCTGTATTTGGCTAATATATTCAGCTGCTGGACTGGATTAGGTGAAGCACCGTAGTCATCCATGAGACTACTGTCGCTATAGTCACTGGACATCTAGTAAATACAGTTAATGGAGGAGAGAAAGGGAGGGACTGAGCACTCTTTCTCTCTGGCACATTATTTGGTCAGATGAAGACCTCTATCAGCTGCCCTGAACATATGGATTATGTTCATAATAAGGGTTAGGGACACGTTAGCTTGTACTAAATGTGGGCATCTGCTGTGTTTTCACTGGGCCAAAGGGGTTTCTCTCCAGCCTCCATGCCTCGTCCCTCAGAATTGCTCCATTAGAGCTTGCAGTTGCCTGCACATATTTTGGACCGCTTCCTGCCCCTCAAATGTTACCAAGTGTTTGCACCTCAACAACTCATTCCTGACCTCCACATCCATTCACTAGCATGGGAGCTGAGACAAGCAGTTCACAAGCAGGTGCCCATTTTGTGCACAGGTGAGGGAAGAGGAATCTCGCATCCTGTGTGTTTGTGGCAGGCTCTGGAGGGAGCTGACTGCCCTTCCTGCCCCAGGACTACAAACCCCAGATGAGATACCTTAGAATCGTACAATCCCAGAATGGTTTGGGTTGCAAGGGACGCTAAAGCCACCCCCTGGCTTTAGGGACTGGAAGGGGCTCTAAGGTCTCCCCGGAGCCTTCTCTTCTCCAGTGCCACCCCCTGCCCTGGGCAGGGACACGTCCCACCACAACACGTTGCTCCAAGCCCCATCCAGCCTGGTCTTTAACACCTCCCGGGATGGGGCAGCCACAGCTTCTCTGGGCAACCTGGGCCAGGGGCTCACTGCCCTCACAGCAAACAATTTCTTCCTCGCATCTCATCTAAATCTCCCCTCTTGCAGTGTAAAACCGTTCCCCCTCGTCCTATGGCTCCCCTCCCTGATCCAGAGTCCCTCCCCAGCTTCCTTGGAGCCCCTTTAGGGACTGGAAGGGGCTCTAAGGTCTCCCTGGAGCCTTCTCTTCTCCAGTCCTTGATTGACTCAGCTGAATCCCTTCCCTCAGCACAGGTAAAGGAGATCCCTCCTCGTCAGTGTCTGGGTGTCTTGTCTAATAATAAGACAGGAAAAGCTGATACTTGGACCTAACTCTGTCTCTGATAGGAGTAATGACACTGCTGGAAATAAGTGTCTCTCCTCAGCTGAGGGAGGGAACATCAGCGATCACTGCAGTGTCTTTTACAGCAGCTTCCCGTGGACCCCCAGGGACACCTCAAGGGAGCCCAGAGGGGGCAGAGAAAGTGCTGCCCTGGGCTGGTGCTCCTGAGCTGGGAACAGACTCCTGGGATGGAAGGAGCTCGTGGCAACTTGGCAGCGCTGTAGAGAGACAGCTCTGCCCAGGAGCATCTCCTCTGCAAAGGGCAGCAGGGCTGAGGGAACTGAATGGGTGCTGCCAAGGAGAGACGAGTGGGGCAGAGGTAAGGCAGTCTGGGGTGGAACAGCAGAGGAGAGATCACTGGGGGAGAAATCTCAGTCTCTGGCAGCAGGGCAGGCACGCGAGTAACCCAGAAGGGTGTCCTAGAGGTGGCATATCCCCAGACAGATATGATCCGTCAGGACGGCTGTCAGGGTTTCCTTAGTGTGGAGGAGGACATGCTCCAGAGCAGGGTGTCCCTTCCGCGCTGTCAGAGGGACTGGGCACAACGGCTCCCTTCTCCCGGGCATGGCAGTTAGGTGTGGAGCCAGGGGTGCCCAGGGCTGTCCTTGAGAGCAGGGTCCCTGCACCCCAGGGCGGGGTTGTGCTGGGGCAGGGGCTCTGCTGCCTGCTGGGGTCAGCTCTCAGCCTGCCCAGGCAGCTCCCCACCCGGCTGTGGGGAGAAGCCATGGGAGGATGGCAGGGTCCTTCTGCTTTCAGGAGGGTTCTGCATGGAATCAGGGCTGCTCACGGCTCCAGATCACCCCCAGGACATTTCTGAGGCAACTTTCCAAGAAGCACATCCAGGTAAGGGCAACTGGGAAGAGAAGAAGCTTTCTGACTCTCTGCCTGGTTGTCTGAGTTTTGAGTTGGAGAATCCCAATCTCTACACTGAGAATGAGCAAATCTGGGAGAAGCACCTCAAAGCACCCAGCTGCCCCCCAGCCACAACCTCCCTTTTACAGACACACCAGGATTTCTGCAACCTGCTCCTTAGCTCCTACAGACACAGAGGCACCCCTGGGCAGCATCGTGCCCCTGGCAGGTTTCTGCAGGGCAGAGCTGAGTGCAGAGCGAGTGGGATGGGGAAAGACAGAGAAACAGCTCCAGGTGGAGGAGATATGTCAGGGGAGGAGAAGAAACTGCTGTCAAAAGTGCTGTGGTGGGTGGATTTGGGCAACTCCCTGCCGGTTCCTCCTCTGAGGAAGGCCCTTGGTCCCCTCTCTCACCCGCAACAGCTTCTACCATGAAGACGGGGGCAGCCAGAGCATGAGCCACCTCCTCTGCAGCCAGAGCTTTAGCAGAGGAGAGCTGCCTCTCTCCTTACACGTGCCCGTTTCCTCCTGCGTGACAGAGGGCTCGGAGCGGTCGATGTGCCGATGTCTGGGGAACTGTGCACAGCTGGGTGAGAGCATGACACTCCAGAGTGTTTGCCTCTTTGCTTGCCTTGGCACGAGAATGATGGTATTTCTCCGTGTTTCTCCACCTGCCCGTGCTGCTGCTGTTTCTTTTTTCAGGCACGCTGGGATGGGGGTTTCAGCTGCAGCTCAGACGCTGACCCTGACCATCCTGACACAGCTGTGTCTGCATGGGAATGAGGTGTCCCAGCCCCCTTCTGACTTCTGGGACCCCAGGCAAGTCCACCTGGGGGGTTGGGGAATGCACCAACTGGTCCTTCAGAAGATCCCTTCTTTTGCTGTCTCGCCGTCTTTTAACCCATCCTCACTGGGGCAGTGCAGTCAATGGGGTTTAGGAAACAAGCAGACTCTCTCTGAAAGCCGCACCACCTCAAGAGACTTTACTGTCTCCCTGTAGTGTCATGTCCAGCTGTTCTCCACAAGGGTGCGGTGCTCCCATAGCATCTTTGTGCTAAGAGCCCAACAAGTGAAGCAGTGAAGATACTGAGGCTGTGGAAATACTGCTGGGCCTTTTCCAGCGTGGGTACTTGGTCAGATGACATGAGCCCTGCATGCCCTTGGCTAGAGAGGGAGTGTTGAGACCTCAGTCAGGTGTGGACGCAACACCCCAGAGTGCTTGGTCTGGTCATCTGAGTGAGGAGCCATACCTTCTGTGTCACTCCCTGCACATCTAGGCTGAAAATGATAGAGAGGAGTTTGGAGAGCTGCCCTTTGGATGTGGAAAACCCCGCTCTCTCCAGTTCTTTTTTTGGAGTAACTTCTGAATGTGATCACCCTCCACCTGAGAGAGGCAGAATGGGGCAGCTGGGAACAAGACTGGCAGAGACACCAGCTCTCCTGACTCTGCACAGGGAATCCTTTTGCCTCTCACAGCTCATTAGAGCTCATGCCGAGAGCAATCCAGAAGCTGAGGATTTCTGTCCCTTCAACGAATGCTCCCCCAATGTGACAAGGGCATCTAAAAATGAAGGAAGTGTATCACTAAATTGCGGTGCTACAGCCCATGATCTCGAGCACGGGGTGGGAAGATGCTGAGCAGCCTTCCTCTGTAATGGGTGCCCCCTTCCGAGCGAGGATGTGCACATAGTCCATCCCTGCTCACCTGCTGCTCTCTTGTGATCCCACCTGCAGATGCAGGGTGGTAAACTGATGGGCGGGCAGGGTATGTCTCAGTGGTGGCTGAATAAGACCCGGACAAACACCACTGCTTAGAAAAGTAAAACTCGAAAAGATAAATCCCTCCCAGGGCACTTTTCCAGAGGCAGGTGGCTCAAGTGCTAATTTAATCTCTCCCTTGCAGGACGTGAAGACTATTCCCACAGGGTCACTGCATCCAGGCTCCTGGACTTAGCCCAGGGTGTCCATCCTCCTTGAACTCCTTCATATGTGGGGCTTTTTACCACTTCAGTGTACAAACTGCTGTAGAGCAGGTCTTACTCCTAAGGAGCTCATCAGTTGAGGCCCCTGCTCCTCATGCAACATTCAGCCTGAGCAAATCAGAACTTAAGAGAGAAAGAAACTTGAAGGGAGTCTTGAGAAGAAGAGACATGGTATGGAAGTTTTCTGTAAGAATCAGAAGAGATTTTCTCAGAGAAGCTTGCGCTAAACTGTCAATGTCTTTTCCTCCTTGGACAGCACCTGGGTTCTGGAGGGACCAAATGTCCAACGGCAGCTCCATCACCCAGTTCCTCCTACTGGCATTTGCAGACACGCGGGAGATGCAGCTGTTGCACTTCTGGCTTTTCCTGAGCATCTACCTGGCTGCCCTCCTGGGCAACGGCCTCATCATCACTGCCATAGCCTGTGATGACCGCCTCCACACCCCCATGTACTTCTTTCTCCTCAACCTCTCCCTCCTTGATCTGGGCTCCATCTCCACCATTGTCCCCAAATCCATGGCCAATTCCCTCTGGGAAACAAGAGCCATCTCTTACTCAGGATGTGCTGTCCAGGTCTTTTGCTTTCTCTTCTTGATTGTAGGGGAGTATTGTCTTCTCACTGTCATGGCCTATGACCGCCTCATTGCCATCTGCAAACCCCTGCACTACGAGACCCTCCTGGGCAGCAAAGCTTGTGTCCACATGGCAGCAGCTGCCTGGGGCAGTGGGTTTCTCAATGCTCTGCTGCACACAGCCAATACATTTTCCCTACCCCTCTGCCATGGCAATGCTGTGGACCAGTTCTTCTGTGAAGTCCCCCAGATCCTCAAGCTCTCCTGCTCAGACTCCTACCTCAGGGAAGTTGGGCTTCTTGTGGTTAGTCTTTCTGTAGCTTTAGGGTGTTTTGTTTTCATCGTGCTGTCCTATGTGCAGATCTTCAGGGCCGTGCTGAGGATCCCCTCTGAGCAGGGACGGCACAAAGCCTTTTCCACGTGCCTCCCTCACCTGGCCGTCGTCTCGCTGTTTGCTAGCACTGCCATGGTTGCCTACCTGAAGCCCCCCTCCATCTCCTCCCCATCCCTGGACCTGGTGGTGACAGTCCTGTACTCAGTGGTGCCTCCAGCAGTGAACCCCCTCATCTACAGCATGAGGAACCAGGAGCTCAAACATGCACTGAAGAAGCTGATTCAATTGGTTGTCTTTCAGCAGCAATAAGATGTCCCTGTCTCTTCTGAAGTGATTTCCAACTTCTCTTGGGAACCTCCCGTGCTTTTCACGTTTTGGCTGTAATAATCCTGTTTTTCTAGCAATGTCTGCATTTACCGCACTTCTCCAGAGGCATGAGCCAGGTTGGCCTGACACAGCAGCCCTTGTACACACGTGTCTGGTACGATGGTATAGCTGGCCTCCCACGTCACAACTCTGTAATAAAAGGGATTTCCTCAGTGATAGTGTCTGGCTTTTCTTCCGAAGCTGAAGTGAAAAAAAGGCTGAAGAAATCGTCCCCCATGAGGCTGTGTTGCTGTGTTTGGGTTCTCCATGGGCTCAGGAGAGGAGGGCAGGGGCGACGTGGTGGGGAAGGAGGCCTGGACTGAGCCTTCACATGTGGGTGCCCAGTGCAGCTGGAGAAGGTGGATGATCACAAGGCATCTGCCTATGATTGTCTCCTTTTGGCACCACAGACCGCTCGCCCTGATGAGCAGCACCACCAGCCTGGGGCCCTGCAGTGAGCACAGGGATGGGGCAGGAGAGGCCATCCAGGGCAGCATGGACACGCTTCCCTGTGGAAAGGCTCTCTGGTGGCAGGGACAGCCCTTCACCATGGTGCATGTTGGGAGGATAAAAGACAATGGCTGGAAGGTAAAAAAGCAGAAGTTAATTCTGGATATAAGGAAAAAATTTTCGCCATGAGCTCAGCCAAGCTTTGGTACAGGTCACCAAGAGAGGCTGTGCACTCCCTGTCCTTGGGGGGTTTCAAAATCCGCCTGGATCAATTCTTGAACGACCTGGTCTGACCGTGTTCCTGGCAGGTTGGATTACAAACCTGACGACGTCCTTTCCAACCTGAGCTATCTTATGACCCTCAGACCCTTTTTCTGATGGGTACAGAGCAGACGTTTATGGGGCATGAATCTTCCTATGTTGTATGTGACCATCTAAAACAACACCTAAAACGGTGAAGAGAGGTCGACACCTCAGTGTGACTTGCTCTCTGCAAAGACTGTCATGAACAGTCCTGGGCCAGGCCTGTTTCGAGGGCATGGAACTCTGTGTAACACAAAAAATAATCTTTTCTTAATGCTATTAGCCTGACATATATTAATTAATGTCAATAAAAATGAAACAAAGAAGAACTGAAGACTAAGATCTGAATCAAAGCTTTTAAAATTATTCTTGGTTTTGTTTTCTGTTGGTTAAATGTGCTGGTCTTTGTGGGGATGGTGTGTGCTTTTTCTTTCTTTGAAAAAGAAAGATGCTCAGAGCTGGGTTTGGATGTGCGACACAAATCTCTTCACTTACAGGAACTCAGACACGTGGTGCCAGCATTGATGCCCTGAGACGCTCTGCCCAGGCTCCACCTGCAGCTCCTGAGGGGCTCTGCTGTCCCACAGGTCCTCCGTCACAGTTTCCAGTCCCAGGAAAACACCTAAGGCACACTGGGGCCCTCAAAAGCAGCACTGGTGAGACAAATGAGGTCTGCTTAGAAAGCTGAACAACTTTTTTGACGTTTAAAAAAATTCTGATACACTTTCATCAGCTGAAACAATTGAGTACTTTTAATAAAATGGCAATGTTTTTCCACCATGCCAGAATGGGAATTTCCAGGAAGTGTATTAATCATAGGAGAAGAAATATTGATCTCCCCCTGCACTTGCACCACCAGTACTCTGCTGTTACGCTGCATATTTAATCTACCTCGTCTTCCAGGTGTTCCCACCTGTCCAGATTAAAGGAGCATGTTTAAGAGGGCATCTTTTCAGCAGACTATCTGGACACGTGCCCTTCCCATTGCTCTCCAGAGACACTCTTCCCCTTCCATTTTGTTCATTTAGACACCTCCCAACTAGTTGCTGCTTTGAGCTTCAGGCAGTTAGAAGCTTGCCCTACCTCTCAGAAGCCTAATTTACTCTTTAATTTACTGCACTGTGTTTATATCTAGCCTTTCCCACCTCCTTGCCTGAAAAAGTTCGTGCGTGGCTATCCCTTGTGGAAGATGGACATCATTACATGCAGCTTGGGCTTAGCGTACAGTTAAGGAGCGTTACCGTTCATTAAATTTTGCTGTGTGTAACTTTTGTTTGTTGACAATGAAATCTTCTGTGGCAGTGTGCAGGCAGCTCTCTGAGGAAAGCAGGTGGGAGTTTGTGCAAAGGAGCTCTAACATCACGCTGAAGCCGCAGACTTCAGTGGAAAAATCTGATGTAAGGAAGAGGGATGCAAGTCCCAGGGGGCAGATGACAGAAACAGCAAGCTTGGGAAGGTGAGGAGGAAGTTTGTTGATATAGTGTCCGGCCTCAAGGACACTGCTTTTCCTGCCTGCCCAGAGCTCCTTAGGTGATCAGTTGGATCATGCTGCTGTCATTTCTCCTGTAAAGTGAAAAATTATAAAAATAGCTTTAGAAAGCAAAAGTCCTTTCTTATTAAATGGTCATTGAACTCTTCATCGCTCACTACTCTCCTGAAACCTCTCCAATTAGCTGTACAAGTCTTGAAGAAAATTACAGGATTGTAATGAGCCCCATGGTGTATTTGGTCCTAAATCAGATACTGAGAGGAGATGGAACAAACTGCTCAAGAAGGCAAAGTCAGAAGGAAATGCTGAAGTTTCTTAGAGTATTAATTGGCCCCGCAGAGGGCCATTACTGACAAAGCCTCCTCATGGCCTCGTTAGTGCAGAAAATTGGAGGCAGTGATGAGAGGCAGGCAGAGGCACTGTGCAGGTGGCTCTGATGCTGAATAAAGCCTTGATGTGTTCATCAAGCCAAGCATCAAGCCCTGACCACCAACCCGATCGGGGAAGGGACACCCTGTCCCTCAGGCATGGCTCAGGGCTCTTCCTGGGGCAGTAAGATATGGGCTTTGTGATGTCAAGTAAAGGTCAAAGGCATGATACCCCCCAGCCTCCCTGGGGGATTCAAGGAGGAAATGAGGACACAGTGCCATGAGGACAATGTGTTTCATCGTAGGCCTCGGTGGCAGAGACATCAGCCATAGCCAAGGGGACAAAGACCTCAGTTCTGTCGGAGCCTTCCAGCCTCACCAGCACCCTCAGCCATCTCCACTGCAAGCTTTCCTACACTGTTCTACACCTGCACTGGTTTCACTGCAAGCTGCAGACATTCCCCCACTTCCCCACCTTGTTCTCACCCCAGCATGTCCTTATTTCACTGATATCTCTCCATCCTCGCTGCCTGTTCCTTGAAATACAAAGCTATGGGCTGATCACAGATGCCCTCTCCGTCACCTGTAGCAGCACAGCACTACCTTTTGAAAGACATTTATTCCTTCTCCTGTTCAGTCTGGACCTCCAAAGCTGCAGTTTCTCTTGGGTTTCGTTACTCATACTCTCTCCCACAGCCAGAGGAACATGTGGTCATCTCTGCCAGCAACTTTCAAGCTTCCTCAACCTACCACTGCACTACCCCGAGCCTCTGCTTCAACAGGCCTAAGAAGCCCAGGTCTCTCAGCCTTTCCATACGTGGCCCCCAACCCTGTCTTAGCAGATCTCCTCTGGACCCTCTCCAAGAGCAGGATTTAAGCCTCAACGTTTTTCGTGTCCCAAAAGACCTCTGAGTGCTCTGTGCTAACCCAGGGTAGAGCTTGCCTCCAGCCCCTCTAACACCTCTCCTTGCTGCCCCAAAATCCTTTTGGGTGTTTAAAAGACCCGGAGCAGCTCTCCCTGTTCCTCTGGCTCCCCAGCCAGCCCCTCTGTGCTGGATGGAGCGGGGCAGCGGAGACAGCCCTGCTTTGTTTCCAAATGGAACTCGAGTCGGGCCGCACGCTGAGCTGTGCAGGCACCGAGCAGGAGTCTGGGGAGCTCTCTGATGGACTTACGGCTCTGAGCCCTCTCCCGTTTATCAGCGTCGGTACCAGAGCATCCCTGTGGGCCCCCACAATACGTGGCGGGGGACAGGATTCTCCAACAGCCACATGGGCCATTTTGCCCAGGGCAGGTATTCTTCCCAGGTGGGGATCCTGCTCTTTACCACACAGGAAGACTGTCTGCTCTGTTCCAGTGTTTCACACACAGCTCACAGTGATACGGACATGGAGGAGCCAGAAATGAAAATCCTCCTGCTCCCTCCCAGATCTGGCAGCTGTGGGCCTTGGCTGGGGTTGGGACAACTGGTTTGGGCCACGCTGAAGGCGGGAGGATATCACTTCCCGGGAGATGATCCTCTCCACATTACCATGCCTGGCCCCTCCCAGCCGTCTACATGCCCACAGCCATCTACAGGGCCACAGCATCTGCCAGGAGGTTCAGAGGCACCGGTATGAGGGGCCCTGGGGAGACGAGAGGTCCCTGTGTTTCCTGTGCGGGCTGAGCAGTACGAAAAAATGAATGTGGTTTCCTGTCCCCACCCAGGCCAGCAGTGACGAACAGATCCGACTCCCCCATGTATGAAGTACCTGCAACTGCAAAGGTGTTGCTCAGAAAAGGCTGCAAATCTGCTTGGAGTGGCGAGGAAGTCTGAGTCTTCAGCGCTGGAAGGACAGGGCTTTTCTTTGCTGACTCAGAGGAAGGTCTGAGCCCTTCTCAGCCCCATAATTTTACTTTCCCACTTCACGGTGCACCATGCAAATTCCTCTGGGGAAGCCTGCAATGCTCCTCTGGATGCTGGTCATCACCTTTCCTGCAGCCCTTAAAGGTGAGCACCCCCCTTTCCTGGGAAGAGAACATGGACGTGGGTTTTTTGTTTTCCTCCACCAGGGACCTGTATAGTTCCTGCCCTCCCATAGGATGTGTGGAGGTTGGAGGACTGATAGAAGGATGGAAATCTGACATAGCCCTGCAGTACCCCACTGCCAGGCATAGAAGAGATGGTCACCAGCCCCGGGGCTGGAAGGAATGGGAACCCCATCTGGCTCTTCCTGACCTAGGCAGATCTGAATTCTGTCCTCCCACGCTATCTTGACCCCTCTCTCCAGATCCCCAGAGCATTGCTCAGCCCTGCACTGTCCTGATGTGGGTGGGAATGGGAGGAGCCAGGCTGGCTCTGGGCTTGGCTCTGGCTGGAGAAGAAGGAGCAGGGGCAGGATGGTCCTGGTGCTGTCATGTCTCCTCTTAGCAGCAACTGTAGGAGGTAAGGCAGGTCCCAAGAGGGGTCCCAGGAGCACAGGGCCATTTCTGTGCCTGGGTATTTCCATGCCCCACTGTAATGCCTATCCCACACATTCCTGCTCTGTCACATCTCACTTATCCACACGTTGAGGTATCCAGCTCATGGAGAGAGAAAGGTTGTGTGGGGGAACAGGGACAGCTTTGAAGGTTTAACTTCCATCCATAAAAGGGATAGGAGCAGGTTGTAGCCCCCCAGCATTCTCCTCCCCCCCTGCCAAACACCATGCCCTGGCTGAATGGACAGTCTGTCAGTGGTGGGGAGCAACCCTGAGTGAGGGGCACAACAGGTGGAAGCGATAGGGAGCCTCTGGGCACCTTGCACCTATCCTCTTGTTGCTGTGATGGTGGCCATGTGTCTTGGCAGATGTGAGCCCTCAGGTGTGGCTGGTGGTAGGTGGAGAGGGGCTGACAGCACCCAGCCGCTCAATGCGTCTCTCCTGCCAGGGCTCTGACCTTTGGGTTTCACTTGTACCAACAGATGCCTTGTGTGGAGGCACCAAGTCTGCCTCCTACATCAACCACAGTGCTTCCACATCGCAATATGGGGCTGCCGTGGACAGGCAAGCTACCACCTCTAGGAGCACCTCCCAGGGCAGATCTATGGTCTTGCACATCCTGCATCCTCAGAACCCTACCAACTACTTCTGCATGTGGTGACTTAGCACAGCTTGCAGGAGCCAGGCAGGGACCAGGCAAGATCCTCCCTGGGTCTCTGCTCACCCTGGGACTACCAGGTCCAGTGAGCTCCTGTCTGCGCTCCACCTCCAGCCCCTCCAGTTTCCACCCCAGGGCACTGATCTCCCCTACACAAGGGCCATTGTGAAGCACCACAGGAAAGACGATGGAAAGAGAGCTAAACACTCCTGTGGATGCAAGAGGAGGAAGAGGAGGGGTACTGCTGGGGAAAAGGGAGTGAAGCAGGGGATGCCTCTCGTTCTGCTGAGCCCAGGCTGGAAGAGCCCAGCAGGGCCCAGGGGAGTCCCAGCTCTGACTCGTGCTCCTGCAGAGCTGCAGGGCACACTTGGACCATAGTCCCACAAAGGGTGCAGATGAGCACCAAAGATGAGCCCAGCATGCTCAGCCCACCTCTACCCATGCAGTGGCTGGGACTGGTCTGTCCCCTGGGCTGGTGTTCCCAGTGTTTCTGGGGGGTGTGTGGTGGGGCCAGAAGGGTCACAGGCTCTGTCTGCCCAGCTCAGGTCTTGCCTCTCCCAGCTGGGAGTCAAGAGTTGGGCTCTGTTCCTCTCTGTGTCCCTTTGGGGTTTAGTTTCTCTTATCCCTGCCCCAGAACAGAAGGCCACGATCCCATAGAGGATGGGTCCTTGACTCCCGACCTTGTCCTGCACGGCACTGCTGGGAGGTAAGAGCCGTGAGGGACGAGGAAAGAGACTGGCACTGAGTAGGCTGAGGCTGCCCCTGTACACCTCGGCTCGCTACTGCCCAACTCTAAATGCTACTACATAAGATGAATCCTCACACGGAAATCATCTTCCCTTGTCAGGAGGGGTGGGATGCTGATGCAGTGCAGCTGCAGGAAGTTTTCAGAGATTTTTCTGAGCGTGGAGCAAGGGGAAGATATTCCTAGTCGAAGTCACTAACTGCTGCGCAAAGTCCCACTCTGAGCAGCCTTGGGATTTTCTAGGGAGGTTTAAGAACCTCTTGTCCCTCTGGGGCTCACGTGCAACTGACAAAGCAGCTCTCCATGTGTCCATGCCCGGCCTGTTCTCTGCCCTCTCTGTGCATGGGGGTGTGAGTCCAGGCATAGCTGGCGAAGGGACCAGGAAGACTGGGAAGGGCTGGGGACTCCATGCTCTCTTTCTGCAAAACTTCTGGATTCATATTTAAAGATACGGCATGTTTACAAGCAGTTACCCGGATTCTCCTGGGTGTCCTTTGGGCAGTACAAAGAAATATGGGTCCGCGGTGCCACTGCCTCCAGGGATAACTCCTGGAACTAAAGGCCAAAGTTCTGGTTTTGTGCACCCTACAGCCCCGGGATGGACTACTGCACCCATGAACTTTCTATAAACACTCAAATCTCACACCTGCCCCGTGTCTTTCCAGGTACCCTTTCCCCCATAAAGATGGTGGCGTCTGGTCCCAAGGAGGGGAGGGTCTCCGGATCACTCCCGCTCACCTGTACTGTAACGGGAACACCTCTGTATAGCCCTCGATACGACTGGAATTGTGTCCGACAGGCCCCAGGAGGGGAGCTGCAGTTTTTAGGCTGGATCTATCCTTTTGGGAATAACACAGGCTACGCCCCAGCCTTCCAAGGCCGAGTCACCATCTCTGCGGATAAAGACAAAGGCAAGGTCTCCCTGCGGCTGGGTGCTCTGAGAGCCTCAGACACAGCCACCTACTTCTGCGCCAGGCAGCACACAGTGACGCTGACGGAGGGAGAGGCAGCACAAAAAGGGCGGTGGTGACAGGGCCCTTTCTCGAAATGGCAGCTGCCTGTGCTTGCTCTGGGAAACACCAACGAGGTTTGGGGTTAACAGATGTTGGAACTCCAAATCTACCCATGGGCAACTGAATTTGCAGTAAAATTCGACATTTATAATGGCAGTTAGAAATAAAATTCCGCGTGTGAATAAGTCCCATGGGCGGGTCAGTCCCCCAACCCTTCACACACCTGCATTCACTGACTTCCTCACAAGCTACCATCACCTCCTCTTCCTCACAGCTACCCTGGTGCTCCTTCAGTCCCAGGAGAAGGGGGGCAGAGGGACGACCTCAGGGCATCTCTCTGGGCAGAGATGCTGTGGAGCCAGGGTAGGGGCCGCAGGAGAGCACATGGCTCCTTCTCTGTGCCGCCCAAATCTACCTGCAAAGAAGGGGGCTGCACCCCTGGAGGGTGGGTGCCCTCCCAGCTCTGGGCATGGAGGGGTGGATGGGTGCTTCGTCACACGCTGGACCTGGGGGGAGCCTGAGCAGCGCCAGTGTGCAGCAGCACGGCTGAAACCTCACTGCACAAGGGGAAAGGCTTTGGGGCTGATGGGACTTTTTGGGTGAGAGGAGCCTGCAAGCAAGGGACCATCAGGAGACGGAGGTGCCTCTGAGGGCACAGAGGTGGTGGAGAAGAGGAATGAAGAAGTCAAAGAAGGCAAATGGCATCCTGGGCTGCATTAGGCAAAGCATTCCCAGGAGGTCAAGGGAGGGAGGTCTTTCCCCTCTGCTCAGCACCGGTGGGACCACACCTGGAGAGCTGTGTCCAGTTCTGGGCTCCCCAGTAGAAGAGAGACATGAACATACTGGAGAGACTCCAGCAAAGGGACACAAAGATGATTACGGGATTGCAGCATCTCTCCTGTACGGAAAGGCTAAGAGAGCTGGGACTGTTCATCCTGAAGAGAAGAAGGCTCAGGGGTGACCTTATCAATACATAAATACCTGGAGGGCAAGCGTAAAGAGGACAGAGCCAGGGTCTTTCCAATCATCTCCAGTGACAGGACCAGAGGCCACAAACAGAAACACAGGAAGATCCCTCTGAACTTAAGGAAACACTTTTTTACTGTGAGGGTAACCAAGCACTGGCACTGGTTGCCCAGAAAGGCTGTGGAGCCTCCCTCCTTGGAGATACTCAAAAGCCACCTGGACATGGTCCTCGGCAACTGGCTCTAGGTGGCCCTGCTTGAGTGAGGGGGTTGGATCAGATGGCTTCCAGAAGTTTATTAAAAATACATCTGGAATCAAGTAATTTGAGTTAAAAGTCCTCTTACAATCCAAATTGATCCATATTCAGTGTCACCGGGTACGGGCAATGTTTCAGTAAGAAAGCTTTATTATTACCTTACTCTACCAAGCAGGTGATGCTAGCAATGCTATTTTTAATTTACAACAATTGCTGTGTGGTTTGATTAACCAGCAACAAAGGAGCAGAGGAAGACAAAATGCAGCATTCAAAAGACATCAAAGAAGGGGGGTCACCTGACACTGAAATGAAAACACAGATGTTCTTGTACAACTGTTCATCACCGTGTGGAGTAGGCATCACAGTGGTTGAAGGGGACTGAACCCCCCAACACAAACTGACTTCCTGAAAAGCCTGAAGGTGCAACACACCCTGATTCCTCACAATGTCATCTTCCCACAGACAACTGCATCCTGAAGAACACATTTGATGCTGATTGTGATTCAAGCTATGGGACAATCACCACATGCCATGCCAGTTTTTCTTGCACTCAACATGAACATTGGGTTCAAGACTATTTAATTTTGAACGTGTAATTATCAACACCAGCTCAGTAGACAGGTTTTTACATGCCACAGTTTAGAAGTTTCGAAGTTACTCATTGTGTCCCTTTTGTATCCATTACAGAGTACCAAGTGGTTCTACGAAGAAATTTGTCGCTTCCTAAGGTATTTCAGACAGACGAACTAGGTCAGTCAGTTGCACTTGCGGCATGACTCTCTCTCCACAACATTCAGATGGTCTCTGGGGAGACCTCAGAGCCCCTTCCAGTCCCTAAAGACCCCAGAACCCCAGAGCCCTAAAGGGGCTCCAGGAAAGCTGGGGAGGGACTCTGGATCAGGGAGGGGAGCCATGGGACGAGGGGGAACGGTTTTACACTGCAAGAGGGGAGATTTAGATGAGATGTGAGGAAGAAATTGTTTGCTGTGAGGGTGGTGAGCCCCTGGCCCAGGTTGCCCAGAGAAGCTGTGGCTGCTCCATCCCGGGAGGTGTTCAAGGCCAGGATGGATGGGGCTTGGAGCAACCTGGTCTGGTGGGAGATGTCCCTGCCCATGGCAGGGGGTGGCATTGGACGAGCTTTAAGGTCCCTTCCAAGCCAAACCATTCCATGATTCTATGAACTGCATGGTTCATATTTTTTTCTACAGCCTAGATCATGTTCTCCTTGTCTTTGCCCATAACAGCTGCAGTTTCTTCCCATTAATTTTCTCCTCAAGGTCCACTTTGAGGAACAATTTCTGAGTTTCTGACAATACCCACTTACCTCACTGTCATAGGAAATCTAAGTTAATGCATTCATTCTTAAACACCTTCATGGTCTACAGATTACTGTGGGAGATGGGCACTGCAGGGTCTAAGGAGACTAAACTCCTGCTAACTCTTTACTAAGGCCTTAGAGGCCTTAGTACTTGTCTGAAATCACCCAGGCAACTAATAGCTTCAGGGAAGAAAGCAGGGCCCATCCACGCTTGGGTCATTCCCAGGCCTCTTTATGCCATGGTCAGCAGCCAGAGATCTCCCTCCCGTCTCCTTTTTTGTGTATGTTTGCTAACCCTCACTGCCAACTTTCAATACTCATGAACTGTTAGTTCAGACAGTTTTGCACCCTTTCCCCTTGCTGTCCCTTTCACTTGGGTAGATCAATCCTACAACAGCTCACAACCGCCTTATCATCTTCCTGCACACGTAATTTTTTTCTTTTTTTTTCCAGGATGTTAATAAATTTCTCTTCCTTCCTGCCCTCTTCCAGTTTGACAGCAGTAAGAGCGACGACCGCGTGGCTCTCTGTTGCTGTCTGAGGCTAAACCACGACCCCTACGCACATTCAAACAAAATTTATCTTCACCTGCATATGGTGCTTCACACAAGTCTTTAGGTGCAGGTGGCATGAGGAAATGAGAATTTTTCCATCATGAAGGATTTGATCGATTGCTTTGCACAATACAGAGCAAAATCCTTATTTAATAATCCCTCCCATTTACCAATGTATCTTTACCTAATAAAGACCAATCATTTCCTTTTCACTTTTAAAGATACCAAAAGCATGGTAAAGACTTCCTAAGGCACCAAATGGCCCTCAGCACTGGCCCATCCAGAAAGACAACAACTCTAAAATCCCAGATTGAGAGTATTCCTCTTCTTCCTGGGGAACAAAAATAGTTCAAAGTGAAAAAAAAAAACAACCAAACAGAACACTTCTGCAACTCTGAAGAGTTTCACTAATTGCTGTAGAATAATACTCAAAGAACTTTTGGTTTTTCATTAGACTAAATTCTGAGCCTTCCCAGAGCAACATTATAATCCTTCATTATTGTCCTACAGGTCCCAAGCAGGTTCAAATCCTCTCTTTTGGCCCAGCTTCAGGTCTTTATTTTAAACTCTCTGTGATTTTTTCACGTGGCATATAGGGTATACAACTACCTGTCTCATACGAAATACCGTACAGGAAAAAGGGAAGGAAGAGGCGCTTTTTGTAACTAAGTTTATCACTGTGTTGAGAACTTGGAGTAGCCCAGTGACTCAAACGCTGTAAGGTCTCATACAAAAACCTATGAGGGCACAAGGAACCATACATTTTGAGGAAGAAAGGAAAAAGGGAAGGTGTTGAAGAAGAGAACTGCAGAATTCTTATGTGCATTTATTCTGGA
This sequence comes from Chroicocephalus ridibundus, assembly GCF_963924245.1. Taxonomy (NCBI): domain Eukaryota; kingdom Metazoa; phylum Chordata; class Aves; order Charadriiformes; family Laridae; genus Chroicocephalus; species Chroicocephalus ridibundus. The sequence goes on from NC_086292.1 coordinate 28,819,079, forward strand.
GCTATATTGTTTAGTGCGCTAATAGAAAAGAGTTTTAAAAGCTTTGGCCTGGATCAAGCTGTTTGAAATCACTCTACTCTGAAATTATTGTTTTCACCCCCCACAATTTTGGAAACAACGGTGACTTTGGAGCACTTTCATGGCAGTCCATGTATGGATCCTTTGGACAAGCTGCTGGCGTTTTATTCCCTGATGCTACACACCTTTAGAGGTTGGTGAGGAAAGTGGGTTTATTTGACGGTGTGCCAACGGTGTGGCAACAGACAAGCTCGTATTTGGAACTGGGATCGCTTTCTCAGTTGAGCCAAGTAAGTTCCACTACTTTTACTACTAATGTATTTCTTAAGTCTGTGGTGGGGTGGACAGAGGGGTCGTGCGATGTGAACAGCATAATGAGAAACTTCTGCTGCCTCGGATCTCCCGAACAGGCATTGTCCAACCAGGTGTTTGAGTCCTTAGCTCATATTTAGTTAACAAAGCTTTTCAGGAACAACAGAGACAGTCTCCCAGCCATGTGCATCAGCCCTTCTCCGCCAACCCCCACCGCCTGCCATAGCCACAGCGCTAAATTTAATACTGTTGTTTACACCCAGTGGAGATGATGTCCTAGCCCAGCTTCAGCATGAGGTGAAAGCAGTTGCTTGCTTTCTTTTGTGTGACACTAAGGCGTGTGGAAAGGAAAAAAAGGAGACGTAAAGAGCTGCTGGAGGAAGCAGTTCCCACGGAAAGACAAGGCACGTTAGTTTTTGCAGCAACTGCTTGAAATGTGAGCAAGCCTTTAATGTTTAGAAAAGGCACTCTTCTGGATGTGGTCTTTATAAGGGTGGACCATCTTCCCCAGCTTTTGTGTGACAGTGTGAAAGCTGGGGCAATGGGTGAGATTATTGATTTTTATTGTCCTAAAACATTCAGTTGCACACCACCACCTGAACACACGCACTCCCCGGATGGGCACGGGAGTCTCTCAGGTATTAGCTCACATCTGCAAGCCCCACACAGCTCTACAGCTGCCTTGAAATCTTTAGGGCATCATACATGCCCATCTTGGGGTAGATGAATGCAGCTCCAGTTCCTGCGGGAGCAGAGAATCCAAAGACGTTATTTTGCAAAACATCATTTGCAGAAGTAATATAAACTTGCCAGTTATCGGTACAAAAGGTATTCTACCATGAACAGTCAATCAACAAAAGATGCTGGAGGGTGAAATTCTAAGTAATGGTATTGCCTTTCCAGACAAACACAGCAGTTTCTCCACAGAAAACATCTTGCATGCTTTTAAAAACAAACTAAATTTCAGATCTGTTATACCAGTAATTGCTGTGTCACGACTCCTGTTCTTCAGGAAAGAGGGAAAAAAATCTTTCCCCAAACAGTAGAAACTGGTTCCTCCAATGACAAGAATAGATTTTCCAGGTTTCCAGAATGCTGGTATCCTGACCCTTTTTAATGTTATTTTTTCATTTCCATGGAAGATATTCAAAAAGAATTAAAACAACTAAAGACACTGCAGAAGCTGGGCCTCCTGAGAATCACCAAGCACAAAAGACACAGAAAACACCCTTTAATCACCGTACAGTTTCTGAGACATCTCCTCCTGAGAATCCAGTAAGAGAATAGCTGAGGAATTATTTGGTTCATTCCCTGTATAACTCTCATTGGAGGAAGCCAAGATCCACAAGAGGATGGAATACGTAGCCAATTCTGTGATTTTTTTAAGATTTAGAGGAAAAAAGAAATATGATTGTTTGCATAAGTATATTAACTGCTTTTTGTGTGCAATACAAATAGAACTGCTCCCCGCCCCCTCCATGCCCCCCAGTATATAGATGGCCTAAGAATCTACAAGAGACCTGTTTCTTTCTGAAGGGACAGCTGGAGAGAAGACGGATAAATGGTCTATTTGGAATGGCATCAAATTCCTCTGTCAGACACCCCAGTGTCTTTCGGATGGCTCCGCATTATGCAGTGAGGTGGTCTCGTGACTTGGAAGCCTCTCCAGAGCTCACATAACACCATTAACTTGTTAACTTAAAGAGAGGTTTATATGCCTGGGTCGTGTTCCACGTAGAAATACTACAGAAACTTTCAGAGAACGGAATTTGGAAAGAACCCCCCCCCCCCCCTTGGAACCGAACATTTGTTAATGAAAGTTTTAACCTCATCTTCCATTTTAGCCACGTTATTTTGTATCCGCAAGTCACCCCACTCATTGGAACAGCATTGTAGACTGGAGTAACAAACTGCCTTTTCTCCCTGTGTGCTATGGGTAAGCCTTTTAGCCTCATCAGGTGAAGGATTTTTTGGTAATTAAAAAAAGGATCTTTCAGTATGTATCCTGTTACAAGCATATCAGGCTACCCTTGAAGTAAATGTTCATTTTAGTATCTAAATTGTTATGAATTCAAAACAGGTATGATCATTTGTGCTGCATTCTTAAAAGTTGCCTTCCTCATTTCAAGGTCATTCCCTTAATGGCATTCATATCTATGTGTATATAGATATGTGTGTATATATATACACACACACATAGATGAGTTCTGGTAAAAGCAAGCTTAGGATGGCAAGGGATTAGAAGCTGCAGTGAAAATCCCACTGTTACGCTCCCTTTCTCTCTTTGATCTGCTCTTTGGGAAATAGGAGGAAGAAATAAAGACAGAAAGACACTCAGAAGTCAGGGAGCAGACAGGGACTGCACCTGAACAACAGACAATTTAGCTCTCAGAAAAGTATGCAGAAAATAAAATCATCCCAGAATGATGCCTCTTTTTCAGAGATTCAGGAAGAATCTGTCCCAGAAGTCATTGTGCTTAAATCGAAGGAGCCCAGACAACGTGACAACAAACTGAATGTAGCTTGTTTGGCGAGGACTTTCTACCCCAAGAACATCAGCCTTGATGTGCCCAAGAGTGACGTTGTATACGATCTGAAGACACCTCTGGTCACATCTGAGGGGACGTACAGTACCATGAAGGTAGTTAGAGTGGAATCGGATGCAGAGGTTACCTGCAAGGTTCTGCACAAGGGGAACAACACCACAGCCAGCATAATTCTGCCAGGTACGATGCTATGGTCCAAATGCCACGTGATTCTGGGAGGTGCATCTTCCAAGATCTTTTTCTTGCCCTTTGAGAACCTGTCAGGAACAAGTAAGTACAGTCTGAAAGGTGTTCAGGCGCTTAGTTAGGTGAAGACAAGATACTCAAAAGCACCTAGCACACATGACCTTAATTCAACTATTTGAGCACCTGCAGTTTTCTTCCCAGAAAACAAACAAACAAACAAAAATGCTAACCCCCCTCCCCCCTCAAAAAGAAAAAACCCAAACAAAACCGACCTCTAATGTTTGCAAGTTGACCTTTATCTAAGGCAAAACAGTTCAAGGGACATGAGTATACATGCCTGGCAGAAGAAAACTTGAAATAACTTTTATGCAAACACAAAATAAAAAAGGACATGTTCACAAAATAAAAAAGGACATGTTATTTTTTTTTCCCCAAATGTTTTGGTTATTTTTAAATTGTTTTGGTTATTTTTAAATTGTTCGCTTTTTAAATTGTTCTTTCCCTATGGTAAAGTTCAGTTCAAAAGGGAGAGAAAATAAAACTCAACAATCCTGGGGTTCTTTTTCTGCAGTCACATGTAGAAAGCTAATTTTTCTCTTCCAAGTTAATCTCAGAATTAACGACCTGCCATCTGATTCTCCAATACTGCTTATCTACTGCCGGGACAAGAGCTATACGTATGTTCTGTGCAATTTTTGTTTTATATAGTTTGGAAGCAATTTATAGTGTCTCTCAATCATTCAACAGAAGAGAAGACCGAGGAATTTGAAACAGTTAATGCCTGCAAAGTTACAGATGCCTCTACAAAAGGTTAGTTGCGTAAAGGAACAGTGGAGTACGGTTACTTTACTGGGGATTCCGTAACAATGCATGGAAATGCATCGTCTTTTCTACAGAAATGTCTGAATTGTGGATCCTTCTTAAGCAATAAGCTGCACTCAATACCAGAACATGAAAAATTGCTTTCTCTGGCGCAGAAATCCCAGAATTGGAAATACTTATTGAAAAATAAACTGCTATTTCAGGTTAACGCACTACATAGCTGACAAATTTCCATGGTATAAAATAGCAATGGGAAATAAACTCCTCATTGGGAAGACGTCTCCTTCCTTCCCTGCACTGGATACATTCCTCTGTCATCTTTCCCTTTGTTCCTGCTTCCCTCATCCACATATGATGTGCGGATTTTCCTTCTTTATTTTTGGGGGAGGGGAAGGGGAGGAGGGCGAGGGCAGATAATATCAAGACCACGCTCTCTTCCTCCTTCTCCTTCTTTTTAAAGCAGATTCCAGAATGGAGAAAGTGAATATGCTGTTCATGGCTGTTTTGGGTTTGAGAGTCCTGCTGGCAAAAAGCATTGCCTTCAACACCATCATGACTATCAAGCTGTTCCTCTTCTGAGGTAGGAAACACATCACTTGGTCCCTGGGGACACAGGAGGCGAGCGCCAGAAGTGACCCGCTGGCTTTGCATCCTCCTGTAACCCCATGAGGCGTGACATCAGTTCAGCTGTTCCCCTTTCCACTGGATAAGTGAATGTAACCCCCAAATTGCACCTCATCCCCAAACTGCCTTTGCACTGGGCTAGTCCCGAGCATCTCAGGTTCTACCAGAAATCTCCTGCTGGTTGTTTCAAGTGGCAGAGCGCAAAGTCTGGATAAATGTCCAAATTAGCAAGAACTATAAAGGGAGAATCCCAAAAGTCAACAAAATGTGAAAAGCGTGACAGAAAAAGAATCCTGAAGGTCAGGTAGTCAAAATAACAAAAAAAAAAAAAATGCCCAATCCATTCCAGATTAACAGAAACTCAGCACCGCTGCATTAAATGTGAAGAAGAATTTAAAACAAACATTGTTTGCTCTTTCAGCTACTGGGTAAGTGAGAGAGCAATGGGCTGAAGAAGAGAGGAAAGAACACACAGCGGCGTAATTTGAACACCACGGGTCAGCTTTGCTACAAATAAACATCCAAAGAATCAACAGCCTCCCCCAATTCCAGCAGATTACACCTTTATTTCATCACCAAGCTTCAGCAGGTGACCAGAAAAGATGACCAGCAGGATCATCTTCAGCTAACACCATCTGGAAGCCTTCTCAGACAGCTAATGGTGCTGCACTTTTGTGTAGCTTAGTTTCATTAATTGTTAGAACAAGTTTTGTTATTTCTGATTTCCATAAGAAATTTCCCTCACCCCTCTGCTAGCCAGTTAGCTCTCCTACTCCTGCATCCCTTGCACCGAAGCATCCAAATTGCTTAGATAGTTTCAAAAACTTAAAATTGAACTTTATACTTACTACGCTTTAAATATACCATCCCTGGTCATACTGCATTATTGCCTACAGAAGTTAACGCTTTTCTGCTTAGGGATCCCAGGCACAGAGGGGACATTGTATAGTTTTAATTCTTAGAATCTTTTATTACTGGCAATTTTCTAGTGCATGTAACTAGATCTCCACTGGACCTGAAGGAATTCAATGCAGACAGGTACACAGTAGCATTTTCATCTCTTCTTTAGAACATTTTTCTCTTTTGTTAAGTATACAGTACTTGCATTTTAGGTTTCCTTAATATACACCAAAATAAAGTTTTATTATGCTGGGTTTGCAGTGTGCCCTTTCTTCTGCAAGTTGGGTGGAAATTTTTGAAATTCCACCTTCCTATCCAGTAACCACTGAGAACTAGGAAACCACCTATTACAGCCTAGGTTTCCTTTTTATAAAATTCGTGTTTCTTGGGCTTTCCACAGGGAAAGAGACTCCTTGCACATTTAAGAGACTTCAGGAGGGCTATGAATTCTGGCCCTACTGGTTTTAAAGGAATTTTAATTATTCGTGCCCCTTTCAAACTACGCAGGCTCAAAATTGTGGATCATAATAAAAAGAGGGATGGGTCTAAAGGGAAAATAGTTAAGCCAAGGGGCAATATGAGCATTAACGTACAGACCTCAGAAGGTGAAAGAACAGGCTGCTGATTTTCCACTCACCGATACTAGGAAGGGGCCAACAGGAAACACTATGGGGTGTTTTGATCGATAACCCAGCCGTTTGGTTGGCAGTCAAAAAAACCCAACGCTGACTTTTGTCTCACAAGCTGCAAGCCGCTGCCTGCTTAAAGCAGGATACTGTGGTTAATACACATGACTACATCACACTATGCAAGACAAATTCCCCTTGCTTTTAAAAACATGTTAACCACTTCCTGGGCAGCAGGGACAACAACGTTTTTCAGATGCTGACTGGACTAGTCTCAACTTCAGATGCTGGCAGAATCTCTTTAACTAACCTTGACAAGTATAGTCAGTCAAACCCTCACTCCCATCCAGCAGATGTGGCATTTCCCTGGTGAAACCACTGTCTCTAGGTCCTGCAGCTTCATGGTCAGGTCCCAGGAGCACACACTTAGTGTGGAAAACCATGGTGGTCACGGTTTGTTTCCTAGGCATCCCAAGGGCCAGATGGACATGTGGAGCCAGCTAGACTATATATGTCACAGAATCACAGAATCACAGAATGGTGGGGTCAGAAGGGACCTCGGGAGATGATGTAGTCCAACACCCCTGCCAGAGCAGGGTCACCCAGAGCAGGTGGCACAGGAATGCGTCCAGGCGGGTTTCGAATGTCTCCAGAGACGGAGACTCCACCACCTCGCTGGGCAGCCTGCGCCAGGGCTCTGCCACCCTCACAGGAAAGAAGTTCCTCCTCATGTTTAGGTGGAACTTCCTATGCTCGAGTTTGTGCCTGTTACCTCTGTCCTGTCACTGGGCACCACTGAAAGGAGCCCGGCCCCATCATAAATGTCCTTCCTCTCCCAGTTGAGCAGGCTGCACTCCAGTCATGCAGCCCTAGTGACTCAGCCACGCCACCAGACAAGGCCAGACTGCTCTCACCACACACAGACTCTACTGTATTGCTTCCTTTCCACTCTGGCTGCTGGCCCTGAGTTAACTTCCCTGCAGGCAGTGCCCAGCACTCTGTTCCCCTTCCATCCCCAAGCATGGTGCTGTCCGCAGCGGCTCTTTAATGTCCTCCTGTAAGTGGGGCAGCCCCAGACCAAACTGTCACATAGAGCCTGCGGAAGCAGAGAGCTGCCCTGCAGCACCCCCAGGTTGTCACCAGAGCCCCAGCAACTCCACAGCAGGGTCTTGGCATGGTCCCCCACCCCATAGGCAGCTTCTCCTCATGACTGTCTCTCACGAGGGCACGCACTGATCCTTTTTGCTTCTGTGGGGCAGGTGCGCGATCAGAGGGCTGTGGGCTGAAGCACGCAGCTAAAAGCATCTGCCCACAGGAGCTGCCTTTGAGTGGTAGGAAGTGTTGTCAAAGGGCACTTCCTTCCAAGCTTCTCTGTCTTGGCATTGATGTGCCTTAATAGAAAAGCTTGCCTTCCGAATATGGAAGGAAGGACATGAGATTTCAACACCTCACTTATATCCACCCCTCCTCCTGTTAGTCCAACAGGAAAACTGTCTATAGGTGCATGTTAGAAAATAAAATAACTTGACTGTGGAATATTGGAATTAATTGTGGTTTTGCTTAAAGTTAGGTTGAATTGAGACTGTCTAAATTTAGCATGCATAACTTCACTTAGCATTAGTAGCTAAAGTTGTCGGCTGCGTGCTGTGAACTTTCACCTAGAAAAGCCGAATTCATACAATGAGTATGGTACAAACCGGGAGAGAAGGAAGGAGATTCCATCCTCAGAAGCTGCACCTCATCCCAGCAGGAGCTGTATCTCCTCCTGAGGCAAGGACAGCTAGCAGCCCACCCAAAGGTAAAGAAGGAAACCAGCAAGGAGTAAGAAGACCCCAGACCAGGAATTACCACTGGACCCAGAGGCACACGCAAGGCACATGGACAGCATGGGCAGGACAAGCAAGGAGGCTGTAAAGATATAAATACCCAGGAACTTCTCTGTTCTGGGCTGCTCTCAGAGGAGGGGGCCCAGCTTGAGCTGTAACAAACTGACACTGTGCCAGAACCTAGAATTACAGAATCACAGAATCATAGAATGGTTCGGGTTGGAAGGGAACTTCAAGATCATCTAGTTCCAACCCCCCTGCCATGGGCAGGAACACTGTGCTCTGTGAGACAACCATCTCATTGCCTTGGGATCCTCTGTGAGGGACCTGTAATGTTTGGCCCAGGATGACAAGTGAGAGCCCAATCCCCTGCAAAGCTGCTCAGCCTGCCTGTGGTGCTTATACTTGGCTGCCACGTGGAGTGGGGGTGTGAGATTTGATGCTGCCTGGCTTGGTCAGGACGTAGGGTTTCAATTCCAGAGACATCTCTCTCTGCAGAATTTGTCACTTTACATTGGTCACAGACTCTTCTCCTGCCTTTTTCTTATCTGGTTTTAGCTCTATGATGGATGAGTCATATTTCGGAGGCCTGCTGGAGTGGGTCAGGTGTCTGTTCTTTTCTTGGACACAGGATGAATTTTTTTCTTCTGTTCGTAGAAAGGACTTTAACAGTATGAGGACTGTGAAAGGCCTTCATTTTCTGGAGAAATTAAAGGATTTCGGTCAGACCAGAAGCCTTGAGAGCACTCAGCCAGCGTGGAGGGACATGAAGAGGACTGCCCTCATGGAGGCTTCTTGCTGTTAGATCAGCTGGGGAGAAGCAGCATCCGGCCCCTGTGCTCTGGGTCAGACTTGCAGATCGCGTATGTTTCATGGCTCTGTGTACGACAACAGAAATGCTCTGCTCAGTAATGTGGCTGGGGAGAGAGGGGACAGAGAACTTCCTCATCTCTCAGGGTTTGAAGCTGTGCTGGAGAGAGTGCTGTTAGCAATGGTTCCTCTTTAGAAACACTGTCCTTCCTTCTGCTCCTAACGACGCCAATATTTTTTCCAAATATTAGCTCTTCAAACATCAAATACAGGGTTTCTGAGATGCCAGTAGAGGACTGTGCAGGAGGGCAAATGGTGGTACTTGATGTGGCACATAGAGATTGGAGGATGTTGGCCTTGTGGTGAGGTAACACATCGGAGTCTTCCTTTCTTTTATTTGAAGCAAAAATAGAGGTGCTATGAAACCACAGATAAGGCTCCTGAACTGCTTGACAGGCAGAGAAGTTGTAAAATAATCTTGAAAAAATTCCCCTCCCCATTTTTTCTCACATCCATTCAAGTTCTTTCAGTAGAAACTTCAAACAAACTGCTTCAGTTATGCTGAGTTTTATTTTGCAGAGATGCCTTAGTAGGCATGTCTACTTTGACTGAAGGAAAGCGCAAATACGATCACTTTTTCTCCTTTTCAGTTCCGCAACCTCTAAAGGGCATTTTGCAGAATATTCAGTCATCTTAATATTTTCTTTGGACCCATTTCCCAACTTATGAGCTTTTGGGTTGGTTTTGTTGGTTTTTAGGTTTGGTTGCCTGCGTCCAAGAAAGTGCAGAGCTGGAAGCAGGGAAGTGCTGTGGATTAAATAAGAGGTGCAATGATCCAGGCTCTGTGGACTAACAGATTCCTTGAAGAATTGACACTGGAGAGCTAGCAGTGTCTCTGGTGGCACAGGGATTGGCTCCAGGAGCATACAGAGGGCAGCCACTGTCCTGTAACAGTGCGTCTCTTCCCAGTGTGTGCCTGGTAGCTATCAGAAAATAATTTGTTGTTGATCCTCTGTTATTTCCCAGGGTATCTTTAGCACACTACCATGGCAAGAGAGAATACCAATGACTTCCTTTTGGAAGCACTGGAGGACCTTACGCTGGATATGTTTGAGAAGTTTAAGTATAAATTATCATATATTGATTATGATGAGATGGCCAATATCTCCAAGTACTTGCTCAAGAAAGCCAACGATCCAGTTAAACTTGCAGACTACATCTGTGACCACTATGGAGCCGACCTTGCTGTGGATGTAGCTATCTATGTGCTTGAACGGATCAACCAAAGAGACACTGCAGCTAAACTCAAACAGGAGAAAGCAAAAGGTAAAGGAACTTCAGTTACTGGCACTTTTGTATCCTTCTTTTTGATTGTTCCTAGAAAATATGTAGGAGAACCTTCATCAAATCGAGAGACAGCGGACTTCAATCCCCTGAGGAAGTCTGAAAAGCCCAAGGACCCCAGGGTGTTGCCTCCTTTACACCGGGAATTGCATGGATCTCCCCCTGTCATTGGTCTTCCTGCTCATTTAGGTGACTGCTGCCACAGTGGCTGCACACTCTGCAGGACCACCTGCTCCTGGCCTACGATGTAAGGATACGAGGGTCTCCAGAGACACTTGCTCTGCTGTCTTGTCTGCTCTGTCTTGCTCAAGCTATTTTAGGGGAGTTTCTAAAGGCAGAGACACCAAGAGGACTGTTGTGCTCCTCACCTGACACACATCACTGACAGTCTCTGTACTACTCTCCTAACAGCTACATATAATGTCTCCTTCGGCCCTGAGGCCCCGTCCATCCCCTGCTTCATTAGCCCAAGGTACTTCTCATTGGCATAGATGTGTTTGGGTTTTATCGCCTACACACTCCACCTGCTAGCAGGAAGTGTATGATCACAGCCACAGTCCTAAAGACCCAGCAGGGTCAGAAGGAAAATAAGCAAGTAGCTGTTATACGCCTGGGGGGGAGCGTACTGCTATAGAGGTCAGTAATAGAAACTGGTTCTTAGCACTATTTTCAAGTTCCACTGAGGCGTGATTGCATTTCAGCGATGGGTGAAAGGTGTTTCAGACTTTTTTCAGCTCGGCATCAATAACAGAATTGGAAGAACAAGGTCTATTGAATAATCCAGAGATCCTTTAAAATGAAAGACATGACGTATACTCAAAGTACAATAATTTTCTGACAGAAGTGTTTTAATTTTAGCAGGAGAATGAACATTTACTTTCATTTCAAATTCTTTTATTGCATATCCTTGATTTAGATTACAAGATGAAGTACAGAGAACATGTACAAAAGAATTACCACTGGATAAAAGACATGAACGCTTGTATTGGTGAGACGGTGGCTCTGAACTCCAGATATACAAGGCTGGTTCTTGTTAGTGGACATCACCATGAAAAAAAGAAAGAACATGAAATCACGGCTGTGGGACGGAGACATGCAGAAATCATGCAGGAACAAATGAATTCTTCCATTTCTATAAGTGATCTGTTTAAACCTGACAGGGATAGACAGGCACCAAAGACTGTCGTGATACTGGGAGCTGCAGGAATTGGGAAGACAATGACAGTAAGAAAGATTTTGCTGGACTGGGCATCAGAAAGACTCTATAGACAGTTTGACTATGTTTTCTACATACATTTTTGGGAGGGTAATCTTCTTAAAGCTGAGGGAAGTTTGACTGACATGATCACCAAATGCTGTCCCAGTGATAATCCACCTGGAGATCTTGAGGAGACCAGAAAAAACTTCCTGCTTGTCATCGATGGCTTTGATAAACTGAGGTTTTCTTTGGACAGGCCACAGAATGACCTGTGCTCTGATCCCTGGGAGGTAAAGCCAGTGGAAATCATCCTGAGCAGTTTATTTAGGAAAATCCTTCTCCCTGAATGCTCCCTGTTGATCATTAACAAGACCAGCTGCCCTGCAGAAGCTGCAACAGTGCTTGGTGTGTGAACGCTCTGCTGAGATACTGGGATTTTCAGAAGTTGATAAGGAGGAATATTTCCACAAGTTTTTTGAAAATAAGGAAGAGGGAAGGAAGGCCTTTCAGTTCGTTAAAGGAAATGAAATGGTCTTCACCATGTGCCTTGTCCCCATCATGTGCTGGATTGTCTGTACTGTTATAAAACAACAGCTTGAAAGTGGTGAAGATCTTGCACAAACTGCCAAGACAATTACAGAAATATATCTCCTTTATGTTTCTATCTTACTAAAATCTCTGAGCAGTAAGTTGAAACAGAACTTGCACATTATCCTCAAAAGACTTTGTTGCCTGCCTGCTGATGGGATCTGGCAGCAGAGAGTCCTCTTTGTGGAGGAGGCAATCAAGGAATTCTTGTTAAATCAGACAGACACTCTCCCACTTTTTTTGAATGAGAGCACTCTTCAGAAGGGCATTGCTTGTGGAAGCGCCTACAGTTTCATTCATCTGAGTGTCCAAGAGTTTTTTGCATCTCTGTTCTATGTAATTAAAGATGATGGCGAAACAAGAGATAAGCAAGAAGATCCTAAGAGGGATGTGAAAAAATTGTTAGAAAACTATGCAAACTCAAGACATGATTTCATGTTAACTGTGTGGTTCTTATCTGGGCTCTTAAATAAGGAACGAAGAAATGCTTTGGAAAAAGAAACAGGGTGCAAAATGTCTCCTGAAATTAAGGAAGAGTTATTAATGTGGCTTCAAACTAGCCAAAAATCAGCCTTAGCTGTTAATGCAGAAAAAAGAGCAATGATTCATGATTTGGAGGCTTGCCACTCTTTGTATGAAACCCAAGATGAAAGTTTTGTGAAAACTGTGTTGGGTTATTTCATCGGACTATATCTACGAGACATCAATTTCACACAATTAGATCAAACAGTTCTTTCATTCTGTATAAAAAAGTGGCCTAAACTGGAGTCACTTGTCGTGGGCTATTGCTCCTTTATCTCAGAAGATCATGAAGAGCGTTCAGACCAACAGCCAGCAAAGCTGTTGCATCTGTAAGTAAAATCCTAGATCCCTCGCTTGCAAATTGTCTTAGCAACTGAAAGAGTTTTAGTAACCAAGAAATGACTGGCTTACCTACCAAAAAATTAAGGCTAAACTTTTCATAAAGTGAAGGTGCAATGATGGAAGCTGCTTTGTGATGAGCCTAGCGGGCTGTTGCACTAGTAATTACTGGGGATGTGAGTCAGTTCAAGAGTAAGCAGGCAAATACAAGAGCACGTGTCATCTAAGTGTCTAAGTTCCCATTGTAATCAAAGAAGACCAGAGCCCAGATCATCATTCAGATAGTCACCTGCTGGCTGGCTGGTCAAGTGAGATCCCTCTGTAGCCACCACTGACTGAACTTAGGAGAAAACTACTGAATGTGGTGGAACTCTTGAACTGTCTGGCTTCCTTGTACGCACTGACTTAGGAGGCATCAGCCTCAAATACAGTCCCACACAAATGCAATCCCATGCAGGGTGTAATAAATAGAATCATGTTTGTTAATCAAATCGGGCTTTCTTAAAGGCTGGTGAAAAATTACAATGTTTCGACTCTTCACATACTTAAATCGCAGGCATCCAGTGTGCTATCTGGTGCACTTTGACACCTCAAGGCCTAAATCACAGGCATCCGGTGTGCTGTCTGGGGCGCTTTGACACCTCAAGGCCTAAATCACAGGCATCTGGTGTGCTTTAACACTTCAAAGGGAAGAGCTAAGTTGTGCGATAAGCTGAAAAGAGTCTCCCCAAGGACACTGATAAAGATGAGGAGCCTTCAGCCTCACGACCACCAGGAGGCGGGACAAGACCGACCCCCTAGCAACACGTCGCTCAGACACAGAATATACCAGGATTGACACATATACGGGAACCAGAAGAGTATATAAACAGCTACTTTCGTGAAGTGGGCGTGCGCTGTTGGCAGAGCAAAGACTCCCCGGCCGCCCAGCGCTGTTTTGCTTGCTGCTGCTTGCTTAATAAACTAATTTGATTAATTGGACTGGTTCCTGTCAATTATTGGGCCACAATCTATGGCAAATTTGGTGCCGTGACTCGGAGAGAGGCAATTTGGCTGTAAACCTCACGGGGAGGCGCCCCGCTGAGTAAGCGGCCCCTGTTGGGGGTTTTTACACCCAAAACCTCTACCGACGAACTCGAAATTCGGCAGCAAGCAAATAAAAGCCGGCAACCCCGTAAACTTTGTGCACGAAGACCCGAACGAAGACTCAGGAGTGAATAAGTATAGGCCGGTGATCCGTTCGGTTGGGGTTGGGTATCCTGGAGTGTGCCTGTGTGAGACGTCCACTTGAGGACGAAGCAAGTGCGGACCCCTTATAGTGCGGTTCCCATCTCCCGCAAGAGACTGGGCCACGAACAGGGGGAAAAGATTGTGTGTGTGTGTGAAGGCACTCCGGAAGATGGGACAGAAGAAAAGCAAGCCTTCTAATCCCATGGGTGGGTCGGTGCCTAAGGTTAGGTTACCCCAGATACCGCCAGACAGTCTGTTAGGATTAATGATTAAATATTGGGATGATTACCCTTCTAGGCAGGGTAAGGATAAAGCAAAAATGATATGTTATTGTATGGAAGTTTGGGGTGGGAAACAAATTAGAAGTGACCACCTGTATTGGCCCATTTTTGGGTCCTTTGAAGATTGGATATGCCAGGCTTTACATATTTATGTTAATTCTAAGGAACCCTTTAGCCTGGAGGAGAGTGAATATGCACACTTGTGGATAAGATCAGAGACTAGAGTAAATCTATATCACTTGAGAGAGAAGAAACAGGGGGGTAGGAAAAAACCCAATTTGTAGCTAAATCATGGACGGACATTAGAAAGAAGCTGGAGAAAGTGGAGGATTGGCAGGATAAGGGTTTGGATGAATTGTTAAGGGAAGCCCAGAAAGTGTATGTCCGCAGGGAGGAGGAAATACATAAGAAACAAGCCAGAATGTTGGTAGCTGCAGTCAGAGAAGGGCAAAGGACGTCAACCCCTGGAAAAGGGTTTGAAGCTCGCCAGATAAGACAGGAGACCCGAAAACCTTTAAGAGGGAGAGAATGGGGAACTGTGGTTTGTTTTTATTGTGGAGGAAAAGGGCATGTTAAAAAGGACTGCAGAAAGAGAATGATGGATGAGAAAATGTTCAAAGACTAGGGGTGTCAGGGGCTCTATTTGCTGGGAACCCGAGAAAAAAAAAAAAAAAAAAAAAAAAGCAGAACCCTTGATAAAACTAAAAGTGGGTCCCCAGCAACAAGAAATTGAGTTCCTAGTGGACTCGGGAGCAGAAAGATCTACCGTTCAAAAATTGCCCCAAGGATGTAAAATATCCTCGGCGACTATACAGGTTATTGGAGCAAAAGGAGAACCTTTTGGAGTACCCGTAATAAAGGATGTGTTTTTTGAAACCCATTCTAAGGTAGGGATGGGGTCCCTGCTACTCATGCCTGAAGCAGACTATAATTTATTGGGCCGAGATTTGATGACTGAATTAGGAATTGGCTTAGAAGTAAAAAATGAAACACTAAAAAAATTAAACTGTGTCCCTTACAAGTAAGAGATGAAGAGAAAATAAATCCTGAAGTCTGGTACACCCCGGAAACAGTAGGTAAGTTAGATATTGAACCCTTTTCAGTAACAATAAGGAACCCAGAAATACCAATCAGAATAAAACAATACCCCCTTCCTAGAGAAGGGAGGCTAGGTTTGAAACCTGAGATCCAAAGATTACTTGAAAAGGGGTTGCTAGAACCCTGTATGTCTCCTTTTAATACTCCCATCCTGCCTGTAAAAAAAAAAAAAAAAAAAAGCCGTATGGAAAATATAGGTTAGTACATGACTTATGAGAAATTAACCAGAGAACAATAGCTAGATTCCCAGTGGTGGCGAATCCACACGCACTCCTGAGTCAAATAGGGCCCGATAATCAATGGTATAGTGTAACAGATCTGAAGGATGCATTCTGGGCATGCCCTCTCAAAGAAGATTGCCGTGATTACTTTGCTTTTGAATGGGAAGACCCAGATAACCATCGGAAACAACAATTACGGCGGACGGTATTGCCCCAAGGGTTTACCGAATCTCCGAACTTGTTCGGACAAGCCTTAGAACAAATCCTGAAGGGGTATGAGTTAAGTGAAGGAGTCACACTGGTCCAATATGTGGATGATTTGCTCCTAGCTGGTGATAGCGAAGAAAAAGTGAGGCAGGAAAGTATTAAGTTACTAAAATTTTTGAGTTTACAAGGATTGAAGGTATCAAAATCAAAACTACAATTTGTTGAGAAAGAAGTAAAATATCTGGGACACAGACTAAGCAAGGGAACTAAGAAATTAGACCCCGAAAGGGTGAATGGCATATTGTCGTTACCGGCTCCTAGAACTAAAAGACAGGTTAGGCAATTATTAGGTCTCTTTGGCTATTGCAGGCAATGGATTGAGAACTATAGCAAAAAGGTGAAGTTCCTCTATACCAAATTAACTAAGGATGGATTATTGAAATGGTCAGAGGATGATGATAAACAATTAGAAACACTAAAAACTGATTTAGTAAATGCCCCAGTTTTGAGCCTGCCAGATGTAAAGAAACCATTTTATCTATTTATCAATGTTGATGAAGGGACCGCATTTGGAGTATTAGCACAAGAAAGGGCAGAAAGAAAGAAACCTGTGGGATACTTATCTAAACTCCTGGACCCCGTAAGTAGGGGTTGGCCTACCTGCCTTCAAGCGGTAGTAGCTGCAGCCCTTTTGGTAGAGGAAGCCCATAAAATTACCTTTGGAGGAGAATTGAGGGTATTATCACCTCACAACTTCAGGGGAATTTTGCAACAAAAAGCTGACAAATGGATAACAGACGCCCGGCTCCTAAAATATGAAGGCATCCTAATCTCCTCTCCCAAACTGGAACTCGAGGTAACAAGCGTGCAGAATCCAGCACAGTTTTTGTATGGGGAGCCGAGTGACAAAATAAATCATGATTGTCTTTACAACATTGAGGAGCAAACAAAAATCAGACCAGATTTAGATGAGGAAGAACTTGGAGAAGGAGAAAAGCTATTTGTAGATGGATCATCCCGGGTAGTTGAAGGAAAGAGAAAATCAGGATTTGCAATCATTGATGGAAAAACATTTAGTGTAATAGAATCAGGACCTCTGAGTCCTAGTTGGTCTGCACAGGCTTGTGAACTATATGCTGTATTAAGAGCCTTGCAACTTTTAAAAGGTAAAATTGGAACCATATATACGGATTCAAAATATGCCTTTGGCGTAGTGCATACTTTTGGAAAAAATTTGGGAAGAAAGGGGTTTAATAAATTCTCAAGGAAAAGGATTAATACACCAGGAATTAATAATCCAGGTCTTACAAGCATTACGAGGACCAGCGGGAATAGCCGTAGTACATTTAAAAGGACACCAAAAAGGATTAAGCCCATTAGTCAGAGGAAACAATCTTGCTGATCAAGAAGCAAAAAGAGCGGCATTAATGGTGATCCAGACTAAAAGAACTCGGGAGGACTGTATAACTTGTGGAAAGGAATCAGACGAATTCCCATGTTATGAGTGTTGGAAGGATTTTGGAATCGATGCAGTCCCTTGCAGATGTCTAATTTATAATGAGTGTGACAACCCCAAGTATAGCCATTGCCATCTACACGGAAAAATTCACTCAATCCTGAGTTTTACAGTGCAGGAAAAAAATAAGCTGACTCAGATGGGAATCAGGGAGACAGAAAAAGGAAAGTGGAAACTCCCGGATGGCCGGGAAGTTCTCCCAAAACCTCTGGCTTTGAAAATCATGCAAAAATTCCATGAGAACACCCATTGGGGAACTCAGGCCTTAGTGGATCAGTTTGCCACAAAGTATATGTGCATTGGTGTATACAATATAGCAAAGAGAATAGTTAGCGAATGTATGACATGCAAAAGGGTCAATAAACATCAGTTAAGGGAAAAAGCCCTGGGGGGAGAGAACTGGCTCACAGACCATTTGCTAAAATCCAGCTAGACTTCACTGAACTTCCAAAGGTGGGACGATATAAATACTTATTAGTAATCATAGACCACCTAACCCATTTTGTGTAAGCATTCCCGACAGCTAGAGCCACCGCTCAAACCGTAGTGAAGACTTTGCTGGAAAATATAATCCCTAGGTATGGATCCATTGAGGTAATAGACTCTGATAGGGGCTCCCATTTTGTTTCAAAAATAGCAAGGGAAGCTCTCTCCTCTTTGGGGGCAAAATGGGAATATCATACTCCCTGGCATCCACAAAGCTCGGGAAAGGTAGAAAGAGTAAATGGGGAAATAAAGAAACAGCTCACAAAATTGATGTTAGAAACTAAGATGTCATGGGTAAAGTGCCTCCCCTTAGCACTATTGAATATAAGAACGCAGCCCCGAACTGATGTAGGAATTTCCCCCTTTGAAATGTTGTATGGGATGCCATACGATTTAGAAATTCCGCAGGACCACCCCCAACTTGAAAATTCACAAATTAGACCTTATATAATTCAACTCATGGCTAGGAGAGTAAAGCTGCGGAATGAGGGCTTAGTAGTACAGAGACCCCCCTTGGATGTAGCCATGCATAACATAAAGCCAGGAGACAAAGTGCTAATCAAATCATGGAAAGAGTCCCCATTAACCCGTTGGGAAGGGCCCTACCTCGTTTTACTCACCACAGAAACAGCCATCCAGACAGCAGAGAGAGGCTGGACTCATGCGAGCCGCGTAAAAGGACCATTAAAAGACTATTATTGGGAAGTGACAAGCCCGCCTGGAGATCTGAAGATTGCCTTCAGGAGGTTGTAAATGGACACACATATAACTGTGGTACAAGTGAGCGACTACAGCATATCGGTGGGGTACGGTTACGGTGATACAGGGGACATAAGAATCAAGTGTGACATTCTGAGCTGTAATTGTTATCCTTTTTATTTGTTTTATTTGTAAAGGGTGTTGAGAATGGAGGGGGACCCATTGCCGTTACGGGATACCCCCTCGAGGGGTTTGCCAACCTTGTGGGGACAAAGAGCGTGAGCTCACCAAATTGGCTCTAGACATAAAAATATTTAATGGTGAAATCCAGGAGCAATCTAGTGAATGGCGGGAGATATTTGCACGGGGTATTAAACCCGAGTACTATTGCTATCATCCTAGCGAACCTGCTCCATTAGTAATTGACATTATTAAAGTGTGTTGTCGCAAGACACTTAAAGGGGTTCAGTGCGATTCACCTGAAATGCACAGAAGCAAGCGACTAAAAATTGCATTTATTCTCCTGAAGACTACCCCTGCTGCCGAGAAGATGATACCCCTCGTGGCTCGAAGCAACCGAGTCGACGAGCGAGGCAGAGGAGTAAAAAGCTGTGGAGAACAGAACCCAAAGAGTGGGAGTGTACAAAGACACTGGGAGGACTGCCTCAGTGTTAACCAAGGGAATCGCACGAAATGCCCCGGGAGGAGTGATAGCACTGAAAAGGACTGGGTAATTGGAGTGAGTGTTCAAACTAAACTTATTAACCGGCCGGGTTTCCACCCTTCTCGCCACACTCTAATTTTAATTTTACTAAATCTTGTAGGTGTCTTATTGTTTGCACAGCAAGGGGGGTTGTGTGTTGCTCTGGATGAGGAATGCTGCGTATATGCAGATCACACTGGAGTAGTTAGAGACACCATGACAAAACTACCAGAAGGATTAGAAAAAAAGAAAGAAAGAAAGAAAGAGAAGCACAGCAAAATTGGTATGAATCTTGGTTCATTTATTCTCCATGGATGACTACGCTATTGTCTACCATCGCGGGACCTATGATACTATTAATTTTGGGATTAACATTTGGCCCTTGTATATTGAACAAAGTAATTGAAATTGTAAAGGGCAGACTGGAAGCTGCCCATTTAATGCTTCTCAGGGCTAAATACGAGTCATTAGATAAGGAACCAGCAATAGAAGAAACATTAGCTTTAAGTCACGCTGAACTCCAAAGATTTGATGAACAAAATGGTAAATAAAAAAAAAAAAAAAAAGGGGGGGGGGGATTGTAATAAATAGAATCATGTTTGTTAATCAAATCGGGCTTTCTTAAAGGCTGGTGAAAAATTACAATGTTTCGACTCTTCACATACTTAAATCGCAGGCATCCAGTGTGCTATCTGGTGCACTTTGACACCTCAAGGCCTAAATCACAGGCATCTGGTGTGCTTTAACACTTCAAAGGGAAGAGCTAAATTGTGCGATAAGCTGAAAAGAGTCTCCCCAAGGACACTGATAAAGATGAGGAGCCTTCAGCCTCACGACCACCAGGAGGCGGGACAAGACCGACCCCCTAGCAACACGTCGCTCAGACACAGAATATACCAGGATTGACACATATACGGGAACCAGAAGAGTATATAATCAGCTACTTTCGGGAAGTGGGCGTGCGCTGTTGGCGGAGCAAAGACTCCCCAGCCGCCCAGCGCTGTTTTGCTTACTGCTGCTTGCTTAATAAACTAATTTGATTAATTGGACTGGTTCCTGTCAATTATTGGGCCACAATCTATAACACCTTCCCCTCAGGAGAGCCCCAGCGTGGCGTCCTGAGCTGTGCACAGGAAAAGCCGTGTGTCAGCTGGGGGTCCCAGCTCAGGGTGTTTCCTCTCCTGACCTGAGCACAGCATTGGCTTAGCTGCCAGTGGCTCTGGAAACAGGCACGTGGCTTGCGGGGCAGGATGCAGCCCCTTGGAGGTGGAGCGTGGAAGATGGCCAAAGGGATGGGACCTGGGGGAATCTTCTGCTACTGTGGGAGCCACCTGAGACACATGCAGGCACCTGCCTGAGCTGGCTGGGGTGAGTTGTGCCTGCCTGGGCTGTCTGTAGTGTCACCCTGTCCCAGCCGAGCTTGTCTCATCCAGTCTTTCTACTGAGGGAAATCATAAAATCATGGAATGATTGTACCGCAGAGCTGATCCCAGTCACTGGAGATCCCTGGATGCCCTTGGGTTCCTCCTGCCGACTCCAGCACTGATCCTTTTGGAGGGGGAGCACTCAGCATCTCCTCCACAAAGCCCTTCCCGCTGCCCTGGCTTGTGCCTCTGAACAGCAGGAGCGGGCAGGATCCAGCCTCAAGCACCATTCCTGGACAGGGCTGTTGCGTGAAAGGGGCAAAGTGGTTTTGGCAGAAAATAAACCCCCTTGCGTTCTAACCCTCCTCACCGAGGTGGGAGGCTAGGTGTGGCTGGGTTTAAATACTGAGTGATGCCCAACTCAGCACTATCAGTCCAGTCACTTTTAATAGGTATTAAACTATTACGAATTGGATACACTAATAGTGGACTGCACCTTCAGGCTAGTGGTGCTCGTGAACTAGCACGGCCACTCTTGAGTCATTGGTCACGTTCAGTGAGAAACCGAAATGACTAGCTACTTAAACCAGTACAGTTTATTTAAACAACAGATATATAGGTTGTTAGGATTGCTGGTGATAAATACACTGTCTGCAAAGCATGTGCAAATGAAAGTATTGTTACATACCCAAAACATGTGACAAAGTTATAAACAATACAGCCTGGCTATAAATGTAGGAAAGAGATTCTCTAGAGAAATTTCTAAGTTTCCCGAGAAAGCACTCCGTATAATCTAAATCTTATCCAAAGGCCTCCCTATGTGGGGGAAGAAAGGCTCAGCCCGTCGACTGATCCCGGAAGTCAGTGATGGAATTCTCCGCGATGGTGTCTTCCCTGGGTATCCCCCCTCTCTCAGGCTATATTTATACTATTTGTTATCTTCAAGGTGGAGTCTGAGTGACTTTGCTCATACATACTTTTATTATGATTGGTGTAAAATTCTCTTGCCTCACAATTATAATGAGCAAAGTTCGCACAAAGGACAGCATTTCATCAAAATTTGACAAAATGTTGGCTCCGAGTATCGAGCAGGCAGCTAATTGTCAGCTAATGTGTTTCATGGTATCATCCCATTCCCGTATCTGCTATACATCATAAGGTAAAGCTGTGGAATAATTGCATCTCACCCTGTACCTCAGGTAGCTTCACAAGCGTCCTTATTGGGGAGCCACAGGTGGTATATTCTTCGTGACAGCTGTGGCTGTTTTCTACCTCAGAAGCCTCTTGATTTTATACTTTTCCTTAATGTGTGAACAATGCTGTACTTTTGTATTTTTAGCCAATTTAGTAATTATTCCACGGGGGCCACCACCAGTCTTCCCTCCAGCCAGTCCTCACCCTTCGGCCCTTCCCTTCTCGTCCACTTGCAGGGGGTCCGGATTCCCTCCCTCGGCTCCTTCGACACTGTCCGCCAGCGGATCCAGGTTGGAGACAGGGCCGTGACTATCCAGAGCCCCACGTTTCACCTGGCCACAAACCTTGCAGTTGGCCACAACCTGACGGATGACAAGGCCTACCTGCCCGGTAAGACGGCGGATTAAACCCCGGCTGGCTGCACAGTCATTGCATCCCTTCCCTGGATCCAAAATGCTTCCCGAAAGCATCTCCCCCTCTGCAGAGCAGGCCCAAAACTGGGGTTTCTCTGGGTGATGCCATGATTGTAATACGCAGCCCTTGGGAAATGCCTGCAGAAGCATACCACTGGCTGAGTGTCTCCATCCCTCTCCTGTGGTTTTCCAGGCAACAAGGAGGTGGAGCCCCTCGCATACGCCAAGGTGGCCGCGGCAGCCTCTATGTCTCGGGTGAAGGCGGAGGCCTGCATCCAAGGCGCCACTTCCCTCCTGTCCCACTGCCTGAGGAAGGGGGAGAACATCGCCCTTGTCCTGAGGGACGTAGGAGTGCTCCTCATCGAAGACAGGAGGGTAAAAATGAAGTATTTTTGCACCTTTCTGGAGAGGATGTTTGGGACGAAGAACTTGGCAATAGCTGGGTTTAAGGTGAGCGGTTTGGCTTCTCCACGGCCTGTGCCCCAGCACCGCTTGCATGTGACCCACCGCCAGCCCCTCGGGCCAGGCGAGAGCAACGGTCCCACCAACTCTCACTGCCTCGGGCTCCTCCAATATGAAATGCCTCAGCCATGCTGAGGACATCGTGGCATCTTTGTGCTCCTCCGTCACAGGTCCCCCAGCTGCTGGACATGGTGGTGTCCCAGGTGGTACCTCTGGCCTCCCTGACATTTTCTGGCCATGTCATCTTGGTTTCTCCAGGTTTGTACTGGAGTTTGTGCCCAACCCACCACCCAAGATTTCCACCTTGGGAAAAGTCCCTGGTGAGGAAAATCAGGGGAAAAAAGATGGTTTTCCAGCTCTCGGACAAGGCACGGAAGGACTGGAATCACTTATCCGGCTGCGGGGCTCCCGGCTCTCGGCCCTGTCCGCACTCGCAGCCCAGGCAGCGACAGCCAGCGCCTCTGCACTCAAAACCTGCTGAACAGGGGTTTTCGCCCCGGAACAAGCCCCAGGGATGCTGCATCACTCCACGTGGGGCACCTGGAGCGGGGGGAGGCTGTGTGTGTGTGACAGCAGCGAGTCCGATGGGGACCGACGAGGGAGGCTGGTGCCTTACCCATGACATAAAAATCGGTGATTTTTGCTTTTCTGCATGAAAATGGTTTGGTTTGGGTTTTTTTTCCTTCCCAGCTGCACAAATTCAGGTGGATTTGGCTTTCCCGACAGCCCCAAATTGGGATTTTTTTTCTCCCAAATTGTCGTTTTGCCCCCCAGGGCAGACCCAGGATCGGGGCCTTTGGGGTATTTTTGTGCCATGGTGGCAGCTCCCGCTCAGTGTGCGCGGCCCCGCGGGGGAAAGTCCCCGTTCGGAGGAATCGGCCCCAAATTGGGAGGGGAAAAAGGGGAAGGGGCAGCTTTGGAAAGCGCTTTCACGTCTTCAAGAGAGATTAGAGAGGAGGGTGAGTTTCTAAATCCTTTCTAGAAATAGGCTTTCTTTGCATTTTAAAAACCTTAGAGAACATAGACATTTACATTAACGGATCTGTTCACGTGCAGATGGATCAATTTAGCCAATATGTATTACCTGTTTACACTTAGACAGAATATCTGTTTAGACTCAGATGCATTTAGACTTCTATGTTAACACTTATTCTGTAGAACATGGATTTTGACATATATTTTGACACTTTAGTATCTTTTTATATATAAATAAGTATATATATTTATATATTTATAAAATATATTTCTATGTATTTTATATAGAAATAAATAAAGCTCCAATTGCATGCAGCCACCTGGGGCTCCCCCTGGACAGAAACCAAAGGTGTTTTGGCTCTGAGGGAAGGAGCTCCCATGCCTTCTGGCTGGCTGGGACCCCTCCAAGGTAGCAGCACAGGCCGGTTTGCCTCACCATGCCTCAGGGCCATGGGGACTCCCCACCCCGGGAATCACAGGCCTGTCAGTCTCACTTCAGTGCCTGGTGAAATTATGGAGAAGGATTTTCTGGAAGTTACTGGAAAACACCTGAGACACAGTGCAGTCCTTGGTCATAGCCAGCACAGGTTGACGAGGGGAAAGCCCTGCTTAGCCAACTCAGTTTCTTGTCTTGACCAGCTCACACGTGTAGTTGAGCAAGGAAAGCAAGTAGATGTGGTGTTTTGGACTTGACTGTCCCCTCTGCACTGAAGTGGTGCGGCCCCACCTCAAGCTCTGCGTGCAGTTTTGGGCGCCTCAATAGAAGAAGGACACCAAACTGTTAGAGTATGTCCAGAGGAGAGCGACCAAGATGGTGAGGGGGGACCTCATGGCAGTCTACAACTTCCTTAAGGCGGGCAGTGGAGGGGAGGCGCTGATCTCCTCTCTCTGGTGACCAGCGACAGGACACGAGGATATGGAATGAAGCTGCATCAGGGGAAGTTCAGACTGGACATTAGGAAAAGGTTCTTCACTGAGATGGTGGTCGGGCACTGGAGCAGGCTCCCCCGGGAAGTTTTCATGGCACCCAGGCTGTCAGATTCAGGGAGCGTCTGGACAGTGCTTGTAGTCATATGGTTTACTTTTAGGTCATCCTGCGGGGAGCAGGGAGTTGGACTCGGTGATCCTTATGGATCCCTTACAACTTGAGATATTCGATGATCATAGAGACCACACGTCCTCTCTGGCATTTCACAATCCTCATCGTACACATGGTTTTTTTCTTTCGATGCAGTCAGAATTCCCCCTCTCCCAGCTTATCCCCACTGGGTACTGAAAAGGCCCTGGGGCACCTCATTTGAAGCGCTCAAATGCAGCCACCCACGGCTCCTCCCGCTCAGAGCACCCAGGCGTGAGTGGACTGAGCCCCTGGTGTTCATGGCAACCGGGATTAAAATAAGAATTTTGCACAGTGTGGGAAGGCCGAGCGCGTCCCGACCGGCTGACTTACCAGAGCGGTCATTTTCCCTCTGTGCTGTCTGCTGGTTCCAGGAGAATGCAGAGGCTTACGGGGCTGACCAGCACGGGCGCATGTTACCTGGACATGGGACACGGAGGAAGGAGCCATGGGCTGGGCCCTGCCCCACCACGGGGCGCTGGCACAGGGGCAGTGGCAGCCCCACCACAGAGGGCAGCAGGGCAGTGGGTGCCTTGTCACCGTCACCAGCGAGTCAGCGGTGGCCGTGTCACAGTGGGCAGCGTGACCAGCAGTGGCCGTGTCACCGTGATGTCGCACTGGGCCTGTGACACGGCCGCACAGGGGTACAAAAGGGGCCGCAGGGCGGTGGGTCCTGCACCCTGGAGAGGCGTCCTTAGGACGAACAGGGATGAGCTCCCAAATGGCTGCTGCCACTATGGAGCAACCCGCCAAGGTGAGGCGGAGGAAGATGGACTTCTGGGATGGGATGGAGCACACCTTCCTGATGCCCAGCATAACCGCCAAAGGTACGGGCACCCACAGCCACTGCCGGAGAGTTTTCATGACCGACCGCTGCAGCGCTGCGTGGGCGAGATCAGCACTGCAGCCATCTCAGGGGTGTCTCCATCTGGGGCTGGGGACAGCAATGACACTTTACATCTACAACGCGCTACAGCTCAGGGCATGTTGGAGGGTTGAGAGCCGGTGGACATGGAGCATGACCTGGTTTTCCTTTGTTTTCCAGAGAAAAAGGCCATCTGGGATGCGGTGGCCAGCTACGTTGAAAAACAGCTCCTGCTGCGCAAGGTGGGGTGACACCCGCAACCTCCTCATCCACCCAGAGGGTGGGGGGTCCCCATGGCCCTGAGGCATGGCCTGCAGTTACTCTTCCCCTCCTCAGAAAGCAGGAAACCCACCCCAAAAATCCCCACCGGTGGGGCACACAGGGCTCATACTGTGGGGTATT
The DNA here is from genome assembly GCF_963924245.1 of Chroicocephalus ridibundus. Lineage (NCBI taxonomy): Eukaryota > Metazoa > Chordata > Aves > Charadriiformes > Laridae > Chroicocephalus > Chroicocephalus ridibundus. The sequence continues at coordinate 28,844,973 of NC_086292.1, forward strand.
ACATGTGGTGGAATCCTAGGGTGGTCAGAGTTGGAAGTGACCTTAAAGATCATCTACTTCCAACCCCCCCACCATGAGCAGGGACCACTTTCACTAGACCAGGTTGCTCAAATCCCCATCCAACCTGGCCTTGAACACCTCCAGGGGTGGGGTGGGTTTGTAAGTGGTATTGTACCGCAAAGCTGATCCCGGTCACTGGAGACCCCTGGATGCCCTTGAGTTCCTCCTGCCCTGACTCCAGCACTGATCCTTTTGGAGGGGGAGCCCTCAGCGTCTCCTCCACAAAGCCCTTCCCGCTGCCCCGGCTTGTGCCTCTGAACAGCAGGAGCGGGCAGGATCCAGCCTCAAGCACCATCCCTGGACGGGGCCACCCCCAGCCTTCCCTCCAGCCAGTCCTCACCCTTCGGCCCTTCCCTTCTCGTCCACTTGCAGGGGGTCCGGATTCCCTCCCTCGGCTCCTTCGACACTGTCCGCCAGCGGATCCAGGTTGGAGACAGGGCCGTGACTATCCAGAGCCCCACGTTTCACCTGGCCACAAACCTTGCAGTTGGCCACAACCTGATGGATGACAAGGCCTACCTGCCCGGTAAGACGGCGGATTAAACCCCGGCTGGCTGCACAGTCATTGCATCCCTTCCCTGGATCCAAAATGCTTCCCGAAAGCAACTCCCCCTCTGCAGAGCAGGCCCAAAACTGGGGTTTCTCTGGGTGATGCCATGATTGTAATACGCAGCCCTTGGGAAATGCCTGCAGAAGCATACCACTGGCTGAGTGTCTCCATCCCTCTCCTGTGGTTTTCCAGGCAACAAGGAGGTGGAGCCCCTCGCATACGCCAAGGTGGCCGCGGCAGCCTCTATGTCTCGGGTGAAGGCGGAGGCCTGCATCCAAGGCACCACTTCCCTCCTGTCCCACTGCCTGAGGAAGGGGGAGAACATCGCCCTTGTCCTGAGGGACGTAGGAGTGCTCCTCATCGAAGACAGGAGGGTAAAAATGAAGTATTTTTGCACCTTTCTGGAGAGGATGTCTGGGACGAAGAACTTGGCAATAGCTGGGTTTAAGGTGAGCGGTTTGGCTTCTCCACGGCCTGTGCAGTCCCACAGCGGTGCCCCAGCACCGCTTGCATGTGACCCACCGCCAGCCCCTCGGGCCAGGCGAGAGCTACGGTCCTACCAACTCTCACTGCCTCGGGCTCCTCCAATATGAAATGCCTCAGCCATGCTGAGGACATCGTGGCATCTTTGTGCTCCTCCGTCACAGGTCCCCCAGCTGCTGGACATGGTGGTGTCCCAGGTGGTACCTCTGGCCTCCCTGACATTTTCTGGCCGTGTCATCATCTTTCCAGAGTGAGTACATCTGTGGAAGCAGCCTCTAGCTGCTCAGCTGTGGTCTGGTAGCGTTTGCTCCCTGTGACACAGCGGCACCAGGCAGCGACTGTCATGGATGTCCCCAGCCCGTGGTCACTCCTGTGAGGCAGATCTGATGGGAAAGATGGAGGACTTTAGGCGACACCTTCTTCCCATCATGGCCCGGACTTCTTCGCAGGGTTACTCCATTTCCCGGGGTGGTCCTCTGGGATGGGGTGTAGTCAGCTTGGGAAAAAAACATTTTTGTGTGCAATGCCAAAATCTGCTTGTGAGCAGGTGATGGCAGCAGGGGCTGATGGTGCCGTGGGTCATGCCCATGTCATCTTGTTTTCTCCAGGTTTGTACTGGAGTTTGTGCCCAAACCACCGCCCAAGGTTTCCACCTTGGCAAAAGTCCCTGGTGAGGAAAATCAGGAGAAAAAAGATGGTTTTCCAGCTCTCGGACAAGGCACAGAAGGTAAAGCTACTCCCGGCTCCTTTCCATACATAGCCAACCAGCTTCTGTGATATATTGGGCAAAATCCTTCGGCGATGATTGTCAAAAGACTCCAACTTGTGCCGAAGCTTCATGACAGCTTGGCGCAGCCTTTTTTGCTAACGACACTTTGGCTTCCATAGAACCGAACCCAAAGGTTGGGATGTGCCCAAGGGAACAGTGGGAGGATGACAATTCAAGGTCCCTGGGAAACGACCCCTCTGCAAGAGCCCCTGTCCCGTCACTGGCACCACCCAGCTCCTCCTCAGGGTGGCAGCATCTCAGCCAAGTTCTTCTGACAAGGTCTTTCTTTCCCAGTTCCAGTGAGGTTTCCTCAACTGTCCTCGCGCATTTATTCCATCTTGATGCGTAATAAAGCCCGACAGCTCCAGGCAATGGAGGAGACGGAGAAGAGGAAGCAGTCTCACATCAGGTGAGTCTGGAAGCTTAGGGCTGGCATCTGCACAGGATTGCCTGCTGACCCAGCACGAGCCCATTCCCCACCCCAAACTCTCACTGTTCATCACCACCCAACAGTGGAGAAGGCAGAGCCCGGAGGGGTGGGATGAGGCTCCCGGAAGCCCCCAGTTTCACAGGGCTGGCTCCTCTCCTTCCCCTCAGGAGAGCCCCAGCATGGCCTCCAGAGCTGTGCACCGGCACAGCCGTGTGTCGGCCCAGTGTTCTGGCTCAGGGGGCCTGGCTTAGAGAGGCACATGGCTCACAGGGGCACGATGTGGCTGCAAACCCATTGTGTCCTCACGCAGACTGCTCCCGTTGTGTCCTTTCAGGGGACTGCCAAGGATCCCGAGAGACTCCTCTGGAAAAAGGCAGCCTGTGACCAGCCAGCTCAAAGGCAGATCCCAGCAGAAAAGCCAGGCATCAACGCAGAGCCAAGCACAGGCAGCGAAACCTCTCAGCGAAAAGAAACCTGTCAGCGAAAAGACAGTTTCCTTCCAAAGCAAATTGCTGCCAGCGAGCTCTGAGGCTAGGCTGCCTGAGGAGCTCACCTGCAAGGTCTTCATTCCACAACCACCAAGACCTGAGACAGAACAATTGCTAAAATCAAGGCCTGAGATGTTCTGGTCAGTGCTGAAAGAACCGCAGAAGACCATATTAGCGGGATACAGCTTTGATCTCTCCCTTTTGGTGCCACCAGTGTACAAGGCATCCACATCTATGCAACGCCAACCACTGAAGGCCAGATCAGTGGTCTCCAAGATGGAGTGGCCCTGGCTGGAGTGAACAGGACTTCCGGTAGCAAAACAGGAACGTGACGTGGACCTGTGCCATCCTTGGGTGCTATTTCCTTGCAGAAACGCAGAGCTGGGGGGACAGTGGGGACTCCTCAAAGAGCCCTCAGTTCTGATTCTATGATTGATGTCATGGCTAAGGTCCCCCCTTGGGTTCTTCCATCACCAGGGACGAGGTCCTCACTTTCCAATGTTGCCCTCTCTTCTGTAGCCTCAGGAAACACACGAGGCCATGTTATTTGGCCATGTGTAGAAGGCCTAACTAAGCGCAAGGCTGCTCTGGGCCCGAGAGGGGACTGTTTCTTCCCAGCTCGTTGCTCCTTTACCTTCCTGGTGGGAAGAGAAAGGCTTTTGGGGAAGGTCTGGCACAGCCTGGGAGCAAACCGCTGCTGCTGGAGAGGCTGCAGAGAAAGGGTGAATGGAGGGAGAGAAACAGCTACGCTGCCCTCAGTGTCCCGACCTGAAGCCACGCAAGGGGTCTGCGTGTGGGCAAAGATCTCCCAAAACCTGCACTGTTGTTTTAGAAGAGTCTCTCTTCTTTTGGGAAGAGATGAATAAAGAGATGAATAAAAACACAACGGAGAAGTTGCAAGAGTGTCGACTTCTTTAATTGTTCACAACGGTCGTTCACCGGAACGGGGGAGAAGGGTTTTTCCAGCGGGCTGTGCCTCTGACCTCAGCCTGGTGTGTCGCTGGAAGTGGGGCCACCTGAGGGCCTTTCCCTCAGGACCTTTTCCATCTGAGGGACTTTTTCCATGGTCACTATATAAAGGAACCTGCTTTCTGGGGCAAGAGAGGGCAACTGAGCCCTCCAAGCAATGTGGAAAATATATAAATGTTCATGAAGGGGACAGGAGAGGATGCGAGTGCATCTGAGCAAGCATGGAGGGCACCTACGTGCCAGGGCAGTGGAGGCCTCCTGAGCTTTCACCCAGGAACATGAAGGACGGGGAAGGAGAGAAACCAAGGCTGAGCCCAGCTCTGCTGGGCTGGACATTCTAGTTCTACTTGGGGCTCTTTCTTATGATATTTATCTCCCAATTTATATCCTTTTTATATCTCAACTTATGAAATCCTCAAAGTAGGTCTGCTCTTTCACCAACCCATGGGCCACTTTCACTGGCAGAAGATCCATCTCCAGTCCCAGCACCATGGTACTCATGTAGCCACTTTGCAGCGACATATCTTTCTGCACTGGTTTACAAGGGATCTGATGGTGCCCCACTGGAAATTTGAACGTCTTGTTCAAGTGTCAAGCCAATGGGCTCTGTGTTACAGAAAAGCTGGCCTGCATTAAAACACAGAAAGCGTAACAAATCATTCTTACAGGTACACTTCTCGGATCAGCAGAGATCATTTCCAGGGAACTTAAGCACCAGACAAGAAGAGTAACTGTTTGCCTTAAGTTACTCCTGGCTTTTAAGACTAAGAACAGACGTTTCCACGTAGACTTAATACAAGACGACTAAAAGTTGCTCATGAAAAGTTATGTGACAATGTTTTTACATTCTGACATAGAGTCTAGCAGAGAGTCTGGACATCCAGGAGCCTCAACTCTTACGTTCTGGAATTTCCAGCTGATTACTCAGCCTTACAAGGTCTACAAGAAGAAAGCTTAGTTAGGCTTAGGGTGAGCTTTAGGTAACAGGATCTGAAAAAACCCTTACTAACACCAATCCCGTATGCTTTGGGAAACCAAGTAGCTTTAGGTACTGACGCTCAGAAACTTATAGGTTAACTTCTTCAAAACAGGCATCTCACTGTTGCTGGAGTAGAGCAACTCACGCATTCACCTGCCTCCCGATGGAAAGGATGCCAGGATCACAAGTCACCAGCATCCCATTTTCACTGTCTAAAAGGCTTAGAAATCATGAGAGCATCACCCCCACTTGTAAGCCTCCGCACTCGCTTCCTTTTCCTCTCAACCACTGAGCGCAACTGCACTGAAGGAGTTATTTCTTTTTAACATAGAAGGATTTCAACATCCAAAACTATTTCAGTACATTTTTAGCCCGAACCATGGCATTTTGTAGGTACAAGATCAAACAAACTGGAGCACCAGGAGGCCTAGCAACATGCCTTCTGACAGCTGCTCATTTTTATTGGGGCTTTTTTAAATATCCTGTCCTTTAGGACAGTCGGGTTCCCTCCTTCCCAGAGAACTCAAACTTGCAGAATAAACTTTTCAGAAGGCAACACACACACAAAAGACTGCTCATTCAGTGAGGCCTTCTCCTTGCATCAACAGAATCGCGTTCACCAAAAAAGAACCAACTATCACTTGACTGCTCAGTTGAAGGAGGTAGCGGCGCTTATTGTTAGAATGACCTTCTAGAAATTTTACTGTTACTCTTTCAAAATCAACCCCACCTCCCGGCTCAAAGTTTGGTGAGATATCGCACTCAGCGCAAAATTCCTCCTAGTTCAGGAAATGCCTCTAGTGCCCACAAAAAGAAAAGATAACACATATTTGGACCCTTCTGGCAATCAGCAGCCCGATACATTTACCGGACGGTGAAAAGCTGCAACAAGACTGCATTTGTCATGGACAAAGCATAGCAGAGGCAGGATTTGCATTTGTCATTCTCTACAGTACCCAAACTCAAACCCAGTAGGAGACAGCTCCACCACTGCAGCTCGCGTTTGGGCCGCACAGGAACAGGCTCACCAAACAACCAGACTACGCGACAGCATGAGCCGAAGAACCCACCAGGCATTCTGCTACGGCAGTTGATACAACTCAGTTAAAAGAATTCACTGAAGCAGGAAACTACCTCACATCTTCCCCTACGAGCAGGCTGGTATCTAAGCCACTTACTGGTATTCTTGAGCCTAGAGGTGTTGATCCAAGTCCAGGTCTAAAGGATTCGTCACGCAGGCTTCTGACTGGTGGAGCACCACTTCTATCTTTACCCTTAGGGACTTCTGGTAGTGAGGACGATAACCCTGCAATCAAAAGGAACAAATGAAGAGCCTGAGAAGTCTTGGAATTTTACTCTGCTGCTACTTGTTCTTGAAAGTTCAACAGGAATTTTGGCCAGGGAAGGCTGTCGATTCTTTCACTGGAGGCCTGCAAAACCATCTGGCCTACCAAACTCTTCAGGTTGGATTGTTCTATGTAAATATCGCACAGGTGTCACAACCTGCTTCCTTACACAAGTATCAAGAATTAAACTGACTGAAAGACCTTGGCATATCTCTGAACATTTTGTATGTTTACCCCAAGGGGAAAAAAAAAAAAAAAAAAAACAAACAACCGGAAGAAACAAAAAACCCCAGAGACATCCAAGAACTGTTACAGTGTATTCTACAAAGCACTCTCCTCCCAGCAAGGCTTCCAGTTCCAGTGACATACTTAACCACCCCTTTTGGGAGGCCTGTGTTACCGTCTTCCTGGTTCCCTCTTGCCTCGAGTTGACACCCTGAGGCTGTAGTAAACCCTTTTAAAAACTACCAGGTGAAATTCACATGACTGTTTTCAATTTCATGAATATTTCCCTCAGCGGCTTGTATTGGAGGCACCGGGGGGTGGCAGGGCAGACAAGATCGTCAAGCAGGAGACCAGGAGACCACCAACCCTAGACTATCTCAAGTTGGAAGGGACCCATAGGGATCACGGAGTCCAATTCTGCTTGAAATTGAAAGACAGGAGCATCGACAATTATCTTGACCAAATTTTGACTTTCAGGACAAGTTTTCAGCACGCAACCAACTCTGACCTGCAAGTAGTGCCCAAAATTCCCACACGCTGACTGTGCGGCCGCGTAAATCTGGTACGGGCCGACCCACTGAATCGGGTAAAGCGCCCGTGAGGAACTCGGGCAGAAACCGAGCCTCGTCTCCTGCCTTGGGTGAGGCCGGGGCGCCGGGAGCCATCGCCTCGTCTGCTGCGCTAACTCCAAAAGCCTCTAAAACGCGGCCAGCGGAGCGCGGGCAGCGCCGGGGGGAAGAGCCGGGCGACCTCGGCCGGGCAACCGCCACCCCCGAGGCGCCTCGCGCCGCCCAACGGCTCCGCGCGAGCCCAACGGCCGGCGGGAGCGGCGCGCGCGGGGCCCGGCGGCGCGGGGCAGAGGCGCAGGGGGCGCGGGGCCGGGAAGGGGCGGCGGCCCCGCGGCCAAGACGGCCGGGCCGGGCCGGGCCGGGCCGGGGGAAGCCTGTGCTGGGCCCGGAGGCGTCTGCACGGCCAAGGGCTTTCCCCGAGAAACAGACGGGGCTGCGCTGGCAGACCGCGTTCGGGTGTCGGGCCGGGGGGAGCCGCTCCTGCGGGCCGGGAGCCGACGAGCGAGGGGCGACCGGTGCTCCAGAAGCCTCGCTCAGCACATGCAGCAAAATCACCTCAGAAGCCGCGGAATCTGCCCGCGCAGGGGCTTCTTCTGGACTCCCGTTGGTGAAGCCCCAAGCGGCCCGAGGCAGAAACCTCGCTTCTCCCCAGGTGCTCTGGGGACTTTACTCAGCACGAGCCCCAGCTTCGTCCTGTGCCCTGGGCGCCCATGGGGGACCTCCACAGAGAAAAGCCTGTTGGTCGAGAGGTTTTGGCCGGGATGTGGCCGAGACACCACAGAAGGTGCCTGACGTCAAAAAGGGTGTGAAACCAAAGGACGTGTCGCACGTGTTTGTTCTGCTGCAGCTGCTGACTTAGGCAGAAGACAGCAAAAAATGGAACTTCTGGACCAAAGTCGAGCCCAGAGTGTATCCCAAACTAACCTGGGGCAACGATAATGCTAAAACACCCCCTCTGTTGCAAATAATGAGCATGCTAATTAGGTAACCTCCCTCAATGGTCTAAACATGACCCGAGCTGCATCTGTAGAGTCAGGAGTGGCGAGTGAATCATTATTGACCAACTAGCTGTGTTTCATCAATAGAAAGATTGGGCAGTTGGAAACATGACCTGTGCTGGCTGTTGATAAATGCCCGGCACCTGATTCTGCAGAACTGAAATAAAACCAAATATCTCCACTCCGTGTGTGTACTGGCTTTCGCACAGCGGCTGAAGAACCCTCATTTTTGGTGACCCGGGTGGGACAGCCATAAGGCCTTGCCCGGACCGTCTTGCCGTCCCCGGTGGCAGAGAATTAGATGGGAGAGGACACCAGCGCGCACCGTACAGTTGATCAGGGAATCCTCCAAATCCCCTGCGGTGTCAGGGCAGTGAGCCACTCAAAGGTGCAACGCCCAAAAGAGAGATCTGTGCAAGGGTGAAACCGAGTCAAATTCCTGAATTTGATTTAATTAGTTCAATTAAAATCATTCAAATGAATTTGATTTAATTAGTTAAATTAGATCAAATTTAATTAGTTCCGCAGAAGACTATAAAGTTGTACATAGATGCTTGGTATCAGGGGAGAAGTTTACCTTTGCTGACAAATGGAAGTCAGAGCCGCGCATGCACAGAGGAGATATTGGTTTAGATACAAATGGACTATAAGCTGAATATAAGTGGAATATTGGTGGAATATAAGTGGAATATGGGATAAAGCCAATCCACGATTCCTCCCCGTAGTCCTCTGGGTTGTATTTAACAAGTTTGGAGGAGGTCTGATGACTTGCCATGAAATGAAAAGACACTGCAACCAATGGTGGCCAAATTATAAACTGGATGATGATAAGCAATGGCTGGAAAATGGGACTTTGCAATTTAATACTATATTACAATTAATGTTGCTGTGTCGCTGACAGGGAAAGTGGGTGGAGTGCTTTACGTTGATGCTTTAGAAGGTGATCCCAGAGATAATTACAAAAGGGATAATATAATGTAAGAGGGATAATATAATGGAAACAGATACTAAAAAGCAGTATTTCCATCTTTATTATCTGGAATGATTATCTAGAATCATTTGATAACATCTCTTCACATCTCAAAGTCAGCAAAGACCACAGTTTGCTGCATTTAGACTCAGTGGGGCCTTCAACCTCACTAGACTCACGGCTTTCAACCAGCCTCAAAACAGCAGAAATTCAGAAGCACATCTATCAGGAGATGAACACAGAATCCAAACAGGAACAAGACAGCAGAATTAAGCTACAGCACTGTATCTGATAAACAATTCTGGACTACCTTCAGGGTTCAAAACAAATTGTCTATTAATAATAACTGGATAATCCACACCACAGAACTATCGACATACTTGAGTCAAAGGATTCCTTAATAGAAGACCAAAAACATTTTACAAAGTCATTGATTACGCATTCATTTCTAAAGGTAACTTCACCAACTGAACTCTCATTTATAAACACTGATGGAAGTTTGACAGTATTGATTGCACTTTGATACTTATTGGGAGACACCATGTCAAAAAAACACCTTTCAGTCCTTTCTAAGCACTTAAAAAAAAGGCAGCATTACCACAAAGTAATGCATGAAGTTGCCTGAGGAGTGATGTTTTTACTCAAGATCTAGACCGTTTATTCCAGAGCCTTCTCATCAGCAGTCTGAAATTCAGTAAACCAACCCCTGATTCCGAGTTGTTTGTCAGCCCGTTCATGTTGTTTTCACTCACTTAACAACTGAACAGCTTGCTATCACTTTACTTTTTCTAAACATACTTAAGCCGTACATTTTTGCAGACTCATCTGTGGTCTCGTCATCTACAGTCAAATTAAAGAAAACTGATGCAAGTCTTGTATTTTTACACATGGACTCAGATTATCAGAAAAAAAAAAGCAATTATGTCCATACAAAATGAATTTTGTGGTATATTCTGCTAAAGTATCATTTGTTCAACTTATCCCTCTCAAAATGGAGATGAGTGAATATTGGTAAGATTTTAAACAAAGTTTGAGGACTATTTCATGATAGCAATGTTTAGAAGTATGAATTACTCCTGATTTGAGACATTTAATAAAGTCATCTTTGTCCTTTCTTCTTTGATTATGAAAGCACTTCAACTAAGAGAAATTTGAGCGTGGCTATCTTCTCACAGTACTAACTAATTCCTAACCTCATTCCTAACTAAAGTATAATTAAGATACCACATGCCATTGCATATCAGTTAAACCTCTCATGACGTTTCTGAAGAACTGCCGCACAGTGGAGGTAGATACCTGCAATTTGAAATGAGAGGCAGACATGAGGTACTCTAACATTTGATCTTCATTTTATGTTAGTGTAAACGGATCACCCAAAGAAACATCACTCACTTTGAATGTTACCAGAAAGCTACATTGAGGAGGGGTGGGAGGTAAAAAGGAGGACAAATCAACACTTTCTCCAAATTATAGAAGTATTTACCAAAAAAATACCTGTTCAAATTGCAGTGAAATTACCATTAAACCAATACAATAAATCCTTTTAGGATTTAAAATGCTGCAGATCTAAGAGAAGTGAATTAGATACTGAGTAACACGCTTGTGATCGAGGCAGATAAAAGAAAATAAGTATTCATGACAGTTTTCTGTTAAACTAAAGCCATAATCCTGTGAAAAATGTAGTCCACAATCTTAGAAGAACAGGTTGCCCAGGGAAGCTGTCGATGCCCCATCCCTGGAGGTGTTCAAGGCCAGGCTGGATGGGGCTTTGAGCAACCTGGTCTAGTGGGAGGTGTCCCTGCCCAGGGCAGGGGGCTTGGAACTAGATGATCTATAAGGCCCCTTCCAACCTAAACCATTCTGTGAATCTATGATTCTATAAATCCCCTACAACTGAAACCAGGACTGAGTTTCACGAGTATGTTACGGACTTCACTAGCTGAAGTCCGTAACTTTGCTTTTAATGTAAGTCACCTCTAGCTACAGTTAGAAGAGAATCCTTCCTTATTGCAAAGCAGCAGGGACAGGAAGAATTTATTAACAAACAGGAAGAATTCTATTTTTAAAGGCAACACCGCCTAACCACAGGAGCTAGCCCTGACAATGTTTACTTGAAGACCTTACAAGTGTTTCCGAGAGTCTTCAAACACGTAATTCTCAATATTCTCTGCCCTTTCACACATGGCCCCTGTACGCTCACAGATTGAATAATGATATTATCAGCAACACATTGGAACAAAGCCGTGCAGTGGTTTGTGCTGTGTGGGACTGGAATGTTCTCATCCTTGGTAAACCCAAACCACTGATGCCGGGTTTTAACTAGTGCTTGACACTAAGGCAACGTATTAAGTCTTACCAGTGGTCTTTACCAGCAGAAGCCACATGAAAAAAATTTCTTCGTGATACTGCCCAGAAGTGCACAGACTTATCTGTTCTAAACTTTCTTCTTCTCCTATTTACTGCCTCCAGAGCCAAGTAAAGAACATCCGCTACTCCCAAGTACTTTTACTCCACAGGAAACTGCAATGACCTATCAGTAAAATAATTCCTAAAGCTATGAGAAACGAGACTAAGGTAAAAAACTGGCAGAAAAAAAGCATCGACTTATCACACTTTAAAATCTGTTACTTTTTGGTAAAATAGGTCAGCCAACTACTGACTTTGGCTCCAGCGCCTTTCTTATGTATTTAGGGATAATCCGTACCACATGATGTCAGACTCAGTGTATAAAGCTGGGGGAAGAAGGAGGAAGGGGGGAGACATTCAGAGTTATGGCATTTGTCTGCCCGAGTAACCGCTATGCGTGATGGAGCCCTGCTTTCCTGGGGACGGCTGAACACCTGCCTGCCGTTGGGAAGCAGTGAATTAATTCCTTGTTTTGCTTTGCTTCTGCACGCAGATTTTGCTTTACCTGTTAAACTGTCTTTATCTCAACCCACGAGTTTTTCCTCACTTTTACTCTTCCAATTCCAAGTGGTACTACTTCAGTAACTTCAGAGGAGACAGCACAAAGAAACACATGCTTCTGTTCCCCTTAAATTACCTGGTAGTGTAGTGGAAGCTTTATATGCTGTGGCAAGAAGTCTCATTGTACAAATCCTTGTAGTATAATTTGCAGGCTGTACTGCTGTGCCGGCGGATTTTGTAGGTGGAGTACAAACTGAAGACACTGAAGCTGTAGAGCCTCTTTCAAAGTTTTCCATAAGAGTCTTAAGAAGAGGCATGACATAATGTAAACAGATACTAAAAAGCTGTATTTCAACCCGTATTATCTGAGCTTTTGGCTCAGATTCAGTTTGCCAAGGAGTTTCACTCAGTCCCCTTACCAAACGCTAGAAAGCAGTCAGAAGGCTCCGTTTCTGTAAGCTGGTGTTTAGAAGGGAATGCACGTCAAACGGAAGAGGCAGCGAGTGACTTGATGGGAACCACGAGTTCCCCAAGAGCCCAGAGGAAACAAGGTGGGAAATGACAACCAGCCTGGGGAGACCCAATTTGCCACATTTCAACTCAGCGGAGCAGAGCCTTCAACCAGCCTCAAGACAACAGGAATCCAGCAGCACATCTGGCAGGAGGTGGCTATCCAAAACACAGGACAGGAGTAGTCTCCAGTGGGGGCGGCAGCTCGCTCTGCTCAACACAGGGGGCACTGAGCCGGGCAACTAACCGCTCCTTTTAAATCAGAAGCCCAAGCACTCCTGTCAAAGCCATGCTATCTAGTTGCCAATTGCAAGGACGAGCTTAGACTAACGCCAAACCCACAAACGCATTAGTCTCCAGAATTCTCCCTTGCCTCCAAAAATACAGGTTAAGGATTATGGGCTTATTCATTGCTATTTGAAAGTGGACACACCATGCACAAGAGACAGAAAATTCAAAGAACAAAGACCAGAGACCTGACAATTACGTGCCTTGGATCGTTGCTTCTCGAGTTTCAGCTTTTGGGCAATTCAGTCATTGATACAAACTGGACGCCAAAACAGCAAAGAAGGTAAGAAGAGACCAGAAGCCCTACCAGAAGCCCGCACCTGTACGGTAACCAATGCAAAGGGTTGCAGGAATTCCTGGGCAGAGCACTGTCGACGCCTAAAAACTAATAGCCCGTGATCAAATTAGCTTGAAATACAGCCAGCCCCACTCCAGCCACTATTGAAAAGAAAGGAACATGGTTTGGTGGGGGCAGGGTGACTTCCAAGCAGCACAGAAGTTTCCAATCGTGAACCTTCTCGGCAGGAAATTTTACCACCCTGGTAATTTTTGCACCTTTCTGGAGAGGATGTCTGGGACAAAGAACCTGGCAATAGCTGGGTTTAAGGTGAGCGGTTTGGCTTCTCCACGGCCTGTGCCCCAGCACCGCTTCCATGTGACCCACCGCCAGCCCCTCGGGCCAGGCGAGAGCTACGGTCCCACCAACTCTCACTGCCTCGGGCTCCTCCAATATGAAATGCCTCAGCCATGCTGAGGACATCGTGGCATCTTTGTGCTCCTCCGTCACAGGTCCCCCAGCTGCTGGACATGGTGGTGTCCCAGGTGGTACCTCTGGCCTCCCTGACATTTTCTGGCCATGTCATCTTGGTTTCTCCGGGTTTGTACTGGAGTTTGTGCCCAAACCACCACCCAAGATTTCCACCTTGGGAAAAGTCCCTGGTGAGGAAAATCAGGGGAAAAAAGATGGTTTTCCAGCTCTCGGACAAGGCACGGAAGGACTGGAATCACTTATCCGGCTGCGGGGCTCCCGGCTCTCGGCCCTGTCCGCACTCGCAGCCCAGGCAGCGACAGCCAGCGCCTCTGCACTCAAAACCTGCTGAACAGGGGTTTTCACCCCGGAACGAGCCCCAGGGATGCTGCATCACTCCACGTGGGGCACCTGGAGCGGGGGGAGGCTGTGTGTGTGTGACAGCAGCGAGTCCGATGGGGACCGACGAGGGAGGCTGGTGCCTTACCCATGACATAAAAATCGGTGATTTTTGCTTTTCTGCATGAAAATGGTTTGGTTTGGTTTTTTTTCCTTCCCAGCTGCACAAATTCAGGTGGATTTGGCTTTCCCGGCAGCCCCAAATTGGGATTTTTTTTCTCCCAAATTGTCGTTTTGCCCCCCAGGGCAGACCCAGGATCGGGGCCTTTGGGGTATTTTTGTGCCATGGTGGCAGCTCCCGCTCAGTGTGCGCGGCCCCGCGGGGGAAAGTTCCCGTTCGGGGGAATCGGCCCCAAATTGGGAGGGGAAAAAGGGGAAGGGGCAGCTTTGGAAAGCGCTTTCACGTCTTCAAGAGAGATTAGAGAGGAGGGTGAGTTTCTAAATCCTTTCTAGAAATAGGCTTTCTTTGCATTTTAAAAACCTTAGAGAACATAGACATTTACATTAACGGATCTGTTCACGTGCAGATGGATCAATTTAGCCAATATGTATTATCTGTTTACACTTAGACAGAATATCTGTTTAGACTCAGATGCATTTAGACTTCTATGTTAACACTTATTCTGTAGAACATGGCTTTTGACATATATTTTGACACTTTAGTATCTTTTTATATATAAATAAGTATATATATTTATATATTTATAAAATATATTTCTATGTATTTTATATAGAAATAAATAAAGCTCCAATTGCATGCAGCCACCTGGGGCTCCCCCTGGACAGAAACCAAAGGTGTTTTGGCTCTGAGGGAAGGAGCTCCCATGCCTTCTGGCTGGCTGGGACCCCTCCAAGGTAGCAGCACAGGCTGGTTTGCCTCACCATGCCTCAGGGCCATGGGGACTCCCCACCCCGGGAATCACAGGCCTGTCAGTCTCACTTCAGTGCCTGGTGAAATTATGGAGAAGGATTTTCTGGAAGTTACTGGAAAACACCTGAGACACAGTGCAGTCCTTGGTCATAGCCAGCACAGGTTGACGAGGGGAAAGCCCTGCTTAGCCAACTCAGTTTCTTGTCTTGACCAGCTCACACGTGTAGTTGAGCAAGGAAAGCAAGTAGATGTGGTGTTTTGGACTTGACTGTCCCCTCTGCACTGAAGTGGTGCGGCCCCACCTCAAGCTCTGCGTGCAGTTTTGGGCGCCTCAATAGAAGAAGGACACCAAACTGTTAGAGTATGTCCAGAGGAGAGCGACCAAGATGGTGAGGGGGGACCTCATGGCAGTCTACAACTTCCTTAAGGCGGGCAGTGGAGGGGAGGCGCTGATCTCCTCTCTCTGGTGACCACCGACAGGACACGAGGATATGGAATGAAGCTGCATCAGGGGAAGTTCAGACTGGACATTAGGAAAAGGTTCTTCACTGAGATGGTGGTCGGGCACTGGAGCAGGCTCCCCCGGGAAGTTTTCATGGCACCCAGGCTGTCAGATTCAGGGAGCGTCTGGACAGTGCTTGTAGTCATATGGTTTACTTTTAGGTCATCCTGCGGGGAGCAGGGAGTTGGACTCGGTGATCCTTATGGATCCCTTACAACTTGAGATATTCGATGATCATAGAGACCACACGTCCTCTCTGGCATTTCACAATCCTCATCGTACACGTGGTTTTTTTCTTTCGATGCAGTCAGAATTCCCCCTCTCCCAGCTTATCCCCACTGGGTACTGAAAAGGCCCTGGGGCACCTCATTTGAAGCGCTCAAATGCAGCCACCCACGGCTCCTCCCGCTCAGAGCACCCAGGCGTGAGTGGACTGAGCCCCTGGTGTTCATGGCAACCGGGATTAAAATAAGAATTTTGCACAGTGTGGGAAGGCCGAGCGCGTCCCGACCGGCTGACTTACCAGAGCGGTCATTTTCCCTCTGTGCTGTCTGCTGGTTCCAGGAGAATGCAGAGGGTTACGGGGCTGACCAGCACGGGCGCATGTTACCTGGACACGGGACACGGAGGAAGGAGCCATGGGCTGGGCCCTGCCCCACCACGGGGCGCTGGCACAGGGGCAGTGGCAGCCCCACCACAGAGGGCAGCAGGGCAGTGGGTGCCTTGTCACCGTCACCAGCGAGTCAGCGGTGGCCGTGTCACAGTGGGCAGCGTGACCAGCAGTGGCCGTGTCACCGTGATGTCGCACTGGGCCTGTGACACAGCCGCACAGGGGTACAAAAGGGGCCGCAGGGCGGTGGGTCCTGCACCCTGGAGAGGCGTCCTTAGGACGAACAGGGATGAGCTCCCAAATGGCTGCTGCCACTATGGAGCAACCCGCCAAGGTGAGGCGGAGGAAGATGGACTTCTGGGATGGGATGGAGCACACCTTCCTGATGCCCAGCATCACCGCCAAAGGTACGGGCACCCACAGCCACTGCCGGAGAGTTTTCATGACCGACCGCTGCAGCGCTGCCTGGGCGAGATCAGCACTGCAGCCATCTCAGGGGTGTCTCCATCTGGGGCTGGGGACAGCAATGACACTTTACATCTACAACGCGCTACAGCTCAGGGCATGTTGGAGGGTTGAGAGCCGGTGGACATGGAGCATGACCTGGTTTTCCTTTGTTTTCCAGAGAAAAAGGCCATCTGGGATGCGGTGGCCAGCTGCGTTGAAAAACAGCTCCTGCTGCGCAAGGTGGGGTGACACCCGCAACCTCCTCATCCACCCAGAGGGTGGGGGGTCCCCATGGCCCTGAGGCATGGCCTGCAGTTACTCTTCCCCTCCTCAGAAAGCAGGAAACCCACCCCAAAAATCCCCACCGGTGGGGCACACAGGGATTATGCAAGGGTGATATCACCTCAGGTAGGTGATATTGTACCGCAGAGCTGATCCCAGTCACCGGAGACACCCTGGATGCCCTCGGGCTGCTTCTGCCCTGACTCCAGCACTGCTGTTTTAGAGGGGAAAGCAGAGGGAGAGGACTCAGCATCTCCTCCCCAAACCGCTTTCCACTGCCCTGACTTGTGCCTTTGAACAGAGGGAGCTGGCAAGGTCCAGCCGAAAGTACTGTCCCTGCGTGGGGCCTCCCCCAGCTCTTCCCTCCAGCCAGTCCTCACCCTTCAGCTCTTCCCTTCTCTTCCACTTGCAGGGGGTCCGAATTCCCACCCTTGGCTCCTTTGATGTGGTCCCCACACAGACCCAGGTTGGGAACGAAATGGTGATTATCCAGAGTCCTGTGTTTCACCTGGCCAGGAACCTTGGAGAAGTCCACCATCTCATGGACAGCAAAGACAACCTGCTTTGTAAGTCGTTGGATTAAGCCCTGGCTGGCTGCATGGTTAGGGTGAAGAGCGGGTGTCGCATCCCTTTTCTAAAAGCTAATTACCCTCTCTGCAGAGCAGGTCCAGAAATGCCCTTTCTGGGCAATGACTGCGATAAGCAGCCATCGGGAAATGCCTGTGGAAGGGCCACTGGGTGAGCACCTCTGTCCCTCTCATGTGCTTTTCCAGGCAACAAGGAGCTGGAGCCCCTCAAATATGCCAAGGTGGCCACAGCAGCCTCTGTGTCCCGGCAAAAAGTGGAGAGCTGCATCCAAGGCACCACGTCCCTCCTCTCTCACTGCCTGGGGAAGGGGGAAACCATCGCCTTTGTCCTGAGGAACGTAGGGGTGCTCCTCGTTGAAGGCAGGAGAGTGCAAATGAGATTCTACTATGATTTCCTGGAGAGGATGTCTGGGAAGAAGAACTTAGAAAGGGCGGCGTTCAAGGTGAGCATTTTGGTTTGCCCACTGCTTGGGCTTTCCCACACAGTGTCCCAGCACTGCTTGCATGTGGCTCGCCAGGACGTGGCCATCCATTCAAGACCAGTGAGAGCTACAGTTTCAGCATCTCTCACTGCCTGGGACGACTCCTAAATTGAGTGCCTTGGACACGTTGAGGATTTCCTGGCATCTTCATGCTCATCCGTTGCAGGTCCCTCAGCTGCTCAAAATGGTGGTGTCCCGGGTGATACCCATTGCTTCCTTGACGTTCTATGGCCGTGTTATCATCTTTCCCGAGTGAGTATGCTTGCAGCAGATGCAGCTGATCAGCTGTGGTTTGGTAGCATTTGCTCCTTGTGACCACGGGTGTCCTCCCACGGGGACGCGGGCAGTAATTATCATTCATGTGCCCGGCCTGTAAGGCAGATCTGATGGGATGGGAATTTAGGGGACCTGGACTTATTTGACAGGTGGCCCCGTTTTCTAGGACAGTCCTCAGCTATGGGGGATAGTTGACTTGAGAAAACAACGGCCTTTACAACAGTGCCAAAATCTGCCTGTGAGCAGGTGATCGTGGCAAGCGGCAAGGGCTGGTGGTGCTGTGGGTCATGCTGGTGTCATCTCTTTGTCTCCAGGTTTGAACTGGAGTTTGTGCCCAAACCAATCCCCAGGGACATTCTGAAGGCCTTGAGAAAAGTCCCTGGTGAGGACAGGGGGACGAGAAAAGAGGGTTTGCCGCCTCTCAGGCAAGGCGTGGAAGGTAAAGCAGCTCCCAGCTTGGGCAACCAGCATCTGTGATCTGATGGGACCCTGGTGATCGTTACCCTGGTAACGATTGTCAAAAGGCCCTGACTTGCGCCAAAGCTTCACACCAGCTTGGCACAGCCTTTTCTCCAAACCACTCATTGGCTTCGCCACAACAAAGCCCTGCGGTGGGATGTGCCCAGGGGTATGGTGGGAGGACGCAATCCAAGGCCCTGGACTCCCCCCAAGGAATTAGAGCTCTGAAAGACTGTCACCTCAACAGCACCAGCTCCTCTTTCCCAAATCTGGCACAGATAACGCAGTTGCAAACGTATACTGTGCCATGGAAATGAGGAGCTGGGCAAGAGCCAGTGCTGGGGAGAGCATGAGGGCTCTGGATATGGCAGCTGCAAGGGCAGCAGAACAGCCACCTTGGGCATTTTGGGAAGAGGCCTGAGCACCCCTGTGTGTCACTCGGGCCAGCAGCATCATCGCGATGCTCTTCTGACGAGGTCTCTTCTTCCCAGTTCCAGTGAGCTTTCCTGAACTGCCCTTGCCTGATCGCTCAAGCTTGACTACTACTGAACGCGAGCAGCTCTGGCATAAGAAAGCGATGGAGATGAGGAACACCCGGGTTAGGTGGGTCTGGAAGCTCAGGGCTGCCGTCTGCACAGGGTTTCTGACCCAACAAGAGCCCATTCCCCAGGCCCAAACACTCGTCACTCGCCACCACCCAACAGTGGAGGAGGCAGAGCCCAGAGGGGCAGGATGGGGCTGCCGGGAGCCCCCCATTTCGCAGGGCTGGCTCCTCTCCTTCCCCTCAGGAGAGCCCCAGCGTGGCATCCTGAGCTGTGCACAGGAAAAGCCGTGTGTCAGCTGGGGGTCCCAGCTCAGGGTGTTTCCTCTCCTGACCTGAGCGCAGCATTGGCTTAGCTGCCAGGGGCTCTGGAAACAGGCACGGGGCTTGCGGGGCAGGATGCAGCCCCACACCCTTCATGTCCTCATGCAGACTCCTCCTGTTATGGCCTTCCAGGTGGCTATCAGCAATCCCAGGGGCCTCCTTTGCCAAAAAGCAGCCTGTGGCCAGCCATAGGAAGAGTAAAACCGTGCCCAAAGGCCGGGCACCAGAGCTGGGCCAAACACAGGCAGCACAACCTCAGACGTGCAAGGGAAAGAGAAAAGGAAAGCAGAAAGAGGCCCATGGAGGTGGAGCGTGGAAGATGGCCAAAGGGAAGATCTTACACAGTTGTGGAGCCCAGACCCTGCCTCCACCACCCGAAATAGCCGTACTTTCGCCATCAAGCTCTGAGGCCAGCCCACTCAATGTGCACCTCTATGATGTCTCCTTTCTGATGCCACCGGTGGATGAGGGGTCAATGCGATGCTACTACCAGAAGAGAAGATCAGGTCTGCCCAGAACGAAGGGGCCCTGGCTGGAGTGATCAGGACGTGGGGTGCCTGGAGCAGAGGGAGCACCATCTGAGGTAGCAAAACAGGAACGTGACGTGGACCTGTGCCATCCTTGGGTGCTATTTCCTTGCAGAAACGCAGAGCTGGGGGGACAGTGGGGACTCCTCAAAGAGCCCTCAGTTCTGATTCTATGATTGATGTCATGGCTAAGGTCCCCCCTTGGGTTCTTCCATCACCAGGGACGAGGTCCTCACTTTCCAATGTTGCCCTCTCTTCTGTAGCCTCAGGAAACACACGAGGCCATGTTATTTGGCCATGTGTAGACGGCCTAACTAAGCGCAAGGCTGCTCTGGGCCCGAGAGGGGACTGTTTCTTCCCAGCTCGTTGCTCCTTTACCTTCCTGGTGGGAAGAGAAAGGCTTTTGGGGAAGGTCTGGCACAGCCTGGGAGCAAACCGCTGCTGCTGGAGAGGCTGCAGAGAAAGGGTGAATGGAGGGAGAGAAACAGCTACGCTGCCCTCAGTGTCCCGACCTGAAGCCACGCAAGGGGTCTGCGTGTGGGCAAAGATCTCCCAAAACCTGCACTGTTGTTTTAGAAGAGTCTCTCTTCTTTTGCAGAAACCCATCTCTCTTTGGGACACAAGGAGCTCGGGAAAGAGATGAATAAAAACACAACGGAGAAGTTGCAAGAGTGTCGACTTCTTTAATTGTTCACAACGGTCGTTCACCGGAACGGGGGAGAAGGGTTTTTCCAGCGGGCTGTGCCTCTGACCTCAGCCTGGTGTGGTGCTGGAAGTGGGGCCACCTGAGGGCCTTTCCCTCAGGACCTTTTCCATCTGAGGGACTTTTTCCATGATCACTATATAAAGGAACCTGCTTTCTGGGGCAAGAGTGGGCAGCTGGGCACTCAGAGCAATGTGCTGCAAAACTGAATGTCCCTGGAGGGGAAAGGAGTGGAGGGCGTGCAGCCGGGGAAGCATGGAGGGCGCCTGTGTGCGGGGGAAGTGGGGGCCACCTCAGCTTTCAGCCAGGGCCGTAAGGGGCCAGTGAAGGCAAGAGAGCAAGGCTGAGCCCAGCTCTGCTGGGCTGGCCTTTCTCCTTCCACCTGGGGTAGAGCCAGGGCTCTTTACTCTCCTATTTATCTCCCAGTTTATCCCACTTAGATCCAATCTGTGTCTCTACCTAGGAAATCCTCCAAGTAGGTCTGCTGTTTGGCCATCTCGCGGGCCACCCCCAGAGGGAGAGCTCGTCCATCTCCAGTCCCAGCACTATGGCCCTCATGTCCCCTGCTGTTTCCTGGCATTTTCCTCCTTACTCAAATCCATCCTATCCAACCAACTGTCCATACAGGAAGGTTCTGCTCAGGACCCCCTCAGGCATCTGGGAGAAGGGGCTGCCCTGGTGAAGGGGCCAAATGATGAGTGTTTTCCTCCAAGCTGAAGGTCACTTTGCAGGGGTGGGTATTTCTGCACCGGTTTGCAGGAGACCCGAGGGTGCCAGGCTGGGCATTTGAACACCTTATGGAAGTGCCAAAATGGAGAGACCTCCCCAGAAGCAGGAGCTCTCTGTTGGGTGAGTTGTGCCTGCCTGGGGTGTCTGTAGTGTCACCCTGTCCAGCGGAGCTTGTCTCATCAGGTCTTTCTACCAAGGGAAATCATAAAATCATGGAATAATTCTGGTCGGAGGGGACACCCAGAGGTCTCCAGACCAAGCCTGTGCTCAAAGCAGGTCCCATCAGGCCTCTCCAGGACATGCCCAGCTGAGGTACGACCACCACCAAAGTCACGCCCCTCTGGCTGCAAGAGCTGCCCACCCTTTGGCTAAAAAGCCCTCCTTTCTAACTTCCAAATCCTCGCCTTTGATTCACAGCCGTTGTGCTGAGGGCACAAAGCCTCTACATTTTGATCGTCCAAAGCTGCATCTTAAAGCAAAAAAACCAAAGCCTCATTTCAGTGTTCAAAGCCTCGTTTTTAAGACCCAACCCCTCGTTTTTAAAGACCAAACCCTCGTTTTTAAAGACCAAACCCTCATTTTCAAGATGCAAGCCACATTTTTAGAGTTTGTTGTGAGCATCATTTTTAGTTTCCATAGTGGGCTCTTATTTTTAGAGCCCAACGCATCAATTCTAGGGTGCAAAGCCTCAATTTAATCACCCAAACACTCGCTTTCAGAGTGTTCGAGTGTCCGTCTAAAAACAAATCCTCATTTTTAGATCTAGACTCTCAAATTCAGTTTCAAAAGCCTCATTTATGTGTGCCAAAGCCTCATTTTTAAGTCCCAATGCCTCCTATTGAGGGGCCAAATACTGATTTGTAGGGTCTAAACCCTCTTTTTAGCTTCCAAAGCTTTATTTGGAGGCTCCAATGATAAGATACAGATCTTTCATTTACAGTCTAAAATCTCATTTTACTGTCCAAATCCTCATGGGTTTTGGTTCTATTCCCAGATTTTGAGGGTCACATTTTCAGGCACCAATGCCTCTTTTTTAGTGTCCTAAGTCTCACTTATTGGCTCCAAATCCAAATGTTTAGAGTCTAAAGCCTCACATTTAGAGTTTCAAGACACCATATTTTTTTACAAGTCTCATTTTTAGGGCCCAAAGCCTCGTTTTTAGGATCCCTGCCCTCATTTTCAGGACCTCAAGCCTCATTTTGACAGCCTGGCTGTCAAAAGCCTCACTTTTTCACGCCCCCCAAGGTACAGCCCACTCAGCTCTATGTACTCAGCTTATCCTGGTGGAGCATTGTATGTGTCATCAATACGTAAAAATATATGGTTTTGTGTGTGTGCAAGGGGCTTTAGGTGAGTGGAAAGGCTCAAACTTCTGGTCTTTCTCTTCCCGCTGCCCTTCTCTGAAGAACTGAGGACAGTGAGAGCAGCAGGCAGGGAGCAGGGAAGGTGAGTTTAAAAATATACAAAAGGTAAGGATACCTGGTTTATGAGGATATCTGGTTAATGGCTCCTGTTCAGGAGAAGGATTAGGCCCATCGTGTTAATCATGTTTATGTGTCTGCTACTGGTGTTTATGCGGGTGGTAGTAAAGGCACTGCTTTCTGAGTGTTGGTGTCTGGCTGACCACGTGTGTACCCTGGGTGTGTGGGGAAGGAGGGACGCCAAAGGTGACAGGTTTCAGCCTTGTTTAACAGGGAAGTTATGGGTATAGTGGCCAGATGGGAGGAGTTTTGGGGACAGTATGACATGTTTGTCTTTGTTGTTTGGGACTCTGGGGTTTTAGGCAAAAGGAAATATTTAAAGTACATTTATGATTTTTCTTCTTTCCTTCTTCTCTCCAAAGGCTCAGCAAATATGGACTCAGTGAAGAAACTCAGCAGGAGCTGGCTCACCTAAGAAAGATCAATCCCAGCCTGAAATTAGGGTACGTCTTTTAAACAGGAATTTTTGCAGGCTAAGTGTCAGGCCTCGTAGCTCTGACTAGTGTAGCACATGGGTTAAAAGTTAAGAAGGGACAAAATAAATGTTTGTTCTGTTTTAAGGATTCTCGTTGGATGCCAGTAACAATGCTGAGCGTGTGGGGCCTTGACTGACAACACAGACTCAGGGCAAATCATCTACAGGGCAATAGGATCTGATTTTCATCCAAGTGCAGTTCAAATAGAACCCCCTTCATGATCATATCTGAGTGGGAAAGGAATCAGAGGGCAGAAGGAAATGGGACAGAGGTGCAGCAAGCAATGAGGATATGGATGAGTGCAGGAACTTCCTTCTTTCAGACTCCAGTGATTTGGGGTTCAGTGAACTTGTGTCAGATGCCAAGAGAGATAGTCCTTCACTTTCCATGGCTCCTTTATAAGGATTTGCATATTCATGGTGGTTTCTGTAGGTTTGTCTGATTTCACAGCTCTCAAGAGCATCATTTCTGTCTCCATTTTGACTATATATTTGTCAAGGATGATGTTTATACTAGTATTACTGAATTCAAATATAACTCCTTTGTATCTTCTACAATTATCTTCCTCCTTGTAAAAGGAGGAGACGTATGAGGATGAATGTGAGGACAAATGTGAAGACATACAGAAGAATAATAAGTTGCAGCTGCAACTTGAGAAGCCAGCAGCCTGTGGAGGAACCCATACAGGAGCAAGTGAACTCCAAAGGGACATGCCCAGCTGAGGTACGACCACCACCAAAGTCACG
Organism: Chroicocephalus ridibundus; assembly: GCF_963924245.1. Taxonomy (NCBI): domain Eukaryota; kingdom Metazoa; phylum Chordata; class Aves; order Charadriiformes; family Laridae; genus Chroicocephalus; species Chroicocephalus ridibundus. The sequence goes on from NC_086292.1 coordinate 28,868,704, forward strand.
CCCCTCTGGCTGCAAGAGCTGCCCACCCTTTGGCTAAAAAGCCCTCCTTTCTAACTTCCAAATCCTCAGCTTTGATTCACAGCCGTTGTGCTGAGGGCACAAAGCCTCTACATTTTGATCGTCCAAAGCTGCATCTTAAAGCAAAAAAACCAAAGCCTCATTTCAGTGTTCAAAGCCTCATTTTTAAGACCCAACCCCTCGTTTTTAAAGACCAAATCCTCATTTTCAAGATGCAAGCCACATTTTTAGAGTTTGTTGTGAGCATCATTTTTAGTTTCCATAGTGGGCTCTTATTTTTAGAGCCCAACGCATCAATTCTAGGGTGCAAAGCCTCAATTTAATCACCCAAACACTCGCTTTCAGAGTACGAATCCTCATTTTTAGATCCAAACTCTCAAATTCAGATTCAAAAGCCTCATTTATATGGGACAAAGCCTCATTTTTAAGGCACAAAGCCTCCTATTGAGGGGCCAAAAACTGATTTTGGTACTTTTTTGCTACTGAGGGTAACAGTAAACCAGTAAAAAAAAGGCTAACTGATTTTTTGATACTGAGGGTCTAAACCACCTTTTTAGCTTCCAAAGCTTTATTTGGAGGCTCCAGTGATAAGATACAGATCTTTCATTTACAGTCTAAAATCTCATTTTACTGTCCAAATCCTCATGGGTTTTGGTTCTATTCCCAGATTTTGAGGGTCACATTTTCAGGCACCAATGCCTCTTTTTTAGTGTCCTAAGTCTCACTTATTGGCTCCAAATCCAAATGTTTAGAGTCTAAAGCCTCACATTTAGAGTTTCAAGACACCATATTTCTTTACAAGTCTCATTTTTAGGGCCCAAAGCCTCGTTTTTAGGGCCCAAAGCCTCGTTTTTAGGATCCCTGCCCTCATTTTCAGGACCTCAAGCCTCATTTTGACAGCCTAGCTGCTCATCTCTAGGGTCTACGCCCTCACTTAGAGAGCAAATCCTCAGCTTCAGGGTCCAAAGGAGTTTTGCCTACGCTGCAGCCAGGCCCACGCCTGGGAGCTGCCCGGGACTCCTCCCCGGACGTCTCCTGGAGACTTTTGGCCTCCTGTAAAAGGGAGCTGAGGTCCAAGAGGTCTCCCCGCGGATTCTTGTGTATGGTGGAGGCAGATCTGCCCCCGCGCTGGCTAAAACCCCCGCCTTTCTAACTTCCAAATCCTCCGCTTCGATTCACAGCCGTCGCCTTTAGGGCACAACGCCCGGCTGACAGCACAGCTCGGGCAGGGGATTTTCCCGCAGCGAAGGCTGCCCCGCCGCCGCCCCAGCGCACACCAACCCCCATGACACCCGCCCCTCAGCCCAGAGCCCGCCCCGCCCGCCACGGCCACAGCCAATCGGCTGCTGCCGCCGGCAGCTCCGCCAATCAGAGCTGGGCCTGCCGTGACCAATCCCAGCGCCGCTCGCGGCGGGCGGCAGAGCGCTGAGGGGAGGCTCCGGCCCGGGCTGAGCGCCGGCCGCCGCCGCACCCCGCAGCCCCCGCGGGGCACCCCCAGACCCCGGCTGCTCCCGGACCCCGCCGCCTCCCCCGCGGCGGGGAGGAGGGCCCTGGCGCTTCCGACCAGCGTCGCCTCCAGGAGCACGGGGCCTCCTGCCACGCGAAGCAGCAACACGCCCAGTGCCATTGTGATGTCTGCAGCTGGGGGAGCCCAGGAGCCAAGGCCCTCTGGGCTCTGGGCCCTTGGCTCAGCCTCAGGCCGTGACGGGACCTGGGGGCTGGCATCTGCACAGGGTTTCTGACCCAACAAGAGCCCATTCCCCAGGCCCAAACACTCGTCACTCGCCACCACCCAACAGTGGAGGAGGCAGAGCCCAGAGGGGCAGGATGGGGCTGCCGGGAGCCCCCCATTTCGCAGGGCTGGCTCCTCTGCTTCCCCTCAGGAGAGCCGCAGCGTGGCGTCCTGAGCTGTGCACAGGAAAAGCCGTGTGTCAGCTGGGGGTCCCAGCTCAGGGTGTTTCCTCTCCTGACCTGAGCGCAGCATTGGCTTAGCTGCCAGTGGCTCTGGAAACAGGCACGTGGCTTGCGGGGCAGGATGCAGCCCCTTGGAGGTGGAGCGTGGAAGATGGCCAAAGGGATGGGACCTGGGGGAATCTTCTGCTACTGTGGGAGCCACCTGAGACACATGCAGGCACCTGCCTGAGCTGGCTGGGGTGAGTTGTGCCTGCCTGGGCTGTCTGTAGTGTCACCCTGTCCCAGCCGAGCTTGTCTCATCCAGTCTTTCTACTGAGGGAAATCATAAAATCATGGAATGATTGTACCGCAGAGCTGATCCCAGTCACTGGAGATCCCTGGATGCCCTTGGGTTCCTCCTGCCGACTCCAGCACTGATCCTTTTGGAGGGGGAGCACTCAGCATCTCCTCCACAAAGCCCTTCCCGCTGCCCTGGCTTGTGCCTCTGAACAGCAGGAGCGGGCAGGATCCAGCCTCAAGCACCATTCCTGGACAGGGCTGTTGCGTGAAAGGGGCAAAGTGGTTTTGGCAGAAAATAAACCCCCTTGCGTTCTAACCCTCCTCACCGAGGTGGGAGGCTAGGTGTGGCTGGGTTTAAATGCTGAGTGATGCCCAACTCAGCACTATCAGTCCAGTCACTTTTAATAGGTATTAAACTATTACGAATTGGATACACTAATAGTGGACTGCACCTTCAGGCTAGTGGTGCTCGTGAACTAGCACGGCCACTCTTGAGTCATTGGTCACGTTCAGTGAGAAACCGAAATGACTAGCTACTTAAACCAGTACAGTTTATTTAAACAACAGATATATAGGTTGTTAGGATTGCTGGTGATAAATACACTGTCTGCAAAGCATGTGCAAATGAAAGTATTGTTACATACCCAAAACATGTGACAAAGTTATAAACAATACAGCCTGGCTATAAATGTAGGAAAGAGATTCTCTAGAGAAATTTCTAAGTTTCCCGAGAAAGCACTCCGTATAATCTAAATCTTATCCAAAGGCCTCCCTATGTGGGGGAAGAAAGGCTCAGCCCGTCGACTGATCCCGGAAGTCAGTGATGGAATTCTCCGCGATGGTGTCTTCCCTGGGTATCCCCCCTCTCTCAGGCTATATTTATACTATTTGTTATCTTCAAGGTGGAGTCTGAGTGACTTTGCTCATACATACTTTTATTATGATTGGTGTAAAATTCTCTTGCCTCACAATTATAATGAGCAAAGTTCGCACAAAGGACAGCATTTCATCAAAATTTGACAAAATGTTGGCTCCGAGTATCGAGCAGGCAGCTAATTGTCAGTTAATGTGTTTCATGGTATCATCCCATTCCCGTATCTGCTATACATCATAAGGTAAAGCTGTGGAATAATTGCATCTCACCCTGTACCTCAGGTAGCTTCACAAGCGTCCTTATTGGGGAGCCACAGGTGGTATATTCTTCGTGACAGCTGTGGCTGTTTTCTACCTCAGAAGCCTCTTGATTTTATACTTTTCCTTAATGTGTGAACAATGCTGTACTTCTGTATTTTTAGCCAATTTAGTAATTATTCCACGGGGGCCACCACCAGTCTTCCCTCCAGCCAGTCCTCACCCTTCGGCCCTTCCCTTCTCGTCCACTTGCAGGGGGTCCGGATTCCCTCCCTCGGCTCCTTCGACACTGTCCGCCAGCGGATCCAGGTTGGAGACAGGGCCGTGACTATCCAGAGCCCCACGTTTCACCTGGCCACAAACCTTGCAGTTGGCCACAACCTGACGGATGACAAGGCCTACCTGCCTGGTAAGACGGCGGATTAAACCCCGGCTGGCTGCACAGTCATTGCATCCCTTCCCTGGATCCAAAATGCTTCCCGAAAGCATCTCCCCCTCTGCAGAGCAGGCCCAAAACTGGGGTTTCTCTGGGTGATGCCATGATTGTAATACGCAGCCCTTGGGAAATGCCTGCAGAAGCATACCACTGGCTGAGTGTCTCCATCCCTCTCCTGTGGTTTTCCAGGCAACAAGGAGGTGGAGCCCCTCGCATACGCCAAGGTGGCCGCGGCAGCCTCTATGTCTCGGGTGAAGGCGGAGGCCTGCATCCAAGGCACCACTTCCCTCCTGTCCCACTGCCTGGGGAAGGGGGAGAACATCGCCCTTGTCCTGAGGGACGTAGGAGTGCTCCTCATCGAAGACAGGAGGGTAAAAATGAAGTATTTTTGCACCTTTCTGGAGAGGATGTCTGGGACAAAGAAAGCATAGATGCTTGGTATCAGGGGAGAAGTTTACCTTTGCTGACAAATGGAAGTCAGAGCCGCGCATGCACAGAGGAGATATTGGTTTAGATACAAATGGACTATAAGCTGAATATAAGTGGAATATTGGTGGAATATAAGTGGAATATGGGATAAAGCCAATCCACGATTCCTCCCCGTAGTCCTCTGGGTTGTATTTAACAAGTTTGGAGGAGGTCTGATGACTTGCCATGAAATGAAAAGACACTGCAACCAATGGTGGCCAAATTATAAACTGGATGATGATAAGCAATGGCTGGAAAATGGGACTTTGCAATTTAATACTATATTACAATTAATGTTGCTGTGTCGCTGACAGGGAAAGTGGGTGGAGTGCTTTACGTTGATGCTTTAGAAGGTGATTCCAGAGATAATTACAAAAGGGATAATATAATGTAAGAGGGATAATATAATGGAAACAGATACTAAAAAGCAGTATTTCCATCTTTATTATCTGGAATGATTATCTAGAATCATTTGATAACATCTCTTCACATCTCAAAGTCAGCAAAGACCACAGTTTGCTGCATTTAGACTCAGTGGGGCCTTCAACCTCACTAGACTCACGGCTTTCAACCAGCCTCAAAACAGCAGAAATTCAGAAGCACATCTATCAGGAGATGAACACAGAATCCAAACAGGAACAAGACAGCAGAATTAAGCTACAGCACTGTATCTGATAAACAATTCTGGACTACCTTCAGGGTTCAAAACAAATTGTCTATTAATAATAACTGGATAATCCACACCACAGAACTATCAACATACTTGAGTCAAAGGATTCCTTAATAGAAGACCAAAAACATTTTACAAAGTCATTGATTACGCATTCATTTCTAAAGGTAACTTCACCAACTGAACTCTCATTTATAAACACTGATGGAAGTTTGACAGTATTGATTGCACTTTGATACTTATTGGGAGACACCATGTCAAAAAAACACCTTTCAGTCCTTTCTAAGCACTTAAAAAAAAGGCAGCATTACCACAAAGTAATGCATGAAGTTGCCTGAGGAGTGATGTTTTTACTCAAGATCTAGACCGTTTATTCCAGAGCCTTCTCATCAGCAGTCTGAAATTCAGTAAACCAACCCCTGATTCCGAGTTGTTTGTCAGCCCGTTCATGTTGTTTTCACTCACTTAACAACTGAACAGCTTGCTATCACTTTACTTTTTCTAAACATACTTAAGCCGTACATTTTTGCAGACTCATCTGTGGTCTCGTCATCTACAGTCAAATTAAAGAAAACTGATGCAAGTCTTGTATTTTTACACATGGACTCAGATTATCAGAAAAAAAAAAGCAATTATGTCCATACAAAATGAATTTTGTGGTATATTCTGCTAAAATATCATTTGTTCAACTTATCCCTCTCAAAATGGAGATGAGTGAATATTGGTAAGATTTTAAACAAAGTTTGAGGACTATTTCATGATAGCAATGTTTAGAAGTATGAATTACTCCTGATTTGAGACATTTAATGAAGTCATCTTTGTCCTTTCTTCTTTTATTATGAAAGCACTTCAACTAAGAGAAATTTGAGCGTGGCTATCTTCTCACAGTACTAACTAATTCCTAACCTCATTCCTAACTAAAGTATAATTAAGATACCACATGCCATTGCATATCAGTTAAACCTCTCATGACGTTTCTGAAGAACTGCCGCACAGTGGAGGTAGACACCTGCAATTTGAAATGAGAGGCAGACATGAGGTACTCTAACATTTGATCTTCATTTTATGTTAGTGTAAACGGATCACCCAAAGAAACATCACTCACTTTGAATGTTACCAGAAAGCTACATTGAGGAGGGGTGGGAGGTAAAAAGGAGGACAAATCAACAATTTCTCCAAATTATAAAAGTATTTACCAAAAAAATACCTGTTCAAATTGCAGTGAAATTACCATTAAACCAATACAATAAATCCTTTTAGGATTTAAAATGCTGCAGATCTAAGAGAAGTGAATTAGATACTGAGTAACACGCTTGTGATCGAGGCAGATAAAAGAAAATAAGTATTCATGACAGTTTTCTGTTAAACTAAAGCCATAATCCTGTGAAAAATGTAGTCCACAATCTTAGAAGAACAGGTTGCCCAGGGAAGCTGTCGATGCCCCATCCCTGGAGGTGTTCAAGGCCAGGCTGGATGGGGCTTTGAGCAACCTGGTCTAGTGGGAGGTGTCCCTGCCCAGGGCAGGGGGCTTGGAACTAGATGATCTATAAGGCCCCTTCCAACCTAAACCATTCTATGAATCTATGATTCTATAAATCCCCTACAACTGAAACCAGGACTGAGCTTCACGAGTATGTTACGGACTTCACTAGCTGAAGTCCGTAACTTTGCTTTTAATGTAAGTCACCTCTAGCTACAGTTAGAAGAGAATCCTTCCTTATTGCAAAGCAGCAGGGACAGGAAGAATTTATTAACAAACAGGAAGAATTCTATTTTTAAATGCAACACCGCCTAACCACAGGAGCTAGCCCTGACAATGTTTACTTGAAGACCTTACAAGTGTTTCCGAGAGTCTTCAAACACGTAATTCTCAATATTCTCTGCCCTTTCACACATGGCCCCTGTACGCTCACAGATTGAATAATGATATTATCAGCAACACATTGGAACAAAGCCGTGCAGTGGTTTGTGCTGTGTGGGACTGGAATGTTCTCATCCTTGGTAAACCCAAACCATTGATGCCGGGTTTTAACTAGTGCTTGACACTAAGGCAACGTATTAAGTCTTACCAGTGGTCTTTACCAGCAGAAGCCACATGAAAAAAATTTCTTCGTGATACTGCCCAGAAGTGCACAGACTTATCTGTTCTAAACTTTCTTCTTCTCCTATTTACTGCCTCCAGAGCCAAGTAAAGAACATCCGCTACTCCCAAGTACTTTTACTCCACAGGAAACTGCAATGACCTATCAGTAAAATAATTCCTAAAGCTATGAGAAACGAGACTAAGGTAAAAAACTGGCAGAAAAAAAGCATCGACTTATCACACTTTAAAATCTGTTACTTTTTGGTAAAATAGGTCAGCCAACTACTGACTTTGGCTCCAGCGCCTTTCTTATGTATTTAGGGATAATCCGTACCACATGATGTCAGACTCAGTGTATAAAGCTGGGGGAAGAAGGAGGAAGGGGGGAGACATTCAGAGTTATGGCATTTGTCTGCCCGAGTAACCGCTATGCGTGATGGAGCCCTGCTTTCCTGGGGATGGCTGAACACCTGCCTGCCGTTGGGAAGCAGTGAATTAATTCCTTGTTTTGCTTTGCTTCTGCACGCAGCTTTTGCTTTACCTCTTAAACTGTCTTTATCTCAACCCACGAGTTTTTCCTCACTTTTACTCTTCCAATTCCAAGTGGTACTACTTCAGTAACTTCAGAGGAGACAGCACAAAGAAACACATGCTTCTGTTCCCCTTAAATTACCTGGTAGTGTAGTGGAAGCTTTATATGCTGTGGCAAGAAGTCTCATTGTACAAATCCTTGTAGTATAATTTGCAGGCTGTACTGCTGTGCCGGCGGATTTTGTAGGTGGAGTACAAACTGAAGACACTGAAGCTGTAGAGCCTCTTTCAAAGTTTTCCATAAGAGTCTTAAGAAGAGGCATGACATAATGTAAACAGATACTAAAAAGCTGTATTTCAACCCGTATTATCTGAGCTTTTGGCTCAGATTCAGTTTGCCAAGGAGTTTCACTCAGTCCCCTTACCAAACGCTAGAAAGCAGTCAGAAGGCTCCGTTTCTGTAAGCTGGTGTTTAGAAGGGAATGCACGTCAAACGGAAGAGGCAGCGAGTGACTTGATGGGAACCACGAGTTCCCCAAGAGCCCAGAGCAAACAAGGTGGGAAATGACAACCAGCCTGGGGAGACCCAATTTGCCACATTTCAACTCAGCGCAGCACAGCCTTCAACCAGCCTCAAGACAACAGGAATCCAGCAGCACATCTGGCAGGAGGTGGCTATCCAAAACACAGGACAGGAGTAGTCTCCAGTGGGGGCGGCAGCTCGCTCTGCTCAACACAGGGGGCACTGAGCCGGGCAACTAACCGCTCCTTTTAAATCAGAAGCCCAAGCACTCCTGTCAAAGCCATGCTATCTAGTTGCCAATTGCAAGGACGAGCTTTACAGACTAACGCCAAACCCACAAACGCATTAGTCTCCAGAATTCTCCCTTGCCTCCAAAAATACAGGTTAAGGATTATGGGCTTATTCATTGCTATTTGAAAGTGGACACACCATGCACAAGAGACAGAAAATTCAAAGCAACAAAGACCAGAGACCTGACAATTACGTGCCTTGGATCGTTGCTTCTCGAGTTTCAGCGTTTGGGCAATTCAGTCATTGATACAAACTGGACGCCAAAACAGCAAAGAAGGTAAGAAGAGACCAGAAGCCCTACCAGAAGCCCGCACCTGTATGGTAACCAACGCAAAGGGTTGCAGGAATTCATGGGCAGAGCACTGTCGACGCCTAAAAACTAATAGCCCGTGATCAAATTAGCTTGAAATACAGCCAGCCCCACTCCAGCCACTATTGAAAAGAAAGGAACATGGTTTGGTGGGGGCAGGGTGACTTCCAAGCAGCACAGAAGTTTCCAATCGTGAACCTTCTCGGCAGGAAATTTTACCACCCTGGTAATTTTTGCACCTTTCTGGAGAGGATGTCTGGGACAAAGAACTTGGCAATAGCTGGGTTTAAGGTGAGCGGTTTGGCTTCTCCACGGCCTGTGCCCCAGCACCGCTTGCATGTGACCCACCGCCAGCCCCTCGGGCCAGGCGAGAGCTACGGTCCTACCAACTCTCACTGCCTCGGGCTCCTCCAATATGAAATGCCTCAGCCATGCTGAGGACATCGTGGCATCTTTGTGCTCCTCCGTCACAGGTCCCCCAGCTGCTGGACATGGTGGTGTCCCAGGTGGTACCTCTGGCCTCCCTGACATTTTCTGGCCATGTCATCTTGGTTTCTCCAGGTTTGTACTGGAGTTTGTGCCCAAACCACCACCCAAGATTTCCACCTTGGGAAAAGTCCCTGGTGAGGAAAATCAGGGGAAAAAAGATGGTTTTCCAGCTCTCGGACAAGGCACGGAAGGACTGGAATCACTTATCCGGCTGCGGGGCTCCCGGCTCTCGGCCCTGTCCGCACTCGCAGCCCAGGCAGCGACAGCCAGCGCCTCTGCACTCAAAACCTGCTGAACAGGGGTTTTCGCCCCGGAACGAGCCCCAGGGATGCTGCATCACTCCACATGGGGCACCTGGAGCGGGGGGAGGCTGTGTATGTGTGACAGCAGCGAGTCCGATGGGGACTGACGAGGGAGGCTGGTGCCTTACCCACGACATAAAAATCGGTGATTTTTGCTTTTCTGCATGAAAATGGTTTGGTTTGGTTTTTTTTCCTTCCCAGCTGCACAAATTCGGGTGGATTTGGCTTTCCCGACAGCCCCAAATTGGGATTTTTTTTCTCCCAAATTGTCGTTTTGCCCCCCAGGGCAGACCCAGGATCGGGGCCTTTGGGGTATTTTTGTGCCATGGTGGCAGCTCCCGCTCAGTGTGCGCGGCCCCGCGGGGGAAAGTCCCCGTTCGGGGGAATCAGCCCCAAATTGGGAGGGGAAAAAGGGGAAGGGGCAGCTTTGGAAAGCGCTTTCACGTCTTCAAGAGAGATTAGAGAGGAGGGTGAGTTTCTAAATCCTTTCTAGAAATAGGCTTTCTTTGCATTTTAAAAACCTTAGAGAACATAGACATTTACATTAACGGATCTGTTCACGTGCAGATGGATCAATTTAGCCAATATGTATTACCTGTTTACACTTAGACAGAATATCTGTTTAGACTCAGATGCATTTAGACTTCTATGTTAACACTTATTCTGTAGAACATGGATTTTGACATATATTTTGACACTTTAGTATCTTTTTATATATAAATAAGTATATATATTTATATATTTATAAAATATGTTTCTATGTATTTTATATAGAAATAAATAAAGCTCCAATTGCATGCAGCCACCTGGGGCTCCCCCTGGACAGAAACCAAAGGTGTTTTGGCTCTGAGGGAAGGAGCTCCCATGCCTTCTGGCTGGCTGGGACCCCTCCAAGGTAGCAGCACAGGCCGGTTTGCCTCACCATGCCTCAGGGCCATGGGGACTCCCCACCCCGGGAATCACAGGCCTGTCAGTCTCACTTCAGTGCCTGGTGAAATTATGGAGAAGGATTTTCTGGAAGTTACTGGAAAACACCTGAGACACAGTGCAGTCCTTGGTCATAGCCAGCACAGGTTGACGAGGGGAAAGCCCTGCTTAGCCAACTCAGTTTCTTGTCTTGACCAGCTCACACATGTAGTTGAGCAAGGAAAGCAAGTAGATGTGGTGTTTTGGGATTTTAGCAAAGCTTTTGGTACTGTCTCTCAAAGTATTCTTCTGGGTGAAATGTCTGACATACAGCTAGACAAGTCGATAAGAGGTTGGGTGACAGGTCTGGCTCAAAGGGTTATAGTAAATGGGGTTCCATCAGGCTGGTGGCCAGTCACCAGTGGGGTTCCCCAGGGCTCAATTTTAGGGCCAGTGCTCTTTCCTGGTTTTATAAATGCTCTGAAGGCAGGAATCAAATGTACGTTGAGTAAGTTTGCCAACCATATTGAAGTAGGAGGAGCTGTGGACTCCCTCGGGGCTAGAGAGGCCTTACAGAGAGATCTGGATAGACTAGAGAGCTGGGCAATCACCAACCGTATGACATGTAACGAGAGCAAGTGCCGGATTCTCCACCTGGGACGGGGTTATCCTGGGTACATGTACGAATTGGGGGACGAGAGGCTGGAGAGCAGCCCTGTGGAAAGCGGTCTGGGGGTCTGGGTTTATGGCACGTTGAACAGGAGTCAACAGTGTGCCCTGGCAGCCAAAGGGGCCATCTGTGTCCTGGGACTCGGTGATCCTTATGGATCCCTTACAACTTGAGATATTCAATGATCATAGAGACCACACGTCCTCTCTGGCATTTCACAATCCTCATCGTACACGTGGTTTTTTTCTTTCGATGCAGTCAGAATTCCCCCTCTCCCAGCTTATCCCCACTGGGTACTGAAAAGGCCCTGGGGCACCTCATTTGAAGCGCTCAAATGCAGCCACCCACGGCTCCTCCCGCTCAGAGCACCCAGGCGTGAGTGGACTGAGCCCCTGGTGTTCATGGCAACCGGGATTAAAATACGAATTTTGCACAGTGTGGGAAGGCCGAGCGCGTCCCGACCGGCTGACTTACCAGAGCGGTCATTTTCCCTCTGTGCTGTCTGCTGGTTCCAGGAGAATGCAGAGGCTTACGGGGCTGACCAGCACGGGCGCATGTTACCTGGACACGGGACACGGAGAAAGGAGCCATGGGCTGGGCCCTGCCCCACCACGGGGCGCTGGCACAGGGGCAGTGGCAGCCCCACCACAGAGGGCAGCAGGGCAGTGGGTGCCTTGTCACCGTCACCAGCGAGTCAGCGGTGGCCGTGTCACAGTGGGCAGTGTGACCAGCAGTGGCACCCACAGCCACTGCCGGAGCGTTTTCATGTATACTGTATAACGTATACTGTGCCATGGAAATGAGGAGCTGGGCAAGAGCCAGTGCTGGGGAGAGCATGAGGGCTCTGGATATGGCAGCTGCAAGGGCAGCAGAACAGCCACCTTGGGCATTTTGGGAAGAGGCCTGAGCACCCCTGTGTGTCACTCGGGCCAGCAGCATCATCGCGATGCTCTTCTGACGAGGTCTCTTCTTCCCAGTTCCAGTGAGCTTTCCTGAACTGCCCTTGCCTGATCGCTCAAGCTTGACTACTACTGAACGCGAGCAGCTCTGGCATAAGAAAGCGATGGAGATGAGGAACACCCGGGTTAGGTGGGTCTGGAAGCTCAGGGCTGCCGTCTGCACAGGGTTTCTGACCCAACAAGAGCCCATTCCCCAGGCCCAAACACTCGTCACTCGCCACCACCCAACAGTGGAGGAGGCAGAGCCCAGAGGGGCAGGATGGGGCTGCCGGGAGCCCCCCATTTCGCAGGGCTGGCTCCTCTCCTTCCCCTCAGGAGAGCCGCAGCGTGGCATCCTGAGCTGTGCACAGGAAAAGCCGTGTGTCAGCTGGGGGTCCCAGCTCAGGGTGTTTCCTCTCCTGACCTGAGCGCAGCATTGGCTTAGCTGCCAGGGGCTCTGGAAACAGGCACGGGGCTTGCGGGGCAGGATGCAGCCCCAAACCCTTCATGTCCTCATGCAGACTCCTCCTGTTATGGCCTTCCAGGTGGCTATCAGCAATCCCAGGGGCCTCCTTTGCCAAAAAGCAGCCTGTGGCCAGCCATAGGAAGAGTAAACCCGTGCCCAAAGGCCGGGCATCAGAGCTGGGCCAAACACAGGCAGCACAACCTCAGACGTGCAAGGGAAAGAGAAAAGGAAAGCAGAAAGAGGCCCATGGAGGTGGAGCGTGGAAGATGGCCAAAGGGATGGGACCTCGGGGAATCTTCTGCTACTGTGGGAGCCACCTGAGACACATGCAGGCACCTGCCTGAGCTGGCTGGGGTGAGTTGTGCCTGCCTGGGCTGTCTGTAGTGTCACCCTGTCCCAGCCGAGCTTGTCTCATCCAGTCTTTCTACTGAGGGAAATCAGAAAATCATGGAATGATTGTACCGCAGAGCTGATCCCAGTCACTGGAGATCCCTGGATGCCCTTGGGTTCCTCCTGCCGACTCCAGCACTGATCCTTTTGGAGGGGGAGCACTCAGCATCTCCTCCACAAAGCCCTTCCCGCTGCCCCGGCTTGTGCCTCTGAACAGCAGGAGCGGGCAGGATCCAGCCTCAAGCACCATTCCTGGACAGGGCTGTTGCGTGAAAGGGACAAAGTGGTTTTGGCAGAAAATAAACCCCCTTGCGTTCTAACCCTCCTCACCGAGGTGGGAGGCTAGGTGTGGCTGGGTTTAAATGCTGAGTGATGCCCAACTCAGCACTATCAGTCCAATCACGTTTAATACGTATTAAACTATTACGAATTGGATACACTAATAGTGGACTGCACCTTCAGGCTGGTGGTGCTCGTGAACTAGCACTGTAACTATCGAGTCTTTGGCCGTCTATTGGAGACTTTTGGCCTCCTGTAATAGAAAGCTGAAGTCCCAAGAGGACTCCCCTTGGATTTTTGTATATTGTGGAGGCAGACCCACGCCTGGTAGCTCTCCGTGTCTCTTCCCAGGACTCACCTGGATTCTTCTGGCATCCTGTGCCTGATGCCTAAATTTCAGGGTAAAAGCCTCAGTTTTATTTTCTAACGTCTCATTTTTGGGTCCACACCTCATATTAAGACACAAATCTTTACTTTTAGGGTCCAAGCTTTCATGCACAGGATCCAAACCCCTCTTTTACAGCTCAAAGTCTTAGTTTTAGGACTTATTTTTAAATCAAAAAGCTTCATTTCAAGGGTCTAAATGCTCATTTCTAGAGCCAAACCCACTTTTTTCAAGGTCCAAAGCTGCATTTGTAGGGTCTGAATTAATCATTTTAGGCTCCAAAGCATCCTTTTTAGTTTCCAGTCTTATTTTTAGAGTCCAAAGCATCAATTTTAGGGTGGAAAGCCTCATTTTTACCATCCAAACCCTCACTTATAGCAAACAAAACCTCGTTTGGGGTCTCAAAGCCTCCCTTTTACTGTTCAAAGACTCATTTTTAGGGTCCAAACATGTTTTGGGGGGCTGAAAACGTCAGTTTCAGCCCTAGTGACCTCTTCGGGAAGTCTTCTGCCTCTCTGTGGCCCAGGTTAAAGATATAAAGAGCAAGCTTCTTTCCCTGGTATGCTCTTCAGATTACTACCCATGACTGATTTTTCAGACAGGCAGCAATGAACTGGTAACAGGAAACCCAAGGGTGATCAAGAGAGACTTTTGGGCCTTGGGACGACTGGTTAAGGGGTCAGGAGCACAAGTAGTCTTCTCCTCTGTCATTTCAGTTGCAGGGAAGGATGAGGGAAGAGAAAGGAAGAGCCAGCAGATCAATATCTGGCTCCGAGCCTGGTGTCAGCGTCAGGAATTTGGGTTTTTGATCATGGGTCAGTTTACACAACACCAGACCTGGTGGCGACAGATGGGGTACACCTAACTCAAAGGGGGAAAAAGTGCTTGGTGCAGGAGTTGGCAGAGCTTATCAAATGGGCTTTAAACTAGATTTGAAGGGGGACAGCAATGAAACTGGGCCCTTTAGAGGTAAGCCTGGAGGTGGTGTGCCAGTGTCTGTGGGACAGGATGCTGGCGAGGTCCCTTGGTCTGCTGACTCAGTGAAGGCAGGGGATGGAGATTCATGCAGCAGCAGAGATGCGAGGGTCATTGATGGGTTAGAAACGACGCCCGTGTCTGGGAATGGTCAGGTAGGGATTACAGCTTCTCCCAGCAAAAAGGTGGCAGGACCAGTAGCCCAGCTGAAGTGTTTCTACACTGATGCCCGCAGCACGGGCAACAAACAGGAGGAGATGGTAGCTATTGTGCATCAGGAAAACTATGATGTAGTCACCATCATGGAAATGTGGTGGGATGACTCACAACTGGCGTGCTGCATTGGATGGCTATAAACTCGTCGGAAGGGACAGGCAAGGAAGGAGGGGAGGTGGGGGTGGCTCTGTATGTTAAGGAGCATTATGAATGGCGAGAACTTAATGATGGTGACGACAGGGTCGAGTGTTTACGGGTAAAAATCAGGGGAAAGGCCAACAAGGCAGATATCATGGTGGGAGTCTGTTGTAGACTGCCCAGCCAGGATGTAGGGGCAGACGAAATATTCTACAAGCAGCTGGGAGAAGTCTTAAGATTGCTAGCCCTTGTTCTCGTGGGGAACTTCAACCTATCAGATATCTGCTGGAAATACAATACAGCTGAGAGGGAACAATCTAGGAGGTTCCTGGGGCGTGTTGAGGATAACTTCGTGAAATAGCTGGTGACGAAGCCGACAAGGGAAGGTGGCCTGCTAGACCTGTTGTTTGAGAACAGAGGAGGACTTGTGGGGGATGTGACAGTTGGAGGCCACCTTGGGCTTAGCGATCATGAAATGATAAGAGTTTTCAATGGAGAAGCTTCTTAGAAAAGCAAGGAGGGGGGTCAGCAGAACTGCCACCTTGGACTTCCAGGGGGCAGACTTTGATCTTTTCAGGAGCCTGGTTGACAGAGTCCCTTGGGAGGCAGTCCTGAAGGGCAAAAGAGTCCAGGAAGGCTGGACGTTTTTCAAGGCATCTTAGAGGCACAGGAGCAGCCTGTCCCCATGTGCCAAGAAATGAGCCAGCAGGGAAAAAAAACAACCTGGCTGAACAGAAAGCTCTGGTCGCAACTCAGTCAAAAAAGGAGAGTTTATGGCTTTTGGAAGGAAGGGCAGGCCACTCATGAGGACTACAAAGATGTTGTGAGGCTATGTAGGGAGAAAATTAGAAGGACCAAAGCCCAGCTAGAACTTTACCTGGCTTCTTGTTGGGCCCACCAGCTGTGGAAGTGCTCAGCAAGGGCAAGAGCAAGAGAAGAGCAGTCCCAGAAGGCCTTCCAAGGCTGGGGAGCAATGTCCCTGTGCCAGGGCAGTGCTGCTCCGCTCAGAGCCCGTCTCTCCCCAGCGCTGCCTGCCACAGCACAGCACCGTGATGGGAGACACTGGTGGACATGGCTAAGGTTGCTGTGGGAGCGACAAAGGCACCTTGTGATGTGCAGGGGGGACACAGTGGGCTCTGGGGCTCTGGGGCACAGAGGAGCCGATCCTACTCCATTCCTCACCAACTCCTAGGAGCATGGGCTTTTCCCACATTACTCGGAAACAAAAGGAACTACAAGATACCAGGTGACCCATGATTTTACTATTTGTCTCTATGGAAAGTCCTGGCTTGAGAAGAGTAGCTGGACAGGGTGACATTACAGACACGCCAGCATGACACAACTCACCCCAACACCGAGCTTCTGCGGAGGTCCCTCCATTTTGACACTTCAACAAGCACCACACCGGGCTGAGGTCAGAGGCACAGCCCACTGGAAAAACCCTTCTCCCCCGTTCCGGTGAATGACCGTTGTGAACAATTAAAGAAGTCGACACTCTTGCAACTTCTCCGTTGTGTTTTTATTCATCTCTTTCCCGAGCTCCTTGTGTCCCAAAGAGAGATGGGTTTCTGCAAAAGAAGAGAGACTCTTCTAAAACAACAGTGCAGGTTTTGGGAGATCTTTGCCCACACGCAGACCCCTTGCGTGGCTTCAGGTCGGGACACTGAGGGCAGCGTAGCTGTTTCTCTCCCTCCATTCACCCTTTCTCTGCAGCCTCTCCAGCAGCAGCGGTTTGCTCCCAGGCTGTGCCAGACCTTCCCCAAAAGCCTTTCTCTTCCCACCAGGAAGCTAAAGGAGCAACGAGCTGGGAAGAAACAGTCCCCTCTCGGGCCCAGAGCAGCCTTGCGCTTAGTTAGGCCTTCTACACATGGCCAAATAACATGGCCTCGTGTGTTTCCTGAGGCTACAGAAGAGAGGGCAACATTGGAAAGTGAGGACCTCGCCCCTGGTGATGGAAGAACCCAAGGGGGGACCTTAGCCATGACATCAATCATAGAATCAGAACTGAGGGCTCTTTGAGGAGTCCCCACTGTCCCCCCAGCTCTGCGTTTCTGCAAGGAAATAGCACCCAAGGATGGCACAGGTCCACGTCACGTTCCTGTTTTGCTACCGGAAGTCCTGTTCACTCCAGCCAGGGCCACTCCATCTTGGAGACCACTGATCTGGCCTTCAGTGGTTGGCGTTGCATAGATGTGGATGCCTTGTACACTGGTGGCACCAAAAGGGAGAGATCAAAGCTGTATCCCGCTAATATGGTCTTCTGCGGTTCTTTCAGCACTGACCAGAACATCTCAGGCCTTGATTTTAGCAATTGTTCTGTCTCAGGTCTTGGTGGTTGTGGAATGAAGACCTTGCAGGTGAGCTCCTCAGGCAGCCTAGCCTCAGAGCTCGCTGGCAGCAATTTTCTTTGGAAGGAAACTGTCTTTTCGCTGACAGGTTTCTTTTCGCTGAGAGGTTTCGCTGCCTGTGCTTGGCTCTGCGTTGATGCCTGGCTTTTCTGCTGGGATCTGCCTTTGAGCTGGCTGGTCACAGGCTGCCTTTTTCCAGAGGAGTCTCTCGGGATCCTTGGAAGCCCCCTGAAAGGACACAACGGGAGCAGTCTGCGTGAGGACACAATGGGTTTGCAGCCACATTGTGCCCCTGTGAGCCATGTGCCTCTCTAAGCCAGGCCCCCTGAGCCAGAACACTGGGCCGACACACGGCTGTCCCGGTGCACAGCTCTGGAGGCCACGCTGGGGCTCTCCTGAGGGGAAGGAGAGGAGCCAGCCCTGTGAAACTGGGGGCTCCCGGCAGCCTCATCCCACCCCTCCGGGCTCTGCCTTCTCCACTGTTGGGTGGTGATGAACAGTGAGAGTTTGGGGTGGGGAATGGGCTCGTGCTGGGTCAGCAGGCAATCCTGTGCAGATGCCAGCCCTAAGCTTCCAGACTCACCTGATGTGAGACTGCTTCCTCTTCTCCGTCTCCTCCATTGCCTGGAGCTGTCGGGCTTTATTACGCATCAAGATGGAATAAGTGTGCGAGGACAGTTGAGGAAACCTCACTGGAACTGGGAAAGAAAGACCTTGTCAGAAGAACTTGGCTGAGATGCTGCCACCCTGAGGAGGAGCTGGGTGGTGCCAGTGACGGGACAGGGGCTCTCGCAGAGGGGTCGTTTCCCAGGGGCCTTGAATTGTCATCCTCCCACTGTTCCCTTGGGCACACCCCAACCTTTGGGTTCGGTTCTATGGAAGCCAAAGTGTCGTTAGCAAAAAAGGCTGCGCCAAGCTGTCATGAAGCTTCGGCACAAGTTGGAGTCTTTTGACAATCATCGCCGAAGGATTTTGCCCAATATATCACAGAAGCTGGTTGGCTATGTATGGAAAGGAGCCGGGAGTAGCTTTACCTTCTGTGCCTTGTCCGAGAGCTGGAAAACCATCTTTTTTCTCCTGATTTTCCTCACCAGGGACTTTTGCCAAGGTGGAAACCTTGGGCGGTGATTTGGGCACAAACTCCAGTACAAACCTGGAGAAAACAAGATGACACCGGCATGACCCACGGCACCATCAGCCCCTGCTGCCATCACCTGCTCACAAGCAGATTTTGGCATTGCACACAAAAATGTTTTTTTCCCAAGCTGACTACACCCCATCCCAGAGGACCACCCCGGGAAATGGAGTAACCCTGCAAAGAAGTCTGGGCCATGATGGGAAGAAGGTGTCGCCTAAAGTCCTCCATCTTTCCCATCAGATCTGCCTCACAGGAGTGACCACGGGCTGGGGACATCCATGACAGTCGCTGCCTGGTGCCGCTGTGTCACAGGGAGCAAACGCTACCAGACCACAGCTGAGCAGCTAGAGGCTGCTTCCACAGATGTACTCACTCTGGAAAGATGATGACACGGCCAGAAAATGTCAGGGAGGCCAGAGGTACCACCTGGGACACCACCATGTCCAGCAGCTGGGGGACCTGTGACGGAGGAGCACAAAGATGCCACGATGTCCTCAGCATGGCTGAGGCATTTCATATTGGAGGAGCCCGAGGCAGTGAGAGTTGGTGGGACCGTAGCTCTCGCCTGGCCCGAGGGGCTGGCGGTGGGTCACATGCAAGCGGTGCTGGGGCACCGCTGTGGGACTGCACAGGCCGTGGAGAAGCCAAACCGCTCACCTTAAACCCAGCTATTGCCAAGTTCTTCGTCCCAGACATCCTCTCCAGAAAGGTGCAAAAATACTTCATTTTTACCCTCC